>NC_135741.1:32336500-32973500 GCF_041903045.1 Epinephelus lanceolatus | reverse complement strand
TGGGCATTGTTTGGAATAGTACCTATTTGTCTGGTGGTGATAACTGGATATAGTTAACTACCATTTTAGTTACTGCTACATTGTTTCTCATAATGAGGTTGAATTAACACAATCCACCAAATACAATGTGAGTCGTCATCCCAGCGGCTTTGTGACAGTTACTGGCTTAATAACAGCAGCAAAGAAGGCTGCGCCAAAAGCTGCAGAAGGGAGCATTGAAGAAAAAGGATCTTTTACAGCTCCCATTGTTATTAATAGAACCTTATTAATTACTCGCTGAGGTTTCAAATATAGCACAGACAACAGGCCTCGGCTCAGCTGGGGTGCGCTGGCCATGCAGCGTTGCTGAACACAGTGCTGGCCTTGTAACAGCTGCTCAGGCCTCAAACACCTGAGTCCAAGCAGATACAGCTCATCCTGCTCTCCATCAGCTGCGTGTAGCAGTGGTTCTGCCATCTCCTTGGCTGTCCACAATTCAATGGCACTGTCAATCTGTATGTTTCTGAAGATTCATAAATGACATTAATTTGCTGTTTCTCTTCACATCCCCTTATCAGAGTCTTAATGGTGGGTTTAGAGTGTCAGCTGGCTTTATATTGATGTGCTTCATCAGCTACAAAATGAAAGAGCATGATGTTCACATTTAATGTTTCTCATCCAGACATACTGTGTCCATCCCTAGATCCTCACAATATGTTGAATGGTTGGAAAAGTTTGAAAATCAGAATTTTTGAAAACTTTTACAACCTCAGAATGTGTACAATCAGAGTTACGTTAGTACACCTGCTGCCCCTTATATGATCGCAAGAAATGCGGTCCTATGAATATGATGGTGTCCATTGTGGCCTCCTCTGTATTTCAATATAAGGTTGCTAAGCATTAAGGCTGCTCTCTAATAGTCCACCAAACGTTAGTCAACCAAAAAGGTCATTAGATTACATCAATTGCAGGGAAAAAAAACAAAAACAACATGAAAGTCCAGGAGTAGCTGCACCTTGTCAAGATAAACTCAAAACCTATATGACTGGACCATGTGGGAATTTAATTGGAAAGGACAGACACAGGAAGTGGCCATGCTCAGCAGTCAGACAGGAGTCATGCTAATTTACAGCCTGGAAATGCAGACTGAAATCTAGAAAGATTTTGAGGATGGCCCTCACAGATACACCCTTCCTACCCAAGGGGCGGCACTAACTGAGGCATTTCAAATGCCTCCGCATGCAATTGGATAGCACAATGGCCAATCAGAGCAAACACCAAGGTGACGTATTCATTGCACTAAGCCCCATTTGTTTGTTGATGAGTGGGGCTAACTGATATATTATGCTTTTGCAGTATCCCGTCAGCAAAACAGCAAAAACGTCCTTCCTGGAAACAAAGGCTTCTAGGGCAGTCTTCTGTTCCTCTCTCAAGGAAAAGGATAAGTCTAGTTGGCTTAGCGTTTCTTCCAAAGCTAAATTGAATGGATGCGGCCAACTTGGCTGTTTACTTTTAAACTTCTATGACGCAGCGCTGTCCTCAGCATGTTACGCCCACCCAGAGCCCGCCTCTGTCAGATAGGTCTGATTGGTCCGATTGGCGATTCAGCGGGCTCTGCTCATCGGGGCCAGATCCCTGTCGAGCGGCTAGTTAATAACATGTTAGGCAGGAAATCCAAAGTGTGGGGTCATGTTGAGAAGGTGAAGGATGAACCCAAGGTGATATGTAAACTCTGTAGTTCGTCGACTACAAACATGATGTATCATCTGTGAGTAGCTACATGCCCATTAGCCACTTAGCACAATCATTACTGCTTTGCAGACAGCGTCATTAACAGACGGCTCCCTCAGTGTGTGACGTGCACTTGTAGATAAAATATAGGCCTATATTAATGAAGGTTTATTAGTATGTTTTTTTTTATTTCTCTGTAATGTAGCACAGTGTTAACAATGTTACTGATAGTATGCTTTCTCACACCTTGAACTCAAACCATTGTGGTGCCTCGCTCAAAATATATAATTTATTAATTAAATCAATATCGTAAACATGTGAGCGACTAGTCGACTAATGGCCCTAAATGACGACTATTGGTCAACTAGGAAAATTCATTATCGGGGCAGTCCTACTATGCATTAAATGATCAATTGTCAGTCATTGTAATTATCTGGTTCTGTTAAAAGGATTCATGTTCAAAAACAAGCCTTGAACTTTTGTATGTTTTTTACTTGATTGGCTATATCAAAGAACATGTTAAACACTGATATTCTAACTGGTGCATGGAAATACTTGACGTCACTTTCTTCCATTGATCAAATTACACAGTGGCTTTCAGGGGAGCCCTGTTTGTCAGGGATGGGGGTGGGAGGGTACTATGCATTTCAGTTCATACAGCAAATATTTAGCGTGGGACAAAACACGAAACAGAAAACTAACTCACTGTTGCAACGCTTTCTTTTTTTTTAAAAATTGCTCTCTGTGGTCAGGAAGCACAGGAGCAGACTGTTTTGCTTAGTTGATGCTCACTCGTGGCTAACCCCATTTACTTTACCCAGCAGTTGGGAAGCAAAACATGGGAGCTTTTCTTGGGTCTGAAGGAGCTGCAGTGTTTATTCATGGACAAACTGAAACCTAGGCTGTACATTTTACCGCCGCTTGACTTTACTGCTACTTTCTTCTCTGCTCAAGTCACCAACAGCTGTCTGCTCTGAGTGCATCAACTGTCACACTGTCTCTCTCTAGACTACACATTCGCTACCCACAAACTCTGCATCAAAATGTGTCAACACCCCACAAAAACAGGATTGAAACACCACATGTTTAAAACACATATAGAGAAAAATATACATTTATAGAGATAAAAACAGTGGCACCAAAAATGATAGTATTTTAGTGTTCTCCCTAAATTTCTCAAATGAGGCTTTCTGAGGAGCTCATGTCTCTTTCAGAAGAGCCAGTTCTACGTAGCTCCCCTGTATGTTGAACCCTGCTGCCTTCCAACAAAGTCCCTCCTCATATAAACGAGCAAGAAATGCACAGATGAAATAGAGAAATCTCTCAAGTGGAATAACATCAGTTCAACTTTGGCTGCCAACTGTGTGTTCATACAAAGGTGACAAGTTATAAAACAGATACCCTGCCTAACTCCTTATCAAGTTTTCCTGTTAACCTTGGTGTTCTATAAGAAGTACTGAAGAAACAAGGAAGCACTCAGTTTATTACGGAAACATGTCTGAACTAAAATACCACCCCAGCTACCACTCAAGGCAATCTTGTGCTCGTCTTCATAATTCTTGAATGACCTATAGATGTGGCCATCAAAATGCTGTCAGCAGTGATGGTCACCAGAATGCAGCAGCTCTTACAGCAGCTGATTTAAATACACATCTTGCCTCTCAGGTACAGCAAAATGCTTTTATGCTGCGACAGAACTGTGTGTACATATTTCCCTTATCACAGGGCTAATGTGCCAGACTAAATTAGAGCTACTTCACAGTCTGCATGTACTGAATATGCATCAGGCAGAGGAGGGCATGTACTGTGTGGATGCAGCATCTGTGTCGTCTTTGTTTCCAATGAGTGGACCATTTTGTGATGCCCAGTGATGAGCACCACGGTTCACATCACAGGCAGGTTTCCAGCCGTACAATAGGAAACGCACTCGTTATGCTGTTGAGGAACACAATGCTCGCTATGACAAGAACAAGGAACAGAAAAGGCAATGTGTCGTACTTGACCTCTGAATTAGGCATTGTTGGTATTTGGTTTGTATTCCACTGTCACTTATCCAATATGGTTACCTCTGTCAGTGTAAAAAAATAGAAACCAACATAAAATTCATAAGACAGCTTAACAGTAAAGTGAAAATGAGGTGTGAAAGACTCTACAGGAGATTAAAAATTTTCAGCATACAGTACGTTATCTCCTATTACCTTCAAAATACGACTGTAGCCATATAAAGAGTGAATCTGCACTGCAACTGTTTGATGTTTTCTACAAAAGACATTTTGAGAAATGTGAAAATAACAAAACAGTGTCGACCACTCACAAAAGACCCTCTCCCACTCATTTAGATTGCCTGTACACCGCAGCCTCACCAGTTGCCTCAGACTCCATTTCTGTAACCTTTTGTGGAATGCGATGGAGGATCAATGAAATTGCAATGGCTGTAGTGCTCTCGGGTATTGATCGTAAGTTGTCTGTGGCTGTAGTCAATAACCTGTAGATGTAACTGGGGACCAGGGCCGCGACAATCAGCTCAATCCCATAAGGCCTCTACAATGCGCTTTCCACATAGGCTTGCCATTAACAGATGATTGCGTGGCTTGTGAAACGCTCAATAACAAATCTAAAGGAGGCCATAATGATAAAAGTTACTTTGTTGCTGCGGTCGGATGAAGTTTCACACTGCTGAATGCCATGGTGCTTGTAAAAGGGACATTACGCAATCTATGAAGTTTATTGACCCGTTACATTTATTGAACACTTTTAGCAGCCAATAAGAACTGCACGCCTCTTGTTAAGCATGCAGTGTCTCATTTTCACAACATGTTTAATGAGGAAGGGTATCAGCATAATAAATACTGGGATGACTATGTCACTTGTTTTTTTTGTTTAAGCTGAGAACGATGATAAAGCATTTTAGGCCTAGCTTTGAACCTGGATCTAATAATAATTCTTAATCCCTTATGAATGTAGAAATTTAAGTATATGCAAAGGTCCTTGCCTCATGGATTCAGAAACATATGACCAAACTAGACTACTTTAAGTGACAGATTTTTTTAGGGAAATTGTTACACCGTGTGCTGTTTTATTATTAGATATGACGAAGATGCTAAAAAATATTGCGCCATGGTGACTAGACTACCAATGACCTGATTCTTTCAGGTTTAAGGTTTGAAATTCTAGAGACACCAGCTGTTCTCTTCTTAAAGGAGAGGAAATGTAAAATACATGGCTGAAAAGGAGTTTTGAAGGGGCCACTCAAAAACACAAAAAATGTGAAATTCTACCAGCAACTGGCTAAAATAGCTAGTTTTCTAGAGGTCAAATAGTCTGACCCAAGTGTGCAGAAATGGTCATAAAACATTATTCGTTCTGCTCTGTTTTATTCGGATGTAACCGTATGTAGCAGTGACAGTTGAGTTTAGGGATATATTTTGTCAATAATGGCTAAAATACTTTTGCCTGTTGACCTTTGGATGAATTGCCATGATATTTTGTACATTTCTGGTTACAAGAGGGTAACTTGTTATCTAGCAGTAGCATCGGGTCAAAATGTTCTTGTCTATTATTTTGTTTTGAGACCAGATGTGCTTGCAAAACTAATGATGTTCCCATCAAGCTGAGGTGTACTTTGTGTTCAATGCTAATTGGCAAAACTGAGATGGTGAATATTGTGAAACATAATTATGTTAATACAATCACTGTGAGCATGTTAGCATACTGATGGTAGCATTTAGCTCAAAGCACTGCTGTACCTATGTGCAGCCTTAAGTGGGATTTATACTTGTGCGTTAGCTCGATGCAGAGCCTTCACCGCAGCCTACGCATGTGGCCTACACTGTTGTGAGCATGTATACTGGTGCGGTGGTGTGTCTGTGTCACTCTGCTGTTACACCTCTAAAACACTACTCACTACGGTGGGGTTTCTGTGAAGTGCTGTAAAGTTTAGTTAATTCAAAAGACACATATTAAACATGGCTTAATAGCAAACACAAGTACACATAGCAGCTTTACTATAACTTACAGCATTTGTTATTTGCTGGAAACATTTTCCCCACAAATTCAACATGCTTATGTTTTTTAGCAAGAGCCTATGGTATTTTACATTGAATAAATTAGCCTAGCAGCTAGCTGACTTTTCCTCTACTCACATGAAACCAGTGACAACAGAAACACTTAATAAAGGTAACGTTGCACAAATGAAGTGCCATGAAGTTTAAGTTTATTTACTTTATAAGTTTATTTACTTTATTAATCCCCCTGAGGGGAAATTCAATGTTTTCACTCTTGCTTGTCAATTACACACAGGTCTGAAAGACACACACATGCACAAACAGGACCTATACATGCACAAAGTGGAGAGATGTCAGAGTGAGGGGGCTGCCCTTGGTGAGGTGCCCCGAGTGGTTGGGGGGTTCGTTGCCTTGCTCAAGGGCACCTCGGCAGTGCCCAGGAGGTGAACTGGCACCTCTCCAGCCACCAGTCCACGCTCCATATTTTGGTCCAGACGGGGACTCGAACAGGCGACCCTCCGGTTACAACTCACAGGGTTCACTGATGAAACAACTGTCTTATACTAAACATATTTTCCAAACAAATAAAACTTCTAACGTAATTAGCAAGCTAACAAGCTCATGGCATTTTACAAATTAGTAATTTAAATTTTTTTAAATTAGCCCAGCGACTAGCAGAGATTTCCTCTACTCATATGAAGCCAGGATAAATCACACACGAGATTTAAAATGCTATTTTTGTGGAGGCTTAGTTGTCTTGATAATTTATTTTTTCTTATCTGTGAAATAAAATCTTTTTTTTTCCACTGAGGGAAATGGTTTCAGCTTACAAAAATAGACTGCAGGTCTGCATCACCGCGACATGTAGTTACATTTCTGGGGAGGTGTACGGCGTAGGGTAGGGAGTAGCCTCTACATCGACGCAGAGCCCACGCCAAAGGTATGACGTTGATTCGACGCAGAAGTATAAATCCCACTTAACAGAGCCCCTAGCATGGATGTAGACGCTTTGGTCTAAGTACAGAGCCACAGTCATGATGTCTGCGCAAAATAACTATGTTGTAGATGTTTACCTTGTGTTTTAATAATTTCATTTATAGTTAGTTTGATAAAATGATCACTAAAATGATCCTTTTATAATGCTACCCAAGCTAAGTGTCACCGCAGAGGTGACAGATTAGCAGACGGATGGTTCAAGAGGGAGGCTCCTCCCCTGAGGAAAGCAGGCTTTAAAAACCTTTGACTCACCTTACCAAAATAAGCCTCAATTTACATAACCCCATCCATCTTCTCAGAAAACCTGTGAGTCACAGGAGGTTAACTGCCCTAAGCCTTGTTGATTTAGACCTGTACAGACCGTGTATTATTGTCAGCACTCTGAGGTTAATAAACTGAAAGTCAATAGATCCTCTCAAAGTTGCTCTAAAGCTATTTTCTGTCCCTAAAGACTTTGCCCGAAGCTCCTAAATCCGTAACTGGCAACCCAATCAGTAAGCAATCGTCATTCTGTGGTTGTCAGCTGGTAAATCCTCTGAAAGTGGCCTGACAAACAAAAATGCTGCTGAAGGCTCTGATGTGGTTTGCAGGTTCTGGCCAGAGAAACCTTTGCCTTTCTCATGACACACACGCAGCCACCAACTGGATCACTTTAAGTTAATTAGATTTATTTTAATCAGATATAAAATCTCGGAGTTGTTTATCACCACAGAAGCGACATGTTCCCTCTAATTATTATGTAGTATTGTTTGTGCGAGTCCGTGTTCAACAGTGGGTGCAATTTTTTTCCCAGGCAATTATCTCTCCAGTGTGTTTATTTATCTCACTGTTTCTCCAAGTTGAGTCTAATAAATATGTATGATTAAAGCAACCAGGTCTTTTGTTACTTCATGTAGAACTAATTAGAATTTAATGACAGCTTTTAATGCTGCTGAATCTGGTTGGCAACCAATTAATCACAATTTTACGAGCGATATATTGCTACGTTTATCACTTAGGTTACAATAATATGAATACATCTGTAAAAGATGCTGCTGACAAACCCTTTCGCTCCGCTGATGGCTTGTGACTCGAAATAATGTTCCTGTCTGGTCCTCTTTACCTTGTTGTCAGTGCCAGAATTTACAGTAAATAAAACCTTTTTTTTCTATTAAGGAAAAGAGTCTTTCACCACTGAAAAGCAGCGCTTAACCTTGTATTAAGTCTTTTTGATTGTTGCACTGATTGTCCTCAATTTCAGCCTAAAGAAAAGTCAAATTGCAGGCAAATTGAAATTGATTGGACCAACACTTGACACAGAAAAAAAGGACAAATTTAAAGACTCAATTTTGTTTTGTACAACAGCTCACTTGGTAGGAAGTACTCTATCATAGTAGTACAGCGGAACACATGTCATAGATTTTACACAGCATGTTCAAGCCACTGGGGAATCTGTCTGCCTTCGCATCATGAAAACGTAAAAACCGATCTTGTGTGAAATATTGGTCATTGACCCGGGCGATATCACAGCCCTGGTCACAGAATGCAGCATGGATGTACTCTTATTGAACCACTGTTGTAGGAGCAAAGCAGAGATTTAGTTAGCAAGCACACTGTTGTTTTTTGTTTGTTTTGGGAATGGGTGCATTTTGTATGTTTATGGCTACACAGAAAATATAGAAAGAGAGGAGGGTTACATCTATATGTGTGGACTGCCTTGCACTTGCAGAATTTTTCCCAAGAAGTCCCTGAGTGCCTGGAGTTGTCCTTGTGAATTTAAATGTGCAATTGGCCTCAAGCTGCCTGGGGTGCAGACTTCAGCCGACTTAGCGAAGAACAGAGGTGAGGCGTGCCTCTCCAGGGGGGCACAGGGGGAGAGCCTCTGGGCCCTCTGGACACAGAGGAAGAGATGTGAGACATAGATATAGCCTGAGGTTAGTAATTTACAGTGGGCATCTGTTTTTTGTTTTTAACTCTGGGTCTGACAACTGGCTTTTCCCAGACTTTTCAACTGTATCTCTGTTCAAAGATGGTCTTTGGTGTCGGATGTGAATGGACAGACCGCAGAGATAAGGGTTACGATTGCTTCGCCATAAACGACCACCTGCATCTCATCACTTTGGTCCAAAGTCAGCGAGTCCCCAAGTTCAAAGCGTGGACATCTGGAGTCAGCCAAAGAGTGGGTTGGGTGGCATGTGGGGGCAAGGCTGGATTTGAGCCAATGATGGTTCAAAGACAGCGAGGTTACGAGGGGAAAATTAGGACAGTTTCTTTCTCTGCATCGCCGACCATGATCACTTAAACTGCCAGTAGTTTTTCTTGCAGAGACATATAATTGAGAAAAATGAGATTTTTTTCCCAGTAACAATTGTCATCTAATCATTTCTGGCTTACATTTGTAGTTGGAGAAATATAATGAAACAGCAAATGCAGCTGGATTTATGGACAGTTTCAAGTTGCTGGCAGCATCGCAGCTATAAACACTGCATGTAAGAGTGGCTTGATTCAGTACTGCTGTGCTGGCATATTTTCTACTGACTTTAATGATTTAGCATAGTCTGACAGTAGCTGTGCAGTTGCTTAATTGGCTGAAGTGGCTTACATTAACTACAATGTTAATGTTTGGACAGCTGTGTGTTGTGGTGAGCAGTGGTGGTCCAGCTCTAATCATGTCTAACAGGCACACTGGAGCAGTGTGTTCAATCATGGTCAGTGATTCCACCCCTGGAAAATAAAGGTTAAAAAAAAAAAAAAAACTGTAAATCTATGTATAATGATTTTCTGCACTCCCATCTCAATCTCATCAGTGCATTTGTTGCCGTGAAAACACAGATAATACAGTACAAGCTAAAAGTTTTTCTTCAGACCAGCACCATAAAGCAGCAAAATTATGCTCCATTTAAACATTGCATGCATAAGGTAAATACATGGCATCTTAAATCAAATGAACCTGACAGCACATAACGGATTTGGCTCCTTTCTTTTACAGTCCCACTGTGTATTCCCACCAGTGTTAGAAACAATTCACTGATTCAAGGTGAGGAGCCAATGAGGACATGCAGCAGCCTGCAGGGACAGTTTTGGCTACAGGAGGGCTCATCAACCAACCAGTCACTGACATCTACAGAGGATGCAGCCACCTCCACAGTCCTCGTGTGCATAAATACTGTACTGCAGCAATAGAGAACATACTGTACAGCCACAGAGAGAATGTGTTCACAATGAAATATTATATTATCTTAGACTGATAGAAAATTGCCCAATACAGTACATTATCCACAAAAAGTGTTGGTAACCTGTACAATTGCTCTCCTGCAGGACTGTCACAGTACATATAATGGTCCTGAGGCAGTTAAGTCAAGCACCCATTTAAAGCCTTGTATTTAACAAGCAGTCTGTTTCAGTTCAGTTTGTTACACATTAGTTATTTTTGTGTTTCCATTGTCAAAAGTTGTGGATGGCACCAACAGAACCGTCCTGTTTTTCATCACCCCCCTGTTAAGGTAAACTGAGCACACTGATCCAATGCTATAAGATGGAGCCAGAAGCACTGCAGTCTGTTGATTGGTCAAGAGAGAATCGTCACTCATACTTTACAAGAACTCACTGCACAAATACGCTTCTTTTAAATATCCCATTGATTGCAACAAAGACTATAAACACTCCGGGCTGACACTGGGCGTGAGGTGGAATACACCCTGGTCAGGTAGCCAGACTATCACAGGGCTGACACATAGACACAGACAACCATTCACACTCACATTCACACCTAAGGCCAATTTAGAGTCACCAATTAACCTGCATGTCTTTGGACTGTGGGAGGAAGCTGGAGTACCCAGAGAAAACCCACGATGACACAGGGAGAACATGCTAACTCTGCACAGAAGTTCTCCCCCAACCCTCAAATTGAACTTCCCAGCTATAATTTGGGCTATCTCACACGAATATTAGGTAATGACAAACCCACAACTCACACAGTGGACATTAAAGGTGCCTCATTACTTTCCTTAGTTTAACACAGGCCTACTGCAAGCCATATGTGCACTGCACCACTGTATTGTATGAGAGAAAATGAATATATAATAAAGGTTAATACAGGATCATAGTTAGCGTAGGCGAATAAGACCAGATGTGTGTTCTATATTTCCACAGAGGCGACGGTCACCAAGCAACAAGTCTTTCTGTGGCATCCATTGTAGTTGTGGGACAAATACAGTGTCACAGTTATAGATCAGAGGATTATGTTTATGCTCATACCACTGCCACCTGCCAACAATCTGCAGTAAGTAATTAGAGTATTAGTAAAATCTGGTGTCTGGTGGTTCTGTGCCTCTGCGGCACAAGTCTTTGGGCATTACTCCTTATTTAAAGGACTTGAATGAGCATTCAGGACATCCATAAAGCAAGCACAGAACTGTGTGTTTAATAGAAGTAGTCAAACAGGACTATGATACATCCATTAGTATGACTGTATGTATGACAAAGCCTCGTACCAAATGCTTTCATCCTCTTCTGAACTAGGCAGGCCTAAGCCGACAATTACCAGGCTTTGACACTGATGATAGTTAGATGACTGAGCTGGCTGCCCTGTCTCTGTGAACTCTCCTTGTACCATGTAAGAATCACAAGTAAATGCATTAAAGAATATCACCGTGGGTGTATTTTTATACTTTCAGCAGTGTGCAGGTCATTGTATGCTATGACAACCCCAGGATACATAATGTTCTTTTCATGCTAGAGTACATAACTTCCTGAGGAAAGATTTACCTACAGAGACCTGTAGGTAAGTAATTTATCAGTTAGATGATTACAGATCCTGGTCTTCGATTCGAGTCGTCTCTGAGCCGCTGTTTACCTTTTCGCACCCTCTGGGGCACAGTGTGTGGGGAATAGCAGGAAAAGAAGGATCTATATTTCTCCATCAGATACCACTGTTTCAATTTGGGAAGCTCTGCTGCCATTTCAGCTATCTGAACTGCTTCATTGGCGGAGGAAAAAGTTTGCAAATCTATGTTGATGAGACTATTTTCAGTGACAGAACAGAAACTGCCAAGTAAATCCTCTTGATAGCAAAGATTAATTACTATTGAGACTGCTGTTAGTCTTTTGGCTGTCTTGATATGCATGCAGGGGCATTTGGTGAGAAAAGATATTTTATTATGAGAAGATTAGTGGAAATGTTGCCTATCATGGTGCTCACCGGTGCCCTTTACGATAAAACTGCACTTTGGCCAAATACATTCTAGTGTCCGCAGTTTTGTTTTTTTATCTTAGCCAGACTGACACTATGGCTTGTAGTTTTAGTCATGAAGCTAAGTACTGCAGCCCAGGTATGGATGTATGAGGAGAAATGGACACAGCATTAGAGACAGGGCCCATTTCTTTGCCATGAAAGTTGTCCAGTTGCACAAGCCAAAAGAGTTTTGCCATGTTCACACAGGCCAGATACCTGTTGCGCCCTGATTTGACGCGCAGCCGCTCGTCAGCAGTTGCCTGGCTGTTCACACCAGCACATTTCTCCATGCAGGTCAGCATGCGATTCTGTTCCTCTGTTTGCATTTGTTCGTGTGTGTGTGTGTGTGTGTGTGTGTGTGTGTGTGTGTCTGCTCATCTCTGTTTTGTTTAGACACAATTGACAAATATGGTGACACTGGGGGTGCATACTTTATCATTTATCAGAATCAAATCATTTATATCATATTATATAACCGTTATAATATTCATAAAAGATTATCAGTGTGTTTTCTTGCCAATGTCACTCGCCGCTTATGGAAAAAATAGACCAGATGCTTGGGGCCACGGTGCCTCCTGTGTGAACAGCTCAACTGGTTAACATGAGCACTGAAAAGAAACAGGCAGTGCTCCACCATAATGTGCTTTGTGACGCTTCTGTGTCCGGTGTGAACCTGCCGTTAGACAACTTGGGTATAATATTTTCTGGATCTTCCAGGTGGGTTTAGGGCAAGCACACCAGTCACTTCGGAAGGCTAACTTCTGCCGGCTGAGCAGCTAACTCTCATTTTAGCCCTCTGCTAACATGAATGGGGATAAAATGATTTAATTGTATGGCTCTTATAGACTTTAGAAATGTTACCCAATCAAATGAATCAAATCCTGATAATGAAACAAATTATGTTGACCATGTTGAGGAGAGTATTTTTATTTGAGTATTTTTGTTTAGTGTGAAAGGCCTTCATGTGTTCTCCCTCCACCGCTCGGCCATTCTTTTGCACTTTTCTTTTGAATTAAAAAGACACAGTTTTTCAAACATGAGGCAGCGTTCACCTCTTTCATTCTAAACACTCTTGTCACCATAATCCAAATCTATTTCCCTTCCGTCTCTCCACATTTATTAAGTTGATTCATAAAGCCTTGGGATAAAAGCAAATGTTTCACTCAAGTTGAAGCATTTTCAGCTCATGTGTATGCATCTCTGCTCAGTTTGTGCCGCCCTGGGCTAATCCGTGTCTTTTCGCACCCACTGGTGTCTTTCTGTTGACTCCTTATGCAATTCTGTTGTGTTTAAAATTCACCTTGCGTTGTCTGAACACATCTCCACGTTGCTGTTTGGTTCATTCCTTGAAGTCGCTTAGTTTAATGCCATTTTAGACAGATGTTCCTGTGTGGTGCGCTGCCTCCACTGGGTCTTTTATGCCCTCAGTAATTGCTTGCAGGTTTGGTGGCAGGTGGGGGGGGGGAGATGTTATGTTTTGCACTTGTGTTAAATCAATGCTGTAAGATTAACGGTATTACGCTCCAGACATGGATCGCTGTAGTCCTTTAGGAGCAGAGTTTGCAGAGTGTTGGCTTGCGGCAGATGTGACACCTGCCAATGCAATAAACTGACTGTGTGAAATTAGTTTGGCCAGTCAAGGTACCCTCTCCATTAGATACTTGCAGTGTCGGCCCTATACCTTGATATTTATTGAAAAATGTGTTCTGGCTAAATGTGACCGATAAATTATTTTTTTAATTTCTTTTAATGGTCTTTTTCTACCGCTGCTTTTTGCCTTCACCCAATATAATGCTTTCACCTTGCTGCTGGAATTAAAGCTGTATTTGGCCTTACTAGGCTGTTTTGTACCTTTACAGCATTTAGGTTCAACTAAATTAAGCTAATGTGAATATTTTAATAATATTCATTTAAATCTGTTCATCTATTAAATCTATTGTCGAATAAGGTAATAAAATGGCTGATGTTCACTGATGAAAGCCCGTGCATATGCAGTATCATGAGCTAGGTGTCTGTACAAGTACAAGCTGCATACAGTTAGAGATGCATTTTCCATCACCCAGCAGTATTTGTTCCACCAGACAGGGTAGGAGGAGCTAACACAACACACTTGCTCTTCAACTCATTTTTGTGTATACGTCCATGAGCGGTTTACTGTTTTTTTTCTGGTGTCTGCTAGAGTTACAAGTAAATGGTTACTATAGCCAGGAGCCAACTGCTAACTGACTGATGTTACACAAGCAACAGTGTCAACATCTGTAGGAGGAAGTGAGATCCAAAGACACACCAGCAAGTACCGCTTATCACCATAGGGGCTGGAGACGGAGATCTTTGGGACTGTAACTTAAATAAGAGGAATGTTCCTTTCTTTGAGTTTTATTTTTCAACTTGGATTTTCCTTCAGAAACTGTAGACTTGAATCTGTCGCACAGACTTTAGATTTGACTTGGACTTGAGTCAAAACCGCAGACTGTATATAAAAATGGACGACATGACAGCTCCCCAAAAGTGCAAGTATGTTGATGTTGAAGCACATTGTGTTTCCACCTGGAATGAATTGTGCTATACAAATAAATTTTTGCTTGCTTGTTGATCGCCCCCTGGTGGCTGGCTACAGTACAGTTCGTCTCCTCCATGTATGCAGATGGGACATGGGCCTACTAAAAGCTCAAAGTACACATCAAATACATTTTTCCCAAAGCTGGCTTCTGTCACAGCAGCATGGTGGTGTGGTGGTTAGCATTGTCACCACGCAGCAAGCGGGTTCCTGGTTCAAACCCGGGGGGGTGGGGGGGTGTTTGAACTCTGGGGTGGGGGGAGCCTGTGGCAGTCGGTGAAAATTCTCAGTCATCCAGGTCATAGTTATCATGGGTACTATATCGTAGGCAACTGGACTTGTTTGCATTTCTTGAAGCTGTTTCACTTTTCATCCAAGAAGCTTCTTTTCCAAACTGAAGAAGCTTTTTGGATGAAAAGTGAAACATCTTCAAGAAATGCAAACAAGTCCAGTTGCCTCCGATATAGCACCTATGACTTCTGTGAGGAGTTTTCATGTTCTCCGCTTGTCAGCGTAGGTTTTCTCCAGGTGCTCCAGCTTCCTCCCACAGTCCAAAGACATGCAGGTTAACTGGTGACTCTAAATTGTCAGTAGGTGTGAATGTGAGTGTGAATGGTTGTCTGTCTCTATGCATCAGCCCTGTGATAGTCTGGTGACCTGTCTAGGGTGTACCCTGCCTCTCACCCAATGTCAGCTGGGATAGGCTGCATAAGAGGATAAGTGGTTATGGAAAATAAATGAATTAATTAATGATTTCTGTCATTTTAGGTAGTTCTTATCACACTGATGTAAGTGTTCATTTTCCTGATAAGCTGGTTTTATTAGTTTTTCGATGCTATAAAAAAGGGGTCTGACGTCATGGTGTACAGCTGTGTATATCAATCTGGGCGCTCGCGATCAATGGTGCTGCTCTCGTTTGATCAGATAAGTGTATGGGTGGGAACTCGATACCATAGAGATCTCTACTGTGCAGACTGGTGCATGAAGAGGAGCTGTGTCGTCCATCTTTATACAGTCATTGGTTAAAACACTTGAAAACAACTCTGCGTCAAGTGACCGAAGAAGAAAGGATTTAGTTGATGAAGCTTTAACTGACCAGTGATTTACCTTTTGTTTTGTTTCCTGTAAAGTATATTGTGTCTGTTCTGTTGCATAGTTCAGTTCTTTCCTATAGAACCTGTTTGCTTTCATCGTCCATTTTCTCTGTTTAAGTTTCTACAATTAAAACTTCTCACACCACTCAGTCTTTGGGTTGAAACTGAATTTGATATAAAGCCTGCAAAATGAAACATTTGATCAAGCGAGGCTGCGAAAGCAACACAGTCAGTCCGAGGCACATATGTCAAAATCAGTGGAAATATAATTAGAGCCGCCATGATACATTCAGATCGCTGACATATTCAGACCCCCCGCTGCATTATTCATACATGTTATAATTCTCACCCATATGGACGCCATTCTTACTGCCAGTTTTGGCAACGTGGATTATGCCACTTTCCCATTGTGGCAGGGCTGAGATAGTTCACTGATAAATTAAGTGGCTGTGTCATTTGCGGAATATAAATGGAATGAACCCCAGAATAGAGAGGTCTTTCATCTTTTCTGATAAGACTGTCCTGATTACATCTAAATGTAGAGCAACATTTAGAGGACTATCAATCAAGTGGAACCATGAAAAAAGGGGGTGGGGACTGGAGGAATTATGCCCCAAAATGGCCTCCCTCCCTTTAATTTCCTGTGACAGTATGCATTAGCTCTCATCACCACCTCCCTGCCATTAGACTGGCAAATGATTATGGCTACTGCCTGCACCAGCAGTAGAGAGGGAGCTAATGTAGCGTTTTCATGGTGTTTTCGTCTCACATCTCGCCCCCGTGATGCCGCCTTTGCATCTCTGCCTCTTTTAAGTGTCTTTTTAGGCTTTTTCCACTCTATCAGATTCCATTCATTTTCTCTCTTCTGAGCCCCATCTGCCTCTCTGGCCCTCAGGGGCAGCCTTTAAAAAGCTGTACGTCTTTTTTGTGTTCTCCCCTTGCTAAGTACAGTAACTGGGGTCAGTCAAGCTTCAAACTAACTCAATGTTTGAGGTTCTTAGCACAAAGGAGGGGACTGCTTGTAAGTGTTGTGACGTGTTTGCTTCAGCTCTGGTCCTTTGCGGTCTTTGAGAGATGATAGATTTTCATTGCTGTAGCAGGATGAGAAGGTGGTTTGTTTGTCAGAGAGAGAAAGAGAGAGAATTCCTGTGTGCCGTAGAGAGATGTGTGATTATGTGAGATATCCCTAAAATTGCAGCAGCTATGAATTGCATCAAAGACCATGTTTCCCATCACTGATGATGAGGTTTGTCCCAGTTTAGATCCCCATTGGACACCTAATTAGGATCTGCAGCTGGTTAGCATTGTCATTTACTTTCTCACACAATGACTGGCAGTCACAGAACACTATTGCATTGCAGGCCCACCATTATGCATGTATGAGTGTTTATGCTGCAGATAAGATGTCTTTTATCACTGAATTTACAGTGTATCTCCATCTATCACCTGTGTAACTAATGGCCACAATGATGGATTGCAGTAATACCGTGTCTATCACTAGGTCCTTAAGTCCTCTTACTGTATATTGTGTTGGTAACCCACCTCATCCATCTTCCCCATCCCAGCACCCTACTGGGTGATTCACAGCACATTTTCTATGACCAGGGCTGTACACCGTGTCATGTTTAATGGGGACTTGCTGCAGGTTTTGACAGGGGGAATGCACAGAAATTCACAGGCTGTGTGTTTGGTGGGTGACATCAACATTTCTTCACTTGATTGGTCCGTATCCACAGAGAGTTTCAGTTCATTTTTTTTAATAACATGTTGAGAATTTCTTGGTCAGTATCCCCCAGACTGCAGCCTCATGGCCAACATGAAGAGACTGCAGACTGCAGAAAACAGCACCCTCTGCAGTGAGATTGCTTCAGAAAGCAGCACATCTTCATCAGTTACAGGTTTATACATGTATATATTATACTGATCCACCTTGAAAACACATAAGCATGCGGATCTAAGCAAAGGACTGCAACTTCACCAAATGCTATATATGTTATAATAAAAAATAAAATGTAAGAAGATAGAAGAGTGCCAAATACTTTTTCACCAAGCTCCCCATCATTTCTCCGAGATAAGTAAACATCTGTTTCTGACAAACGTTACACTGAGCACTACAGTTATATGGCACGAGAGTCAAAGGCTAAATGTCATAACGTCTGTCATCGAGCGTGTCCCCACTGTCATAATGAAGATGTTCGCCGTGAACTGTGGGCCGCAGCTCATGTAAAGTGACAGCTTAATGTCCTCATTACAATAGCAGGGACTGCTAGTCTGATCAGTCAACAGGCATGAGGCACTGATAAGGCGCTTTACACTGGTAGAGCGTGCGAGGTGTGAATCCTGTTGAACTAAAGGCATATTTCACCCCCAAATTGAAGTGTTCAAGTCAGTAAAAAAGACAAATTTAAAGGGGCAGTTAACTCCAAAATCAAAAATCTATATTTTTTTTTCTTAATTGTAGAGCTGTTTGTCAGTCTAGATTGTTCTGGTGTGAGCTGCTGAGTGTTGGAATTATCAGCTGTGGAGATGTCTGCTTTCTCTCCAATATAGTGGAACTACATGGCACTCAGCTTGTGATGCTTAAAGCTCAAAGAAACTGTTTTTCTAACTACCAAACTGCATTGCCAACTTTATCACCATGCAGAGGGAAGTGTGGATCTACTGCTAGCTCACCTGGCACCACTGAGCTGGCTAATGTCACAGCTCAGCCACAGAGGACGCCATCAGCGTTAATATCTCGTGCTGTCACATGCATGAGCCTCTTGTCAATGAGTAAGTCAATGCGTCCATCTGCTGTGTGATACAGCTGGTGGGTGTAGTTCAATAGAAAGAAAATAGTTCCACATGAAACTGCTCACAACAAGGTTTGTGAATTATCTCAAATAACGAGGTCATGATTTCTGCAAAGAGACACTGCTGTTGAGTTTTAAATGTATTTTCTTGGCACTTTGAGCACCACAAGCCGAGTGCCATCTAGTTCCATTACACTGAAAAGAAGACCGACATATCCATGGCTGATATTTGCAACACTTGGCAACTCACACAAAAACAATCTAGACTGATAAACAGCACTACAGGTAAGAGGAAAAACATGTATTTTTGATTTTAGAGTGAACTGTCCCTTTAACACTCTGTATTCTATACTTTAGCTTTAATCTCACAGCACTTAAGGCTTTACACAAAAAGACCAAACTTTATTCACATGAAGTTTCTTATATCCAAATGGATGGTGCAGGTACAGAAAGTTTGAAGAGCTTAGCTCCAGCTTGGTGGCTTTTGCTTTCACAAAGGCTCGCTCTAGAGAAACGGCTCACCACAGCACCCGTCTAGTCCGCCCACACAAGGATTAAAAAGTGTTAGGCGAAGCATTATGTTTCTCAAAATTAAGACCACATTTCACCCGAATCCCGTTGCATCCTACAGCAAAAACAATTTTGTTGTGTGTCCTCGGATTTCCAGTGAAATCCAACTTGGTGGCATAAAAATGCTGCTGCAAACTTTGAGACTATATTTAAACCTCCCTGACAGCAGCTAGTGGCAAATGTGCATGATGTTATATTACTGTACTACGGAGAACAATGTCAGTGTCTGCACTCCCAATGTGATTCACCATAGCCATTACATACTCACAGTTACACAACTTTCTCATCTAAAATAAACAGGTCCTATAATATTCACATAAGAATTTATATCTGGTGGCATAAAATTACTCCTGACAACTGTTTGAGCAGCCAGTAGCAACTTGATTAATGTTACCAAGTAACCAATAGGAGTCAAAGTAATACACTGCTTTTCTTCTCAGCTTTGATGAGCCTAAACACTGCTTATATTTCTTATGTCAGTGACAGATTCATTCACAGGTCAATTGGAGCCTTTCATTTGCATACTAACTCTATATTTAGGAATTAGGGGCATTTCTCACCACTGTCAGCTCAGTCAGTCGGCTAGATGCTGTCACTATTTGCTTCAACCAATTTCATTTCACCACGACCTCTGTTACTGTAAACAATCATCTAGTGCCTGTCAGACTTTAAAATTGTTGCTGTCCGGGGTTCTTTCAGCTGTTATTTCAACACTGCATTTCCAACTCCACTCCTCCACCTCCTGCATTCTTAAGTCAATCAACTCCTAAGACCAAACGTTAGGGTGACCATATTTTGGTTTCCAAATAAGAGGACACTCGGCCGGCCACGACATAGCCTACTTAAATGATACTCGCTGTTTACTCAAAGATGCCTTATCATTTTAATATATTTAAAATTTATATGTATGGATAGAAAATTCAGTTATATTACAAAATAATATCTCTCAAAGACAGAAATTCAGATAGGCCCCAGTAGGGACACATACACACACTAGAGTGTGGCAATCCGAGCCCGACGGTACCCGACGGGTCGGGCCGGGTTTGGTCAAAAATGTAGCTATAAATTGTATTCGGGCTCGGGTCGGATTCGGTCAGCTTTCACTGAAAATGTAGTGTAAAAATAAATAAAATCCTATTGTCTGTCCTGTTTATTGCTTGGGCTCTGTTATTTATGTGACAACACCTGAACATAACACACATAGACACACATTGGCTGTTTGTTTCTACCTCTCCCCTCGCTGGAAGTCTCGGACCTCCAGCCGCCCGCCTCCAACTTGATTAAACGCTGAAAATAAAATAAAAGAGGGAGACAGGTTTTTCCTATTTTATCTTATTTTATTTTATTTCTCCCTCTCCTCTCGCTGGAAGCGTCGGACCTCCCGCCTCCCGCTGCCATCTCAAACACAGAGGTCTCCCTGTCCGCTGAGCACGCCCGGCCTGTTAAATAGCCTGTAACCGTAACAACTGTGTGACACAAACTCAGTGCTTTGGTCATTAAATAATGTCGGGCTCGGTTCAGGTTCGGACAGAAATATGCGGCCCGTGCCGCACTCTAACACACACACACACAAACACACGGAAAAACGGACATTATCATCAGTTTATAAAAAACCCCCGGACGGGACATGAAAAGTGGACATGTCCGGGCAAAAGAGGACGTTTGGTCAGCCTACCAAATGTGGACTCACAAAAACCATCAAAACGCCATTTCTCACTCATAAACTGGTCTTAATAGAAACAGAAAGTGCATTGAGAGTTTGTACACCTCACATGTACTTTAGATCAGAGGTACACACTTTTAATTTAGAGTGATCAGAGGGTTATATGTTAAGGTAGAGGTGGAAAAATAAAGCAATAGACTGAATCTGATATTAAAACCTTGTTTATTTAGGTAGTTAGATTGTGATTGTATGTTTGCTTGTTTGTCTACCCAGCGATCTGCAAAATGATTTGACATTGATTTTGTCTGTGTGATTAATTTAAGCACTTTTTACTCATATGCGAGGCATCATTTTATGTCCCCGTGTTTGCTTTCCTTTTTTATCTCCCCCTTCATTGTAAAAGAATTGATTACATTCTGACGCTGGATGATGATGGTCTAAATAAAACTGTCGATGGTGGTACATGTGATAAATTAATGATATGGGTGCTATGAATAACCTCAGCCATGATGGCTGCTCTGGCATTGATGGAGGATTTCGCTGATGCAAACACAGCCAGTGAAATTGCACTACTTATTTTCAATCTTGTGACTGACAGGTGTAAAAGACTGGTGGAGCAGACAGAAGTATTGATTTGCAAACAGGTGAGTGGGTGGGTACATCCATCCGTGGTTATGGGAGTGAACGTCATGCTAATGCATGTGCACCCAACTCCACAATGCTTAAGATTTATAAAACTCAACTGTGTGTGTGATTTTTGCTGACAAAATAACTGAAATGACCACCATCTTGTTACATGGGTCCAGACTGGTGCTCTTGAGCGATTTGAATGGAGCAATAACAGCAGCAGAAAATGTTCTATTTACATTCTTCATACAGCTCTGACATAGTATAGACAGCAAACAGTGGTTATCAGTCCAATCAAATTGTGTACATGCATACATCATTTTCCTGTGAATCCCATGTGCAATGGACAATCTGCATCCAACATGACTCCGCCACAATCAATACAAAAACAGAGGTGTGGAATCGAGTCACATGACTTGGACTCCAGTCACAAATTTGATGACTTTAGACGCCTCTTGAAAAAACAAAGACTTGCACGTTGACTTGGTCTTTCACACCAATGACTAGTAAGTTTGACTTGAGCCTTTGAACTTGAAAATTTCCCCTTAGCCAAGAGGTTACAAAGTATGTTCCCTTAAAAGTATGCTACGAATCAATTCATTTCCTGAATCAACTAACGTTAACACTATTCATTCCCAGCGACTTGACAGAATTCCTCAGATCCACTTTGAACCAATTTGACAACATCCAATCAAGCTGCAGGAGACAACAATGATAAACTAATGTTACGTTACTGGGCGCCAGTTGGAAATAGATGACATACCAAAGATAATTTAGCTAGCGTACAAAAACTACACCGTGGTCAACAAACTGAATGTCGGTATGAAAAAGGTGTAGGTCAATTCCCAGATTCACAACAAACTTGTTTGAAAAGATAAGTACAAATAAGGGATGCACAATAATATCGGCATGTTATCGGTATTGGTCGATATTGGCATTAAAATGAATCGGCCAACATGCTTTTTCTTAATTTGTACAATAAATGGTGGGCCATCATGATAAGAGTATGCATGCATAATATGATGTTAATTCCACGACAGAGTAGACTTGATGATCACTAAAATTATGTAGGGAAAAAGTGGATATATCGATGTTGGTATCAATTATCAGTCAAATGAATTGTTGCACATTGGATATTGGCAAAAAATCCAATATCGTGCATCCCCAGTACAAATTTTAAAAAGTATTTATACATTTTTGTGAATGTATTATGTTATTACACTGTTGTTAAAATGATATAACCTTTGGTGACTAGCACATAATGTTTTTTTTAAGGACTCGAAACTAAAAGTTTAGGACCAGGGGCTTGACTTTGGACTCGAGTGCAAAGACTAAGACTTACTTGTGACTTGCAAAGCAATGACATGGTCCCATCTCTAATAAAAACTGCTAAATGGAGAGGTAATTACTGACTATATATGTATACACTGAATGGGTATCAGAGGCAAAATGCATTTTCTAAACAGTATTTAAAAATGGGGTATGATTAGGGGTTTACTGCAGATAACTAAAACTTCTTGGTTAAGGTGGGGACAGTTCATGATCGCAAGTCCAATGGTTTGGTTTTAACCACGAACGGTAAATGTAGCATATGTCATGCAATCAATAAACATACAAATGCTAGTAATAATAAAAATTCCTCTCACCTTTAACTTTAATTAATCTAATTTTGTATATATTGAAAATCTATATTTTTAAGACAGTCACTACATCCAGTCACCATAAAGGTGAGCCTAGCAGCCTGTCGATGTTTGTATTCAGTACTTTTGTGTCATAACCTAAACAGCAGGACAGGACAAAGTAGGAGGAGGTTGGCTATATGCTCTGCACGTCTCAAACACACAGTTACATTCCTTTTGGTTAGAATGAGCGCAGAGCGGAGCATTGTAAAATATCCAGTAAAATGTTAGCAGTGTGGGGAGCTCAAATTAACAGGCTGAGTTATTGAACGGAGAAGTTGCTGAGATGGATTCACAGGAGACTTATTTAGGTTTAGTTGGGTTATTAGAGTTTAATACAAGTCTTTTCACAAAAAAATTGAATTCAGTGCTGATTAATTTAGGCGTATTGTTGCACTAACAGGCTTTGGGCAGGAGAGACCCGATGAACTCAAGTCTATTTCATTATTAACTGGATGAGTCATGCATGCATCCCTCATACCTGCATTCTCTCAGTACATCAAAACGTCTTGATATGTTTCTCACGGGCACCAAGTTGTCTCTGTTATCTATTATAAATGTGACAGTGCATCGCTGTGCTATTCAACCATCATCAGGCTGACAGGTAGGGGACATCATTATGACTGGCTTCAAAGGGAAAGGGGAAAAACAACATGTCTCGCCTTTGAAATACAATTCCACAGGCGGTCAAAGTGAAAACCCCTAACACCAGTAAACAGAGACATTTTAATCATCATATCCCCATCTCATATCTCTTGTCATGTATAGCAGATAACATTAATAGAGATGGCCAACAGCTGCCACCCAGGGGTATGATGTCGCACTCGTGCCCTCAAGCTTGTTGGGAACACGGATCACAGACTGTGACAATAACAAGAAATGAAGAGCAATGGATGTGACTTCAAAGCAGGAGGCAGACATTATACGAACTTCAATTACAGTAAGGGAGCAAGTGTCTGAATGAGACCAAAATACTGCCAGTGGCCACGAAACACAATGATTGAGTGTCTTTGCCCACTTTGTTCAGACTGTCTCTGATTAAAATGACTTTAGATTTTGGACATATGTAATAATGTTCACATTGGTGATGTGTTATGTGTAAAATTTTAAAACATAAATATCACAGTCAAACTAGTCATGTTACCTTGGCATAATTACTGTAAACTACACTTACACTTCTGTGGTCTTAGATGTGTGAAAGAACAACACATGAGTAAATGTATTAGGACTATATTTAAAATCTGAACTATCAAACACAATGCAGCTGAGATCAATTCAAATAGCTGCAAGCAGCTTTGTACCTAAACAGAACATCAAAGGCAAATCAAGAGCAAAGGGCTAATTTGAAGTACATTTCAGAACAAAGTGTTTCACTGTTAGTGCATACAAAGGCTAAAAAATACACACTGGGGTTATTTTAAATAATACAGTAAAAATATATATATTGTTGTAAGTTAAATTAATAAATCTGAGGATTTTTATTGATGTGCTGGTAGAGTGCCATGGACCCCACTTTGAGAATCATTGGTGTAAATGATTGAAAGCCCCAACATAACACAACATTAAATATGTTCTAATTACATTAATGCACTCCATTCTTCAGCCCAATCACCAGAATAAATACTGGCATTGTTCATTTCTGCAAACCATAGATATGTAACATTTTTATTGTATTTTGTAATGAATATATTGAAACTTAAGTGTTTTTTAAATTATTATTTTAAAAGGTAACTACTAAGGGTATTTTGGGACAATGACCCCAATGACCCCAAACACACCTCCAGGCTGTGTAAGGGCTATTTGACCAAGAAGGAGAGTGATGGAGTGCTGCGGCAGATGACCTGGCCTCCACAGTCACCGGACCTGAACCCAATCGAGATGGTTTGGGGTGAGCTGGACCGCAGAGTGAAGGCAAAGGGGCCAACAAGTGCTAAACACCTCTGGGAACTCCTTCAAGACTGTTGGAAAACCATTTCAGGTGACTACCTCTTGAAGGTCATGGAGAGAATGCCAAGAGTGTGCAAAGCAGTAATCAGAGCAAAGGGTGGCTATTTTGAAGAAACTAGAATATAAAACATGTTTTCAGTTATTTCACCTTTTTTTGTTAAGTACATAACTCCACATGTGTTCATTCATAGTTTTGATGCCTTCAGTGAGAATCTACAATATAAATAGTCATGAAAATAAAGAAAACGCATTGAATGAGAAGGTGTGTCCAAACTTTTGGCCTGTACTGTACCTCCACTAAAAGTGCTTGTTTTTGCCACAGAAAGGCTCAGATTATTATTTATAGGTGTCTAACAACATTATAGAAAGGATTCTTACAGAGATGGACCTTCGTGTGAGGGAATAAGGTCCTTTTTGTGTGACCCACAACAGCCTCGAAATTGGTGTTGCAAAACTGGATGAATAAGGTTTTATTTCAACCAACCAGAGTTGTCGATTGTTGGAACAGTAGAAATACAAACAAAGACAGCTTTTGTGAGTTTTATTTTGTTTTTGTGGACTTTTTTAAGTGTGTTTTCTGATTAAAAAATTACAGTTTATTTAAATAGCAATTTCTAGGCTGTTAGGATCTCACTCTAAAAGGTCTACCCCTGTAGGCATCCTTTCCATTATGTTGTCAGACACTTAGAATAACAATCTGAGCGTGTAAGTGGCATAAACAAGAACTTTCAGTGGACGTAAATTGATGATACACAATTGCCCAAAGTGGTTACATTGCAGCCTATTTCGCTGCTGCCAGCTGCAGTGGTCTCACTCAGTACTGGACCAGTTTCAAAAAATGTTGTTGCCATTAATCACTTTGGCACAAGTTACCCTTTAACAACATTGTGGTTAACGTGGTTGTGTTTAGGCACAAAACCTAACTTGTTTAAGGTTTAGAAAAGATCATGTTTTAGCTTAAAATACTCACCTTTTGTGGCACATTTGTTGCTGGAAACACATTGATGTCTTACTCAAAACAACCAGGGCTGCATTGTCATCCCCCTCACTGCTACCAGTGCTGAAAAAATTTGCACTTTATTTGAATCGATTAGTCATAATGATATTTGCTTACAGGAGTAAAACACTAGTATACTAAGAGTCAACATTAAAGGTGTGGTCCGTAAAATCAAAACAATGACCTTGATAAAAGATGTTCAAGTAGATGGAAGGGAAACAGCAGACTCCATTGATAATTCTGTTTGCAACCCCTTTCACGTCATACCTAGTCATTTCATTGTCAATGTAAAAATATTAATTAGATCAGCTTTAACTTAAGATGACAATGATTTATTGATGTTGACAATTTGTGTGGTGTGTAGCACATTTAATCTGTTTTTTTCATATTTTTCAGGAAAAACAGTGAGTGAATTCAGCTCGTACCCCCAGGGTGGTGACGGATGGACAGAAAAGTATCCGCCACAGATCAGACCTTTGACCCCGGTACTGCTGTATTTATCATCTTTTATAGTTGGCCTGCAGACCTCCACTGGCTTAGACAATCATCAATTTTAATAACCAAATAAAATTCCTGGAAAAATGCTGACAACAAACAAAAACACACATAAAAAGAGACAGTAAAATAAGACAAGTCAGGCACTAAAAAAGATATCTGTATTATGGCAGTTTCTTCCCCCTAACAAATAAGCCTCAGTGTGTTCATGGTAATAGACAGAGCTCCGTAGAACGTGGTAAATTCAGAGAGAGTGTGAAATTATTTTGAGAGCACAAGAAAATAGCATTTCCAGCAAGCAAATCCCTGGCCACCATTTTTCCTCAGGAAAAAAAAAAACATTTACAGTGAAGAAATCTACCATGGTAACGAACTCTCCATGCATGTGAATCTCCCAACGTGGATATTTCACCTTTAAATCTCTTTATTTTATAATGCCTCCATACTTTAATTCAGGGTATAGATGTATCCCTGTGTGTGTGTTACAGTAATCAAAACATTATTTCTGGATTCTGACCTGAACCCCTCTGTTCTCTGGTAATTGTGGCGATGCATCTCTCCTCCGTGTTAATCTCTGGACTCGGTCTCTGACTGTGCCTTAATGGGGATTTTCAGCTGTGACCAGGGCAGAGGCCTCTGATTTCATACTTCTGTCAGCCCACGTTACAGCAATTCTAATAACTGTCTCACTTGTGACAGAAACTCACTGTATATAGCTATATATTTTTGAGGTGAGATGCCAGCTGTGGAGGCCAGTAACAGTACAATTAGCTATGAGGATTCAGCGAATGACAGAGCCCAAGCATTCGCTGATGTTATATAGTACAGTATACTGTATCACATATAAATTCTCCTCTACTCATAGGTGGCATTGAGACAGGTTTTCTCAGTCAAATGTCATGTCAAACTTTTATACAGTTTTCTTTAATTATTAAAAGTGAGAAAACGGGTATTTGGACATGTATAAGAAATGTGTGTGCGTGGGTGGGCCGGTGTACATGTCTCATTGACATGTGAGTTGGCAGGGCCGTGGAGACACAAAATAAACATGGTTGCACTCGTGAGTGCAGCTTACAAACCAAGGACAGAGTGTTATTAGCAGCACTGAAAGACACGTTCACACATTCAGAATCTAAACAGACCTTTCTACAATAAAAGTTGTTGAGCTGTTTGTTGTTGTACAGCTGCTTAACTGCTTAATGCATATACAGTAATCAAATCAAATGATATGATTGGCTGTATGTGGGGTACAGTATATACTGTGCAACAGCAGCAATGTGGCCACCAGTAGAGATTTGGCAGAACCGTTTCTAATGTGGGATTTATTCAGAGCAGGCTATGTAGCAAGTAAGGACTGGGTTCTCACGTGATCTCGCAAATCCTACTGCCTCACAAGGTAACATGATCTGGGCAGACATGGAGGAGGAGAGTGAAGTTTAAAAACAGAAACCTGTACCCTCTCAGAAAAACCTCCATCTTGATAGAATTTTAGTGTAGAGTGTTTTTAACTCTTGTGCTGTCTTGTCTGAAGCTGTTGTTTTTTTTTGTTTGTATCAAAGAAATAAAGAAGAAAATAATCAAATGTGATGATGTTCGATAGGGCTATTTTAAGCCTTCTCTGAAATGAAATTAGAGAACAATTGCTGTATTAGCGCCAAATCAACTGGGTGACTTTTTATTTCCTATATGCCGATCTGACAGAGCAGAGGACTCTGGCGAGAGAAGGGGAGGGGGTGTGTGCTTTATGGCGACGGGTGTGACAGTGGGATTGTGAGGTGTTGTCCTGTTCCTGCTTGCCCTGTGCCACAAGGAGAAACACACTCTGGATTACTGCTATGTGCCTTTCAGAGGTGGCAGCAGAGTGGTGCTGCCCGCATTAGGATGCAACCGTTTTGTTGAAGTTAAAATATTTAAACAAACTACCAAGCATCCCCCAAGTGATACAAGAGATGGAGTCAATCAGAGTCTTCAGGACATTCCAGGAAACCAGCGTCAACATCACTGATGACATCATTGAACATCAGAAGCAACTGTACCCAAAACTGCAGTTAAATCATTCCACAACCAAAAACCATTAATTACCAGAGCCATCCAGGATGCCAAAAACACACAGACTGCAGCAGCCTAAAAGGTAAGATGAGGACTAAATTCCAATGCACAGGATGAAGGAGCTGACAGGATCACATTCACTGGAGCTGTACCTTGTATGATTTCATGTAACTATTGATTTTTTGTTCTTTCTATGCCCAGACATAAGGCAACGTTTTTTATAAAATTAAATACTGATATAAATAGTCTCACTGCTGCCTTGAATTCACTCAGCACAAACACAGCTGCTGTTCACAGACAATGTCCCTTTGTTATATCCACTGCCCATGCACACTTTAACATAAACATTCACCTCTTTCACAGCGTGTCTCCGGTTGCTCGGCCTCTCTGGCACACATGGTCCAGTTGCTAAAATGCAGTCCAGCAAACAATATTCTTAGTCATACATCAGCCGGAGTGGTTGTCTGTCCATGGTGTGTGGCAGTCATCCGAGGTCCAGTACACTACTGTATTTAAAGGGAGGGTATGATTACCCAATGAGCACCAGCTGTGCCAATCAGCTACCCTGGCACTGCTCTCAAAAGCCATCCCCACGTCTTTATCTCCTGCAGCTACTTGCCAACCATGCTCATGTACTATTAGAGGGATAGTTTGGGGTTTTCTGAAGTGGAGTTGTATGAGGTACTTATTCAGAGTCAATGTATTACCTGTAGTAGATGGTGACTGGCATGCCCCCAGTTTGGAGAAGCAGGCTGGAGTACCACCACAGACGGTAAGCAATGTACTGCTGTGGATGGGGTCCACAATATTAGTTATTTTAGCCTCCTAAAAAAAGTCCCTCTTAAACAATTAATATCAATTTAACTGTATGCTATATTGAAAGTATTTTCACTGCTTTACCTTTTTGTCAGACAGTGATATCCAATGGGAACTGAGGCTGCTCTCTTCAAAGCCAGACTCCATTGAAAAAAATAGTGAACACAGGAGCTGCTGGTCTACAACTGCTTTGATCAGTTAGTTATTTAGTATCATTGTGTGACGTTGGTGTTTAAAGTTGCTAGTTTGGATTCACCAAAGTCGCACAGTAACACTAACTGATTTTGCAGTTAACTGTTTGCAGACAGACATCTACTGTAAGTAATACACTGACTATGGATAAGTATTACAACCTTGCTCCAAAAAATCTTTACCTTTTTTCTCTCTCAAAAGAAAGCACAGGGCGCACTATTTACAGATCACATCTGGATACTGTAGCAGAAAAAAACTTGCAATTTATGTTAGTTAGACAAAGCTACCAATATGGCACTAATTAAAATGCAATATTTTGGACTACATTCCATTGATGTGACAGTGGACAACAATTAGCAGACTGTAATTCTCAGAAATGTCACCATCACATCTGTAATCTACATTGCAGTTTTCCTCGTGCTTTGTTTGACTGAGTGCAGTATTGTTTGGAAAAATAGTCCTGCATTTCTCCACATTATGTTTTATTTCTTTACGGAACAGCAGCCAAGTCTGGATCATGCTCCTGTATTGTTTCAGCGCAGTGTCCCTCCACTATAAATGTTGAAGAGCCTTTTCTTAGCAAAGGAGAGGAATTATTTTCGAATCCTTCATGAAATCCCTACTTAAGCTGTATCAATATTAACTGAACTTTCACAGCACACTAGCAATCACATCTGCGGGCTTCAAGCTTGAGAGGTCATCTCAGTCGTATGCTGGATGATTTCAAGTAAAACAAAAGGCTTGAAGAGATATCAGCCTTAAAACTTCTAAACACCTCTTCAGCCTCCTTGTATCCCTCCCGTCCTGATTGCAGCACAAGGTGCAGATTTAATCATCCTGATTGACCGGCTGCCAACTGGGTATTTGACTTTGTCTCCTCTGCTCCCTGTCAACAGTTTATTTTCTGCCTGGGCCGAGTGGCAGCTACTTTGCCTTCTGCCACATGCTTGTCAGCGAGCAGAGACTTGGCGTGTCAATATCTCTTAGTCCCAAGCAGATACACATCTAAAGGGCAGCACTGCGAGCTGGGAGGGTTAATCAATTTTATCTGACCTTAATTTATACAGAGTAAATAATGAACTGGCCTCCCTGTATTAAACATTAACAGAAAAATCGTTCAGTGATGGGGCGTGGCGGGGTCAGGTCAGGCAGGATAGGGATTTACTAAGGTTTTTACAAGCTTTGCAAGTGTCTTAGAGCAGTGGTTTCCAAAGTGGGCTCCAGGGAGGTCCACATGTCCCTGAAGGAGATGCAGGGGCAACATGAGCAATATGTCACGTTCATTACTCCCTCTTTCACACTGTCACTATTCCCTACACAATAAACACTCAATAGTTTCCTTTACAGTGAGATATTTAGACTTTTCTGGCATCATTTTGTGCCCTCGCTGACAAATACAGTGCATAGCTGTAATTTTCACATCTATCAAAGCCAAAGCTTTGAAGGACATTTCTGGTTGTAGTGTGGGGAATTTTGAGGGCACTGAAAGTAAATATAGTGTACTGGGAAGTAAATAGGGAGTGATTTCAGACACAGTCATCGTTTAATTTCAGTGCAGCCTTTTCTCATGTTGGACTTTGACTTGTCACAGCAGGGAAAGCACAGTCAATTTAAACTGCATCTCTTCCATTTACTCTAAGTGTTCTACTAAGCCAGGCAGCACAAGAGCGTGTGCACTTCCAGGGCCGTGGAGCAGAAACCCTGAATGGAATGCAGTTATCTTTAATCATATTAATTATAACCCGTGTTTGCAAGCCACAATGTGAGACCATCCAGTATATTATAAGTAATTTGAGGTAAGGACAGTCTTTCTGGGAGTGTCTCTCAGCGAAAACACAGTTGTACAGTACATGTTAAAATTAAAGAAATGGCTACGTTCATGGAAGGATTACTGAATGGGCCTACCAGGCACAGGGCCAAGGGCCTAAAGTGTAAAAGAGGCCCTCACCTGCAAAATGTCAACCAAAAAAAAACATACTGACCACAAAAAGATTCAGAATAACCACATAGACATACAAAAAAACTGCAAAAAGACACAAAATAACTACAATAGGGGCAAAACAAACACAAAGAGATGCAAAATGACTACAGAGACACAAAACCTCAAAGAGATGCAAAACAATGACATGAAAAGAGGCTAAACAACTCTACAGGTTGTGTGTCTTGCTTCCATGTAGGAAAGGCAGGGAGGGCTCTTGCATACAGTATCTGCGCCCAGGGGCCCACTGTCTGACAATCTGACCCTTCATTCACAGATAGCCACAAGCCACTCTTAACATAATCACAGTACAATCAGGTTAATGCTGAACATATTGACGAAGGATTTATCTGACTCTGTGGTGTCTAGATGGCAATTTAGAGATTGGCCTATGGCTGGTTATATCAGCAGGGTAAAGGATTTTTACAACAGCATGTTTAACTACACAGAAAGTTTTCAGTAACCAATGAGCTATTGTTACGGTGATGGGACCTGCAGTGTTAATAATCTGTTATGAAAATGTCTCAGGATTACTTGTAGTCATCTCTTAAGACAGGTGGTTGTGAGGATATGACAGATTTCTGCTAAGTTGTGCGAAATAAATGCTTCTGATGTACTGATAGTCTTTAATCTCCATCACGATTGAATTTTATTTAGCATCAGTTTGCAGCAAGTTTTCAGCCCATCGCCAGCTTGTGATCCGGAACCTACAAGCAGATTAGGTCACAATAATTAACTTAAGTTTGAAATAAAAAACACAGGGGAGATATGTGGGTGGATATGGTCTTGTAAACAATTGACCTATGGCTAAGCCACGCTCCCCTCCACTCACTCGGACAAACTATCAACATTCAGTGACCAGTGCTATGGCAGGTGTCACAGTACACAACATTTCGCAGGAGGCAACTGATGATTTTTGGGGACATAACGATCAGATGTCATTGACAAGTAACCAAAAGGGCCTAAACTACGCATTGGAGGGATATATTCATCATTTTATTGTTAAGAAGGTCGATGAAAAGCTTAAATTACAAGCCAAAATTTACAGGTCACAGTGTACGCTTGTGAACCGCATCTCAAAGACAACAAGTTAAAGTGCCACTGAAGTTCAGGTTTTTGGCTCAGAATATGAGAAAAGGATAACGGCCTTTTTACCATCTTTACCAAGAGTGTGTTTCCGTTGGTTTGCTGCTACAGTATTTACACTGAATCATTCAGCATAACGTTTGCCAACCTTTGTTATCTCTGCCATTACAGATAAGTTAATGAAGCTAGGCTCCAGAAGTTAACGTTAGCTTAACTAGAGCCCTTTGGACAACAGCTAACAATGATGTACCATCACCAAAGTACAAAACTAGAACAAAATAGGCTAATGAACTCCCAGCAAACAAGGTGACATGATGAACAACGCAGCTAGGAGCTAACGTTAGGCTAACTTGAGCTAACGTTAGCTAGAGATGTTAAAGATAACTTTATATTTCTTTCCAGCAAAGTGACAATATGTTGCCTCAAACACGATGTTAACTTACCTTAAAACAGATGTAGACATCATTGTTAATCTTATTCACGTTGAGTTGATGTTGTGGTCTAATGTTACCGCTCGGGGGTCTGCCCATTTTTCCGACATCCCATTGTTCCGACCATATTAAACCCATTGTTCCGAAGTCCCGTTGTTCCGAAATCATCATGATGCCCTGTGGTTAACGTCTGGTTAGGTTTAGGCACAAAAACCACTTGGTTAGGGTCAGGAAAAGATCATGGTGTGGGTTAAAATGAAAAAGAAAGTGGCAAACACATAAGCTGTGAGCCTGCTTCGCCTCAAGCCTTTTCCAGCTGACCCAGAGCCGGTCGCGACGCACCATAAAGGCAGAAATACGCCCGCCGGGAGCCGTTCAGCACCACAGAGAGCTCCCCACACAACCCAGACCCCAGAGTTAATAACAGGAGGTTATGGTGTTTCATTCTCTCCTCTCTATGACACTTGTATCTCGACCAGTAGCCTACTTTTGTTGCGTTTGCTGATGCTCTATGGTACACAAATACAGTATATCCTAGTATAATCACATTTCGGATGTCGGACCAATGGGCTGTCGGACCAATGACATGGAGCCACCGCACAACTTTATCCAAAGGAGACACTTTTCTCGGTTGAGATGTGGTTTAAAGTGTAAAAAATACACCTTGTCGCCCAGCCTCTCAGGATACCTTGTGTTGGAGTTGCATGTACCCCATGCACACTGTTTGACCATTTTTAAACTTCAAATCTCAGAAAAACCTCATAAAACCGAACAAAACTGAGTTTCTGTAATGCATTTCAATGAACATCCTGGCAGAGAATGTCCGAGTGTATGGGAATGGCTATACGCACTGTGATTGGCTCATCGCGTTTGAGGGCGGGACTTAGCCATAGGTCAATTTAAATCAGGTCATTACTCTATCTACACATGTAAGTCTTCAATTTAATTTCACTATGTGTTAGAAACAGTAAAAATCCTTTGTTTAATATTGTTGTGGTGGGAAAGCGCCAGGTGTGTCACAGTCCAATATGCTAACTGTGGCGGAACAGATGGTAAAGTGTGTGTGTGTGTGTGTGTGTGTGTGTGTATGTATGTGTGTGTTTTTGTTGGGATTGCCCATGGGCTGAAGAAAACGCACTGGCAGAACTAATAGCCACAGTCAACAAGTTTCATTTCACTGATTAGCAGAACAAGTTGGCAACATGTGATACGAAGAGTTTGGTCTTTAACTTGCAGTAAAATAAACATGTCCTAATGGACTTGATGGAGCTCAGGGCTTGTCCTCACTCCAGCTTATCTGTCTGATGTGTAGGGAAGTACAGAATGTCATTTACCATCATATCCTAACTGATCCTGTCACTCTGATAAATGTCTGAAATAATAACTGAAGTTCCACCCTTGTGTCACATGCTAAAAAATGCCCATTCTTAATTTGGAGACGCTCGTATGGTTCCTGTTGCTGTGGCCTCGGCTACAGGTATCTCATAACGCTTATAAATAAATGGATTATCCAGTGGCATGGGAACATATTCTGTAAGATTTATCATTCTAATGCCTTACAGACTGTGAAATTGTAGAGCAAGGTGAAAGAGGCTGAACTCAACAGTTGATTCAGGAGAGGTCTGTGTGTGTGCTCCTGCCAACTAAAGGCTTTTGTGTCGGAGCTGGAATGTGAGGGGATAAAGAAGCCTGACATTCAGACATTGTCCTGTGTGTGGAGGCAGCCTGGTAAATGATACAGATACTGTTAATTTTTTATTGGCAGAGTGGCTTTCTTTTGGCAGCAAGAGACAGAAAGCGTCCATCTCATGCCCAGAACAAGATTTCATTACACTGTTATTTATTTAGATTTTAATGCATGACTCATAATGATTTAATACACGGATTAATGCAAGATGTATCATGAATTTCACTTGTACAGTTAATAAATGATCAGTCACATGACTTCATGGGATTAATTCATACTTAATACATTATCAAGTAAGGAATGTTCATTCACATAGAAATAAAAAATAAAATAAAATGTCATAGAAATATGGTGGGTTGTTTTGTTTGTTTCTTTGGTCAAACTGGTCATCAGATGCAAACATCTCCATGTTGCTGCATGACCGAATGGTTTTTATGTCAAATATAAAACCTAGAAAGTGGAACATGTTTTGTTTCTCAAACTTGACAAGGATTGTGAAATTCCTATATACCTCAATATTGTCTCATTAGAAAAGTTCATATCCGAAATAATGTGATGTTGCTTGTGCAGGATCTTTTTCTGGCACATGTATGCACACATGACACCTTAAATAACCAAGCCAAGGCTAAACAGCACATTATGTGCTTATGCTTAATCTATAACTCTTTAGCTTTTGTTTACCACCACAGCCGTGGGCATGATTACAAAAACCTGACTTTCAGCAACATAGGCTACGTTCAGACTGCAGGTAATCAAATTTGTTTCTCAAATCTTTAAGACAGAGTGTCCGCTCTGTTATTTGAAAGTAATCAGATCGGATTTGTGTGTCCAGACATCACCAACACATCTGCATGAGTGACAATGTCGGTGACAGTAAATATGTAGTTAGAGCCCGATCTCACTCCGAAGTTGTCGAAATCCAGCACTCGGGCAGTGACTTGTGGCATCAGAAACCAACAAAAAGGGCTTCATTTAACATTAGCATGATACGCGGCAGGTTGCCGTAATGGTTTAATGGTCCCTGGCGGCATCAGGGGGAAATCCGGCAGGACAAACACAAAAATTAAGGTGGTTGGGAGGAGTTGTGGATGGCTCCAAGAAACAGCGACTTCCACCCGAGAGAGTGGTATTCACATCAAGTAAGATTCTAAAGCCAATCCCATTCTTTTTACCTAGACCTAACCATGTGTTTTTGTTGCCTAAACCCAACAATGTGTGTTTGTTGTTGAAGAAAAAAAAAAGTCAATTCGCAGTGTCGCAAATTTCCTGTGAAAATGGAAAGATATCTTTAAAGAAGAGAACTTGACACGGAGGTCAGAGTGAGAATGTGTTGGTCGTTAAGCTGGTGACGAGGCTTTCTAATGTGGAAGCAAGAGAAATGTATGTCCATTATTTCACCTGCCAAACAACTGTGCTGCCAAGTCGCAGTAAGGAACACTTCCAATGCATCAGACAAACTCAGGACAGATTAGGCTGGTAAACCTTGCTATGTTTCATACTGCAGTCATGGCAGGCGTCACTACACAGTGAGCTGTGTTGTTCCATCCATTAAGTACTTAGTGGTGGGAACATGTAGTCCTTGGGACCTTTGATGGAGATAGGTGGCTTACCACTTTAAGAATATGCCAGGGGGCAATTGGCAGGCAATAAATCTGATTGGAATGACATTTAAACTGCTTTCCAGAATTTCTAAAATATATCTGGATATAATTTGGATCTGCCGAAAACAGGTTTCATGTGGAGGGCAAAATCTAAAAGCTGTAATATTATTTTGCTATAGCATGCATGCTTTTTAGATTACAAAAGCCTATTCATGGTAGAGAGTGGAAAATGCTGCCTACTTAGAAGATGAGAGGGTAAAATAAGAGCGGAAGAAACTCAAATAGGAAAGAGAGGAATGGGTGGAAACCATCAGAAAAACAAAGGAACATATGCGGTGGCAGAATTTCAGATTGGGTGGTTGGAAAGGTTTGACTTATGCAGCCTTGGTCCTCGGTTATAATTTCGCATTTTGACTCCCCTGAGATGGCCATTGCTCTCTGTGGAATTGGATTTCTGTGTACAGAGCTTCAAAGTACGTACCTATAAGTCGACTTGTTTGTGACACTGGAAGTGTATAAGCTCAAAAATAAGGAATTTCCACACAGTGGGCAGAGTGTAGTATTCATATATTGAACTGTGGTTTCCACTGATAAGCTAACAGATTGTGGTCCTGGACCCTTTCCTTTGCAGACAAAAGATTTTCTTTTTCCTTTTTTTACTTGGCTGCTTTAGATTCGTGGCAGGATCGCAGCATTCAGTGATATCACTCTGAAGGCAACTTCTCTGCTCTGCTGAACAGCCCTACCTTCACAGCTACAGCTGCAATAACTGTGTTCGGTTCCATCACTGAACAATGGTACAAAATGCTGTTGGTAGAGGTACAAATACAGGTATTCAACGCTAACTGTTCCTGCACAACCTCTCAGTTGCCACAAATTTAATCACTGCTGGCTGCAGCATCCATGTTATCAGAGATAACTCTTCATGAAATACAGTTATAGTAAAGCTACACAAGTACTTGCAGGATTTCACTTATGGTGGGACGGCTGATGAACAGTTTGACCGTTTTATCTTCAAAGGGAGCAAACCAAAAAGTCTCCTTGGTATTTTTCGGTGTCAAAAGTTCCCCTATCTTAAGTCTCTGAAAATTGGAAGTGCCTGGCTTCAGTGAGGACCAATCCAAATCTATTCTGGGTGCACGCCAGAGCACATGTAGCATAACTATGTAAAGGGAGGACGGCTGCTTTTGGGAAGTAGAGCAGAGCCAGCTCGGGGGCGAAATCAAGTTTTTAATTGAACAATTTATCATAGCTGCAATGCTTTGTCTAGCTCTATAATCCTGGATAAATACAATTAAAACATTTAAGATAAGTTTAAAGAACTTTTTTTCAATGCATGTCTAGCCTGAGTAAAGGCCCCAACACTCCTCTGTTGGCCTGCTGCCACAGGCCAGCCTTATGGAAGGCCAGCCGGATGGCAGCACCAGATAAGCCCTCGATTTGTGCTCCCCGAGCCACGAGCCTTGGCTGGTGTTACAAGCTTGAACTCAAGTTCTGAATTTACTTGGAAGTGATAGCAGAGAGCCAGGCTGCACAAAGACATCTGTAATGTAGATGAAAGAGGCCAAGCGTCCAGATCCCTGACAGGGTTTGCCGACGAGGCAGAGTGCCAAACAGGTCACAGACTGGTGACAACAATGGTGTTCGTCCGCTCTTTTGGATCCATCTCCCTTCGCTCCGTCTTCCTGAGGAACATTTTCTCTTCCTGTCTCATCAGGGATGTGCCACCAGGATGTCAGAGTGATAAATAGGTCTGGTTACATGCCAGAAGAAGCCGTCTGCCCGTGTTACTTGTAAGCAGACCACATCAGATCCGTCTCTGCAGCCAAAGAGGCTTGTAGCTGCTTGTACAGCAGACAGTGTGTTTCTATTTATTCAGGGAAGATATATTTGTTTTCATATGCAGTATGTGGCACAGATACTAGCCTTTCATTAAAACATGAAATATTGTCCAGTTGGTGTCTGAATATGATGCATGATGTGTGTTTGGTGCATTTTTTATTGATCAATAGCATACTTCTTGTTTATGAGAAGCAGCAAAATACAAACTGATTTATATGAACTGATTGAACCCAAGTACAGTATGTGTAATATGTTTTTTTTAATATAATATTTATCAGTGTTTCAGTGCATATTTTAGCATTTAATTTATGTCAAGCTCAAAGACATTACACTTTGGCTCAAAACATCATTAAGGCGAGCATGAACAGATTACCAAACAGGCCAACTGAGCACAGATCCAGGGGTCCAAAGTGTCAGAGGGCCCCTTGGCCTTCACTTGTAAAATGTTAAATTAAGACATACTGACCAGGGAGAGACATAAAAAGACCACAAAGAGATGCAAAGGGACTGCAAGGAGACATGAAATAACTGCAAAAATAGGCATTAAAAACTGCAAAGAGACAAGAGACAACTACGAAAAGAGACAAAACCACCAATAGGAGACACAAAACAACTACAAAGAGACACAAACCACCACAAGGAGACAAAAACAGCGACAAAGAGACATAAACCCCCTCAAAGAGACACAAACCACCACAAAGAGACACAAACCACCACAGGGAGACACAAACCACCACAGAGAGACACAAACCAACTACAAAGAGACACAAACCACCACAGGGAGACACAAACCACCACAGAGAGACACAAACCAACTACAAAGAGACACAAAATGACTTCAAAGAGACACAAACCACCACAAGGAGACAAAAACAGCGACAAAGAGACACAAACCCCCTCAAAGAGACACAAACCACCACAAAGAGACACAAACCCCCTCAAAGAGACACAAACCAACTACAAAGAGACACAAACCAACTACAAAGAGACACAAACCAACTACAAAGAGACACAAACCACCACAGGGAGACACAAACCAACTACAAAGAGACACAAACCACCACAGGGAGACACAAACCAACTACAAAGAGACACAAACCACTACAAGGAGACAGAGTAACTACAAAGAGACAAAAAAAACCCACAAAATATGCACAATGATTAAGGGACCCAAAGCCACCTCAAAGTTTGTGTGTCTTGGTCATGTGTGTCTGCTTATGTAGGAGAGGTGGTGGGTCCCATTGCATATCTTTGCCCACAGGCCCATGTCCCATGGTCTCATAATGTGCCCATGTATGTGAGGGATGCCAGACACTGCATTATATTATAGATTTAATCCTACATTATTCTGTAGATTAACACTGCCTGCTGTACACTTGCTAGATAATTCAAATAACACCATTCAGGATTGCACTATTTTTATTAGTTCCATATTTTTTATAGTTATATCAAAAGAAACTATGGCTAAGATTGAATTTTTGTCTGAAAATTTATTGACATATAAATAACATCCTAATACATTGTTTTATTGGCAGATTGCACTATTTCTGAACTCAATATATTATTGAATGCAAACTTGACTATATTTAGACCTAATAAATATATCCCCAAAATGACTAAAATAAAATATGAAGAATGCAAATAAAATAAATAAATAAATGAATAGGCTGTTGGAGCAACTTCAGGCCTGCATTTCATCTTTCAGTCTTGCCAGTCTACTTTATATTGCAGTAATTAGCTGTGTGTACTATCTTTGATGTATGCTTATGCAAAACTGGTGAGGCCTTTCCCCTTGCCAATCAGATAATCATTTACATTAATTAAAGCTTCATCAATTACTAAAACATTGACAGATGTGTGATTATGAGTTGACCAGATACCTCATATCAGTCAGCTCCACTGCCAGTGCTGCAATGCTCTCCATTCACTCACACTAAAAAGGAAGAACAGTTTCCTCCAGTCTGAAACTGCTAAGACAAAGAGAAGACCAAAGTCATTTACATCAGTGGAAGAAGATAAAAAAGACAGATGGAAGGAAGAGAGAAATGAGCAGGGAGTGTTTTGCTGTAGGAGTCTGCAGGGAGTTTCTCTAAGGGTACTCTGCGTGAAGCTCTAATTTGAACCTCTCGCTGTTTGTTCTGAAACAGGATGGGTGGGGCTGACAACGGGTAATCAACCCATGATAGCAGGAGGACAAGATGAAGACAATGCACGAAAAGAGGGAGGAAAAGATAAAGGACAGTAATCAAAGCCCACGCTGACCAGACCTGTGGCAAAGACGAGTTGGTGCTAATGGTATTTACAGTGTGCTCTGCGAACTCTGAGAGAGCCGTGTGTGTGGGCTTGTGTATGTGTGTGTGTTTGTGTGTCTGTGTCTGTGTATATGAAAACTGAAAACATTTACCCCACTATTTTTCATGACCAGTCATCTGATGCTTTCCACACTAAGAAAAAGCTAATTTTCCCCTCCCAATATTCAGTGTGAAAAGCATCTCTACAATACACTGAAGGTTCACTGAACACTTCCTGTTTCATGTCATCTAACAACAGTCAACACAACAGCTGTGCATGTGGCTGGCAAGCTCGTAGCAAAGTTTTGGCCATTCCGTATCCTCCGCCCACCATGCACAGTTGATCACTCACAGCTCCACTATACAGGTAAAACACAGTCAGGTTGAATCACAGCATCACACTTCATGTTAAATATAAACCAGTGTGTTTGTGTTGTCAATAAACACATCTGGTCGGGTGCTCATCAGCCTTCAGTCACTCTCAGTCACTTGTCTTTCGAAAAATGGCTGTAGAGTTGACTTATCACTAAATTCTGAACCCACCAGGTTATTATTGTGTTATGGGCCAAAATGCTCACAAGCACTCAAGTGGCAAGTCAGTGCACTGGAGTGCACATGGTCCTTACTGCTCTGTGTGTTCATGCAACATGCAGCTGCTGGCTGAAGAGAAAATAACATTTCATCTTTCTTTTCTTTTCTTTTGAGGTTCTACCCGGGGCCGCTGCTGGCTATTTCGCTATCTGGCTATATATATGCCCTAAGCATAATCGCTTTGTAAATCATATTGCCTTTAATTGTTTAATGGCGCATATTGTAGTTTTGCTTCATCTGATACTTATACCCTTTTTCCCAATGTCACTCTTGGCTGCACCGAGTGAAGCCATGCTGTGTCGATTTGTGTTTCCATTATCTGTTAGCCATGCCGACCCACGCCAGAGATGGACCTTCTCTAGTGTAGGTCCAAAAGCAGGGCCGCCCACCCCTTTAAGCAGGTAGCAGTGAAGTCCCGCCAACCGCAACCAACCCCTGACGACCCCTGTTCTCCCCTCAAGCAAACGTGTTGTGAGACACTACTCACCTCTGTCTGCAGGAGACCAGAGAGAAAGCAGTTCCTCTCCTGCGTCCTGTTTTTACTTAAGATATCTGCTTTATTTTACTGTTTCATGCTTGCTTTCAGCTGTATTAGATGTGGAAAGTTGCTGCTCGAAAACGAAACATTTCCTTATTTTGCCGCTTCACAATAAAAGTTCATACATGACAAAATAATGGAGGACTTTTATTGTGAAGAATCTATAGGAAATGAAATGTGTAATTACTGAATTAGCAGAACTTTATTAGCTGTGTCTTAAATAAAGGCAAGGCTAATAATACAGCAGGGAGGAAGGTGAAAGCAGAAACAGCCACAGTGAGATGTTGATGAAGAGCTACAGACAACAGGCTCTTACTGCACCTCTGCAAACAGCTCACCTCCAACTTCTGTTACCTGCCCTGCTGTGGAAACACATGCAGCAAAAGGAACAGGGGACGTTAGACTTGGATCAGCTTGCATCATCAGTTTAAGACACACCTTTAAGATGGTAGCCCTGTTGTGATGGAAATGCAAATCCCTGCTGTGCTGGGCTGACGACCCAAACCAAGCCAAGACAGCCCATGACTGTCGAAAAGGAGTATTAAATAGCCCAGGCCTATTTCATCATAACATGATTGATGAGCATTAGCTGTTTTGGTGCCCCCTCCAGCACTTGATGCCCCACACTTCACCCAGATTTCAACCTGGGACAGCTGCATAAATCATTGGGTGTTCATTAGTAAATCTACAGAATAAAAGGAAGATCCATTTGGTACAAAATGTATGTAGGTCTCCCTTTCCCAAGTGTTTCCTGTTGGCCTTTGAGATGTTCACTATGTCACATTGGGTGATGATGGAATCAGAAATCCTTGCCGTGACTTTGCCAAAAGTCTTGACACATGTTGCACCTCGATTGACCGTGGCTTGCAGTCTTTCACAACTTGGGTGACAAGCCTAGGTGATTGAGAAGGAGGTGTTATGGATCAACTTCACTCTTCCATCTGACAGCACCAGTGACGTAATTCTTTCTGGCTTTGCCATATTTACAGCTCTGCAAAGAAAAGCACTCTATATTCCTATGGGCCAACATTCTGAATTTGTTGTTTTCCACGATTACATACAGGAGAGTAAAGAAGCAACTGTTGCACCCAATGCTCATTTTGAGCCTGACGCCCCACATCTGTTGGGTCTGGCCATTATCCGCCTGATACTGTGTGGTCTTATGCCTCATTTCCACTGCATGATTCAGCTCAACTGGATTTAACTGACTTTTGGTACTGGGTCTCTTTTCTCTAGTTTGTTTTCCACCACAGATAATACCCCCTAAGTGTGGGTGGGATTCTCAGTTGATCACCATTGCGACAGCAAGTGAAACTGCCATGACCTCACTTTCAACGCAACACTCACTGAATCCTTTCATTGGCAACCAAACAAAGAAATGTCAGTTTTGCGGGCTGCAATTTTAAAAAATCTGGGTCAAGTGACTAAAAACCTTCCGGCCTCTCTTAGCAGTGGCTTTTTAAAAAATGGTTGGTTTGCACAAGATGTGACGATTCTCTCTGACCAGTAAGTGGTTTTGCTGTGTTTTAACTCCACCATCTGGTATCAGTTTAGCTCGCTTGGAACCTTGACTGCAGTGATACCAAAATAATACCAGGTACTATCCATAACTTTTTATAATGGAATACCAAAAGGAAGAGCAAGCCAAACAGAACCATGCAATTGAAATGCAGTATGAGACGTGGATCGAAAACCTAAACCTGTGCGACTGATTCAGACATTAATGGTTCCCAAGGGATTTGATAACTTTTCTTTTCTGTAGTGCCTCCATCAGGTCAAAATTCCTATTTGTCCAGTATTTTGGTTGATGGTTTATGGCCTCCGCTTTAGTTTGTGTTTAATTGTAATTAGCGAATGTTAGCATACGAACACATACCAAGATGGTAATGTTTGCTCAAAGCACCACTGTGCCAATGTGCAGGCTCACAGGGCGTCTGGCATGGCTGTAGACTCTTAGCCTTGTTTTAATACATTGTTTTCTCATCATTCATCCCTCCTCAACAAGAGTTTGAAGTGTGAATAACACAATTTATTATTTTTTGAAAAGGGACCAAGGCTATATCCATTTTTGGTTGTCCCAACAGCAGTGTTGTCATGACATAAACCACTTGAATGCCAAGCATATTGTGTGCTTGACTTGCCATGTTAAAAATACGACCTCACATTTTCCACTTAAAGGCTGCATTTATCCTCTTTTCAAAGGAAAGCAGTGGGATTTATGAGGATAATTTTCCTGCTGACTTGGAGACATTTCATACATTTTTAAACCCTTGTTTACAGCAACATGAAAAACCTCAAGAATCTGTTTCTGTGTGGAATACAGAGTTAACCTTTGAGCCCATTTGCTTATTTGACCTGAGCAAGAAGACGGCGGAGAGGAAGACGAAAGAAGGTGATTGTAGCAGAGCAGTAACACCACCCCCACCTCCCCAAAGTCCTCTCAACCCCTCAAGGCTGCCCGTAACAGACCCAGATGGTCTGTTTCTGCTTAATAGCCCCCCATACTTTTCCATCAGGAGGGAGTGACAGCGACATACAAGGCCAGGTTAACCCAGGTTAACCACAGAGTATCTCCACTGAGATTAACTGTTATGACCCTGGACAATTCCAAACACCTCCCAATTAAGGAACCCACTATAGCGATCTACTTTTCCCCCCACAAGAAATCTTTTTCCCCCCAAAGGTCCAAAAGCACATCAGGTCCCTGGGAGGTAACTAGATGGTATAGTGAGAAGGAGGGGTGCTATTTTTTTTTCTAACCAACAGCAGCCTCTGTGCTTAAGGGATTGATTATGGCTCCCATCAGACTAGTGTTTGCACACTCTCTGATCCCCTAATAGAAGCGAAGGTTGCTGCAAAAAGAGCAGAGCATTTAGCTCTGACGCTTGTGTGAGAAGGGAAGGGGATAAAGGCTTTAGTGGTGAAGATGAATAACCCCTTCTGCACTTTCAGAAGCGCCAATTGAGCGCCAACTTAAGAGTTTAAATTAAGAGATTCTTGGTGCATCAAATGAGCTCCTAAATAAGCAAAGTGCTTTTGGTTTTGTGTCATTTGGGTCCATAAATTAAAGGGAAAGTGTTTGGTCTTTTTTCTCCAATGAAAGAATTCGACTAAATTTCAATCTCCTTTTTTATTCTTCACCCTTTTTTCTTAAACCACAAAGCTCAGACATGTCACCTTTGGAGGCATTAAAAAAAAAAATGCTTCTTTTTTCTTTTCTTTTTTTCCACACAGATGCGTAGTTGTCATCTGGCCCACTAATTAGCTGTCATGACTTCCCACTCCTGGAAAATCCATTCATTTCTCACTGCATGGATATTGCCAGCTTATACATCTTAAAGCACTTGCTTTGCACCGCTAAATGCCATCTCACCTGCAGAGAAGTGTAAGGCCTGCTGGGGAGGTTGTCTCCCTTAAACACTTTTTAACATTTAACATGTTTGTATTCTCTGCCATTCGAAGCACAAATACATGTCCTGTGGAACAACATGGTCAGACATTCAACACTCACGATGTTTAGCATTTCGCTGCACCATCACACTGTCACAAATATCAACATATCGGTACATTAAAAATTCAATTAGTAGCCTATGCTATTATTTGTTTAAATCACTGAACTCAACAGTCTTATATAAGGGATGGGCATCAATATGGGCAGGCCTTTAATTCCTTTTACACAAACTGTTGCTCAGGAAAGATGGGAAATACAACTGTTTTACTGTTTGAAACAGTATCAATATTACTTGTATGAAAATTAGGCTTTGAATAATAAATCAATTATGTGTTATGTTATGACACTTGTTTCCTGGCACCCAAGGATAACAGCACCCGGCATACTGATGCAACACCACTTTATCCTGTTAAAACAATATTCACAACTTGGATTAATTTTTGTGAAAATCACTTTTGATTCTTTTGATTGGTGGACACTAAAGAAATAAAAATAACTTACTGGGTAATCAAGGAATGGACACATATTCTGACTTTATGACAGCTTCGGAAGAAGGGAGTCACCAATTGTTTTTTCATCATGCAGATAAAATCTGAATGAATTACGCTCTTCTCTGGTGCTCAAGGCTTCATTAAAATGAAATCAACCAAGCTAAGGATGTGTAGCATCTCCATATTGACAAAAGTATAAACATTTATATTTGTGTGTGCAATTTAAACAGCTAACTAATGTTAGCTGTTTTGGGTCGTCAACAATCTGGTTTTATACATCCAAAGAACCTCTATAAGAATGAACTGCTAGGTAACCAGAGACAGGCCTTTATTTGTCAAAATGTGTAGCTGCTCCCAGCTAGTAAAAGAGACTGGGTGTTTAATTGGGACTACCCTTTTAATTGAAGTTTTATGGTATAATGCCACCGACCCAGATGCGTTGTGTGTGCTGCTTTATCCCAGCATTCATTATTTTAGAAGACAAGAAAACCTGTATAGACACAAGGTGCCACCAAAGACTGTATATAATAATGGACAACACATGTCTACTTCCTCCCACTGTATAAAAATCAAGCCAAAATATCTTGGATACAGACGCTGCCATCTTGCACTGGTGATGACATTTGGAGTCAGAGTCTGCACAGTAGTGATCAGGAAACAAAGCAACAGTATCAAACTCCTCCCCATACACCCAATCGCAAGTAGCACCATTGATCACAAGCACACCAATTAACACACACAGCTGTCAATCATGATGTCACACCCCCTTTTTAAAGCCTCAAATAACTAATTACAAATTAGATTAGATCCAGATTAGGAAATCATGTGTTTTGCCCTTGTCCTGGATCAGCTCATCCATCTTACTTTTGTGTGTTTTTTGTTTCAAGCACCACTGAATTGGATCGTTCTCATCCAGATAAAAACTTTTTAAGATCATCAAATCCTGAAAACCAGTGCTTTAAATGGGACCACACATCACAGTGTAGGCAGTCTGCCAACAAACACTCAGCAGTTTCTACTTATCACCGTAGGTGCTTCCAAAGAGACCGAAACTAAGATCTTCAAGATTGTAACTGTAACTATTGACAGCTGTTGGTGGTGGTAGTTGGGGAGGGTATGTTTTCCTGTACTGGCTCAATAGGTGGGTTAATGTCTACCTTATCTACTTTCTCAAAGTAACTGTTACACAAATCAAATGCAAAGAATAAATAAGTGTATATATATTTGACCAATTTTAAAGTGTTGGTACTGCTCCTGAAATCCACCCAGAATCCTGCCGTCTTATTTGGGATCAAAGATATCCCTATTCTACTAAAATGTTTTGGACAACACATACACATAGGTGTGAGCCAGATCAAAACCAAGACTGGATTACATGACCTAGTCCAACTTCAGCACTAAACCAACTTCCTTTTCTTTTTCTTTTGAACAACCCATTTCTGAGATCTGATCCAATCCCACAGCCAAAATCCGATCAGATTACTTCTGAACAACTGGGCCCAGCAGTTGGATTGTCTAATCCACCTGACTTGACTGATTCTGGGAGCACAGCAGAAGCATTACGTCATCATCATAGCTGTGAAAATTTGTAACCAATCCAAAAAGTGAAGGAACAAAATGATTAATATTCACTGTTTGCGTGTTCAGGAAGTGTGTGGGAGCCTTCTTTGAATCTTTAGCTGGTGTAAGCTGTAGCAATACTAGACCTTTGTTGAAAGTAGAAACTGCCACCACACATTGAAGCTATTTCACATTCGAAAATAACTACTACTAGTCCATACCCATTGAGTGCACAGTTGCCCACGTACAGTTTCACATGGTGTGTGTTTGGGATACAGGTCATAGGAAATTGCAGATTAAATAGTCAACTGAACCCATTAAGAAGAGCAATGTATTCAGACAGGGTTTTTGAAAAATGTGGGACAGACAGAATGACACACTGACAGTTTCGTGATTATGTACAGCATACCATGAGTTAGTCATACCAAAAATTAGAAAAAAAAAAACAACAACAAAAAAGCCATTTTAGCCATTTTTTCTGTTGTTACAGCGCCACCCAGTTGCCAATTAGAGTTAAATTTCTCCAGTCACCTTGAGGCGTCCTGTTCTACATATCTACCAAGTTTAGTAAAAATTGATATGGCGGTTAGGCCTAGATAAGAAAGTAGCTCTCTAGCGCCCCCATTTTGTTTGATGGGGTCAATAATGGAGGGGTCCCCTCAGATTATGTGTGGTCATATGCCTACAAAGTTGTGTGGTGATCGGTGAAACCCTTGAGATGTTATACACCTTTATGTGATGAGCCACGCCCTCCGCAATATTCATTGCCTTATAGAAGCTCAAGTTTTGGTAAGTTTTCCAACTTTTGCCAAGAGGGAACTTTAGATATTGGTCCCTAGATTATGTTCACTGAGTTTCATGCAGATCGGTCAAACTTCCTAGGAAGAGATCGATTTGAAGTGTTTTTCAAAAAATTCAAAATGCCAGAAAATCTATATAACCAGAAGTTATGGGTTCTTGAGGCAAATGTGTTCCTCATGAGGAGAGGCATCTCTGTGCAAAGTTTCATGTCTCTACGACATACGGGTCATGAGATATGCCCATTCAAAGTTTGCAATTTCAGTCGGTTGCTATAGCGCCCCCCTTTGGCCAATTGATGTAATATTGCTTCATTCGCATCCTCCCATGACCCTCTACCACTGTGCCAAATTTCACATGGATTGACCAAGTCAGTGAGGAGAAAAACATGGAACAGACACACACAGACAGAGTTTTCGTCATTATATAGTAAAATATATTAATATACACACTGAAAAAAAGTGGTTGTACAAGACTCCAGGCCGCAGTGTAGTTCACAAACACAGTATGTCATTAATATCACAGAATGACTTAATAAAGTTTCAGTTTCACTTCTCCAGTCTGAATGTGATTTCTAAATGTCAGCGTCATTAAAGTAATTGCAAAGACGTGGCTCCTTCAAGCAGTAACACTTTTCTCAGGCTCCTAGTTGGTTGGCCCCACCTGCAGTGGGAGGTTGACATAATGGAGCAGAGAGTCACGACCAGCATCTGACCAATCTGACCCCTGCTGCCCAGTGCCAGATCTGTCTGCAGGACAGGCCATCTGGTGGTCCCACTATCTCTCTATTTCTCTCTGCTCCATAAAGTCAAACCAGGCCGCCTGCTTTGATTCCTGAATCAGGTGTAATTTAAAAGAGTGGTTGAAGTTTGCAGGTGCGGGTGCAGAATCTTGTGGTGGAGCGACGGACTGCGACATGCAGGGCAATCATTTCTGAGGCAAGAGAAAATGAAATATAGTGATGTGATGTAGGGTTAGGGTTAGGTTGCGCCACCCAAGGATGTAATTTCCACAGTGGACGGAGGGGACACGTCCTCTTCCCTCCTCAAAATCCTTTTTTTTTTGGTCAACCAAGTATTTCCTCACTAAAATCTTTCTTATTCCAAGGCCCCCACAATCCAGATAAGATAAGAGAGCAGATAAAATATTGCAGGCTCATCTGGTTGCTTTAGGTAATACAATAGACTTATAGCAATTGGGCTTTACTAACAGCAGCAAGTGCTTTTCACACTTTAATTGCCCCAACTTTTGCCTCTCAGGCTATATAAAGGTCACTGCGTATTCACTCTTCAGTGCATATATATTCATTTCCAGATTGCAGTGTTCTTTAAAATATCAGCGTTAAATGGATCTGCAAACTGTTCTCTGCTAACAGCTTTCTGTCATGTCTGCACATTGCATTGGAAACATGGTAACAGCAAGTTTAGACAGTTGAAACCACTAAAGAAAAGACTGTGTGAGAATAAAGAAAACGTCAGCAATGATCACTGGTATGAAAAGTAATGCAGGGTTGTTGGCGTGAAACGCAAAAAGCTTCACACACCAGCAGCCGCTCTTACTGCAGCTGCATGTTGACGTAATTAGTTACAGACAGGGTTGGTCATCCAGCTCCAAAGCAGATGGGTAAACATCTAAATTAAAACAAATTGGCTCTATACTTGTACATTCAAAACTTCCATTGCTGAGTCCACTTTAGCATTACAGGAGTTTCTCACTTGGAACAATTGCATTTATTTATGTCTGTGGATGCAATGCAGCAGTGTTTGAAAATGGCTGTAGTTAGAATTTACTCCGCCTGGATAATTCGAGGGGGAAAACGGCACTGTGGCCAAAATGCAACACCAGCCCTGCAGCAGCGCTTACACAATGCCTGTCCACATCACTTCACTGTTAAAAAAATTATAATTTACAGTAACTACAGCTTTTTGAAATATGTGAGCGTCTACATGTCAAAAACTAGAATGGTTTTCACAACCAAAATACCAAACCAACTCAACTGCTTAGTCATTTGTTCTAGTTGACGGCTGGGGCTGCACAATGGCTCTTCATTCATCCCCTGTCAGCCCTGGCCATTGTAATTGAAAATAGCTTTAATTACGTTCAGTGCAGGGGTGGTGATGGTTGTTGTGAGTAGAGTCGAGGGGGCGTTCAGCATAACATGAGGGTCTCCAGGCTGAAGAAAAGTAAGCCAAACAAGCACAGCAAATTACTGTCATTCTCCTCTAAGTGTGTGTGTGTTTGTGTGTGTGTGCGTGCGTGTGTGTGTTTGTGCGCCTCTCTGCCTGTGCCACTGTCATTCACTGTGCGAGCACTAAAGATGCAATGTGTGTTTCTGTGTGTGTCTTCTGGGAGTGTTGTTTTGGGGAACTTGTGTGCCGTTACTCTGTGTGCTCTCATAAATCTGGGATTATTCTGCACAGATGACTGAACGTGTCCGTCTACTTGCGTATGATTCAGGCAAACTAGCCGCTCTCTCGATGCCTTCACCACGGTCCAGATGATGACTGTGGCTCATTAAAGCTCTCGCCATAACTACCACCGCCCCAACACACACGCGCACACACACAAGACAAACACATGCTCACACACATTTTGGAGAAAAATTGAGGTTGCTGTGTCAGTGGCCAGGCGGTGAGGCGCCTTGTTGTACCAGGGGAGTAATTGAGATGGCCGGTGAAAAGGGGAGCGAGGCTTAGACAACCATCCGCACAAGTTCCTGGCTGCCGTCCAATTATACCCAGCAGCCTCCACCACCTCCTGAACTCCAATTACGGCCGGCAAAGCTCGGCTGGTCAGAGAACCTGTCACCCCTCCCTGCATACCCTCCTCCCTCCCTCCCCCTCCCTCCTAACCACAACTGCCAGCAAGAAATAGCAAAGTCAAAGCAATGTGTGATGTCCTCTGGTGCCTCGATGTGTCTGTGTCTGTGTCTGTGTGTGTGTGTGTCAGTATATGTGTGTGTGTGTGTGTGTTTACGAGGGAGAGAAAGAGAGGGATGATGTTTTGAACACAGCTAAAAAAGAGCTGCGCCGGATGAATCTTGGCCACTCATTTATTCAGAAATACCAAGTTGTTGTAGCTGCAGTTGCACAGAATGAATGAGAGTGGAAGCTGCTCACTTCAGAACGTTTTACCCAGCGATGCTCAGATTTTAAGCCACATGGTGACACAGACTCAAAAGATAGACACCAAGGGAACCACTGACATGTAGAGCCATGAGATTGTTACAGACAGAATTGACTCTACTTGAGTGTTTCCATTTTCTGCCGCTGTATAATACACTTAGCTGCATTTCAAAGAGAAATACTGTACCTCATACCAGCCCAGTGGCCTGAGCAAAATGTTGGCTTAGTAGATTTCTGCAAACCACAGATATGTAACATTTGTATGTTTCTCATCAAGAGGGGGAGGGGATGGTGGATCAGCAGACAGCAAAAAACCCCAGTTTGAGACCAACAACAAAAGCGAGTGTTTTTGAACGACATATCTAGACATTTCCAGCTGCGTTTGTTGTGACAAAACTGGGTATTTTTTAATGATAAAACCTGGTGTTTTTATACACACTCATAGGCGGCATGGTGGACAGTGGTTAGCATTGTTGCCTCACAGCAAGAGGGTTACTGGTTCAAACCTGGGGTGGGGGAGTCCCTCTGTACAGAGTCTGCATGTTGTCCCTGTGTCAGCGTGGGTTTTCTCTGGGTACTCCGGCTTCCTCCCACAGTCCAAAGACATGCAGGTTGGGGTAATTGGTGACTCTTAATTGCTCGTAGGTGTTAAAGTGAGTATGAATAGAGTGTGCCAGGGCTGACGTCAAAACCCGGAAGTTTAGCATCGCGCTGGTTCCCGGAAGAGAAAATGAATGTGATTTTTACATTGCATTTTAGATTATGTCAGAAAATAAGCTCTGTGGCTAACACAAGTTTATGATACTTACAGATTTTGTTCAGCGAGATAATCTTCACATATGAACACCTTTCATACCGCATTTGAAGCTTAAATGCGATCGCCAGAAGTAAAAAGCTAACGTTAGGCTTTAACGGACTACATGACTACTCCACGGTCGCATGACTCTTGACGTCACAGCCACTAAGCTTTCAACTGATTTCGGCCGCTTTATTTTAAAAACATTGTATAATGGGGAAATCGGACTGTTTAAGCTAAATAAGAAGCTGTAATGGCGGACTGCCAGCACTCTCGCCTGTTCGGGGGTGATGACGTTTAATGTCCCCGACAGTGTTTGTGGTCGTATTGAGCAACTTGTTAGCAACTTTTTTTTGACACGTAAAAGCTTCAAAATTCACAAGTAGGGTATTTACTGACGTGTCGTAGAACAAAACCTGAAACTCGCTTAAGCTTTGGTTAACCACAGACCTTATTTGAGACATTTTACCAAAATCCCATTCAAAAAATGTATTGACTTTTAGACGAGAGAACCGGAAGTGCTAAAAGCGCTAACAGAGTTCCAGGTTCACTGGCACACTCTATAGTTGTCTGTCTATAGCCCTGTGATAGTCTGGTGACCTTTGCAGGGTGTACCATGCCCAATGTCAGCTGGGATAGGTTCCAGCTTCCTGCAACCCCAAACAGGTTTATAAGCTGTTACGGTAAATGAATGAATTGGGATATATCAGTAAGATGAATTCTTTAATGACAAAAACAGGTATTTGTTAATGACATATACTAATATTTTCAACCGTGTTTGTTGCAATAAAACTGGGCACTTTGTAACAGTAAAGTCATGTTTTGGTTTTCTTTAAAACATTGGGACATTTCCAGCCATCTTTATTATTTATTATTTATTATTTTTTAATGACATGTCGAGACACTCCCAGCCATGTTTGTTGCAAAAAAATGGGTTCTTTTGCTGACAAAGCCTGGTATGTTTTATGATGACATGTCAAGACATTTCCAGCAGTGTTTGTTGCAACCGAAGTGGCTATTTTTGACGACATATCGGAACATGTCTAGCTGTCTCCATGGCGACATGAGAATTCTTTAACAACACCAGGCCCTTTTAATGACGTGTTAACATTTCCAGCTAGGTTTGTTGTGACAAAATCACAACATAGGACCATTTTTTAACAACACATTAAGACATATACACCCGTGTTTATTACAACAATACTGGGCACTTTTTTACGGTAAAATCATGTTGTTGTTTTTTTTAAATTACATATTGGGACATTTTCAGCTGTCTTTGTTGTTGAGTATTTTTAAATGATACATCGAGATACATCCATGTTTGATGCAAGAAAACCTGGTATTTTCAATTTGCAAAATCTTTTTTTTTGGTTTGTTTGTTTTTTGGAGAACACACTGGGACATTCTTCTTTAACAACACATCAAGACATTTCCAGCTGTGTCTGTTGTGGGGGTGCGGGTTCTTTTGCTGACAAAAGTTATTATTATTGTTATCATTATTTCGACAATACATTAGGACATATGCAGCAGTGTTTGTGGTGACTAACCTGGGTATGTTAAGCCAAAACATGATCTTTTCCTGACCCTAACCAAGTGCTTTTTGAGCTAAACCTAATCACACATTAACAATGTGCTGACAATGATGGACATGTGAACAACTAAATACCCAGTGAGGATGAAGGACACGCATCCAGACCACTATTAACAGCAAATATCACTGAAAAGTCCAATTCATATCACATACCTAATGCAGCACATTATGCTGTATGTCTCCGAGCCAAAATGAGAGGTCATTTACTTACTTACTGAAAAAGGTAGGAATTAATGGGATAAATAGACATTTCACTCAGTGAAAAATTGATTAAATTTCTAAAGTTCTACTTAACCCAGGAGATTAATATGTGAAGGTTGTTGAAGAATAGCATGGTATATTTCAATTTAAACATATTTCAATATTATTCATACTCTTAAAGTAAACAGGGTTTCAGTCAGCTATACTCTTTGTTTCATGGCCATGAGCTTCAGCTTTCCTACAGTTTGACATTCATACATCTTAAAGCAGTTATTGGGGGGACAAATTCATAATGTCTCATGTTTCAGGCAGCTGAAAGCAGTTTGGTGACTAGAAAAAAAATAAAAACACATTAGCAGCAGTATCAGCAACAACAGGTTATTGTCTAAGTTTAGTAGTTTCACTTCGTAGTTACAAGAGCCCTCAATATGAGAACACAGCTATATCTGTCCATATATTCTCACCTGTCTCTCTCGGGGGTCCTAAAGGCCTAAAGGTTTAATGAGCCTCCTAAATGTTTGATGAAGCTAAAGTAAGTCAAGCCACAGGCCGACATCACTCTCTGTACTCGCTGTACTGTATGGACAAGTAATAATTAAGTTAAACTGAACCAAGAGTTTTACTAATATTAAGTTCCTCGTAACATTACCACGTTTTCTGTTTCAAACTTTCAACGTTGTTCAACGGGTTGAGCAGAAGCCTTGAATGCTCTGGTAGATTGTCTCTGAACAGCTGGTTGTGTTTGTGAAGGCACCACTTAACCTTTTCAGAAGAGAAAAATCAAGGGGCCATATCAAGGCAGCTATCAGTATAAAATGAAATAAATTAATCAAAGCTGCACAAATCAATATTTTTATATTAATAATAGATCAAAAAAGGAGTTTCTAACTGAGATGAACCCACAGAGAATTCTCACTCAAATCTGCAGTTCTTCTCAGCTTTAGGCAGCCTTTTTCAGCTCTTTAGGATCATTGTTTTTTTGTTGTTGTTTTTGGTTTGGTGCATAAACTCTTCTCTCATCAACCTCCAGCAGCAGCAGGCAGCTATTTAGTAAGAAAATAAAATGAAATTCTGATAAACCTGCTGCACACTACCTGCCGAACATCAAACAGCAGACAGACAGTGGCGCAGTTTACAGCTAAAGAGCCAGCTTTTTCCCTCAGAGCTAAAGAGGGAGAGTGAAAATTACAATTAGATTCCTCAGGGGGACAGAAACACAACTCCAAATGAATGCTAATGTTGCTACGTATAAGTACATTACCGTTATAAGCTGATAATATGTCCACTGCATCCAAAAAAAAACAATTAAAAACCAAAAACTGAATGCAATTTTAACTAAGATGACATCATGTCCTCAGAACTGTGCAACGATTGATTATCAGTATTTGAATTTTTTTACTTGATTTGCCTATAGACCAAGGCGTGTACGCCCCCCCAGCAGCTCGTATCCCCAGCCCTCTCCAAAAGGAACCTTCAAAGATTTACCTGGTCCATCTACAAACACTGTTAAAATGAACTGGCAGCTCCATTCCACAGCCATATAGATATTTGATGACAGTGGTTAAAGTGGTGAGAGCTATTATTGCTACGACATACGCTGTAGCCCCGTGCTGTAAAACAAAACCAGTAATATTCACGGAGCATATCAACAGCAGCAATCAAGATCCAGTGTTTTCAAATGTAAATGAGGCCCTGATGCAAATTGCCGTATCCATATACACACCCTTGGGAATGTTGAAAGAACTGAATGAGTCAGAAATGCACAGCAGTCTTTGCGAATGTTAAATTATGTCATTAGCGTTTACAACTTCACAAAAGTTGCTTTATTGCTTTGTTGTTCTTCTTTGCGGACAAGGTTTATTGTTCTATTACCTCACTTCCTTCCCCGACTTCTGTTTCCTTCTATTGAACAAGATCTCTTAGTCATGGCCCGAGGAGTCTTTGGAGATTGCCGTCTTTATCAAATGTATCTAATCGTTCGCTGTGCATTGTTGTGTTATTGTGTGGTTGTATGGCTGCTTTTTTTATCCCCCCGTTGTGGGTTTCATTTGTCCTTCGGGACTCATAACCAATCCCAACATTTTGATTGATGCATTCATTTCCCAGTTTCCGCTCGCCCCTAAAGCGATACTTGCTCTCCTTTTATACTTACCCAAAGCACCCCGCCATCAGCACAAACCATAGCGCTTGTGCATCAGTGAGATATTATTCAAAACAGGTTGTGGTAATAACTCCAATCTGGAATGAAGTAGCTTGGCCTCAATCTGGGCAAGCGATACGAGGCTTTGACACTCGCCATTGCTTTTGAGTAGGGTTTTTAAAATAGTGGTCAGAATATAAACTGAACTGAGACCACTTTAATGTTATTGGCCATCAAAACACCATTTTGAGGCTACTTTTGAGTTCCTTGTGTGTGTATGTGTGGTACTGTAGCAGACGGAAAATGTTTATGGCTTCCTGCATTGGGCTGCAAATGTGAATAGTGCTAATGGCTTTGCAGTTCTGATACCATGGACAGCGCCGCTGCCTCACAGTGTCTTCAGCACTTTGGACAGCTCCATTGGCTCTGCACACACAGCACTGAGTCTGAGCTGGTCCATTTACTCTCAAGTACCAAGGACTTTGGATAACTTTTGACTTCCATCACCTTTTGACCACACTGTGCAGCTCAGAGAGCCCTGAAGGGCCATGTGGCCGTTTTGAGAATTTGAACCATTTCCAGCATATGGATAGCAGGGTTATTGTGTCATAATGCTGCATAAACTGTTCATTTACAGCATTAAAGTGTTTGCTGCTTAAACTTGAACACTTACGTTCACTGGCTACTTCGCTGGTTTCCAGGAGTCTAGGGTTTATCTTTGATTCACACCCAGGTTTTGAGAAACACATCGAGTTAGTTATTTTGTCCTGTTTATTTCATTGGTAAAGAATACCCCCGTCTCTCCAACAGCTAGAACAAATCATCTATTGTTTTGTCTCCTTTTGTAATGCGCTTGTTTAAGCCAAGAAGCTGTAGTGAGATTACCGTTAGTTCAAACTTCTGCTGCATGATTACTAACTAAGACTTCACAGCATTCCCATGTTACCCTGCTGCTGGCTTTGCTTCACTGGCCTCCTGTCAAAACTTAGGACTGAATTCTTTATAATTTCCTTCAAGGCCTGACACAGCTTGGCTCCATTATATATCAGTGAGTTGCTGATGATGCGCCCTGCTCAAAAATTGTGGTGAATGAGCTGGACGTCAGGTGAGCAAACTCTGTTGATTGTTTAAAAATCTCCTTTTTATTATTTTGAAAGCATTTTATTGATGCATGGTTTGTTCTTATTGTTTAAACAGTCCTTTTTACTTCTTTATTTCCTGTTATACTTACTCACATCCTCCATTTGTGACCTTAAAACCCTGGTCATAGTGATTATAATCCAAAGTTATGTAAAATGTGCTTTATAAATAGGCCTCTAAGCTTTACTGGTGTTCAGATCTCTGCTTACAAAAGAGCAATGTGTAGGACTCGGCAAGACTGCCAGAATATTTCACTGAATGACTCAATGAAGTGATGGTATTTTGAGGTTGAGTAATGTTGCTTTCAGCAGATATAAATGTACAATAACATTCTGAGAAACATCATTAGTAATTTGGATAGTCAGCCAACAGTTTTCAGGCAGAGCCATTCATTGTGCTTTTCACTTGGCTTGAACAGAATTATAAGCATTCAGAAAAATGAATCAGTTAGCCAACAGTGTATGTCTGCTTTCAGGAGTGGGAAAGATACAACAAAGTGCAAGGATCTGAAATACAGTAAAACTTGCCCCAAAAAAATGCCCCATCCCTTTCTAGCCAGGTGTATCTATACATTTATACTCCTTCAGTCTGTAAGGGTCCACCAATGAAAAGAATCATTGTTTTTCATTTAAATTAATCCAAGTTATGAATACTGTTTTAACAGGATAAAGTTGTGTTGTGTCAGCATGTCAGGTGCAGTTATCCTCAGGTGCTGTGAAACAAGTGTCATAACATAATACATAATTGATTTGTTATTCGAAGCCTATTTTTTATTTTGGTCCAAATAAACAACTGGATCATATTTCCTATCTTACTGTAGATGAGCAACAGTTTTGTGTAAAAGGAATTAATGGCCTGTCCCGTATAGATGCCTGTTCCAAATCTAAGAGAGTTGACTTCAGTGATTTAGGCAAATAATAGCCCTGGCTACTAATTGAAGTTTTACGGTATATACCTTTATATCAGATAACACAATGAAATCGGTTAGCATTGTCCACAATAACAGTAGCCGTCCACCAACTTATAAATGGGACATAACTACTGCATTATTACAGCACTAACACTACTTAGATATCATAATCAGTGTCATTGATAAATACTTGATATTTAATGAAGAACAATGTATTTACATCTTTAGTAAAACAGCCACTGTTCTTTTACTGTCTTATTCACAGCATCTTCCTAGAAAATATCATGACATGTTTTCATCTGTATTTATAGAGTAGATATTTTGAGCAACAGACGGATTATGGTTTTCAACCATGAGTAGGAAAATGTGATACGATATTTGCAGGTATCACAAAGTCTGCCTAAGTATGATTTTAATTTGATTCAGGTGCAGAGATGGATATCAGATGATATCATACTGCATGCTCATTTAACACAGTTAGTTAAATGAACAGATGAAGCTGCCACCTTTTTTTTTCCTTTTATTTTGCTTTTTTTTTGCTTTTGACCGTTAAAGATGAAAAGTGCAAAAGGGTTTCTGGCGTTCTGTCAGAAAGACATTTTTTGTGTTTATCCATAAGTATCACCAATTTGTATTGGTTTCTGTTGAACAGAAAAGACAACATCAAGTACCCTACATATGGCTACATAAAAAAACAGAAACAGAAAAGAAAACGAGGACACATGGACTGAAGAGGTTACACAGCTGTACAGTTAGACTGTAGAAAATGCTAAGACAAACTGACTAAAAGAATACCAAAAAAATAAAAATAGATAAAATAAATAATTTAATAATCATTGGCAGAAGAGTGGATATCTGAGTGTCACGTGACATAATTCTAAATGATTTTTTTTTAAGGATCTGAGGCAGTATGTTATCATATAGTTGCATCGAGGACCTGGAATGTTTTTATTTTAACCCAAACCATGATCTTTTTTCCTCGAACTTCAGGCCTTTGACTTAAAGCCCTGAAGGCAAACTTCTATAAAACATGGATTAACAACAAGACCATTCAACAAAGGTATAAAATTCAGCTCAATAATAACTTTTAAGGTTCAAAGACAAGATAACTGTTTTCTTTTTCTAGTCACTCATTGTTAGCTCAGGCACGTTTACATTGCATAAATTAGCCTAGCGACTGGCAGACTTTTCCTCTACTCATAGCTTCCAAACTGCTTGAATTTTTTCAGCCCAACATAGTCGAAACAAAGCAGCTAGTGTTGCCATAGTGAGAAACTAGCAGGTTTCCTGAGTATGTTTACATATGGCATGTGTTGTCTGTTGACCCATATTTTCTCTGAAATACAAAATATGTCCACGCTGCTGGTTTACTCCTGAGTAAATAACACTATCCTCATTGTCTTTTCTTGGCTGCTTGTATTATGTCCCTGGCGCTATTTGATGGTGACACTGATTTAAAGGGTTTACCTTAAGCTGATGATATTGATCAATGTTTTCACTTTACATCAATGTTATTAGATCCTTGAATATTGAATCATTATTGGTTATTTAACATTAATGAATGAATCATGTCAAACTTTATACTTAGCAAGAGTTGGAAACTAGAAAAATGTTTAGCTCCTGATTTTAAAAAACAATATGACCAATGCAGCAGTTTTGGATGACAGATGTCCAGACTTTTATTTTAGTGCTGTATTTACAGCAGTTTCCACCATTGGGACACACTGCTGTATCAACATCTATTAAACGTTAACACATTTGCTGGGAGGTTTTAGTTTATACTATGGGGAGGTCACAAAAGTATATCAACAAATCAGGTTATAGTGCAGCAGTTTCAGAAAATGTCACCACAGTGCCTGTTGTTTATGGTCTTTGCAGACCCAGCTTCCCTGCTAGACGTCCCAGCAGGAGCCTAAGTGCCTAGTTTGCCAACTGGCATGTTTCTGCTCACAGCCTGGACTCCAGCCTAATTATGCATCTTAGGTTCTTTGTTTGTATGTTGAGTCACTGAGTAAATTCTGCTCTCAGTTCCCATTTTCATTTGTTTTTTGCTGAGCGAGACTGACTGGCCAACTGGCGAGAATCTGGATTCATCGGTCTGATGGGCATATGCATATAGATGATGTTCCCATTCCACCCACAAGGTGACCTTTCCAACACATATACAGGAAACAGAGGGTAGAGCAACTTGTGCTCGAGTTGTGCAGCTTGAGATGTGCATTAAATGCTGATTTATTTTTATAGCACAGAAACACAGAGATAAAAGATCCGTCTGGCACTCTTTTGATGTCAAACCCTCTTCAGAAACTTTGCAAGTCCAAACTTTTCAAAAAGTGGCTCTCTGTTGTGTCACTCCTGGCAAAATCACTTGTGTACTCCTAATATCTGTAATATTATTGCAGGGGTTCTGCTGTGTCATCCAGGCTGCTTGTGTCCTGTAAAGTCAAGGCTTGTTTACTGTGACCTTTTCCCATGCACCAGTGTTATCCATCTTCACCCGTTGATGTGTTGCAGTTGTTAGTGTCAGCGAAGGTCATTTCTCTACAATAAATGAGGCCAATTCAGGTGTCTGAGGTAGTAGCATCCGCCTCTGGCCGCTAGTTTGATTCCCATGTTAAAAGGAAGTGTATGTTTGTTTTTACCTGAATTTGGTACAAATCTTTGTATTTTGTCTCCTAGAAATTACCTTTGAGTATTACTAAACTGTTTTTATAATTACTAGTCCATACCCATTGAGTGCACAGTTGCCCATGTACAGTTTCACATGGTGTGTGTTTGGGATACAGGTGATAGGAAATTGCAGATTAAATAGACAACTGAACCCATTAAAAAGAGCAATGTATTCAGACAGAGTTTTTGTGAATTTGATAGTACGACTGCTTTATTGAAAGTACAGTAGTACCATTGCCAATAGTGGGATAGTTAGTGGGCTAAAGCTGTACATTAGTAGTTGAGGTAGCACATTGAAAGGCTGATAGTTAAAGTCATTGCCTTATAGAAGCTCAGTTTTAGTAAGTTTTCCAACTTTTGCCAAGAGGGAACTTTAGATATTGGTCCCTAGATTATGTTCACCGAGTTTCATGCAGATCGGTCAGACTTCCTAGGAAGAGATCGATTTGAAGTGTTTTTCAAAAAATTCAAAATGGCTGAAAATCTATATAACCGGAAGTTATGGGTTCTTGAGGCAAATTTGTTCCTCGTGAGGAGAGGCATCTCTGTGCAAAGTTTCATGTCTCTATGACATACGGGGCATGAGATATGCCCATTCAAAGTTTGCAATTTCAATCGGTTGCTATAGCGCCCCCATTTGGCCAATTGATGTAATATTGCTTCATTTGCATCCTCCCATGACCCTCTACCACTGTGCCAAATTTCACATGGATTGACCAAGTCAGTGAGGAGAAAAACATGGAACAGACACACACACACACACACATACACACACACAGAGTTTTCGTTATTATATAGTAAGATGTTGTGGTGAGAATGTAATCGCTGCCTGGATTATGTTCAGAGACAATGTTTCTTTTGAGTTAATTAAATACAACATTCGTGCACAGCACTGGATTCGCAGAAAGGTGGTTGCAATGTTCCTGTCCAGACTCCCATCTGTGGTTAAGTTTAGGCAACAAAAGCACTTTGGTTAAGGTAAGGGCAGGTATGTGATTTCGGCAAAAAAGGTAATAATAACAAATAACGCTGTTAATATTGCAAGATTACCAGCTTTGGCAGGAAATCAAACGAAATAAGTTGTTGAACATTTTGCTGATACATCCAGTATCAACATTTTTGCAATCGACTGGGTAAATTAATTAACAACTTTTCCTCACTATGTTAAAAGAAAACATAATTTGCTCAAAATATAAATTTGCTGTTTCAGTTTACTTGTAAATAAACGGAATGTTGAAGAGACAGATCTGGTGGATAATCAAGTTAGCTTGATTTGAATGATTTTTCTGTTCTGACGATGGCTGAAAGGTCCAGTGTGTAGGATTTAGTGGCATCTAGCAGTCATTTTGCAGAGCAGTGTTGGAGAACTATGCTGCAAAAACACAAAAGCTCCATCTATAGCCAATGTTTGATTTGTCCGTTCTGGGCTACTGTAGAAGAACATGGTGGACTCTATGGGAGAGGACCCGCACTATATGCAGACATAAACAGCTCATTCTAAAGTCATAAAAACACCACTGTTACAACTACTCTTAGATTCTGTTGATTATACACTGATGAAAACATAGTGATGAACATGATATCCCACTTCTGCCAATAGACGCCCCTAAATCCTACACACTGGACCTTTAAGATTCATCTAGAGCTGCAGAACAATTTCATATACCCACACCTACAGAAAAGTGGACCTTGCGGTGAGATTGTTCTGCCAACTGATGTTTTAAAGGTCAAGAATTAACATTCTACCTCAAATTTTATGCCAACATGAAATTGAAGTCCTTAAGGTACTCACACTCAAAACTGGCAACCCTGTATCCTATGAGTTATGTTGTTGTGCTTACCAGATAATGCTCTCTATTAACATAATGAAAAATGTAGTTAATTAACATACTGGCATACAATATGACATAATCACAAAAGGTACTCTGGTGAACCCCCATCTCTGGAGTCACAGTCCTCCACCAGTGGGACAACAATGTATTACTATATAAACACAATTTCTAGGAAAACTGGCCATACAATTAAATTGTAGGATTCATTTCCCAGTTAGAACATGATGAAGGTGAGACACTGTGGCTTGCTTGAGCTCCCAGGCTGAGTAATGATGATCTCACAGCAGACGGGGATGTTTATTGGTGGCAACAGCATCATTATCAGCACTGCAACAACAACCGTATGCACATACAATGGGGAGAATGTAACCAATCATGCACACATCACTTACAGTCTAACCCCATTCATTCATAATTACTAATTGTATATACAGCAACAATGGAAGTGTGGAAACATTGTGGAGCACAATGGAAAACATGAAAACAGAATTAGCAATGCAGGAAGACAAAGAATGAAACCTACATCCATTATCTATTTTCCTGCCATCTCACATCCTGTAAGTGCAGTCACAGAGTGGCAGATCATGAGTGCTGATCATAGATGCAACTCTCTACCCATGTTGCCATTATTTCACAATAAGAGCACAATTTTCTCAAGATAATGTCATCTAAAATGAATAAATCAATCCCACAATCCTGCGACTGCATTTGAAGAACCAGGTTAGATTACTGAGAATAAAAGGTCCTGTGTGTAGGGGTTTAAGGGGATATACTGTTTTGGCAGACATGTACTATTTATTACTATGTTTTCATTAGTGTATAATCACCTGAAGCTTTGTTTAGTTTTTCTTACCCTAAAATGAACCATTTATATCGACATACAAAGCAGGTCATTTTCCATGGAGTCTGCCATGTTGTTTCTATAGTAGCCCAAAATGGACAAACCAAACTAGGGCTACCCCCTAATAGACCAGACGTTAGTCAACCAGAAAAGTCATTAGTAGGCAAGATTTCATTGGTCCCTTTGTTGCAGAAAAACAAACAAACCTGAAACTCTACTACTTGTCGAAACCTACGTGACCGGACCATGCAGGAATTTAATTTGAGGACAGACACAGGAAGTGGCCACGCTCAGCAGTCAGACAGGAGTCAGGTTAATTTCCAGGGCTGGTACCTGTGGTTATTACACAGGCTAGTTAATAACATGTCGAGCAGGAAACCCAAAGTGTGGGATCATTTTGAGAAGGTGAAGAACGAACCCAAGGTGATATGTAAACTCATCTTCATTGGTCGACTACAAACATGACGTATCATCTGAAACATGTAGTTAGCTACATGCCCATTAGCCGACAGCGTCATTAACAGTTGGCTCGCTCAGTGTGTGACGTGCACTTGTAGATAAAATATAGGCCTATATTAATGAAGGCTCATTAGTACGGTTTTGCATTTCTCTGTAATGTAGCACAGTGTTAACAATGTTGAACTCAAACCATTGTGTTGCCCTGCCCAAAATATATAATTTAATAATTGAATTAATATGGTAAACATGTGGGTGACTGTTCAACTAATGGCCCTAAATGACGACTATTGGTCGACTAGGAAAATTCTTGGTCGGGGGCAGCCTAAACAAGTTACAACTATTTACAACTTGTTTGCCCGGATTACTTAAAACACACTGAAGGAACATGGCTGTAGTTTCATATACAGTTTTGACTACGATGAAATGTTTCTTGCCAGTTACATTGCTCAAGTAACAGGACATATCTATTGCTTGAATGGACTAATTGCACCAGCAATGACAACCAAAACTTTAAAAAGAAGAGCCAGAACTTTTCCTTTGAAATGCTGTCATTCTGTCTTAGCTTAAACCTCTGTGGACGAGATGAGATTTGTCATATGAGCTCAAACAGAAAATGAACTTTCTGGTGTTTACCCTCACAGAACAGGTGGCTGCAGAGGGATCACAGTAAAGTTAAGGTAGGGTGAAAATCTAGTTTGGGCTCTGAGTTTAGAGTGACATTGTGGCTTCGGGCAATGCATCAGATTTTGATGCTGCACTTCTTCACCATTAGCTGAAGGTAAAGGTCAGGATCTTATAGCAAGGCAATTTATTTTCGCAAATACCAAGTCATAATAAGCTTCTACTTCTCGCCGCTTTGCTTAATACAACTGGGCGAAGAGCCTGTGTCATAATAAGATTTACAGAGTACCTCAAGTACACTTTGGAACAGTTCAGAATTATTGCCGTGCTGTAATATAAAATACAACCTAAACAGATTGGAAGCCAATTCTGCTGCCAAATTTAAAACCCTTCTCTTTCACAGAAAACATATAAATCTACATGGCAAAGCCAAGGGACAGGAAACTAAAGAGCAGCATCTCTGGGGCTCCCTCTAATTTTCACTCCCTACTCTGTGTCCCCCTTTAGAGGATGACATTGCAGGAGGTGCAATGGAGCACATTTTCCAGAAATCACTTCATTAAAATCTGAACAGGAAGAGCCAAGGCAGCTGGAGGATTTGCAGGCTTGAGAAAGTCTTTATTCCTCCAATATACATTAACCTTCTTCTGCTCACCATGCTGGAGCCAACATGACAGCTCAGATAAGAACAAATCTAGAGACAGGGGCAAGAAAGCAGATAAACAAATGTGACACATCTGGCAAAATGTTGTGGCGACAGCATCATCTGATCAGATACGAGTGTTTCGGGAATTTATGGAGGCTTTCCTCAAACCTTTGCAACAGTGCAACAGAATACTAACTTGTAACTATGACTGCGGTCTTTGACATTTTACAGGCCGAAAAAAAACCTTAGCTCAAAAAAATACAGAGCAGGGACCCCCTGTTATATGTACTGTAAAAACCTGAGTTGCACTTGAGATATTTATCTGATTAATTTTGGTCCTCCATCATTTTAGTTTGCCTGAAGCTGTTTTGTCAGCAGGAGTTGTAACACGGTAAGGTGTGTCAGCCTCGCCGTCCGCACTTTCACCAGTGGTTTATAAGGTCTATGTGTCAGAGTTATTTGCTTAAAAAAGTCATTTAACAATCCAGTGCAGGTGACGAGAAAGCCCCTACACTTGGAATAATAATACAGCTTTTTGGCCAATATGTTTCAACAGTATATAATCCTTGATGTTAACTTACTAGTTTACCTCACTGTTATGTCAGTTAGGGAAAATGCTAGGCAGTTTTTTTGTTCACAGAGCTTTAGACAAAGAGTGGGTGCTGTGTGTGTGGAGTAATTGCCTTTCACAGGAAATGTCAAAAAACTAAAGTTAAGCAGTTTTGTTTATCATTACTGTTATTAATGGTCCATTTTAGTGAAGTGGGTGCAGCATCACATCTTTTTTTTTCTTCAGTGCCTAAAATATTAAAATACCATACAGTATAAACAATATTTGAACAGTTACTGTGTGTGGCACTGCCACTTGTCATGACATTTTTTATTCCGTCCTTCGGACAAACCTCTTCTTCACTGTATTGTGTTACTTCATCTCCCTGCTCTCATATTTTATGCCATCAGTTTAAAATAATAATAACTAGAACTGCAAGCAGTTATGAACGGGGACCAAGCCCCCCCGTGCGACTCGGTCCCCGCATCCCGCGGAGCCCACGGAAGTTGTCCCCGAAGGACGACGGGCTCTGGGCGAGCGCATGTTTATGAATGTGTCATTTAAAATGTGGAAGTTACAGGCAAAACTGCCTTTGCATCCGTTATAGCGCCACCTATAGATCGATTTGTGACGAATTTGGCACAAAGCCTCTGGATGTCTCTCTGTGTGTTTTTTAGCTAGCAAAAAAGATGGTTTGGTTGTAACTAGCCCATTTTTTGGAGTGCCAAAATTCTTTTGATAACTTTTCATCAGACACATCTGGAGATTCTATGTGCAAAGTTTCAGGCAGGTGGCACTTAAAATGTAGGAGGAGTTCAAAAAAGTAGGTTTTGGACATGTGGCGAATTAGCAAAGAGAATGTGCAGCAGAAGTGGGCGGGGCCTGTGTCAGAAAACCCAGCTCTATCCAGGGAACACATGGATATAATGTTTGTGAAAGTGATATTTAAAATGTGTAAGTTGCAGGCAAAAACGTGTTTGCATCCGTTATAGCGCCACCTAGTGGAGTACATGTGCAATTTTTGGTACGGAAGATCTGTGTCCTATTCTATATCTACCCTTAAAATTTCAAAGCCCTCAGCATAATAGTTTGGCTGAAATTAATGTTTGTTGTTTATCTTGTAATAAGCCACGCCCACATTGACCAGTCATGACCACCTTCAAGATATGACCTCAGAATTGGCCCTACATCATACCAACCAAATTTCATAGAAATCGGTGCAGCCGTTCAAGAGATATAAACTTACCATATTTGTAGCACCCCCTAGTTGCCAAAATTCGCCAAATTCGGCTCATACCCTCACAGTCTTATGACAACCAATGATCTCAAATTTGGTGTTAATAGCATTTAGTTTGACTGAGATATCCGACAGTTTGCATTTTTATAGCTAGCTATAGAAGTTTGTTTGTTAATAATTTGCGCATTTTTTGACCGAATAAAATTCTTTTGATAACTTTAGATCAGGTCCAGTAGAAGAGTGTATATGTCAAGTTTCATGCAGGTTGGACAAAATCCCAAGGAGAAGTTCGAAAAAGTAGGTTTTCCAGTTTTCGCGATTTTGTGAAAAAACTTCCTAGGCACAAATGGGCGTGGCCTATGGCAAAGTGATTCAGCTCTATTCAGGGAAGCTGGGGATACAAGATTTTTGAATGTGCGACATACAGTGTGGGAGCTATAGGCAAAAACGCATTGGCCTAGGTTATAGCGTCCCCTGCAGGCAGATATACATAGTTTTTTTGCGTCTGAGGTATGCGCAGGGGTCTGGACCACCCCTCCAAATTGCACCGCCCTCCCTTGCACGGTTTAGCCTGCAGCACCACTTTTACCTACGGAAGAATAAAAATAAAAATCTTTACAAAAACAATAGGGTTCCTAGCATCGCTGGTCCTAGGAAACGCGTCTGCTTGCATACGCGTTCCCTCGGCCCCTCGGGCTTGGCCCCCTAACTAGTCCATACCCATTGGTAGCTTTGTCACCTTCTACCTATGCCAATCCTCAGTGCCCAGGGGTGGACTGGGACAAAAATTCAGCCCCGGCATTTTCTGTCCAGACCAGCCCACTACATTATCAGCGGACACCACGTAGAAGTCCACAAATCTGGGCAGAGAGTTAGAGAGGAAGTCTACGCAGCCAAAACAGCATGCCACCTTAAACCTGTGCTCCGTTCATGCAAGCTCCAGGTAGTGACACTGCTGATACTATCTTCCCTAGTTCACGACCCCATTTCCAATACTGAAATACAGACAGAGAGAGCAAGTCCTCAAAAAGTGACGGAGGGAGGGAGGTCCACTTCTCAGGCTCTCATATGTCAGGTGCATGGTCAACCTGAGAGAGACATGGATTCATTATTAAGTCTCTAATCATCACAAATTAAGTATGAATTCATAAAACATAAAAAATGATAAACTCACCATATCAGAGGAGACTCAACAGCCAAACTTTGGTGCAGTGAAGGCAGACAGTGGAGGCAGAGAGAGAGCAAGTCCTCGAACATGGATGGAGGGGGGTCAACTTCTCAGGGTCTCATATGTCCAGTGGTCAACCTGAGAGAGACATGGATACATTATTAAGTCTCTAATCATCACAAATTAAGTACGAATTCATAAAACATAAAAAATGATAAACTCTATACAATTTTAATTTCTTCACAGCATTGTGCAAAAGAAAAATACACACTTAGAAAGTCCCTTTGGATAGAGCTGTGCACAAACAATATTATAGTCCATTGGAATTGTTCAATTAAGGCGACATTGTCTGGAAAAAAAGTGATAAAATTTGCTTGACAGATTTTGACAACTAGTCGAACATGTTTGTATGTAATGACTCAAGCAACTAAATGAGGACTATTAGTTTTATAGGGAATGACTATTCAGCATTCATAAGTATAGTTCATTTTGACTGACATGACATAAGCAAATGATAATGTTATAAAACAACAGAGAATTGTATGAAAGCAATTGATGCATGTCCAAAAGCATTTGCAATTTGTTAGAAGGAATGAGAAACTGATGCTATGATGTGCACAAATGACTCAATGTTGTGGAGATTGAACTTACAGTTATGAGATTTTTAATTCTGATCAGAGAAATGCACCAAAACAACTGAGAAAAAATATAATATTTGAGAGCTGTAAAATAGCCTGAGCACTTTTACTGAAGCCTCAAATTGGACAATTTCTGACAATAACCATCCTTTCCTATCCTATCTCTCCTCATCTTGTACTTCTGATCAAAATATGTATACCTGTATAAACATTTTCTGTGCAGCTATTATACTTTAAAGGTATTTGACCCTTAAAAATTCAAAATCATCAGGCAAAACTAATGCTTTAGTCTTTACATCCAAAACAGTTCATGTTTTTCTCCTGTCTTATGTAATTGGATACTTTACTGAATGGTTGTAAATGTATTTTCTCCATTAAAAAGAGTAAGAACAGACTAAATACTACACTCTGCTCTCAGAAAGCTTCATGGGCCACTTTGTAGGTAAAGCATTGCATGAAGAAATGACTGCTTGACTTTATCAATAAAGGTAACATCACATTCAATGTAAAAACATTTTTTATTTTGTTTTGGACATGTCTCAAAAATATAGCCTAGCCAGCCCCAGGCTAACATTACTTACCATGTCTGCCTCCACTCACTCATCATTGGTCACGGACAAGATCACCACCGGCTCCCACTGCTGAGTCCGACCCGGCCCCCCTCGCTCGTCTCTCGGCACAGCACCTGCTGGGGTGGTGACAAAGGCGCCAAATAGGTCCGTCAATTTTGCACACTTAGCAGCCTCCACCTTGAGAGAGTTTAGCTTTTTAGTCCTCTGTTTCTCAGCGCCACCTGGACCTTTTTTCTTCCTGTCCATTTTCATCGTCTTTTTAGTACTGGGCTAGTAGCGTAGCAAGATAAGTTAGCAAACAGCCTATGAGGTCCCGCCCTACCCTGGCTTGTGTAGTGATTGACAGCACTGTCAGGGCTCTCTGAGCCTGTCAGCCCATGATTGATTGACAATGATAAACAATAGACCAATAATATGTGTCGTTGGCCGCTGGCAACACACTGCAGTGCTAGCCCTCTGTAGCCAATGATGAGTGGCTGGCCTGCCCAATTGGAGGGAGTTTAGAAAAAAAAGAAACTTGCACCGGCCCAGATAGGCCGTCTGATAGGCCAGGTCAAAATAATAATTTAAAAAAAAAAAAAAAAAACGTAGCGGACCGGCCCGGCCCACATTGGGTCAACGGCCCACCGGGATGATGCCCGGTATGCCAGATGGCCAGTCCACCCCTGTCAATGCCTATGTGCAGTTTCACATGGATTGACCACTTCAGTGAGTAGAAAAATGTGGGACAGACAGAATGACTGACTGACAGAATGACACACTGACAGTTTCCGTGATTATGTACAGCATACCATACCATGACGAAGTCATACCAAAAATTAGGAAAAAAAAAACCCCAACCATTCGGCCACAGGGGGAGCCACAGTGATCGGTTGCATTTTAGCCATTTTTAAGCATTTTTCTGTTGTTATAGCGCCACCCAGTTGCCAATTAGAGTTAAATTTCTCCAGTCACCTTGAGGCATCCTGTTCTACATATCTACCAAGTTTAGTAAAAATTGATATGGCGGTTAGGCCTAGATAAGAAAGTAGCTCTCTAGCGCCCCCATTTTGTTTGATGGGGTCAATAATGGAGGGGTCCCCTCAGATTATGTGTGGTCATATGCCTACAAAGTTGCGTGGTGATGGGTGAAACCCTTGTGATGTTATACACCTTTATGTGATGAGCCACGCCCTCCGCAATATTCATTGCCTTATAGAAGCTCAGTTTTAGTAAGTTTTCCAACTTTTGCCAAGAGGGAACTTTAGATATTGGTCCCTAGATTATGTTCACCGAGTTTCATGCAGATCGCTCAAACTTCCTAGGAAGAGATCGATTTTAAGTGTTTTTCAAAAAATTCAAAATGGCGGAAAGTCTATACACTGGAAGTTATGGGTTCTTGAGGCAAATTTGTTCCTCATGAGGAGAGGCATCTCTGTGCAAAGTTTCATGTCTCTATGACATGCAGGTGATGAGATATGCCCATTCAAAGTTTGCAATTTCAGTCGGTTGCTATAGGGCCCCCCTTTGGCCAATTGATGTAATATTGCTTCATTCGCATCCTCCCATGACCCTCTACCACTGTGCCAAATGTCACATGGATTGACCAAGTCAGTGAGGAGAAAAATGCGGAACAGACACACAGACACAGACACACCCACAGAGTTTTTGTCATTATATAGTAAGATAATATGGAGCCAGAGGATGGGGAATAATATTATGAAAAAAAACTTCAACTTCAGGGATTGAAGTCATGAATTTTCTAGACAAAAACTTGGATATTCTCTGAGATTAAAGAGCTAAATTCATGTCAAAAAACCTGGATATTTGTGAGAAAAAACAGAAATATTCTCTCAGAGATTTGTCATAAATTTGCGAAAGAAACTTCAGAACTCTTTTAGACAAAAGTCTAAAAAAATAGAAAATATATGTTCATCTTCTTTTTTTCTTTTTTTTTTTCTCGGTTAACCAACCACATCGCTCCACTTTGCAAGGTTGGATCAACCTCATCACACCACAGACACCACCAGTAAACAAGAAATCCCAGCAAACATTGAGACATTGAATGACAGTTGTTTGAACGTCCAATCAAGATGTATCATTTTGGTTCAAAAATAGTTCCAATTTGAAAGTTGTGCCAAAGTCTGGGACGATACCTGGCCATCAGCTAGACATCATTCCGGGCCTCTTAGCAATGTCAAAATATGACGTTGACACAAGGGCCTTTTCAGCTATTCTGCTAAAGTTAATGTACACATTACACAGTGTACATTCAGAAGCTTTATACGCCTTGAAAATATTAAGTAAATTAGGTATAAAATAATAAACTTAATCACATAGGTCACAAACCTCAGCCTCCTGGGTAAAAGTCCTGTGCTTGATCCATTCATCCACCACCATTTCCTTTGTTTGGACACAGACTTTGTCACTCTTTATTCTCTTTATACTACATCACCTGACGAGCAGTAAGTCTCTTTTAGAGGTTTTTTTTTGCTCACAAATTTCTGTCTTAATAATCTAAGAGACTTCTTCTTGTATATTAACCACTTTAACCACACTTTTCTTGTTAATTTACATCTTTAATCTCAGAAATTCTGAGTTTTTTCTCAGAAAATGTCCCCCAGCTCCCATTAACTAATCTAATTATTTCCACATGTAGTCCACTGCCTCCATTTCCCAATGATGATTAAGATTCCATCCACAATAGCATCAGCCTGCCAATGGTCGAGGGGGTATATTGCTATGCATTATCACCAGTGTTTTAAACCAATATTTCCTCAAACTTAAAGCCTGATTGAAAAATGGTTTTGAAGCAAAAGTATTATTGAAAAGTTGATTCATTAGCAATAAAACAAGCCCTTGCTCAATTCAGCACATTCAGGGGTTTTACAAAAACAGCCTCAATCAGCCTGGTATGACCAGTAGCTAATTGTGACTCATGATAGCTAATTTTAATGATCTCTGGATAAAAATTGTTTTGTAAAGAACACTCGTTTTTTGCAATTTATGTTTTATGGCTGTCGCCCCCTCTCATTCCTTTCCACTCAGGTTGCCCAAAGCTACTGATTCAAAAGAATCTTGGGAAATGGAGGAAAATTCAAGGTCTCATTATCCTGTAATTGCAACTTGAGGCCACAGTTGCTGCTGTTTAGCAAAATAAATAAATACTTTCTCGCTTTTACTGAAGACTTGAATAAAAAGCAATATGAAGTCTGGCACTGTTGGGGAATCTGTAGTAGGTCAGCTTTTGAAAGGCAATTTCATCCAAATACAGAAAGATAAGCAGACCCTCAGGTGGAAGGTTAAATCCCAAGAAATGAATCTGAATTATGAAGGAGAGACAATATCCGACCGGAAAGGAGAAAAGTTCAAAAAACCGGCAGAAATAGTTGAAAGTCGGAAAAGTTGGATAAAGATTGCAAAGAGATGAGACATGGCTCTAGGTGTAATGGAGGCAAGCTGTGATCATCTATATCAAGAAGAATCCCCTCAGTAAAATGATTTAACCAAAAAAGGAAAAGCATCATCAGTGCAGACAGCTCACTGCAATATATGAAGCAATCACTGCTTAGTTGTAAAAATCTTTCAGTCTAACCAGACAACTGGCACAGAGGAGCCTGCAACCTGCTTAGTATTGAACACAAAAACAACTAAATGAACTCTTCTTAGCTGAAATAGACACTTGACAGTATACAAACTGGCAGGAAATTAAGCTTGAGGGAAAACGAGGATACAGTACCCATTGACGCATCTTCAAGTGGTACACTAATGCTCATTTAGTCATCCGCAAACTAGCTTTTTGTCACCACCTCGTCATCATGTGCTCAGTGGAAATAAACAGCAGCTTTGGCGCCAACGGGCTTTGCAGCTGACGGCTGTGCCAGCGTATGAAGTAAGTTCTCCTTCCTAAACATTAGCCTGCTTCCTCTTTGATCATGGGCTCTGACAGATCTGTGGCAGACAGCCGCCATCTTTTTTTTTCTTCTATAAACAAATGAGTCATGCAGCTTGGTCTCTCGTCACCAGAGCCTTGCCTTGAGACTGCTTTCTGCAATGAAAACTGCAAGTTACACATGCATTTCTCTGTCATTGTTATTTTTATTGTTATGTCCTATTGCTGGTGGTAATCCTTATGATTATTTTGTTCATTTAAACAATTAATATTCCTGTTATTACTATTCGACTGGTCATCACTGACTTTAATTTGTAATTCATCTATTTGCGGCTCAGTTCATGTGATGAATAGTCCAATGCGCAGAGGATTGTGGGTCAGAATATGCTGGCTTGGATACTGCAAAATGCGACCAGATGTAGTAGAACATCCTGGTATTTTTTGACATTCTGCATTTCACATACTATGTATAGGGACATATGTACATACGTATGGGTATTGGAATACACAGCATGAGTTTTACCTCAGTTGGTTCACATTCCTTTGATCTTGATTTTTCGGTGTAAGATGGTTATAAAACAGTCTGGGCTGTCTTAAAGGATAACTTTGGTATTTTTCAACCTGGGCCCTATTTCCCCATGTGTATGTGTGCGTATGATTCATAGGTACAACTCGTTCTAAAATTGGTTCAGTATTGAGAGAGGCGGATGCAGCCGGCAGCCGCTAAACGAGCTAAAACAGTAACAGGGGCAAATGCATCCCGTATAAGTTTGCGCATTAAAAGTGCTTTTTTTCGCCACTGACCGGTTCAGATCGGTCAGGGCCCAGGTTGAAAAATACCAAAGTTATCCTTTAAGTCAGTCTTTTACTCATCTTGACGTTTTCAATAATTTAACATGTTTGATATTATTGTATGTTCTTAGTCTTAGCTTTTGCAAAAAGGGAAATTCAGTGACGTGAACTTGTCAGCAACCTATAGCTGCACTCTCTCCTGCACCAAACAAGAAGCAGCAAACCAGGTAAACGTATAGAGGACTCCAGGGAGCTGCAAGAATGTGAACAAGTCTCGGTTCTATAATGAACTGTGGAAAATGAGAGGAATGCAATGTTGTTTCTCCAGGAGCAGTATGGGAAATAATCTGAAAAGGAATCTATTTGTAGTCCTGCAAACAGTGACCCTCTTAGATGATCCCCAGTTTTGCAAAATCTTATGTGTGTGATTAAAAAACTCTCTTTAGGTGTGAGAAGGTGTCCAACTTTAGTCTTTTCAAATTCTCCTAGTGTACAGTAGGCATAAATTGGCACTCAAAACTTTGAGAATCCCAACACTGGTGCTCAGCCGGCCATAAACACACCTCCAGACAAGCTTGCTAGCAGTCGTGAAGCTCGGCTACCCGTTTGCCATGTCTTGCAGGTCGTAGTGGCACACAGGGTCACTTGTCTGACAGCTTGTTTTATAGATTTTCTATGCTCGGTTGGTCACATGAATGCATTTTGGCTTCCTCACCCTTACAAAGTACTATTGCTTAAAGTTCTTACACAAGTCTTATAGCTAAAACTATAATGTAATTAATTATAAACCTTATGAATAAAGAATGCTTCAGGATCCTTTCTATCTCAGGATGAAAAGGTTCAACAGGTTTTGGGACCTGGATTTTGGAATCCCTCAAGGATCCGTCAAGAGAGTTCTCAAAGGATAAACTTGCCACTGCCTTCTTCACCCCTCTCTTTTTATAGTTTGAATACACCCCTGAAGACTTGAATATTCAGAGTGCATAGCAGAATATACCCACTCTTGCAATGAAACATTTTGTCTTTTGAGGATTGCTGTCAGAAGTCACATGTGGAGATGACAGCACGGCTGGGCTTATTCCCATCCTTCTTCTGTCTCTTTTTTTCTTCCCTTTCTCTCGTCTCCATTTACCGCCCCCATCCTCTCCATGTCCTCCACCGATTCTCTCCCTCTCGTCGCTGACCCTCAAAGACAGAGTGCCCTGTTCTGTCTGTCTGCCATTGTCTACCAGCACAAGAATACCAATGGCCAGCAGCTCAAAGCAATCAATTCCTTTGAGGTAGATCCACTGTGTGCCTGACATCAGTCTCCCTGATTATTGTCTCCAAATGCAAGCCAATCAATAGCAGCCACCACCTCGCCTCCCCACCACAAAAACCCTGGCATTATACTTAAAGGCCCTGCTTTTTAAAGTGCTCCCAGCCTCATCGACCGCAGTTTGGACCCCGAGTCCCATAATAACCTGAATTGTTGCTTCAGAATGATTCTGATGCAGTTGTTTTGTGAATAGAGTTGTTAGAATGGGGATTATCTGTACTGTATTGAAGAAAATAACTTGACAGCCCTAAATGATCTCTTCAAGGCAAATTAAAAAAAAAAAAAGCTTTAGAATTACTAACTTCCTTGGCAGATGTGTAAAGTTGGCAGCGCTATGACAGTGATGCAGCGAGCGCTCAAACAGGGGCATTAAGATTCTGCCAATGCTCTGCAAATCTTCACTGATGTGCTGGGTTACTGAGGGTGATGTTAAACCACTGAGTAGTAAGAATGGTGCTCAATTGAAACACAATAACATGACATGATGCTACAACTTTTTTCTGATCTTTTCCCCTCATCCTGCCAAGAGGTAATATGAGTAACTGATTTTCTTTATCTACTTCTGCCAGCAGCTTCAAAACAGCTACTCAACTACCATGTCTCACATTGCTTAAAAACAGCATGATCAACTATGTGATGTTTTCTTTCCTTTTGATATTTTTATACTAAATGATGTCTTGGCCTAAGACATGTTCTTGATTTTCCTAAAATAATAATACTCTATGTCAACACGTGAAGGGAACATCAATGTCTGCTTCAAAGAACTGGGTGGAGCACACAGAGAAACATTGCCAACATGTGCTGCATCATACAGCAGTAAACATATTCAATGCCTGAAGCAATAGTGAAGCTATTTTTCAGTATAACTACTGACTTACCTGTCATCCTGGACATTTATAGATTCACTTCAGGTGAGATTTATCAAAAAAACCTCCACAGTAAACTGTGACAAGCCAGACCACAAACCTTCCTCTTGGCTTAAATGCCTGTGCACTAAAGAGAACAAACAAACAATACAGCTGACCTCCATCATTATGGCTTCATTGATAGAACTCAATTGTGCTGCTGGGCGTCCATCCAAACTGTCAACAATCCCTCCTGGAAGCGAATGATGAAGAGCGATGTGTTTTAAGTGAAGGCTTTGACTTCATGCTAAGGTTTGAACCTTTGAACAAATGCTTTCTGCAAGCTGATGACATGAATGTAGACAACTACGGCTGATCATGACAACTACCGCTACCGCTACCATGGCCACAGACAACCATTGGAAGAATCAGTGAGGTATTCAGCCTTCCTCAACTCTGACAGTGACAACTGCAGTAGTATCACTGTTTTCTTATCAGCCACCTTTACGGTTAAGGTTTAGTTAGGTTTAGAAACAAAAACAACTTGATTACGATTTTCATTAAACTCCAAAAAACAATATTTGAACCTTTTTTTTATCAACTACTATTCCAAAGTCAATTAATGACTTTATGCTCTTGGTTGAGGTTTGAGAATGACTGTGGTCAAAACAAACCACCGTTGACCATGTGAAGAGCCTCTCTCCAAAAACTCCTCGTTTCTTGCCCTATTCGGACGGGAATAGTTTTACATATGTACGTGGGGTAAAGTAATAATTACCAGAGATTTTAGTCCCATCCGAATGTGCCATGTCAGTAATCATTAGCGCACGATGTCAGTAAAGATTACCGCGACTTTTACCTTCTGTAAAAGAGTCCCGGAAAATTATCTCAGGTAATACTAATCCCCTGCGAATAGACCAGCAGTAAATATGTGTAGACATTTCGTCATATCCTGTTTACAAGTGTTTTTTTGCGGATTTTCACGCATGGAGGCTCTTGAAGAAGCACTCAGTTTTGCACTTCACAGTCAGACAAGTCTGTGTGAAACCTCACCGTCGGCCTACGACGAACACGATTCAAAACCAAAAGAAGGTCGCAAGCACTTGTCTGAGGCATGGGACTTCTGATTGCTTTAGGTAAGTATGCAATGTAGCAGGGCTATGTGGCTAATAAAAAAAATGGCAATAAAATCAACCAGTAGGCTAATCAGTTCATAATAATTCAATGTTGTAGGCTATATTATTTTATTATTATTATTATTATTTTTTACGCACAGGAAGCAACGTCATACGCACATGACGACAGGAGGGGACGGCGGTGCGTGAATGGATTTACCCCTCCCACTTGCGGTAGTTTTACTGATATTTCTTATCCCGTGCGAATTGGCTATTAATATTCCCGACATCCTGTGGTAAAGTGACATTACCCCACGTGCCCATGTAAAACTAATCCCGTCCGAATAGTGCTTCTGTTGTCCTGGTACAATGACTCATACAAATAAGGATACTGGTACACATTTCTTCTCATATGCATTCACGATAATGCGCTTGCTGTAGGTCTACCAACCCAATCACCAGAATAAATGGTGGTATTGTACATTTCTGAAAACCATGGGAATGTTACAGTTTCATGGTATTGTGCAGCTGATGCTTTGAACCTTTGTTTCTTTCCATTTCCAACATCACTGTGGTGAACGTGTGGTTAGGTTTTCTGCACAAAAACTTGTTGGGTATGGTTGGGAAAAGATCATATTTTTGCATACAATACCCAGTTTTGGTGGCTCAATCCCCCCTGGAAATATAGCGATGTGTTATTAAAAAATTACAGTTTTTCATGCTAATTCTTCTGGCTGGAAACACAGTGACATCTTTGTAAGAAGAACAGCTGCTTTTTGTGGCATTATCTCATTGGGACAGGTCACTAAAAAAGAGCCACGTCTGGTGGCTGAAAAGCCGCTAGAAATACAGTGATAACTCTTTTTTTTTTAAAAAGGAAAAACAGAACAGTGAACCGTGGTCTGCAGTGATCTGCAGCTTGACAGGCATTTTGGTGTCATGCCTTCAAACGTCAGCTCATATACTACATCACATTAGAAGCATTAATATGATAAGTATGAAATGTACAAAGGTATTGTATCTGTGGCTTGTACAACGTCAACATTTTCTTCTTGCGACTGTGCTGAGAATTAGTTGTTTGAAGAATGAAAAAGAGAGCCTGAGAGGAAAGTTCAAACCCTGCCTTACTTTGACAGCCTGAGCCTGAGTTTGGAAAGTAATTGAATTTATAATCATGTTTCTGGTGAGGACAATCTTTTCAAAAACAGCTACAAATTGACAGCAGAATAAACTGTGAGAATGACAAAAGTGGTTGATGTGAATTTTTATTTCATTTGCACACTTTGGAGCATGAGGAATGAATAAAATAACAGCAACAGCTGTACAGTGTGACGCAACCCAACAACAGCACAGCATGGGGCTTTACTGCAGAGAGGCCAGTTGTATTGGATTGCACTGCATTGTACGGCTGTTGCATTTGTTATGTCCATCCCCTGTATTCCTCATTCATCTTTTATTGATGCATGTAAACTTTTTATTTTAAACCCTGGTGTAGTTTGTATAAAAGACTTCTTAAATGATGTATACTTATTTATTTGCATAAAACATAATAATGTAAAGATGTTGAGCTTCAAGGTCTCACTGACAAGGTGGAATCTGTGTATTTTCTATCCTGCAGCGTATGTGCATACAGTAACACTGCACTCCTTGTTCTATCCCCTTCATTTGGACAGTGTTGACTATCAGCAGTAAATATACTGAAGTAATAGTCAAACCCCATCAGCCACCTGTTGGAGGCCAGAGCAGCTGCCAGAATCAAAAGGTTAATCAAAAGGTTAATGGTCTCAAGACCCCTGCTACAACAGAAACTTTGTATTTTCAGGTGATCTGAATATTGTTAGTTGTGCATGTTGTCGCTTTAACGGAGCGCTACAATGTCAGGCACATTGCTGACCTTTCTGCACAGCTTTTTTTTTTTTTTTTTCACCTAAACTGAGGAGGACTCTGCTTTCATGTTGACAAACACTAAATATCTACATCGGAAAGGACACAGCTGTAAAATCCTTAACAGAATGCACTTGAATTTACATGAAGAGTGAATGTATGCATGTGTTTAGGTGTGTGGCTGTGCATATGCAAGCTTGTGTTTGCCTGTTTGTGGTGTGCAGGAGCGTGAAGGGGAGCGGAATGGCCTACAAGGCACATTGTGTATCAACTGGTGACATGTGGCTAGGTGAAAAAGCACCCTCCAAATCCCTGTTTTAACAGGAGCATGCAGCTGCCCTGAGGACACAGAGAATACACAAACCCCGCAGACCAGCCGTGTCCAAACATTTCTCACTCTGTAACCATCCAAACTAAATAACCCTGTGCCGAGCATTGCTGAATAATTGTGTCTGCCCTGTGTGAAGTCAGGAGAGTAATACATTTATAATAACTCCAGCAGAGCAACATCACACTTTTGAGCTTCGGCAAGCGTTTGTCATGTCGTATTGTCAAAGCAACTAGACAAGCACGTTAGACTCCGCTCTTCTCCAGTGTTGAGGAAGCTATACAGCTCGTGTCGATGCACTCGAATGAATGCAGAACTGTCTGGCCACTCCAACAGACAACCACCTTGAGTCAGTGGATGGTTTTAACTTTATACCCAAGGATGTCTGTCTGAGTTCTTTGTTAGTGGTGTCTGTTTACAGCCAAGAGAGAGACAGAGTGATAAACACCACATGGCATAAGAAGGCTATTGTGCTGGGATAATTACATTTCAAAAAGTTTTTATGGATCCATCTACAGTACTGTTTGCACACAGGAATAATACTTGTGGGGGTATTCAATGGATCATAATAGTGGTTTAGCATCTTTTTTACCCATTTACAACAAACAATTTCCATAACAGCAAAAGTGTTATGGAAATTTTATGTTTTAGAAATTATAATGCATTTTCCACCCTTCCAGGCAGCCATTTTTTTTTAAATTAATACCCAAACAAAATGAAAATGTTTTAGGAGGTTGAGGTGGGTTGTGCAGTCATTACAGTGAACATCAAGTCTGCATCCATTTTTTCCCAAGTCAAAATATCATTAAGTAATGCTGTGCAGACTTTAATCAGTGTGCACCTAAAGTAATAAAGCAATATTGAAACAATATTGTTGCTGTTGGACAAAAAACTTGTTTGTCCAAAACCGCTACTTTTAAGGAAAAAATTTGATTTAAAATCAAATGTAATAACGATGCTATATTAATATACTCTTTTTTTAAAGCACCTTTCATACAAGAAATGCAGCACAAAGTGCTTTACAAAAAGGGCATTACAAGCACTGAGTGCCTCACATAAAAATCGACATAGTGGACATAAAAGAGACAAGGCAATTCAAAATAAAAGGACATTTTAAAACAGTTTTTCGACACTGATTAACTGATTCTACAATTTTCATTTAAAAATGGAGATGATTTGAGATTTTTCTACTTGTGTAACTTTTCAGACCTTCAGAATTCATTAACAATCAGAGCCTATAATTCCCAATGGGCACAGACTCACCAACATACATTGATTAGCCAAATGTCTTCTCTTAAGTTAAGTTCACCTAGAGTTACATGATTTAGTCACAAGCTTTTTTATAAACTTTTCATTGGTTAAATACTTGTAAAAACCCGCATACAGGGGTAAAGGATTACCAATAGTATGTATTTATAGCGAAAATGTTAAAAAAGAAATATGGAGATACAAGGTTTCGATCAACAACGGTACATTTTTCATATTGACAATGGATCAAATGACTGTGTGTAATGTGAAAATGTAAAGGGGTTTCCCATAGTGACAAATTGGAGGACACCAAACCAGAGTTTCAGCTCTGGCTTGGTGTCCTCCAATTTGTCACTACTTGTCTGCTGAATGTGTAAATAGGCAACAGTTTGCTAACACATCCCCCATACCAACTTTATGAGGCGATAATATGTCATTTGAGCTCACTCTGCTTCCCCCAAGTGACTATAAAAAAATCTAATAATGCAATTTTAACAGTATAGCCTGATCTGAAATTAAGTTATTTGTCGTGTGTTTGCAATCACACAGACTTTTTTCTTTAAAATGCAATAATTACCATAAAAATTCTAATTAGTAACCCAGGTTATTATTTGCTTAAATCACTGAAATTAACAGGTCTATATTAGGGACAGGTGTCTATATGGGACAGGCCTTTAATTCCTTCCACACAAAACTGTTGCTCAGCAGGGATGGGAAATAAAATCAAATTGTTTATTTAAACCAATAATAACAAATGAAAAATACTTTTTTTAAAAATTGGCCGTACCGTGGTGTAATGTTTAGCACTGTAGCCTCACAGCAAGAGGGTTCCTGGTTCGAACTAAGGGTGGGGGGGAGTCCATCTGTGGGGAGTTTGCATGTTCTCCCTGTCACTGTATGGGTTTTCTCTGGGTACTCCGGCTTCCTCCCACAGTCCAAAGACATGCAGGTCAATTGGTGACTCTAAATTGTCCATAGGTGTGAATGTGAGCGTGAATGGTTGTCTGTCTCTATGTGTCAGCCCTGTGATAGTCTGGTGACCTATCTAGGGTGTACCCTGCCTCTCACCCAATGTCAGCTGGGATAGTGGAAGTGGTTATGGAAAATGAATGAATGAATAAATGAATGTTTAAAAATTAGGCTTCAGATAATGTATCAGTTATGAATCATTCATCTGATTTAGGTTCGACAGACAGCGCATCAGAGAGTTAGTGAGTTATGGCACTCGAGGATTACAGCAGGGGACAAGTAGGAGGCATGGAGAGTAACGAACGACCTGAAACAGGTTGTGGTTTGGTACCAGTCACACAACTAATTTTTGCATGATTAATGCACATAACTATAAATTGTACAGCTTCATTTTACAGCTAACATATAGCTTCAATCAACTTTTCTTACCTGTGAACCCAAAGTACAACAACCATAAAAGCAAGCAGTAAAGTAAACTGCATTTGGATTGAAGAGATAACCGATCCATCTACAAGCAGCCAACTGTGGAAGGTGTCAGGGTTGCTGTCATCTCTTTTCAGACACAGGATCTTTAACATTGCTGGCTTCATCATAATGGCTTTTTGGCATTCAAATATAGGTCTTAAGTACGTGAATGTCCTATAATGCTCTATTCAAACATGATGGGGCCATTATGGATAGAGCTGAAATGCTTGCTGTAATGCTTTGGCGCCGGATGCATAAGAGGGAACATGAGAAATTTATTACAGTGCTTCTTAGAAGGCAGAACAAGATGTGCTCTTTATTTAACCTTGTCCTGCTGTAGCCTTTCTGTTAACGTGATATCACTCAAATCAGACTTAAAGGGGCAAAAAGCGAAATCGTTTCACCGCTAGGTTTGCTGTAGACCAAAACAAAGTGTGTCATGAGCCACACCTCCCTCTACCTCTGCTCTCCACCGGACATTTGACATTATGTTGTTACTTAACGTTACCTGTCCAGGAGAAGAAGAGCTAGTTCTGAGTCAAATTGTAGTCCCTTTAGCTCTCGCAGTGCTCTCCACCTTGGAAATGCAAGGCCAATGTTAATCTGGGTTCTGTCCCTTTCTTTATCCAACAACTTCTTCGCCAACGACGTTGATTCTTTAGAAGTAATGTCAGATCCTGGTCGTCTTCAGGTGAATGTTTCGTTTCGCTCTCTGCCATTTCATTTTGAAAATACGCGCTGCCATTGCTCACTGGCTGTAGCCTTTTATAGGGAGGGAGGGCCAAGGGCTCTGAGAGGAGGAGGAGGAGGAGGAGGGAGGAGGCGGCGATTCACATGAACGTACATGAACACGCAGCCGGACAGGCTTGTAAACAAGGGGCTGGAGATCAACACATGCAGAGAGAGGGTGTGTGAGGTCATGCTATACTCCAGATAAAATTACACCTCTAGTTCTTCACATAGCAATTTTTTAATTCCTTCAATCTAGAAATGATGAATTTCCACTTACTGCCCCTTTAAACCATGCAGGAGGAGCTTCTAGTTCAGATGGATAAAGATTGCCATCATGATTTTTACGGGAAAGTGAGTCCGTGGCATGACTGTTATTACAAAGTTAACTGACATAAAACGAACCTTCCTTCAAAATGACTAAATTGTTAAACTTGTAATAAAGTCTTATTCCACTTTAGCATTGATTTTTCACTTGATTAAAGTATTAAATAATTTTTCCAATCCATCTCTGATTAAATACCAAAGTCTGTGCAGCAAAAAAAAAAAAATAAAATAAAAAAAAGCAAACAAAATAGCAAATGATGGTGCAGATATGCCAGCCAGGACTAATTGTTCTAATAGCTCAATGTGCCAGTATTGTGCGAAAAGCCCAATATGTCTGTCTTTTTGTAGCATATGAGATGTGGAAAGGCAGGCTGCTGTTGTGCATAATAGCACACATAATTATAGAAGATAGCAGAAGACGTGGAATTGTTCGGAGATAACAAGGTGTCGTCTCCTGTAGTGGCTGACATGTATTTATGCCACATGGCAGAAAGAGAATGCCATTAAGCTTGTCATATGACAAAACAAAGCCCTGTGTAAAATTAGACTGCTGAGAAATCACAAAGGTACTGGGATGGAGAAATTAGCAGTCTTCTGCTGGCATTTTCCCCTCAAACTCACAGTTGGTAGCTTTAAATCAGGTGTAATGCTTTTGGTGTGAAACAGAGAGAACCCCGTTTCTCCTCGCACCACAGGACTGGAGGTAGGAGCAGACGGGATATTTACTGCTTTCATTTTGCTTTGAGACAGCAGCTTATTGCTTATTGTGTTCCATTATTACTGCTTCCAACTGGGGCTAATTTATTTAGATTAAACAGCACAGTTGTTTCTTTAATGCCTTTTGGAAAAAAAAAAAAAAAAAGACAAAACATTGTATTGTCTGAGGTGGGGCGAGGAAAACATTTTACCGAGAGATTGTTTTATGAAGTAGCAGAGAAATGAAGCATTGCCAGGTTGATTCCAAAATATGGAGAAAAGAAGGTCTGTGATTGTTTAGCCCAGAGGTATTTGGCAGAATCATTTGGCTACATCACCAAGCACAGTTCTTCATCCTTACAACAGATTAAGCATCTATAAGAAAGCAAATGATTCAAGTTACTTACCCATTTGTGTATACACAAAGGATTTGCAGAACTTGTGGTTTTAATGGTAAGTACCTACTGCACACACATGGATGATAAAAATGTCCAGTGATCAGAATAATGCTAATCTACACTATATTATTTACTCCTGAGAACAACACACACCAAACCATCTTCAATCAGGGGGTAGTTACACATTGAGAGACTTCTTCTACATCCTAACAGTGAACACAACATGAGATAGTGATTATGTAATTTGGGGATTTCTTTTCACATCTTCTCAATCAGTGAACATCCCAGCGTGGAGTCATGGTGCCATGCCATTGCCATTTTGAAACCTCAATAGTGCTAAAAATGTCTCACTGGACCAAAGGCCCATTTGTCCGACAGCCTGTTATCCCAAAAATAAACGCCAATTGCTCTGAAAATACACACTCTCCATGTAGTTTGAAGGATTCATGGCCTGTAATTTTTCCTATTATTGAGGAGGCATGACTCGCCCTACTCTTCCTCTGAATGTCTACTTAATATCTTTACCCTAACCATAATAAATCTTACCCCTCATGTCTAAACCTAACCAATCCAACCAACAAAGACAATGAGTACTGGCCAAACAGAGGCAGAGTAGGGCAGGTCATGCCTTCGCCACAGAAGGGAATAAAAATGTCACTCAGGAAGGTCCAATGATCTGTTTGGGAGAGTGTGTTTTTTGTCAGACAGCAATGGGCATTTGTTTTTTGTGGTATTACAGGCTGTCCAACAACTGAGCTTTAGGTCCAGTGGGCCTTTTACCAGACAATCAGGGTTTCTGAGTAATGGCTCATTGGAACAATGGGCAGTCCCCGGAGTAATTGCCATGCAGTCCATTACTGTTGTGTAGCACACAACAAATAAGCCAAGAAAGTGACGGACAATCAACATTGTGTCGAAAAAGTAACAAACTGGGTGGCATGGTGGTGCAGTCATTAGCATCACTGCCTTACAGCAAGAGGGTTCAAACCCAGGGTGAGGGGTTTGAACCCTGGGGTGGGGGAGCCTCTCCCAACAGAGCTTACTGTACATGTTCTTCCCATGTTAGCATGCGTTTTCTCTGGGTACTCCAGCTTCCTCCCACAGCCCAATGACATGCAGGTGACTCTGAATTGCCTGTAGGTGTGAATGTGAGCGTGAATGGCTGTCTGTTTCTGTGTGTAAGCCCTGTGATAGTTTGGCAACCTGTCTAGGGTGTACACTGCCTCTCACCCAATGTCAACTGGGATAGGCTCCATCACACTTACATCACACCCCTAACAGGATGGGTCCATGTCATTGGTTCGACAGCCCATTGGTTCGACATCCCATTAGTCCGACTGTCCGCGGTGCTGAACGGCTCGCGGCAGGAGTATGGTGCGCAGTGACCGGCTTGAGGCGGAGCAGGCTCACAGCTTATGTGTTTGTCACTTTCTTTTTCATTTTAACCCACACCATGATCTTTTCCTGACCCTAACCAAGTGGTTTTTGTGCCTAAACCTAACCAGACCTTAACCACAGGGCATCATGATGATTTCGGAACAGACTTCGGAACAATGAGTTTAATATGGTCGGAACAATGGGCTGTCGAACCAATGGGCTGTCGGACCAATGGGCAGTTCCCAACAGGATAGGCAGTTAAAAAAAAAAGAAGAATGAGTAACAAACTGATTAAGTTTTACCCAGAAAGTGACTGAATGTTAATTGAGATAAGTCACGTAACTCATGTTGTTTCAAGATGAGTTTTTAATAACATACTGAAATAAAGTGAAATCAATGCTCCCCCAGACGGTAGGAAATCAGTCTTTCACTCAATCTCTTTGCAGGTAGTTCATTTCTTTTAGCTATATTAAGAGTCTAAAGCCATACTAGCTGTTCTATGAGGCTGATCTAAATGCTATTATCAGCATGACAACATGTGAAAATTTTAACATGCTGGTGTCTTGCAAATAATGTTCATTGTCTTAGTTTAATGAGTTAGTATGGTAAAATCTGCTGGTGAACACTACCAAATGCTATTAAGTCAATATATGTATATCCTGTGAAACATATTGACATGACCACTACAGCCATGCCTGCAGTTCTTTAAGACTGAACGCTAAAGTCAGCTTGCTAACATGCTAACAATGAAAATGTTTACATGCTCATGCTTAGTAGGCAAAATGTTTGTCATGTTTCCATCTTGTTTCAGAGTGCTGTCATGCTAGCTTTTGCTAATTAGCACTAAACAAAAAGTAAAAGCTGAGGTTGATGGGAATTAATTTGGTAGGTATTTGTCATATTGAAACGATGATCTAATGATGGCGCTGGATGGAAAAGGATCATCAAAGTGGGTATAGTTCATTCCTGAGGAGTAATGTCTGTGCCAGACATTTTGCTCTGAACCAAGAGTGTTAACCTGCTGGTGTTGCTATGTAAAAATTGATCGTTGGGATATTTGAGTCTGGAACAAAGGGATTGATTTACCAACTGGCATTGACTTTCTCAGAGTTATGCTGCTAGAGTTGGTAAAAACCCTCTGTACCAGTGTAACACTGGTTCACAAGTTTCCTACCATCTCACATTAAGTATGTAGCGACGACTGAGCACTCCTAACATCCTGGAAGATAACAGAATGTCTTATGATCTTGAAAATGTGTCTGAGATTCAAATCATGGCTCACACTGGTAGAAGCGCCTGCCTTTAGGCCCGCACACCAACCCCTGCTGTCATACGGACTCATAACTCCTCTCAAAGTCACTGGATAGATTTTCATACTTTGAACCTTGATTCACTTCCCTTCTTCCAAGCCAGAGCCAGACTCAGTGTGGCCCACTGTAACCCCTGACCATGAATCCCCCAAGTCACTGAGTGAACTAACAGCATTCAGTATGTGACTAGAAATTCAAGCCCACACACACACACACACACACTCTACACTCACACTCTCACCTCGGAGTGTCTCAGCTTTTCTCTCTCAGTGAGTTCTATTAAGTAAACAGCGACTGTAAGCTGCTGGGCTTTGTCTGCTCGCATTCTGCCTTTTTCTTTCTCCACATACTGCCCAGACTTGTAGAATGAATCTCTCTTAATGTCTTCACATTTGGCTATGCAGCCAGGTGCTGTGTTCTTAGGCAACACTTTGCATATAGACAGAGGACGTCTGGGAGGGTTGTTATTTCTGAACACAGAGTACACGGACAATCTTCACCTGTTCACCGGTTGAGATTTCAGAGAAATGGCAGCACATTTTAAAGATCGACAATAAATGGTTCAAGTCATTGTTTGAACCTGTTAATTAGTGTCCACATGCTCAGTCAATGGCCATCACATTATCTGCATCTTTATGGTACTGAATATAACAGCCTGATTTCTTTGTGGCTTGGATTCAACATGGTTTTGCAAATATTTCTGAAAGAATCTGGCCCATGTTGAGATGATAACCTCATGCAGTCGCTGCAGATTGTCAGCTGCACATTCATGCTGCTTGATTCCGAACCACCTTGACAATGACTGTGCTCAGTTTACAGAAATGTGCTTTGTGACATGGTGCACTAACCTACTGAAAGTAATGAAGTAGGGGAATGTCCAACATGAACTTATAGAGGCCAGGTTTCAAAAGCGCACACACACACACACACACACACTGAGGGGGAGAAATTACCTGCAGCCTACAGGGCACCAGACTAACTTTTTCCACCAGTACAACCCAGTCTCATTACAAAGTCACTGAATTGCAGCACTCGGGCAGTGACTTCTGTGTCACACACCGATGAAAACAGCCGTCCTTTTACGTCAGCATGATATGTGGCTGGGGGCCGTCAGTGTGTAATGGTGTCTGACAGTGTCAGGGGGGAAACGCGGCCAGACAACAACATATATTAATGTGGCAAAAATTCAGAGTAAGAAGGGTGAACAGGGGGTGTATGGATCCAACTATCACCAGCTTTCACTCTGGAGGCCAGAGTTTGCTGCGAGGATGAATGTCAAGCCAAACCCTGTTTTTTTTTCCTAAACCTAAGCATGTGCTTTTGTTGTTGAAGGGGAAACATCAATTTAAATCAATTTTACTGACGAAGTACATTAATTTTGAAAGAGACTGTATGCAAACTGCGTGAAGTGTATTTTGAAAAGACACAATGCACGTATCAGGCAAAAGTTGACATGGGCTTCTGAGAACGTCAACAACAGATGCACCCAGGGTACCTTGAATGTCAAATGTCAACGTGGAAAGTCCACAACCAAGCAGCAAAAAGTGACAAGGTTGGAGTGAAAATGTGTTAACTAGTAGCACTTGTGTCCACCAATATAAAATTCAGCAGTGGCCTACCATTTAATTAATGCAGTTACTATTCAATAGTACGTTGTAATTTCATACAGTGAAATATTACAGTATGCATAAATATCCCACAAAAGATTAGTGTGTACAACCACAAATGGATACAATCCATTAAATGCTAGGATATGGAAGCGTTTTGGTTCTAAGTTAAAGGGAAAAGGGACCTGTACAAAAGCCAGATGGTATGACGTAAATTCATCTGTAAATTTAATTACAAATCACTATGAATACAGCATGCTATGTTTTAGAAGTAGCAAGTTACATTGTAAGAAAAATAAATCTTGTATATAAATCAAAACGTTTGATGCATCATGATGAGTTGATCCATCCATCCATCTTCTAACCGCTTCATCCTCTTGAGGGTCGCGGGGGGGCTGGAGCCTATCCCAGCTGACATTGGGCGAGAAGCAGGGTACAGACTATCACAGGGCTGACACATAGAGACAAACAACCATTCACGCTCACATTCACACCTACGGACAATTTAGAGTTATCAATTAACCTAGTACCCAATCTGCATGTCTTTGGACTGTGAGTGCCCGGAGAGAACCCACGCTGACACAGGGAGAACATGCAAACTCCGCACCGAAGGGCTCCCACACCCGGGATCGAACCGGGAACCCTCTTGCTGTGAGGTGACAGTGCTAACCACCACACCACCGTGCCGCCCCACGATGAGTTGATAAAAGTTTTATCATCAAAACATTGCCCTCTTAATTGTAATCGAATCAAATTGTTTAACTTTTTTTTTTTTAAAGGAGCCTGATGATTACTGATAAATGCTTTGGTTATAGACAGTTTACTGAAATAACAAGGTGCTGTTTCATTTTAAAGTAAAATGTACCAATGTTTACAGCTATTGTGTAGCTATTTCAAGGTGCAAAACTGCGAGACTTTAATTTTGGTAATCTTTCAATTTTATAGTAAAATGCTTGATTTTCATGTTGCATGCAGTCAGAGTTGTCCTTGATTGAAATTAAATTGTCAAGATTTCTTTTCCCATGACAAAATCAAAGGATAAAGTATTTTCTATCACAATTTAGTGGGATTTTTTTAATTTACAAGGGACACAGTTAACACGATTTATACCACTAGTGACTATAATCCATTTTACCAATTACTACAATATTTCTATGTGTAGTTTGTTAATACTCTTTGTTACCACCTTATTTTGAAAAGCTGATGTCCACTTTTAGCATGGTTTTACCATGGAGATGCAAGTGAGGGCTAGCTTGATGCAGAAATGTCAGACACTGCCTCTGAACCACATGAGAAGGACAAGAGGACAGGATTTTATCCAGTCTGACTCAAATAATAGCTGGCCCTGAATACAATGGTGGCTTAACTCCTGGTGCCTGCAATACAAAACGTGCATGCTACCTTAAAAATATCATACATTTCCGTTACTGTAATTCAACAAATTCAACAGTGTAAGAGTGAATTAGAAGTAATGGTCTCTCTCTAATATATGTTGGGCTTCAAATAAAAGCCTGGTGCCCTCTGTAGTTGAAGTAAATAAAGACCCCATTCAGTAATACTTTCAACAAAAGTCAACACTGCTGTTTTCAAATTAAAAGTCTACTTATGTAAAGCTTAATATGGTTTGAGAAGAGGGCCAAAGTAGAGTGGCTGACATGACTTACTGTACTGATGGTATTAGTGATGCGAAATGGACAGACTGAATGTATCAAGACAGCAGGTAAACATGGAGGAAGTTCTGTATTTGCATTAACTGGGGAAAAGGGCAAGTTATAAGACTGTTTTTTCTCTCGTGTGTGTATGTGTGCCCCTTTATATCATTCCGTGTACCCAGAGGTTTTGGTGGGTCAGTGCGCACAGTGCAGGCAGAACTCTTCCTGAGTTATTTTTTTCCTCAATAGCAGTTTGTAGAGTTTAAATTGTGGGATGGGTTATCGATCAGTTGACCAATCAAAACTGATTAGATCAGATCTATAGATGAGAGGATCAGCTGCTGCAGAGGCGAGTGAAAGCAAACTTTTAGACCCAGCGCAATGAACGATTAGGTTTCACTTTTACTGCGCCTGGCATTCTGCTGCTCTGCCTGCACCTAAAGAATGCTCTGTGTTCCGAGAGTGTGGTGCAATGAATAACTGAACAGTATATACTACATTCCAGCAGCGCCCCTTATGCACGGTCCAGCTCCAATAATAGAAAATCAATACGTGGCAGCAGATGTTGTTAGCGTGGCAGCTGTCACAAATAAATGAATGTCATGTTTCACTGATATTTAGAATCTGGTCTGATTAGTCTGTAAATGATTCTGTAAATGTGCTTCTTAAAAATGGAGAAATTGTTCTACAGGCCACTTTTAAATGAAATGTGGCCCGCTGTGAAAAGCAGCAATGTGTAGTATTATCTTCTGGGGAAGAAAAACTAAATCTAACCATTTAAAATTCAACGGTCTAATGGACATATTCCTGAAGGAGTCGTGGTTTCCAGCTAAGCCTTTCTAAATTGCAGTAGAGGACCTAATCAAAGTGTTATTGCTTTTGAATTGACCCATCAACAAACTGAAATGTGCTGGAGAGCATGGGGCAAACACAAATCCAATAGCAGCGTGTGATAGGGAACCATGGCTCATTGATGATTTTATTTAACACATTCACTTTCTGCTTGGCCGATGAGAGACACAGATAACCGACTGACCGCTCTGTTCAGCTTAATATTTTATAGGCCCACTGATTGTCTGCTTAAAGTCAATTAAAGTGAAATTAAAATACCATGAGCTGAATCATTTTGTTCAGTTGAGAAGTGGCTGGTGTCTGCTCTGATCAAACACAAGACATAAATGTCCCAGTGATACTGGAAGGAGTGGAATCAAGCAGCATTTGGATTTCCTGTCAAGAGTCCACCAATCCCAATTGCTCTGCTGTTTGAATCATCTGCTTTACTTCATTATTTCAAGTACTTCACTGTAGGTGAAGTGCACTGAATTTTACACTCTCAGTGTAAATAAAATACCATGTAAACTGCTTTGTCTACCACAGGATAAACAAACGAACCAGGACTTTCTCTTAAGCCTTTTCTTATCTCTTGTTCTCTCCTTGAGTCTGTAACAGTCTGTGTCTAAACAGAAGAAAAAGCACATGAAAATAATCCCTTAGACCCAGGAGCAGCGCACACTGTGCGGGAGGGGATTATTGATTCCATGTCATGAATAGGTAATGGCAGGAAAGCATTTCACCCCAAAAACCAAACAATTCTTCCTCTCTATAGTGATATACTGGCAGTGTTTCAGGCTTGGTCATTTCAATAGAGACAACAGACTTGACAGAATGTGTAATAGACTTTTGCAGCTTCTCAAACATGGTGAAACTCTCCTAATGACATACCGAGCAAAGGGCTTTGATCTGGATCCAGACCTTGTTGTTTCAGCATATTTTCTTGTCACACAATCATTCTCCTCTGAAAAAAAGAGAAATCCGTCTCAGAAAACTGTTTTCTTCTTTTGAGGCTTAAAGAGACGAGCTAACTTTCTTCTCTCGCAACACACTCAGGGATTTTGCTGCTACAACTGAGTCTGGTATGACCTCATGGCAGCTAATGCCTATTTAAGATAGATATTAGTTGTGTTTCTGACACTGCAGAGTCACTTTGCATAATTTACTTTGACTCTTCTCTACTTGTGCTTCTCTGAAGGTCCTTCAAGATGGACTGTGGCCACTGGGCAGTTGGCGCAGTCTGTCTTTTTAGTTAATGTTGAAGATTTCAAATAAGCTGATGCAGAATATTTTAAATTTGTCAAATTATCTTACTGAACAGGTGAACATTATAGCAACTGGTTTTTCTTGGTTGATGATATTGAATCTGAAGTGTAACTGCCTTCATGGTTAAGTTTTAACAATAATTTATTTACATCAGGACCATCAGCTTAAAATAAAATACATTCACCAATGGTAGTGGCCGATGTTTATCTGTTGTGTCATATCCCTTTTGTGATTACTAAATTTTGTGTTGGTTATTTGCAGTCAGACGCAAGAAATAGTAGCCAGCACGCACAGCTGACAATTCAGACAGGAAGCTACTAGCTGGACATGACTCTGGTTTGACGTAAGAGGGCAACAGTTGCCATTAGCTGGCGTGGTTTTTTCTCACGTTTTCTTTAACCAAGCAGTTGTTAAATATCACATCTTGGATAAAAGGAGAAAATGGCAGGCATGCTTACTCTATCTTTGTATAGAAAAACAGTCATCTTTCTAAGAAAAAATACAGTGTACTAGTATTTTACTCTTTCTTTATATCATTAACATTCAGAAGAGGAGGCAAACTGTATAATACTTTTCATTTTGAAAAATAGGCCCTTGTTGGGCCCCATTTTTCAGCCTACTGTGAGTTTGTGCTTAATGGAAACACAAGAACATTGTATTCCGGTGAAACATATGTTTGCATCCATTAATTATCTCTTTTTTATATATATTTTATAACTATTCTAATTGCTTTTACATTTACATTTTATTACATTTAATTATATTTCACAAAAAGAATATTTTTGGTGGTCTGTGTAAGTACTGAAAACTTCCTCTCATTGAATAGGTAGTTGTACAGCAGATAAAAAAAAAAAAAAAGCTGTGATGTACTTATTTGTCTAAAATCTAAAAAATCTTTTTCAAGTGACAAACGGTTATGTTAAAGGTTGTTTCATAAATTTGTATGATTGAGTGCTTATTCAAAGATAGTTTAATGAGGGGCTTACAACAGTTCAGTTAATTTTTCATATAAAGAGTTTTTTGTTTGTTTCCCTGGCACAAATGGGGGAATAAACAACAAGTAAATCTAAATAAACAAGATAAACACAAAAAACATTAGCATCAGCTATCGGCCAAATTGTGATTTTAAGCACTGTATCTGCATTGGCCCAAAATATTACAATTGGAGCATCCCTAGTCTCTGTGCTCATGAAATGACATAGCACGGATGATTCTAGTCGCCTCTCTGTCAGCTCTGCTAAATTTGTGCTATATTTAGGCCTTTCTCTCTATTTTGCAAGTTTTTGTAGTTGGCTTTGGACAGTGCTAGCTGCTAACTAGCAGCGCCGGGCTTTGAGGCCAGTTTGATAGGGATGTCCCGATCCAGCTTTTTCACTTCCGATCCGATATCGATATCACAGCCTTGAGTTTTGGCCGATACCGATACTGATCTGATCCAAGCGCGTATTATACATATTCATTTATTTTGTTGTCAGTCATGTTAGAAAAGGTTTGATCAAGCGATATTACTCTAACAAGAACAACTACTTAATCGGGTTAGTTAGAATGATCCACAACAGTTGGTATGAGAAACTGACCTGTTTATTGTTAACAGGGTTAAATAAACAAACTTTAAACTTGAACATTAACATTAAATAAAAAATATAGCTGGTTTGCTTTGGCTGCTTTGGCCCCTTAATAAATAGAAAATAAATCAACACAAGAAATCTTTAAAATGTCTAACATTGATATTAAAATAGCAGCAAGACTCCACACACTTGTGCTTTGGCCCCCTAATAAATAAAAAATAGATTAACACCACAAGACATTGTTGACATTTAACAAACAATGCAGCCTTTCCTTTTCAGGTATTTTAGTAGTCAGTGCCAGCCTGGTGCACAGGCACACAATATTGTACAACTGTTTAAACAAGCAATAGTCCATCCATGGCTCCAATTTCACTAATTGTGCCCAAAACAATGCCATCAGTGCTCTTTACTTAAACAGTAAGAGTGTAAACCAAATAAAAATATCACTCTCAAAAAAACAGAGCAGAAAACAAATAGTCAGTTAACTAAGTTGACCGCTACTCTTCCTACCCTTCCCTCCGTGTGTGTCTGCCGTCTGCATGCTGGCCTGGTGGATTGATAGTAAGAGCTGGAGCGGATCACTGGAATGGACTGCTTGAATCGCGGAGTGCTGGGCTGGCCGGAAAACCTGGAGCGGATTCCGTGAAAAACTGGATCGGAGTTCTTGGATCGGCATTTTTCCATGCAGTCCGATCCGATGCTGATGCCCGTTTTTTGCTAATATCAGCGGCCGATACCAATCCGAATATCGGATCGGGACATCCCTACAGTTTGACATACTGACCATACCATGGAATACCAAGTTTTCCTATAGACTGACATTGTGAAAGAGACATCTGTAAATCTGCTGATTTTTTTTTAAATCATCAACTTCCTAGTAAAAACTTTTAAATAGCCCTTAATTTTTGCCCATTATGTCCTTAAAGGCATGGTGGTGCAGTGGTTAGCATTTTCGACTCACAGAAAAGGGGTTCCTGCTTCAAACCAGGGGTGGGGGGTTTGAACCTGGGGTGAGAGAGCCTTTTTGTGCGAAGTTTGCATGGTATCCCTGTGTCAGCATGGGTTTTCTCTGGTACTCCGGCTTCCTCCCACAGACTAAAGACAGGTGGGAGGTTAACTGGTGACTGCTGGTTGTCTGTCTCTATGTGTTAGCCCTGTGATAGTCCGACAACCTGTTCAGTGTGTACCCCACTAGAAGGCTGCATTGGGTTGGGTCCCGCCGGGTCCCACGGGACCCAACCCAAGTCTTGCGGGAGCGGGCGGTTTGAACTTTGCTGCAGGCAGAAACAGGCGGCTAAAAAAAAAACACTGCGGGATCGGGATGTAGCCTATAGCAACAGGATGGAGTTAACAAATGATGTGGAAAAGAAGCTCAAACAAGGTCTGAAGGCGCACTGAGCCCTCTACTTCCCAGCGCTCTCAAAGCTGGCGGGTTTCATCTTCAGTATCCCCGCAGCCAGTGCGCCTTCAGAGCGGGCCTTTAGTGTCTGTGGGCGCATCTTGGAAGAGAGACGCACAGGATTGGGACCGCAGTCGGTCACCAACATTCTCTTCCTCCACAGCGATATTATAGCCAAGTGATTCATTTGTTAAATTCATTCATTTCATTTGTTAACTTTGTTTATTTTATGTTATTTATCAGTGTTATTTGAGCCACTCACAGACTACTCTCGTTGCTATTTGTTAATTACATAAAGAGGCGTGATGATGCCGGTGTTATTGAGCATAGGTTTTATCTTTATCTCATTATGTTTCTTATTCAGGTCTCTATTAGAAAAGAGACCTTAACCTCAATCACTGCGTGATTATATAAAGGTAGAAAAATAAATAAAATACAGAGGAGGACAATAGAATATGAAACAGCCTTTATTTCATTAAAAACTAAATGAAAATGAAATAGGAGCGCTATTCCTGACCAGTGCATCAAAAGACATGCAGGCCAGGGAAACAAAACAAACAACCCCATGAATCTCTTTATTAATAGCCTATAAAATGACGTGTTTTCTCCTGCGGGACGGGAGAAGACACAAAATCAGTGCATCTCTATTACTGTGCGGGCATAAATTCTCAGAGTTTTGCGGGAGTGGACATACACATTGCGGGAGCGGGCGGGAGTGTAACACACATGTTGCGGTTGCGGGCCGTAATGGTCAGAAATTCAGCAGGAGCGGGATGAAGAAAACAGTCCTGCGCAGGGCTCTATACCCCACCTCTTGCCCAGTGTCAGCTGGGATAGGCTCTAGCCCATCCTTGACCCCAAACAGAGTTTTCATGAACTGTCATTTATGTGAGTGAGCCCAAGACAAAGTGGCTGGAGGCGAGGTTTAAAGGAAACGCTTATGTGCTTGCTCTCATGCCCTACAATGCAGAAGACACCTGTAATGTTATATGTGGAGGTCACACCCACAAATTCCTAGGCTGATTGGTCCAGTAGTATGCAAAATAAGCCACTGAGAGACAGATATACAAAGGCACACACACAACCAAATACATGATCCCCTCCAGGCTTACACCTGGCGGAGAAAGCGTAATGATGTACCGTTATGATCCATCACAATGAAGCTCCAGAAGGGAATCAATCCCAACAGACCCTCATGTTAAAATGCCTAGCTGTACAGCAGAAATAAACATGCTTACAGCCTCATACAAAAGGAAACAAAAAAAGAAAAAACAAACAAAGAAAAAACACTTTGGTCTCCACATCTAATTTCCCCTCCATATAACTATGTGGATTGTGACTTTTTTTTTTATAACTCACCCATTCACATTTTATTAAGGCCCAAAGTTACACATATTTAAGGGCAGGGCTGCTTTAGTGACAGGTTGGTTGAAAGGTGTTGCTACAGTCGGATCAACCCCTTGCTACTCCACAGCTTGACCATCTTATCAAAATACAGTCACATCTGGCTCCAAAAAAATCAAGTTGGCAACGGCCAAAATGCCAAACTCAAGGCTTTATAACAGCAGTCCACTGACCAATGGGTGATGTTACGGTAGCTACTTCCATTATTTTACACAGTCTGGGGTTACAACCCAATAAAGCCGACGAACCGACAAACCAAAGCAAGGCACTTTTACCATATACAGCTATAAATGAAAATGAAATAAAGAAATAATGCTCCATTTCACAAAATAATACTACCAACCTTGTTTTTATTGAAAAGGAAACGAGCACTTCATTGTGCTTTTTCTTGAGGATTTTTTGAATGAGTCACATTCAATGACACAAACAAAGTGAAAATGAACTTGAATTTGCTCAAATATGACCCTGTGCAGTGAGGTAAATTTACTAATTTAATATGTTCTAAAATAAGCTTGATATGCCTGGATACAAGATGAAGTCTTTTTGCTGTTTGGAGCATTTTCAATTCTTTAAAAAAGAGACAGAGTGCATGTGTGCCAATGCAAAGTGACTGCATCTGCCTTAAGACAACAGCAACACATAGTCGTTTTATCCTAAATACTGTATGTCCTCTGCCTGACTTAAGGGCTTTCCAGGGGCATGCCTATGGCCAAGCCAACCTCTAAAAGCCACAAACATCTTCAGCCATCAGTCCATTTGCACCGTTAGCTTGTTGGAGGCCATTTTAGATGTGCTGTGTGTGTTGAGTGTTGTGCTAAATTTCTCAGAGAGTGCATGTTGTCCTGATGGCTGGAGCTATGTGCGGGGGCAATGTGGGTGTTGCTGCTTGTTTTTCCGTCCCTCCGTCTCTGAGGACTGCCACAGTGTGACACACTGTCCCTAATTAAGGCATAAGAGCATGCTGGGTCGATGTTTGCAAGAGAAGAAGCACTACAAGATGGGCCCCTTTTTACCCTTAACACCCTGATTCACATTCACGCAGCTCCATATATTCACACCTCCAAGCTTTCTTGCTACACAGTCCTACTAGGAATTGGCAGCTGGTGGGGTGAGCGCTTCAAGAACACCTTAGTTCTATTCGGGGGGGTTAAGTGCCTCACAAACATCTCTGTGACACCTGCGAGACACAGTGCGTAGGTGTTATTCACATCACCCACCGTCATTTTTATTACAGCTGAACCAACAATTGGAACTTGTGACCTTACAGTTGCAACTGTAACTTCTATAACCTTTATTTCACCCAGGGGTGCAGATGTATGTGCACATCATCCGTTTATTGCAAAGCCTCCCGATATTGTCTCAGGCTAGTTATAATGCACCATCCCAATAAACTTTATTTGTGACTATATGACTTATTAATGAAATAAAACAACACTGTGATGTCACTGGATGTGGTTTGTAGTATAGGCACAGAGAACAATATCACTAAATGAAAGAACAGTAGGAGAAAAAAAGAAGTGAAGCAATATTGTACCAGCTCCAGGCCTCAGGCACTTAATACTGGTGGGTGAATTCGGTTGCCAGGGCAACAGAGCATCCAGCATTCCAGAAGTGCTTAAATATATTTTTCATGAGATTGTATAAAATGGGGAAAAGAAGGTGAATGGAGAGCAGTAATGTCACGGTATTCTTGCATAACTGCAGGAGCGCCTCTACAAGCGCAGCAGCAGGTGGGCACAGCAGGTCCTATATCTTCCTGTTTCGGATGGTCACTATGGTGATGTGTTACTGTTATCAATTATAACAGGATCATTTTATAATCCAGCAAACATAAATAGCCCAAAGGCAATGTAAGCAGGAGGTAATCGTAGAAAATCCCCCATGTAAATAGCAAGTGAAAAAAAAAATCTAATTGGCTGTAATGTTGAGTTTGTCTGATATCCTAATTGGTATGCATGCTGGAAGTGTAAAGGGAATGGATCCTGTGTTGACACATGGAATATACTTAAAGCTACACTGCAATACAATTATTCCCCGGCAAGTTTTTTTTTTTTTTTTCTCCCACCTCGCGCTCTGTCTCGAATAATTTCCCAGCTTCAAAAGCACATCAAAAGCATCGGTGGCTGCAACTTAAATCTCACAGTTGGCTGGCCATCAAATCGTGTGCGTCAACAATGATGATAATGCTGAGTAATAATGGTTGTAACGCATGTCAAAGAGGAAACACGGGCGACATTTTAACATCAAAGACAGCAGCTCCAGCAGCTTGCAACAGGCTCAGAGTGCCAGGATGAAAGACGAAGTTGCAGGACTCTCTTTGCCTCCGGCCTATCAAATTTATCTAATCTCCCTTGCTCTGGCAGATGGCTTCTAGGTCTGTGGCAAAACGTTTCGGCTCGCCATGCAAGAGTCCCTGATATGATCCCAAAATCTGCATTGCTCAGTAAAAGCTTTATTCAACTGCTGGATGATCTGAGAATCCATTTCCAGCTTGCATCCAGCCTAGATCACCCCAAGTATCAGTAGCACTCAGCCAATAAGTTGCAATAGGGATCTGAAGATGTTTCCCAGTGGCGAAGATAAAACTACTAATCCTTTTGCTCACAAAATAAACTGAAATTGCTACTCGATGCTGAAGGATAAGTATTATGTACCGAGAGTGAGTGATCTACTTCAGGCTGGCTGAAGCCATATGGTGTTCCACGGGCCCATCCTTCACTTTCACAATTCAAGTAGAGTTGCCCAGAGCTGGGATAAGTACCTGGAAGGCTCTCCTGTGTGTGTTTGTGCTCTCTGGGTGGACGCTAGACCCTCTGAGTAGCTTGTCTCACTAATTACAGCAAACCAAGCACCACACCCACCCACAGCAGTCCTGTGTTTTCAGATCACACCTCTCTGTTGCTGCCCTCTATCCTCTCCTGTCCTGCTTCCTTTCCTCCTGTCCTGATTTGTTCTCCCAGAGGCGCTGGCCATGACATGGCCACTGTGCTACATAATGAATTTTCTTCCCTTAGCCCTGTTCTTCCCTTCTCCTTCTTTACAACCACTCCCACTGGGATCCCCACTGGCCATTGTGCTAAATACATTCACAAGTATTTGGCTAACCCAGCTCACCTCCTTCAAGATTCAAGCTTTTTGTTCTTCAACTGTCTCTCAATTCTTCACCTGTAATAACTCATGCACCATGATGCTTGACACTACATCATTTGTCAGGAACAACATGTTTACTGATGTCTTGTTTTACAATTACAGAATTGTGCTGAAAACCTCAAACCTGCAAATTTGTATGTATGTGCTTCTTTGAGTTTTTAGGAAAAGTAGACAGAGCTTCTTCTTGCAAAATGTGTTTGCCATAGCAAGTGATATGAATGTAATTTTTCAGGGACAGACAGCAGGGGTCGCGTTAACCGGATATTCTTGGTCATTGACCGTTTTTTTACAACAATGACTGGAAAATCTGAAGGCCGTCAGTCATTTTGACCGGTTGCAATTACCACCCCTGCCCACTTGGTGGCGGAGTGCACAGTCAGTTTAAGTTGCTGCCATTTTCACACTGCAGAGAAAAAGTCATTCATCTGCTTCACGCAGCGTTGTTGACATAACGGCCTGGAGACACCGAGCGCATTAGTGCCGCGGAAGTCCTGCGAGTGTACTCGCAGGCGCTTGACTGTCCACACAGGCAACGCATTTCTCCTGCACTCTCCGCGCCGGTTAAACATCAACTCCACTCGTCTGTTTCCGTCAGTACTCGTTTTTTCACTTCAACAGGTCATTTTAAACATGGGTAAGTCCATATTTTAATCGTTTTTTATAACGCAATAAGTTAATGACAATTTGTCATTGCATGTCCATGTATTGAGCGTGTTGGATAAACACTGAATGAATAGGGCATATTGTTCTGACCATTTAAATCACGTAATTATGTCTGTAGGCTCGGTGACACAAAATTAAAATTGTAATGAAGTGATTAGGGTATTGAAAAATGTGTTCGGTTATGCACTGTTGTGTTATTTTAAATTATAAACATGCTATTTTCTCCTCACGTTCATCGTGCATGCTGTTATTTTATTTTGAAAATTGGCCGGATTCTCTCGTCTTTTCTGTGTCCAACTTCCTGTTTGGTACGATCTGCTCTATCCAGCTTGACAGAAGCGCTTGCGGCTCGCGTGAAAAATAGACCAGACGCCGAACTGAAGCTCTGCGGTGTGTGGATGTCTGTTCATCTTTTCGTTCATGTCCTTATTAATGCAGACTTTATAACTTGCTTGTTGGATTTATTAAAAATGAACGAATGAAAACTAAATGTCTTTGAATATATTTATTATCATTTAAAAGCGAAAATTTAAACGACCAGTAAAAATAGATTATGACCGGATTTTTATGACCCTGTCGGTCAAAATAACCAGCGACGAAAAAGTCTAGCGCAACGTCTGGTCCACAGATAGTGTGTAGGACTTCCTGATTCCTTCCCCACGCTTCTACTAATGCTACTGCCACCATACAGCTAAATGTAGCTCAGCTGTTAGCCTGTTGCCAAATGGCTGTATTTATCAAAGCCTTTGTAATAGTGTAATGTGTTCTTTAAATGTGGACTTTAAAGGATGCTTGACTGACTTGGGATGCAGCCATAGTTTGCACCCAGCTTTAGGGGAAACCTTAACTCCTTTGATGCATAATATCATGTTTTAACCTGGTTCCTACCTGAAAACAAAACAAGATCTTCAGATCTTGCAAATCCAGTTAGAAAAAGTCATAAAGATATAAACAGTTTTTCCTCACATAACTTTTTTAGGTTAATATGAGGGACTAAAAAAGCTTGTGAAGTTCTGCTATATTGAACCAGTTTACTGTAATAGATTTTGGCAGATGCAGTGTGGTGCCTGAGGGGGAACAGAACATCAGACAAATGATATATCAGACCTAGGAGAGATAAGTGTTGGAAAAGTTTTTGAACAGTTCAAATTCACTGATGTATTGCTTACTCTCTGGCCTTGCACTAGTTTCAAAACAGCATTTATCTTAAACCAGGCTCAGGCATACCGTATGTCAAATCCTGCCATGAAGCCATCATAGTGATAAACATACAATTCTGGGCCGCCCCAGAGCAATAGTGATTAATTGAAGTAAAGATCACCACTGGAGATTTACCACTGGGAAAAAGATAACTTGTCATGGCAGATATTTGCTGGCATGGAAGTAAAAACAACAGAACCTGCTTCTGAAGAGTGCAACTATTTGTTGATGACCTTCTTTTACGACAAAAAACTAGACTATGATCAAATAGAATTTAAAAATGAGAACATTAACACAAGTTATTAGTTTTTGTCAGCATATATAGTGAAATCATAATGTGAAAGATGGACAAATAAGCTTATTACTGTTAAAGTGCAATACTCATTTAATGATCCAGTTTGCACCCACAGAATCACACATTGTATTCTCCTGATTGGTATAGCAGTAACATCCACTGTCTTCAGAAGTTAATTTAGCTGCTTGACATTTTGCAATAATATACAGCTTCGTGCATTTCGTTAGCACTGAAGTGGCGACTTGGTTTGCCAACTTCAACTGAATACAGAGTGGCTCACACTGGTTTGCCCGAATAATTTCTCACATTCACACACACTAAATTCCACTCGCATGTGCAGCAGAATGCTCGCACTGTAGACTAAAGGAGAGCAGAGCTGAAACACGAGCAGGCTGAGGTGGACAGAACACAGCAAAGATAATCCAAGAAAGGATCAGATTTTCTACTGATACATTCAATTATGCCGATTGGATCGAAAATGGCTCAGGACATCTCTGATACTGAGTCATTATATTCAGAATCAGCAGGTCTGTGGAGCATTGATGATGCAAAGATCACTAAAACCATTCATAAAAAGAAGACAAAGCATGAATCTTACCCTTCTACATGTGGGCAGATGGTGAGACAATAGGCCCCTGGGCACAGATATGCAGAAGGCCCCACTACCTGTCCTATGCTGGAGCAAGAAACACAGATTTTGTGATGGTTTTACCTCTTTTTTTTTGTTTTGCAAGCCTTGGAAGTTTCTATGCATCTTTTTTGTGGTTTTGTTTCTCATGGTAATTTTGTGCTTGGCTATTTTGTGTCTCCTTATGGTAGTTCTGTGCCTGTTTGTAGCCATTTCCTGTGTTTAAGGACATTTTGTGTCTTTTTTTGTTATTTTTTTTTGTATTTATTTTGTGTTTCTTTACAGTTCCTTTGCATCTCTTTGTGGTCTCTTTGTGATCTTTTTCTGGTCTGTACATGTTAATTTGAGTGACATTTTGCAGGTGAAGGCCATGGGGGAGCCCCTGAGCCTATGCCCAGTAGTTCAGTAATCGATCCATGCTTCTACAGCTTTTGGCAATTTTAGGAAATGTGCTGTCTCATGAATTGCCAGAATACATGCTGAAGATGGGCATCTTGCCTGAAACGTCCATGTGGCAGCATTAAAAAGTCAAATTGGAGTGTTGGTCTTGTCTTTTCTTGTTTCATATCACCAAAACACTCCACTGAGTGACCCATCTGTCCACATCCCATTTGCTCCTTTTGGTTTGTCTGTAAAAATCTAAATCCAAATTGATCATGTAACAAACCTACCTTTTTCTCAGTGATATAGTTGACCTTTTCTATGACATAACACCACCACTAAAATTAAATCAAAATCAGGTGCCAAATTGAACACTGTGTTCCTGAAGAAAGCACTGTGTTGCATCCAGCTTGTTTTTTTCTTATATATATATACATATATATATATATATATATATATGCATATATACGTATATATATATATATATATATATATATATATATATATATATATATATATTAATATATATTTTTTTAAATATATATATATATATATATATATATATATATATTTTTTTTTTTACAATCTATAGACTCCTTTTAAAGCTTAAGTGGGTGTTTTGGAGGACAGTATAATATTGGTAGGTCATCCATATCTCCAAGGCCCAGAGGTTTAGCAGTACGACCACGCATTTGTCAGTCATCTCTCTGTCAGATGAAATGATGTTAACTTTTTTTCTTCCCCCCAAAAGGGAGATCTGATGACACCGTGGCTGTGCTTGAGTATTCCCCAGCTCTCGACGCTAAGATACATCTACTCCTCTTTCTCTGGCCACTTGTTTTGCTTTCATTCAGGATGGGAAAAAAAAGACTCCATAATACATCCTCAGATGTCAGAAGTACTCTTCTTTTCAACAGAGAGTCTGTGTACCTCACAGGCAGGCGACCACTTGGCTGAAATTCAAAGAGCGGTGCACTTTTGGAATGATAATCACCTCACAGTGGATTTTTTTGTGACGCCTTCCAGCCTCACTGATGGATGAGCTATCGAATCAGAAAGATGACAGATGCTATCTGAATTAATACAATACCCCCAAACATTCCCCTGCTGTCTCAAAGTCCAGCATACAAGTACGATTTGATGTCAAAGGGGACAGCAGGAGAGACTTTTTTCCCTTTCAAGTGTCTTTTTAATCAACTGGCAGAAAGGGAACCCTGCTGTCAGCTGACAGGAGGGAGGAGGAGGGGGGGAAGCTGAGTGTCAGATTTGAATCCCTCACTGACATTGATTTAATTGAGATCTCTGTGAGGTGAACTCAAATGATGAGATTTAGATCAATCTCAGGCTTTGGATTTGGAGTTTCAAAGAAAACTAATAGCACACATAGAGGATTACCCACATGAATAACAATGATAATGTGAGTAAAAGCTTCTTTAGTATCTCTTAGCACTGCGGGGTCACATAGAGAAAAATACCACTTTTAAGCAAAGACACAAAGGCAGAGATTCAATCTAGCCAATTCTGCCCCAGATATTTTTTACAAATAGCTGCCCGGCAACTAACTGCCCCAAAAATATGTAAAGGAATTTAAAGAATTTTAAAGCAGCATCAGGCAGGTATATGGTGACAAAATGACCTCATTCGTAGTCTTTTGCTGACTACGGGAATTGATTCACCTTCCCTGAAAAACTCAAAACTGTTGGAAGGGGTTTTTTACTAAACCTAACCACGTGCATTTGTTGTTGAAAGAAAAAAAATGTCAATTTGCCATGTTGTACCAACATAGTGTGTTTATTTTTAAAGATGTATGTTAACAATACATTTCTGGTGAAAACGGAAGTGTATTTTGAAAACAGACAATGCATGTTAACAGGCATAATTTGACACAGCGTCCCAGAATGTCAACAACCAATGCACCCAGGGTACCTTTCACCGCGTATCTAGACATGGCAAAAGAGTGAGAATGTGTTGTCTATTCAGCTATTGTTGCTAAAGTTTATGTACACAATGTGCATTCAGCAGATTTATACATCCTTAACACTGAAAATAATAAGTCAACTAAGTCAAAAGAAAAAAGTCAAAATTCACTCACATGGGAGACAAACCCAAGTTCCCTCGGTGTAAGTCCTGTGCTTGGCCCTGTAATTCATCCAAACATTTTACCTACACTGACTTTGTTGCTTTTTACACTATGTCATCTGACTTTCTGTCAGAGAGCCCTGAAGGTGATCCTGTCCTGGGCTAAAACTACAAGTAATGCTAAATCCAACTGCAAAGTATTCACTGCAGGCATAATACATGGCAAGCAGCGGTGTCTGTGGTGTGATGAGGTTGATCCAACCTTGCAACGTTAAGTGATTTGGCTCCCTAACATAAAACACCACTAGATTTAACATTGTTTTTTCTCATAAATTTGTGATTTTAATTTCAGAATCTTTTGTTTCCCCACAAATTTATGACCTCACAATATCCCAGAATATATTATTTTTTTTAAATAAATGTACAACTTAAGTCTCTGAAATTCTGAGTACTTCTCATTATACTTCCTCCTTCCTCTTGATGTTTTTTGGGAGTTTTTTTGCCCTAACATGCCATTGTAGGAAAGTAATACCACTTTGTAACATTATTAAAAACATTACCTGATGTTTAACCAGGTAATGTTTAGTATCTTATCCTTCTTAGTTTAACATGTTAGCATGTTAACATTTGCTAAAAATGAAAATTTGCACCAAAACTGATGTTATTGGCATTAGTTTCAATGTGGCTGTTATTTGTTTAAATGTTGTTACATTTGTTGATTTGTGTCACATGTGCATTTTTTTCTTTGCCATTGTAGCAACATATTGGCCTTGACCTCTACACATAGGTACTAATAAATGAGCTGTCTCAGCCTGCAGACATTGCGTGTTAATAATCTGCTGTAACCTTGGTTTCCATTCATTCAATATGTGACATCACTATGTTTGTGAAAAGTACCTCAACGTTACAAAAGTCATATGGAAAGAATTGCACAGATTTGAATGTATAGTCAAAGCACTCTGATGCATATTTCAAGGCCCAAAGTGACCCTTGCCACCCGCTGCAGGGCACAGAATAGTGTCGATCACTCTGAAAAGCTTACCGTATGTTTTCATTGACTTTCAGCAGGCAGGATGTATACATGACTACAAGGTCCAGCACCATGGACAGACAGTCATGGGTCAAAGGTTTGAGTTTTTTTGTTTAACAATATTTCTGGTAGGCTGCATTCACAGTCCAGCTGAAGCTGACTTGTTTTATTGTATTCCTTCTAATCAGGGCACATCTTATAAGCAGTGACCCAGTGGTATGTGTTAATTGTATCCTGCTATATCTATCACCTTCATATTCCAAAGCTATTACACTGTTAGGGGAAGTTTACTAAATAAAAAGCATGGAAAAGGAGTCACTAAGTACCTGAGGCTGTCAACACACAACATCCTGGTGCAGCTTTAAAATGGTATTAATCCTGGGAAGGTTTAAGCTGGGCATGTAAACACAACTTTGCCTCAGATCCCTTCCATCCTACAGTGAACAGTAACAGTAAACTAGTACAACTGGAATGAATGTTGAGCAGAAAGAGTAAACAGAGAAACTGGGATTTACATGTGGAACCTGTACATGGAAGTGGTTCTTTCTTTCATTTTCTACATCAGAAACACCTGTCTTCTATAACTTTTTCATCTCACCCTTCTCTTTGAATTTAATAAGTATACTTCAGACTTTGGCAGATGTCCAGTCTTGGTAAGTTAATATGTTTCAACCTTTTCAATTAAGTGCTCAGCAGGTTATAAGGAGAGAATGTCCAAAGACTTTGATGGTGTAAGCCGATTTTCTCCTTCACTTCAATCCTAATTGAGTCTCATCGAGCCGCTGATTGGATCCTGATAGGACTCTGCCGTCATCTGATTGCTTGCCAGCTGTAATTTCTTTTTTTAATCTAATTAAATCAATTGGCAATGTTAAAGAGATTTATTACTACTAAGTCTTTTTAGCAATTCCACTGAGCTCGGGCATTTATTCATCATAATCTGGACCCTAAAGTAAATTAATATGGTACAATAACATTATGTTTAATTACTGAAAAATTGGTTATATTTAATTATCCTTGCTTTATTGTGGATCTACAAAGAGAAATTATTTGAATGCCTTAAATTAAATCCTAAATTAATGTCTTTATATTATTCAGGAACAAATAGTTGCTCAGACCTCAAAAGCCAACTGATTATAATAAAAACAGTCATGTAATGGTATTGTCTATTGTTTATTTTAATCAACTTTTAAAGCCATTTGGAAACCAGCTGAATGCTGTGACTCTCAACTGTGCTGACGGTCCTCAAAATGGAGGTTAAATTGGCAGGCAAAGTCGCAGTGGTTTACGATGCCCTGAAACACAAAAACAATCACTTCATTTGTCACGCTTAAATTCCCGTGCAACGATACTTCAAATTCCCAAGACATGCAGTCTGTACATCAGAAACTCATTACACGCTTATTACCAGGCAATTAGACAGCAGCAAGCATGTGAGCCAGTTCAAGAGATATCTGACACCCCTTGTTATGATAAATAATCATCTAAAAAAGTGGGATTTTGGCGCTGTGGACTGATGTATGCTTGTTTATTGCTGTCACTGTAATGTGCACTCACTTCAAAATGCTCTCTAATTGTAAAGGCAATGTGAGCTGGAGATAGACGGCAATATTAGTTTACTGAGTAATACTAAAATTAAACTTTTATTAAAAGTCAGATATCAGCAGGGCAGTGTCTGTCTCTTATATTAGTGTTATAAAGTTTGTTTCATTTCACTGTTGGAAGCCCTTTAAATAAATGTATTCTAATGCATTATATTATTGGATTCACATTTGGATTCTGTTGACATTATTATTGATGTTAGAAGTAACATTAACTTTGTTTCAATTTATGCAAGGAAGTTTGAGTCTTATGTTGCAGTTGTGAAGCTATTGGGTTTTTAAGTATTGGGCACTGTGCACTTTTCAGGCCACAGGAGTGCAGGGCCTGCCAACAGAATGTGCTGGTATTCAGGGGAAGGAAAGAAATTTATGCTTCATTAGCCTCCAAATATTGAGGAAACTTATATAGCTACGTTTAGCTGATGATTGAAATGGATTGTTTTACTTTACTTAGGGGACATTCAGACCAAAGAAAAAAAAATGCTTTAAAAAACGAAAGGGGCTCCACTAGTGGGGAATGGTTTTTCAGGTACTGGTGAGATGATGAAGTAAGATCCGGAGAGGCTAAGGCCAGTTTGAAAGATAGAGCTAGTGTTTGGAGGCCTATGTGGTGCCAATAGCTTGGGGGGGTTATGCAAATATATTGATGACAAAAATTTGAGAGCTACAAACAAATTCAGAACTCTATTCCAGGAGCAGACTGACCATCGGGAAGTTCAGGAAGACTCCCAAATGGCTGGTCCATTCCAGGCCCAACATACCGACAGTCATAGAGCTTTTATTTTTCAATCTCTGATGGGATTAGTTATAGTTATTGGCTGTATATGGGCCAGCATGGCCCTCGCAGCTGCAGACAGCACAGAACAAAACGCTGCCTGTAGGAACGGGTATCGTTAAGATTTTATCAATGCTACTATGCTTATCGATACTCCTTATCAGTTCTGTACTTTATGGATACTCTTACTGGTTCTTTTTAATAACTAAATATTTTGCCTTTTAGAAAATACACAACAAACTTGGCACAAAGTCAAACACATTTACAGTGGGTAATGGCCTCTACCAGGGTTGTCCCTTGTCTCCAAATATGTTGTTATATTCATGGGACAGGATTTCAAGGCACAGCCAGGGGGAGGACAGGGTCCAGTTTGGTGACCTCAGATTTACATCTCTGCTTTTTGCAGATAATGTGGTTCTGTTGGCTTCATCACACAGTGACCTCCACTGTGACCTCGATTGAATTAGTGCCAGCACCTCCAAGTCTGAGGCCATGGTTCTTTGCCGGCTAGAGTTGGATTGCCCCCTCCGGGTTGGGAGAGAGTTACTGCCCAAAGCAATGGAGTTCAAATATTTCTGGGTCTTGTTCACGAGTGAGGGCAGAATGGAGTGTGAGATGGATTGGCAATTTGGCGCAGTGTCTGCATTGATGAGGGCGCTGTGCCAGACCGTCATGATGAAGAGAGAGCTGAGCCGGAAGGCAAAGCTTTCGATTTACTGGTCCATCAATGTCCCAACCCTCACCGACTGTCATGAGCTTTGGGTAATGACCAAAAGTATGAAATCGTGGATACAAGTGGCTGAAATGAGTTTCCTCTGTGGGGTGGCTGGGCTCAGCCTTAGGGATGGGGTGAGGAGCTCAGAGTAGAGCCACTGCTCATTCGCATCAAAAGTGATCGGTTGGGGTGGTTCGGGTATCTGATCAGGATGTCTGGGTGCCTCCCGTTAGAGTTGTTCAGGGTATGTCCAACTGGTAGGAGGCTCCGGGGCAGACCCAGAACACGCTAGAGGGATTACATATCTTGTTTGGCCTGGGAACGCCTTGGGGTCCCCCAGGAGGAGCTGGAAAGTGTTGCTGGAGAGAGGGATGTCTGGAATACTTTGCTCGGCCTGCTGCACCTGCGACCCGGCTTCAGATAAGCGGTTGAAAATCAATAAATGGATGGTTTGGAGTTGAATATTTTAAATATGACTAAATGCTATTTATAGATCAGCGACAGTAATGTTTACACCAGCAAAGTTACTATATGAATAATATTTCTGCCATCAATATTGAGTGAAGTTCATTTTCATCAGTATGCATCAGTCATTCTTCACTGCCTGCAGGTGCTGCTGGTAGAAGGAGGAGGTACTGTCAGTGTTAGCCAGCAGCTAAGTTTTGGAGAATTTGCCCAAATTTCAGATAAGTGGCAAACTAAGCTAAACATACAACATACAGACAGCTGTCATTTTAGCTTATTTGTAACAATTTGCTATTAGCCAAGTTAGCGCACTGTGCTTGTGTAAAACATAACCCTAGCGGTGGTGGATGAGAGACTACATGTTAACATGTTCACATGTTTATGCTTATTTAATATGTGTATTACTATAATAAAGTATTGGCTTTTTACTTGCGAAGGTCTTATTTTACTTGCTCACAGTAACAAGCGTGGTTGTCATGTCAGTCTCTGCTGTTTGCGTTGTGTCAACCCAGTCTCATTTTGAAGTCACTGAAATCCGAAGCTTGGGCAGTAAGTTGTATCAGATACCACCGAAAAAAGCTGCCCTTTAAAGTTGGTATGATACAAAGCCGGTTGCCAATATAGTTCAGTAGTGCCCGGCGCTGTTGTGGGACAGTCAGCTGGACAAGAACGAAAGTTGAGGCATCAAAAGTCTGCGTAGGGCAGGTGGCCAGAGTCGTGGATGGGTCCAACAACCACCAGCTTTCACCTGGGAGAGCTGTGTTCGAGTCCCATAAAATTCTAAAGCCAAACCCTGTTCTTTTTTTCCTAAACCCAACTACATGCTTTTGTTGCCTAAACCAAACCATGTGAGTTTGTTGTTGAAGGGAAAAAAAAACCTCAATCGCGGTGTTGTACTGACGTAGTGGGTTTCTTTTGAAAGAGACTGTATGTAAATGGTTCCTGTGGCACGTCAGATACTACACTGTGAAAACAGAAGTGTCTTGAAAGAAGACAATGCATGTAACAAGCACAACTTGACACGTCTCAAAACGTCAACAACCCACGTACCCAGGGTACCTTGCACATCGTATGTGGACGTGGAAAGCCCATGATCAAACGTCAATATGTGACAAGATCGGACTGAGAATTCTGCTGGTCGTGTGTGTGTGTGTTTGTTTGTGTGTGAGGAGAAGGTCAGCCCCGACACAGACAGCAGGTGAGAGGCTGCAGCATGATAGTAAATTACACAAAAATGTTAAAAGATACAGATGAAAGAGCCACTAATGTCAGAGCTTATCAGCACTACAGTCTTTAATAATTTATCCTCAGCGCCTGTTTAATACCAGGTTTTGATACCCATCCCTAGTTGCCTGTCAGACTCCCAATTTACACTGATCCAGATTATTGTTGAAATCTGATTTGCTGAGTCATTTTCATTGTGATAGAGTTTTCATATTTCTGAGGTTTTTGTTGTAAACATCGTTAGCGAAATGAAGGCAGGAGCTGAAAAAGAAATGTGTGGGGCAGAAAGTGAATGAGCTTAAAAGCAAAAAATGTTAGTGCAAGTTGCAGCTAAATGCGTCAAATCGACAGATCTTTCCTGTGGTGGAAGGGCTAAGGTTGCTGGGTTCACTGTTAGCCAGGCCAGAGAGCTGCTGGACTACTCCGAGGCTTGCCAGGGATGTGAGGTAGGACAGTCTTGCTTTGTTTTGGGGTTTTGAGAAGGTATAGGCCTGTATACCTTCGAGGTTGGTTGTTTCTGTCTGCACATATTTTGATGATATGCTTGATTCTATTTTATATCACACAGACAAAATAACAAACACTTAATTTGCTCTATTTTTATGGGAGTGCTTTGATTACATCTTCAAAAACACTAAGTATCTCAGTGTGCATGAATGTGGGAGCATTACTAACTATTTTAGCACTCTATTGAGTGACTGTACACAATTTGGTAGAGCAGTTAGCAGTAGTTGGCAGTGTGCTGTGACTTAGTGTTCCAGCTCACTGAGGCTTGCCTGGCCTGGTCTTGTTTTGAGTCAGTGCAGTGGTGACTTGTTATCCAAACTGAGGAGGCAGGTGTCAACAAGGCATCCTAAAGTGTCTTTAAGGTCTTCCGCATCATCAGATTCACTTTATACCACAAAAACTGTATTAGTGTTAAAATTGCTGCCAAAATCGTTCTGCATGATGGTCCTCTCCATCTCAAAGTCCAGGCTGAATATCAGTCCCAGTCCGCCTCTGCACTACTCAGTCTACAAGTGAACATTTGAGAGAGCACAGGCACTAACTAACTGCAATAGCAAGTGTCCAGCAAAGTCCAGGAAGCTGGAAATTGTATCCACAGGCACTGAGATTTATTTATTTCAGGTTTATTTATTATCATAAATGTAATACATAGCTTTATGCTTGACAATATTGCATTTACAGCCCACGTTTAGCCCTGATATACTGGGATATTAATGGCCTTCACAGACCCAGATGAACTCTGGTTTCAATTGAAGGCAGTAGAACTTTCTAAGTGTCGGCCTCTATACTGTATGTCGGCCTCTATACTGTATGTCTGTCTGAGGACTCTGTTGTAATGAGGCCCGGAGAGGCTTAGAACTGCATATTCGCTCTCCCTGTGGTCCTCCCTGCTCGCCCCCTTCATCTCGGCCACTAATCCGTCCTTTGCAGATTCCCAAGGTAAGGTAAACTGAAGGAACAGTGCAGTGGTTGCAGTTCAACAGTGCATGTTAGGGAACACTTCTGATACGGGTTATTGTAATTCGTCTCACATGGGGAAAGCTGACTTCAGGATACCCAAAGAGATGGCGATGCAGTTATGGTGGACAGTTTTGAATATTTTTTGAGTCCCATTTAGGGATTAGACAAAAAAAAATGGAAATACCTACACTACATGACTTTCAAGCACTTGTTGGAAGTCTTCTTTTTGTCGAGAGGCAAGTATTGTTGTACTTCAGTTGAGCGAGGAAATCTCTTCGATCTGCTGACTGGGGCCAAGAAGGGAATTCAACATTATGCCGCTAATAAAATCACTCTTGAATTTCTTTAACAGTGTGTTTGTGGGCCTTATCTTATACTGAAAGATAACCCCGATCCTGTAAAATACTGCAGAGTGGCTACAACAGAGGCATGTGGAAAATGTAATTTTGGAAGAGAGTATGAGGCCGTCTCTGCGCAGGGTACACTGGTAGCAAATAGACACTGTAAACAACAGACAGCACTAATCTAAAACGCATGTTGATGCAACCAGCACAACAAATATGGAGGTCAAAGACATCATCTTTTATTGCTTTTTTTATTACTATATGTAAATTTGATGTTTTCATATGCAAACAAAGATAATATGAGACTCCTCTTCGTGAGAAGCAGATGAAAACTTAAAGTTATTCCCCTGTCAATCCTTCATTCGCAGCAGAAAGCTTTGTTGAAACATTAAATATTATTGATTTGGTGATACTCTGACTTTTCATTAGGTTAAAAATTCATTTTAGACTCAGTTGGACGTTTTGTTTGGTTCTAATCATTGATAGCATGCTAACTAGAGGTGTCTCTATTGATGATAACTGTGATATCTAGAAAATGAAATATAGCTTTCTTGATCATAACGTATATATGATAATATCCTGTTAATAATCCAGCATCTCTTAAATCATTTCTGTTTCGTTCCGTTACTACAGTGTGTGTCTACTACCGCTATGCAAAGTCTGATTGGAGGAAATAAGGCAAGACCAGGGCACTCTTCCCTAACCCAAAAAAGGTAGCTTGCCAGTGTAGGACTTTTTGGGATTCTTTAAAACAGACAGCTTGTTGGACACATAACAGTAACCACCACAAGGGGGAAATACCACCAACCTGTTCACCAACCTTCACCTTAGTTTGGTAGCCCTGAAACTGGAAATGTTAACATTAAGGTCTTAGTTGTGTGTGTTAAAGCTAAGTTATCATGGCACCGGACTTCACATTATTTCTCTCTGCTGGTTATTTGTGAGGCAGTGTCAAAGTGGTGAGACAGAGCCACAACAAAGGCCAAAATGTGGCCTGCAACAAACAGCAAGGAGTCTTGTTTTTAGCCAAGATGATTTCTAGGAATAGTTTTTGCTCCATGCTTTTGCAACGTGATTTTGTTGATGACTTGTGGCCCCTACCAACAGGTTAAAAAGAATGAGGAATCAGCAGTCAATGAAGTTATGAAACAGTCAATAAAACAGTTTTTTCAACAACTGAAAACCACTGCAACCATGAGAGGTCCTTGAGCATGCAGTCACACATGTGCATACAAAATATTAGGCTTATTGCTACAGTAGTTTGCGAGATTAGCTGTGGACAGACAGATACTCTCACACACACACACACACGCCGAAAGATATGATCTCCTCCAGGCTGACGCGAGGCAGAGAAAACAAAGTTATTGCAGCAATAATATAATTGTCTGTAACCCACTTCTGATAGGGTACACAGAGTAGTTAAATAGTTAGGACCAGTGTCTAGATTCGTAGGAGGGCGGTGTTCAACATAACATTTTTACTGGCCCCTTGTATATTCTTACTGGCTCAAGTAAAAAGAGAGAGAGAGAGAGAGAGAGAGAGAGAGAGAATGTCTATAAAACTTCATTTAATTTAACTTAATTTCATTTAACTCCATTATACCTCATTGTAGTGCGTGATGGTATATACAGCAATCCTCGCAGAAGCTGATGTATGATGTCACAGCCTCTGTGCACTAGGGCTGTCAACGAATATTCTAAATTCAAATTTAAATTTGAAAAAAAACACTGCAGCTGTCCTGACGCGCATTTCTCCAGCCTGTTCGACAAGTGGTTCTGCTCCCAGCTGTTGTCTCCGTCACCCAGCTTGACACATTCGCTCGCAGCTCGCACAGAAAATAGACCAGACGCCGAAACGATCGCTGCAGGGCGCGAGCCGGTCACGGTCCGGTGCTTCGAGGCTATTCGCAGCGCTTCCGCGTGCGGGGTGGCTACGGGTCAGAGAGGGGGGGGTGAGCGAGAGGTCCGCGGTCGTTTATAAAGTAATGTTATAGATAATTGTTTTATGTGTTTTAATGTGTAGGTATGTAAATGTTTTCAAAGACGTTTATGTTGAAATAAAAATACCTACAAGTAGTTATGTTTTCTTGTATTAATATATATACAAGTATGTTTCCTTGTATTAGTTTGCCCTCTTGTGGACATAATGCGGAAAAAAAAAATATTCGAATGGTTCGAACCTATGAGTCATTTTTAGAAGGAATATTCAAACGTCATTTTTGAGCAATTTTGACGGCCCTACTGTGTACTCATCCACTTCTTAGATGACCTCACAACAGGTTTACAGAGCTTTAACTTCTGCCTGTATGAGGGAATCAGGTGGACGGTGTTGTGGTCAAAGTGGCCCAGTGCAGCGCAGGGGACGGCGTGATAGGCGTTGTTAACAGTTGTGTAACAGAGATCCAGAATATTCTTCTCTCTGGTCAGACATTTTATAAACTGTTTGTATTTGGGGAGTTCATGGGTGAGGTTACCTTTGTTAAAGTCGCCAAGGACAATAACTAAGGAGTCCGCTCCACACACAGTAGCCTATCTGGTTGGCGAGCGTGCGCTGTAGCCTACCTCCTGCACGTTGGCCTGCGGTGGGATGTAAACACCAACCAGAATGAATGACGCAAACTCATGGGGGAAGTAAAAAGGTTTGCAGTTGATGAAAAAAAGATTCCAGATCACAGTAAATGATACCAATCACTGTCCGAGGGCTGGCAACGAGGATGTCAGCCGACCAACACTCGCTACCCGGTCCCTGGTTGCGGCGATTTGCGATGCTGGCCAGCTAGGAATGAACTAGCAGCCAGTACAGTACAGTCCTCTCTCGTCTAGCTAACATTTAGCCGTGTTACTTACTGATCCATTAGAAAGAAAGCTAGCTGGACATCTGTGTTGAAGCCTCTTTGGTCACGGAGCTCCTCCCATCTCTTGAACACCTGACTGAGGTTTACTCTTGTTTTTCCTCTTCTTTTATCACTCTACTTTTTGCTCTTCTTTGCCTCCTCAGACAGAGGAGCTCGTTTTCTTTTGGGAGGCCGTTTTTCACTTGTCTCCAAACTTTGTGCCATTTTGTCTGCCATTGTGCTCGTGACTCAACTATCTCATGCCCCGGCCAGTTCCTCATAAGGACCAGCTCCAGTCCCTGATTGGCTGACCGACCAGTTTGGCAATACATGACGCATTTCCTGCCGTAAAGCAGATTTTTTCCGCGAAGATTCGTCCCCGGTGGCAGAAGCTTATTGCAAAGATTGCAAAGCCATTAAGTAACCTATGTAAACGCTGATAGTCTGATTTTACTGTGTATACTACCCTGTGCAACCCACATTATTTTCATATTAATGATATATTTAGGCAAAAATGCTGTCTGTTGCTTCTTTAAGTGCATTCAATGTAACAAATCAACAATATTTGACCCTTTTGAACAGGTAAGGCAAATCACATAAAATTGTTCACTTTAAATAACAGAAAATGTCCCTTTAATTGAAAAAGAGTTCAGTGTTCTTTTGTTCCATTCCTTTAAGTTCAGTTCAGCTAGCATCAGTCAGACAGTCAATTTCAGTCAAGCGCTTTTTATATCAGTCAAGTCAGGTAGTGAGATGTGACCTTTAGGCCTACCACAGAGGTGAAAGGGGAAAAGACGGGAAGGGGGGGGTTCCTCCTTGGGGCAAGGGTGATGTCACTCCAGCTCCTCGGATGAGGAGGAGATACTCGTCATCTCCTTCGTCAAGGAGAATCTGAATCCACATCCAAATCTAGGGGTTTTCTCCAGGGAATCTCAAAACCTAGCCTGTGCAGAAACAAGGCTATTACTCTCTGGGTTGTGTCTGAGTTCCTGTCTCTTATGGCCATAATAAAATCACATCAAAATTCTTCAAACACTACTGTAACACAATAGTGATCAATTTCATGAATTACTGTTCAGCATAACATTTTACACATTAAATTATGATTATTTGACATTTTATCCATGAAATAGACATGTATCTATCTTTTTTCAATCATGAGCTGAATGACAGCACATCAGCATTGATGTTATACACAGTAGTTTTTCTTAACCATACAGCATATTATTAGCACTGGTGGTGCATAACAGGACAGCCATACTGCAAGTGTACCCAGTGTAACATAAAAAGAATACAAACAATAATTAATCCACCATCAACAGAAAATAATTGACTTATTACGCATATTGTATATTTTTCTATCAGGTTACCAATGCAAAAATTCTGCTGCTTTAACACTCTTCATATCATAGCAGTGTATAGAAAGTCAAGTTCACATATTAGCAAGGACACAAACTTTCTGCAGGACCTCACACATTGAACTTGGCACGCAGACCTGCTATCATTGTTAGCTGCAGTTACCCACATTAGCTTAGCTCGGCTCAACTCACCAAGACGCTGCCAAAAGTTGTTAAAACTCCTGACGCACAGGTCCGTGGATCCAGTCCGTCACTTCACACTCAGACTTCTGCTTAAATTTATACAAACCACTAGTTTTAGTTTTGCCAATTATCGACTCAATTAGCAATATGTCCGCTTGGTCTGCTCATCCCCACAGACTGCTACGTGGAGAGGGTGGGACTTGACTCTCCTCTCCAATCAGAGGTCTGCATTGGCTGATTGAACCAATAAGAATCAAGTATAGGTAGGATACCTGTGATTGACACCTTGATTCGCAAACAGAATATAAAATGTGTTGGAATGAAATAGATAATACATAAAATAACACTGGGAGTGAAATAACTGTATAGTACTCACTTTTCTACTGGGTTACAATCGTTTTGTTTTGGGTATTTTTTTTTTGTTTTGTTTTTTTGGTATGATAAACGTATAGTGAAAATCTAATATCATGCAAGCCCCAAAGCTAATACACTAAACCAAGATGATAAACATGTCAAACATCAAACTGCTAAACAAGGTGTCACCGTAGCCATTGTGTTAGCATGTTATTATTCTAGAATTAGTTTTTAGCTCACAGCACCACTGTGCCAAAGAACAACACAGCTGCTGGTGATGTTGTAAACTTTTAGTCTGGTAACCACCATAATGTGTGCAACCTAAATCTGCTGAAAACTTCTACTAAAGTTTACTTCTGAGTGCAGGACTTTTATTTAAGAGAGGGTTTTTACATGGTTGTTTTACAACATTCTCTTAATTAAAGGTGCTGAATATTGTCTCTACCACTGATTAAAAAGGGGGGTGGTAGAGCTGAGTCATGCTGTGCAGCCAGAAACTGCTGGACTGAGATGGAGCCCTCAATCCAAAAGCTCCAGCATGTGTCCCTGCTCTTTGGGTGGAATTACATTTAGTTTCAGAAACTACATACATCCTGAAACAACCCCAGGAACAACAGTTACATATGGAGTCCAGCCCTGCACTTTGGGCGGTGAGTGCAGTTTCATTTGGAAATATTAGTTGGAATAATTTTTTACAGTATATGACCTCATTTCCAACAATAACAGCTTCTTGTTTACTAAGTGCTTGCCCCCATATTTTCACAATGCAGGACAACTTTGATGATTTATGAATGAATCATCGTGTGTTTTTATGAGTACACTTAACTAATTCAGGCCTTTCCTTTGAAGAAAGAGCACTGGGACAGCAACATTACATAACCTCTACCCAACTCACTCAAACATGTACACTCTGTACAGCGCATGTGGAGGTTTCTGTGCATAACTTCAGAAAACTGTGCCTGCTGTGAAGCAGGAATTTCAGGCACACACGTTCCTGATCTCCCCCTTGACAAATCACTTTGATGGTGATTCGCTTGTCTGTTTGCATTCACAGCAACTGTCCTGAATTTTGTACAAGTCAATTTTCCCAGCTTGTATGCATGTGGCGCTTTAAAATTGTCTCATTTCCTGCCTCAAACTGTCAGGGGGCAGAATCCAAGATGTCATGGTTAAAATAATTATACCTCAGGAAGTGGCATTATGACTTTGTAACTGTCATTCAGGCTTATATTTAAATGGTCATTTATGTTGCTCCTCTCTTTTGTGTTTTGTTCCATTTTTGTCATATGGTTACTATAGAAACAAAGAGAGGAGGAATGTATTTTATTTTTACATCTGGGCTATTTTTTTGGTTTCAGTGTGGTGGAAGCTTTGAGTGTGAAGTTATCTCCGCAGCATCAGAGTGATGTTTGTAATTATAGGTCTTGCCCCTGTCAAACTTCCTGATGTCCTAATCCACAAAATATACAACTCCAGATATGTGGATCGAGGCTGTGACATAACAGCAGCTCATAAATTTAACATGCTCTGATTATATAGGATAATGCATGTCAGAAAAAAAAGTTATGTAAATTCTGCATGTTTGCCTGAGGCGAAATACTGTACCATACCAGTGATGAAGTGGCTCGACTGATAAAAGGGACATATAGTCGATTTAATACCTCCTCTCTCAGCCCCTTAATTACAGTATAAGTCCAAAATGACTGATGCAAATGTTTACTATGTGTTCAGTGTTTCAGGAAGTTTGACATTAACACATTAACCCGCCCAACCCCTCTGTTCTCCCCACAAACACACACACACACACACACACATACACACACACACACACACACACACACTCACACACACACAGCATTAGCTTCGTACTGACCCCATTATAATGCACACTAATTCCTTGTGACATTTAGCTTTACAGTGTTGGTCATCCCTGTCATCTAAAAATAAACAACACACACCTCTAAAACACCATCCCGAGCCAAATTATGCTGCTTTTTTAAAGTGCATCCACAGATAGGAAGCTTTTAGAGGGACTAAAGTAAAGTGGATTGTCGTAGCCACTGCCAAATGTATTCTGAAGGAATTATTTAGTTGTTTATGCTAAAAAAAAACCATTCATGAAACACAAGTGTAAAAAACTCTTTAAGAATGCCTTGTGTATTACCAAAAGGTGCAAGGATCATTTTGACATACCACACTAATTCATGACATTATGATAATTTACATTAAACACAAGACTGTTACAGACAGTGGTCTTCGTTTCACAATCTGCTGCACAAAGCCTGCACAATTTTAGTGAATATCAACAACAGATGGTGGACGCGCTGAATGCATTTTGGGTGATGGCAAAACTTGAGCTTTGTAGTGGCCTTCAAAACAAACATATAAGTGATGGAGGATGGGAGGGAGAACGATGGCACAATGTAATTCTGGCAGGTAGCAGCAAGGTTGTCGGGAAATGTCTGCATGTCTGGATTTTTACAAACATTACCACTGGCAATTTAGCATAATTAAAGTAACCAACAGTCTTCATACTGGATTCATTTGTCTACTTATCCTAAAATGATACTAAAAATACCTACACTCACATTAGATACATGTGTTTAACTTAAATATAAATGTACAGTAATAACATCAGCACTGTATTTGGCACCTTTTTCCTGTGCTACTGTGCAATATTTCAATTATAGTGCACAACTGCATCCTGTAAGATAATTACTACATTGTTTTATTTTCATGTATAATTTCTACAGTACATGCTAATTAAATCAGTATTAGACATTTGTTTTCATTTGCATGATAAAGGAATATTGTTATTCCATCCATACATTTAATACATAGCACAGTAACTACCCTTTAATTTGTCTTTGTGCAACCTAAGCCCCTTTCATAAATGCACTGCAAACCTGATCTTATCAGACATTACCAGGAGGAGCTGTACATGAGAATGCAAATGTCCAAATCATTTGGATCAGACATTAAAGGGGCTTTATCATGCCAGCTCCCTAGTGAAACATCTGTGTAATGTCCGATTGAGCCCGTGTGTGATTAGAGCAGGTGATCGCCCAGAGAATTCACAGCGAGTGAGTGTGGATGACGTTTCTTCATAACTCTAGCATGAAAACAGAAGAAAAAAAACATCCAAGGGTGAAGAAGTGGTGTCATTTACACCAAGATGGCAACAATGGCTTGATGGAGAGATGATGAGACTTGTGAACTTCTGTCTGTAAGGACTAGAGCTGAAATCATCATGCAAAGTAAATGAACAGCAAGAGCAAGAGAATCTCCAGTGGGTGAGGACACTTCTGACACAGACCTTTCCTGCTGTGTGCTACATGTATGAAAGGGAAACTCCGGACAATGTCTGGGCCTGATTCTCCAGACACTGACCAGACTTAATATGGGAACTCCAGCCAACATTTTTCTCAGCTCACAACAGTTCCATGTCTGTTTGTAAAGCCTGGTTCAGACCAATCATTTGCGATGAGACGAAACAGTTTTGATGTGAACTGGCCGGTCTGAGCGACTGAAGCCGGCTGATGGTGTCACCTGCAACTCAGCTGGTCAAATCCCTGGTGGCTGGTATTAGAACGAAAACCACATCACAGGTTTCAACATCCACTCAGCTTGTAGTTAAGTCCGCAGGTCAGATCAAAATGACCACAGATGGCATGTTCGCTCCGCCCCCGCCGAGCCCTCTCTTTTCATCCTCACGGTGTGCTGGTGTCGGACAGTAGGTCGCTGCTGCCGCTCACTGTTTGTGTTTTGCAGAACAGCACATTGCAAGTAGTTGCCTGTTTCAACTTGTCTCATTATGAATCTTTGGTCTGAACTGGGCTTAAGGACTCAAGGACTGGCTGTCTTGTCTGCTCCATCACCAAGTAGATAATTAAGGAGCCGAGCGCCTATGAGTCTGCAGCTGTGGGCGCATATTTTCAAACCAAGACACTTCCTGTATTCAACTTTATTTCATAGTTTTAATCATCATTATCTAGTTGAAAAATCTCAACCTAAGGCAGGGACCAGGGATGTTCAATTGCTGTAATTACTTTTTTATCTTTAAAACTCTGCTTTGCTTACAGATACTTTTTTACAGTAGGATTTGGTTATCTTAACTTGTAAAAGGTGTAAGACAAAACACAGTACACATTTACTTAACCGTATAAGTGATTCCAGGAGGCAAAATCAATGAGAAGCAAGTGAAAGCGGCAGTAAAGGTGATCTAGGTCTGTTGTCCCACCAGCTTGTTGTCTTCTTTTACTCAGCTTTTTGTAACCCTAAACATTATTTTCCAAAGTGAGTTCAGGTTATAGTCAACCTTGCAATCATTTTAACAAAACTTGACCAAAAACTAAAATCAAATGCACACATGGATGCAGGCGATTGACATATCCAGAGAGAATTTCAAATAAATTACATTTGGAAATAACCGAAACCTTTTTGTTACAAAAGGGCCTGAGCCTGACCTGAGGGATATAACAACCCAATATAAACTTTTGGTGGGAGTACTCCAGTGTCCGTAATGTATTAGATTTTGTGACTTGCCATAATTTTACAACTGCAGCAGACTGTATCAAATTCTTAATTAATTGTATTCCCACATCTCACTTCCTTTTCAACTGCAACTGCCCCTGTACTTTCAATAGTTCTTATAGTGTCAGTAAGTGCTACAATGAACAGAACAGAGCCTTCACTTATTTCCCTTGTCACCAGCACCCTCTTGAATGGCACTCACTTTGTCAATTATTATGCCCTCTGTCAGTAATAGGAGAAAGATGTTAATAATTTATGAATGCGTGAAAGGAAATTCTCATTTTGCTGGAGGTCAGAGGTCAGACTCCATCACAGAGCAGTACGCTGGAGCTGGTAGAGATTCAGTGTCTTGCTCAAGGACACTTGTGTATTAAATGAGGTAACTGGGAGTGGGGACTGATAATTACAAATGGCCTGTGGACATCAGGAAGGTTAGCAAGTAAAATGAAAGATCTTTTACACTAATGTCTTATTCTGCTCTTTACCCTGATCGACAACTACAACTTTAACAGAGCAACCAGCTGTCAATTCTCTCACCCCTCTTCAAGACCCTTCCCACTGACCTGTTGTCTTTTCATATATCAACTCTCAGCTCCTCCAGTCACTGTGCTTGCTCCCTTACAAAACTTGTAACGTGTTGTGCTTGTACACCTGCTTTTAATAACTATATATTCACATGTGCACAACAGCTGCAAAGTGTTGCTTCTGAGTTTTGGTTGTACATAATAAGTGTCCACAGGTTACAACTTACAACATGAATGGTTGGGTCGGTGTATAAGGATGTGACGTACAGTAAAGCCAACAGGGAACTAAACAAACCACAACAACAAAAGCAGAAAGTTTTGATGAGAAACTTATCTTCATTTATGTCACTGCAACTTTTCTGCTGTGACCTTTACATTATGTTAATAGCATAATACCCTTCTTAAATGTTGCTAAATGTTTATGTTGTGAAAATATGATTCTCAAGCAAGAGATTCTGGTGTCAGCCAGAGATACACTGCCCCTAACAGATACTTGTTTTAATTCCTTAGGCGGGATCAAAATACACAAGAAAATACGTGAATAATACTGCTTAGATCCCAGACATGTTTGTCCATACTTAAAAAAGTATGTCATGAGCCTGAAAAGTACTCCTGACAATCTCCTGGTTCTTTCCCAGCCTGATACCGTATCTTACCCTGTGTCATCATATTTTTACTTTACACCAAAATTCTGTGGCTATATTGTCTCATCTCACGTATTCTCCTAACGATTCTATGCAGATGATACTCTGGGTTCAAACTAGGGCTAGGCGGTAGGCCTAAAATTTATGTCACTGAATAATTTGAAGTGAAGATGCAACAGTATATATCACAGAGTTTCATTGTTCTCAAAATTTGAATATATAGTAAGGTGGTAAAACACTGATTTGGCACCAGCATGGCAGCTAATACTGCACAGTTAACTGTGTTACTAGGACTTATTTCACATAGTACAGAGGTAATTTAAGTATATTTATTGTGCAAAACTGTAATGGTAAATAGAAAGAAACACAAAACATATTCTCAAGTAACTTCCATCTCTGTGTTGACAGTTCTCCAGTGTGGTCATCAGGAACATTTGAAGTCTGTAACCAGCTGCACAACTCCCACTCAAACATTAATGAAATGAATATTAGGCTCCATGGTGAGACTTGACCATGGTAGTTGCATAGTGTTTCATGTAAGTAAGTAACTTTGCTATTTCAAGTTGGCCAAAGTGTTTAAGGCCAGGTACCACTTATCTTGTATCCAGGGCTTTGATCATGTCTTTAAAGCCCCTTCTATCAACTGTCAGGACATATTATTTCGCTTTTCTCATATTCTTGCTTCAGCCATTTCTTCATTCCCAAACAAGGCAGCATGGGCTCCCACATTTCCCAGACAATTCTGTGGCGCAGGCTGATGATGACGAATCCTGTGAAGAATCTTGGGACAACTTGGTTTTGGTCAAGCAAAATGAGGGCTCTACTGGTAAGCACAATGTACTAAAAATTCATATCTTAGCACAAATTCATACTGGTGTACTTTCTATGCCATTTATACCACCAATCCCTGGTTCAAACTATAATTTTCTGCATGGGTAGATGATATTTTTATGTCACATATGATTTAACTTTATTCAAAACTGGCAAACCCAAAGTGGCACAAAACCATTCTTGCAAAGAACCATGTCAATTTCTGATCTTTGATAAGCAACTGTCCTACAAGATTCACATTATAACCACTGTCTGATCCTGTAACACACTGCATTTTATAGATGTTTCAAATCAGACTCTGAATCAGCATGGACTCTTACAGCAAATGGTCCAAGCTCTTGTCAGTAATGCCTGACTAATATCCTCTTTGCCTGCATCTGAAACACTTGAAGCTCATGCAGAATTCATCAGAACACCTCCATACATCCGGCCCATGATTCACTCCTGTGGTCACTCCTCTACCTTCTTTCCCAACCTGACTGACGGACTGGTCCTGACTCTTTCCTTTCATGGTGACCCAGTAGTTACCCTCATCAGTCAGAGCTGCACATTGTCCTCTGAAAGCAGTCTCAAAAAACCCATCTCCTTAACTTTGAACCCTCCAGCCAACTCTGACCCTCTTAATGAAAAGGCTTCCCATCTTTCTTTGCCCTCCCCAACATGATGCTTTTCTTTAAGCAGAGTTATATCTCACCTATCCGCCCTCAACCTATGACTCATTCTAATTTTAGATAACAGCATCTGGTAAATACCAACACTGTCACTTGAGCAATATTTGTGAATGTGTTTTTCAAACTTAAATATAACTTTAAGGGTGTGTCTGCTCCAGCAGCCTTTAGTGAAAAACAGACAGGCATGAAGGAGACTGTCTCGGCCTTATGGCTTTCTGTGACATGTCATTAGTCTGCATAATTAGATAATAATGACGGCATTTCATTACAAGCTGATGTAGTACACAGGGTGCTCAGAGCTTCAGACCACCTTACCCCTGCCGAGACAAGTCAACTCAGTTGACAAAGTAAGTCAGCGATTGCTTGCTCTCCCACATCTCTCTACTTTTATGTCTTTGTGATTACTCACACAAACTGTCCTCGCTTTTTTTGCATTCTCAGATGCTGCCAGGGTTGAGCACAGGCCGAAATGCTGTTCTGACAGACAAGCCTTTTGCAGCTGGTGTTGTACTGTATGTGTCTGCGGCCAAAAGATGTGAGCGATGCTGTACATAAAAGACAGGGTTTCTCAAATACTTCATACACCGCAAGGCAATACTCGAATTTGGCAGCACATACACACTATAAAGCCCACGCACGTCAAAATAAATAAAAAGGAGGGTCAATTGTGGTCCTGTCAGTGAGCATCACAAGGCACACTATCAGGTGTATTTTCAGCAAAGCTTTATTATTTTGTCCCTTCTGATGCTGTCTCTTCTAATATGCAATTACAAATATTCTGAATTTCTTACAATAAAGATTTTAGCACAGTGCTGACTAAGCTGTATTGTGCAAATAAAGGAAAGGTGGCTAAAATGAGTTTTAGTGGGTTTACTACACACAGCATCCCTGCCTCCGGCTCTTTTAAACAGCGAGTGCAGCCAGGGTTTTGTTTTTTCATAGGTTTTAAGATTCCAGTTTGAAAAGCACCAATTAAAGAACACGAAATCTGGGGCAACATGAATATATCTTAGACTTGTTGTCAATGCATAAGTGAAAGAAGAGTGAGAAATAATAGTTGCCATTACAGATCTCTGGAGCTTTTTTCTTTTTCCTGTGGCTGCAAGCTCATGAACTCTTAACCCCCAAATTCTTGCAGATTTTTCCAGGAAGTTTCTCGAAGAAACTTTAAAGTCCTTAGTTATTCATGTCCACAGAAAAGTTAGGAGAAAGGAAGTCTGGTTAGAGTTGCAAGGATAAAAATGAACAAAATATTTCATACTACTTTATTATCTGACAGAGGTTCGCAGTACAGGCTTTCAAACAGACACATGTGGTTAGTTGTAGGCAACGAAGATCATAGATTTAGTTAAATATTTTAACAGTAAAGTCTTGTCTAATGTCACCATTGACTTTTTTTTTATAATTAACCAAGACACTGATCTTTCCCAAACCACAGCCAGCTGCCCTTAAAATATAATTCATGCTTTAGTCGCCTCAAATGAAAATCGAAGAAGAGGAATTAAACATGTTGTCAGTGGAAAGTTAAAATGAAATGTGGAAATGTGGACAGCAGTGCAGTTGACTGACATGTTTTATGTGTTACTTATCACAATTTTGTTATTTCTCTCAGAGTATTTCAGGCCTGTTTTTCACAGTTGGAATTGAACGCTTATCTCTAGTTGTCAGTGAGATAAGATAGGAATATACTGTGGCATCCGGAAAGCCTCCCAGTTTGCACCAGGTCAACAGGATTATGGACACCAGTCTCTGATTATGCATTTTTCTGTAAAATTACCAGTATTACTCTTCAATATTTTTTTCAGAAGTGTTCCCACTATTTATCTGTGGTTATTCCAACCAGTAGTAGGGACACATATGGTTAGACCTTGAGTGTTATGGGGTATAGGTTTAGTAACCCACCTTCAAATAAGAGTACAAAGATGGTACAATGCAATGCTGAAGCTCTGCTCTGTTGAACTAGAAAATGTTTTACTCGCTGAGATCTCCTGAGAGGAAACCTTTTTTCTCTACCATATGTTTATTGTTTATTAGACCATTTATGGATTTTAAAGTTCAGTTAATAAAAAAGACATTTAAAAAATAAAACAAAAAAATCTAGAGTGACAGCTGCTCTGTGTTGTTTATTCATAAATGTCTGCCTTTCTTCCTGTTGGAGCTCCCTGACTGTGCTGCTGTTCATTGATAAGTTATATCATATATTTCATACTCATCTAATGACACCCTGCACGGTTTGGTGAAAATACAGTTTTTACCATCTCTGCCATCTTCATTTTACTTTCTTATGCAAAGCATGCACGCTGAGTGATTTTTAAAAGAGAAATATTAAGTGTAAATTATGCAAGAATTAGTGTTTACTGTTTTGTAAAAACTGTTGCTGGTGAAAGAAGAAGTGAAAACCAACCCCAGATTCCCTCTTGGAAAGAGGTTTGTCCTCATTGAGCCGCGCTATATTTGCATTTTTTCAGAGCTATGTCCATGAATTTCTAAGCTTTCTCTTGGATTAGTGCTGCAAACGGCCTGACTCCTGTCTACTACCTTTTTATAAAGTCACAAACTCACATGCATGTTGTGTCCAGGAAAGTCCTGAACACAGCAAATTAAGAAAAGCATAAGGAAAGAAAGGCAGAGGGCAGACTCTCTGGTAGGAGGGGCGTTAGTCCGACATCCCATAGGTCCGACTATCCATAACTCCGACTACCCGCTAATCCGACCATGCAGGTCTACGGCGAGTTTTATCGTTTTAGTCCCATAATGTCGACCGCCCATTAATCCGACCATTTTAATGCCATTATTCCGACCGTCGGATTTCATATCCAGTAGTCCGACTGGCCGTTTGTGTCTGTGCACAGTCTGTGCATTTCTCCCTCACTGCACCGGCATGGACTGTGAGGACAGTTGCGTTTATCTCATCAACGGGAAATCGCATCCATCTGCTATATGTGACACACATGCCCTTATTTGGATATGGTTTGTCATGTCAGAGGTAGTGAGTTTTGGAGTATAGACATTTGTTTGTTTTTGCATCTTCAGCACCAAGGAGAGCGCTCAAACTACTGTAGTTCTTGTCTGCTTTTGTCATGTGGTGAATTCTACTGTTGGCCTCCTTATGGAAAAAATGTAATAAAATTTACATTTGTTAGAACTTCTTAATGTTTTATTTGTGTGTAGCTTATGGAAGCCAGTCAGCAGCCTAGTGAGTGGTGATGTGCGATGTGCTATACAGCAGGAAAAAAAAATACAGTGATGTCACTCATTCATTCATTCAGTTGGCAGCCCCCGCTACTTAAAACATCTTCCCGTGTGTGGGGAATACCAGGATGTGTTATCCAAATAAGGGCATGTACGTCACATATAGCAGATGATGTGATTTCCCGTCGATGAGATAAACGCAACTGTCCTCACAGTCTGCGCACAGAGACATTGCAGCTGTTTAGTGGTACCGCTGCTCTGTGTTTACTGAAAGGGGGAAGTTGCCTGGTCCCTCCTGAAATGTAACTTTACTGCGGTTGGATTTTTGGGAGGTCGGACTAATGGGATTCAAATACTAGGTCGAACCTTTCGGTAGTCGGACTAATGGGTAGTTGAACCATTGGGTGGTCGGACTGACGCCACACACCCAGACTCTCTGCTAATAAATACACTACGTAATTTTAGGGAAAATCCCACAAAGTGAACCTAACAAATTTTTTGCCATTTTGCCTTTAATGGACAGGACAGGTAAGCGTGAAAGGGGGAGAGAGAGAGGGGGATGACATGCAGCAAAGGGCCACAGGCTGGATTTGAACCCGGGCCACTGCGGCAACAGCCTTGTACATGGGGCGCCTGCTCTACCCACTAAGCCACCGACGCCCCAACCTAACAAATGTTAAGGTACAGTAGAAAATAAAATTACTGCTTACCAGCAATCATTACTGTACTAAGATACATGTATTTAAAAGGTAGAGCCTATGAAGTCCACACACTCTGATTCAAACTCTTTGCTTTCTGTCTCATTGCTGTGTGATCACTGTAAACTAGGTGGAAATTCAGCAGCTCAATGCTCATATGGATTGTGGGTGTGAATATGACTTTAGTAATAAACACCAGTGTTAACTTTATTTAAGTCTCATTTAGCTCTTCTTTGTAACATGTGCTGCAGATTATAGGCTAAACTGTGTTATAGTCATACAGTTTATGGGCAAAAACCCACCACTGTGAGATCACTATAATGTAGGCTGACACATATTAAAGGACTGTACACAAATTCTGTGTGCAGCAGGTAGTGATGTGTTTATGGCATTGTTCAACAAAGTCTATAGCTGCAGTATGGATATGACAGCAGTGCTGATAGATGTCTTTTCATACAAGACCAATCAGATGAAATGACTGGTCTGTTCATTCCGTAAGCTTCCCACTAATTCCAACCCATAGTCATTATGACCACAATGTATATCCACCACTTATTATATATGGTAGGAATGCCTGAAGAATCAAAGGAGTTTGCGTACAACAGATGCATTTCAAACAATACTGCCTGAAATAGAGATAAAGCTCACATAGCAGAGTAACTAAAGACTTTCAGGTAATCTGCGTGAAGCTATCAGAGGGATTAAACTGTGTTTTTTAAAGATGAAATATGACTACTTTGATGAAAGTACATGTGCTCGTGTGAATATTTCATAAGCCTACCAAGGGAACTGCTGCTGGTGTTGAGATCAGCACAAAACAGCAGAGATCCATTGGAACAGGTTATAAATAAGCCGTCGCTAGCTGTGGCCGTGTGGCGGTGCACTCAGATTGACCCTGTTTAACGTGTCAGCAACACAGCGAGGAACCTCATCATCGAGGGGTCTGACCTGCTGTGCATATACGGATAGTATACGGAAGATCAAAGGTTTAACATGAACTTGTGAAAACTGCCCAGCGCCAAACCTTGTCCCCTACAAAATGTTAATGTATTATGAAATGTCAAATAGGTTTTTCATGGAAGTGTAATTGCTGCCTGGTTCATGTTCACTGGTAACAGTCTGGGTTGTTTTGTTTTGTTTTTGTTTTTGGGCTGGACCATAGATTTTGAGGCCAGCCCTATAAACATGAAAGTCTGTCTGTGAGTGAGTGATGAAGTTACACCACTGGTCGAAGTAAGTGATGATGTGAGTGTTGCTCTTTTGAAATGAAATTTCAAATGTATGGCTATGGCTGAGGTTGTGCAACCACCACCAATCACGGAGGACAGACTTGCACCTCCCCAGAAAAGTCGTGGTGAAGCAGACCCCCTGTTTATTTTTGTAAACTGAAAACCATTTCCCTCAGTGGAAACAGAGCTTTTATTTACTTTTATTATACAGATAAGAAACAATAAATAATAGCATTTGTCTTGTGTATGATTTTCCTGGCCTCATATGAGTAGAGGAAAAGTTCACTAGCTGCTAGACTAATACATGCCACGGGAAATATCAGGGTCCATGTCATTGGTTCGACATCCCATTAGTCCAACTGTCCACGTATGGTGCGCTGCGACCGGCTCTGGGTCAGCTGGGAAAGGCTTGAGGCGGAGCAGGCTCACAGCTTATGTGTTTGTCACTTTCTTTTTCATTTTAACCCACACCATGATCTTTTCCTGACCCTAACTAAGTGGTTTTTGTGCCTAAACCTAACCAGACCTTAACCACAGGGCATCATGATGATTTCGGAGCGGACTTCAGAACAATGGGTTTAATATGGTCGGAACAATGGGATGTCGAACCAATGGGCTGTCGGACCAATGGGCAGTTCCCAAATATCATAGGCTACAGCTAATGACGTTAGCATGTTGTATATGTGGGGAAAACATTTCTAGTATGAACCTTGCTCCCAGCTTCATATGATTAAAAGAAAAAGTCCACTAGCTGCTAGGCTAATTCATGTAAATTTTCATAGGCTTATACTAGATACACCAATGCACAAGTTTAAATGCTCACAACAGTGTAGGCCACTTGTGCAGAATATGGCGAAGACTCTGTGTAGCACCTACATACAACTATAAATCAGCTTTTATGGCCTCAAAAGGGGAGAGTGATGTCAAATTGCTCAAAAAGGAGCTTCAGTGGGTACAGCTCCAGAGAAGGCAGTTCCCTCCTAGTGTGTAAGTGTGTCCAAGTGTTTTGTTCTGAAATTTAAGATGATTTATTGGGCTGGACTTCAACAGCAGGGCCATGGCTGTAAGAGAAAGTCCATGATCGACTGAATGCCACCACTACCTGTTTCACATTAAAGGCCATTGATTTTGGGTCACATGTGACTGGGCCACATGTTTTGAGCATGTCCAGTACTGAATAGCTTCTGGAACTGTATTTTTGAATCGCTCTCACGGTGTGACAAAATCACAGGTGAACTTATCTGCCCATCAGAATAATACTATAGCATTTGCATCTCTCTCTCTGCCTGCTGAATCATTCTACTCAACTGGAAATTAACAAAGCCTCCTTCATTTATACAATGGATCAGAGAGATGATGAGCATTCTTAAAATTAGAAAAAGTGAGATATTCACTAGGAGGATCTCAGACAAAGTTTTATACAACCTGGTCCCCTTTTGTAAGATATGCAGGAACCCTGTCCTTTGCTTGATTTAAACCTTAATATCATAATATACTGATCAATCAATCAATCAATTTTATTTATAAAGCCCAATATCACAAATCACAATTTGCCTCACAGGGCTTTACAGCATACAACATCCCTCTGTCCTTTGGACCCTCACAGCGGATAAGGAAAAACTCCCCAAAAAACCCCTTTAACGGTGAAAAAAAAACGGTAGAAACCTCAGGAAGAGCAACTGAGGAGGGATCCCTCTTCCAGGACGGACAGACGTGCAATAGATGTCGTACAGAACAGCAGATCAGCATAATAAATTAGCCTAACAGTAATCTGTATGACACAATGAGACAGAGAGAGAGAGAGATGCAGGACAGACGGTAATGACAGTAGCTTACAACAACATTATTGAAAGTAATAATATTATAGTTATACTTCTGGCTACTGTGGTACAATATGTTGAAAGTATATATTAATATCTAGCAGTATACATGTGTGACAATAATCATATGTGTATAACAACAGTAGAAGTATGACTAATGACTAATGATGGCAGCAGCAGCAGGAGGCATCTGGCAGGACCACGGCAGCAGCACAACCACACACATCACGCTGTCCAGGCACCGCTGCGATATGAGTTAATCTGAGAGACAGTGGAGCACAAAGGCTCCGGAGAAGAAGCCGAGTTAGTGACATGCAGAATGGCCGAGTTAGCAAGATGCAGTAATAGGATGAGAGAGAGAGAGAGAGAGAAGGAGAGAAGGTGCCCGGTGTATTATAGGGGGTCCTCCGGCAGACTAGGCCTAAGTCAGCCTAACTAGGGGCTGGTACAGGGCAAGCCTGAGCCAGCCCTAACTATAAGCTTTATCAAAGAGGAAAGTCTTAAGTCTAGTCTTAAATGTGGAGACGGTGTCTGCCTCCCGGACCGTAACAGGAAGATGATTCCACAGGAGAGGAGCCTGATAGCTGAAGGCTCTGGCTCCAGATCTACTTTTGGAGACTTTAGGGACCACGAGTAACCCTGCGTTCTCAGAGCGCAGAGTTCTGGTGGGATAATATGGCACTATGAGCTCTCTAAGATATGACGGAGCTTGACCATTTAGAGCTTTATAAGTTAACAGTAGGATTTTAAATTCAATTCTGGATTTTACAGGGAGCCAGTGCAGAGAAGCTAAAACAGGAGAAATATGATCTCGTTTCTTAGTTCCTGTTAGTACACGTGCTGCTGCATTCTGAATTAGCTGGAGAGTTTTTAAGGACTTACTAGAGCTACCTGATAATAGAGAGTTACGGTAATCCAGCCTTGAGGTAACAAAAGCGTGGACCAATTTTTCTGCATCTTTTCAGGTCAGGATAGGCCTAATTTTCGCAATATTACGCAGATGAAAAAATGCAGTCCGTGAGGTTTGTTTTAAATTAACTACTATAATTATAGCAAGGTTTTTTCTTTTCTTTTCCTGTTTGTTTTGTTCATGTACAGTCTATGTAAGACAGTACTTTTGTCTGGTCTTTGCTACTTTAATGTACATGTATATATGTTGACCTTGGAAGGGAGGGGAGGGGGGAATAGTGAGGGAGGGTTCAGAGTGGGAACTGAAACTCTGCACCTTCTCCTCTGACTTGAAAAATATATATATGTATATACAGTACAGGCCAAAAGTTTGGACACACCTTCTCATTCAATGCGTTTTCTTTATTTTCATGACTATTTACATTGTAGATTCTCACTGAAGGCATCAAAACTATGAATGAACACATGTGGAGTTATGTACTTAACAAAAAAAGGTGAAATAACTGAAAACATGTTTTATATTCTAGTTTCTTCAAAATAGCCACCCTTTGCTCTGATTACTGCTTTGCACACTCTTGGCATTCTCTCCATGAGCTTCAAGAGGTAGTCACCTGAAATGGTTTCCACTTCACAGGTGTGCCTTATCAGGGTTAATTAGTGGAATTTCTTGCTTTATCAATGGGGTTGGGACCATCAGTTGTGTTGTGTAGAAGTCAGGTTAATACACAGCCAACAGCCCTATTGGACAACTGTTAAAATTCATATTATGGCAAGAACCAATCAGCTAACTAAAGAAAAACGAGTGGCCATCATTACTTTAAGAAATGAAGGTCAGCCAGTCCGGAAAATTGCAAAAACTTTAAATGTGTCCCCAAGTGGAGTCGCAAAAACCATCAAGCGCTACAACGAAACTGGCACACATGAGGACCAACCCAGGAAAGGAAGACCAAGAGTCACCTCTGCTTCTGAGGATAAGTTCATCCGAGTCACCAGCCTCAGAAATGGCAAGTTAACAGCAGCTCAGATCAGAGACCAGATGAATGCCACACAGAGTTCTAGCAGCAGACCCATCTCTAGAACAACTGTTAAGAGGAGACTGCGCCAATCAGGCCTTCATGGTCAAATAGCTGCTAGGAAACCACTGCTAAGGAGAGGCAACAAGCAGAAGAGATTTGTTTGGGCCAAGAAACACAAGGAATGGACATTAGACCAGTGGAAATCTGTGCTTTGGTCTGATGAGTCCAAATTTGAGATCTTTGGTTCCAACCGCCGTGTCTTTGTGAGACGCAGAAAAGGTGAACGGATGGATTCCACATGCCTGGTTCCCACTGTGAAGCATGGAGGAGGAGGTGTGATGGTGTGGGGGTGTTTTGCTGGTGACACTGTTGGGGATTTATTCAAAATTGAAGGCACACTGAACCAGCATGGCTACCACAGCATCCTGCAGCGACATGCCATCCCATCCGGTTTGCGTTTAGTTGGACGATCATTTATTTTTCAACAGGACAATGACCCCAAACACACCTCCAGGCTGTGTAAGGGCTATTTGACCAAGAAGGAGAGTGATGGAGTGCTGCGGCAGATGACCTGGCCTCCACAGTCACCGGACCTGAACCCAATCGAGATGGTTTGGGGTGAGCTGGACCGCAGAGTGAAGGCAAAGGGGCCAACAAGTGCTAAACACCTCTGGGAACTCCTTCAAGACTGTTGGAAAACCATTTCAGGTGACTACCTCTTGAAGCTCATCGAGAGAATGCCAAGAGTGTGCAAAGCAGTAATCAGAGCAAAGGGTGGCTATTTTGAAGAAACTAGAATATAAAACATGTTTTCAGTTATTTCACCTTTTTTTGTTAAGTACATAACTCCACATGTGTTCATTCATAGTTTTGATGCCTTCAGTGAGAAACTACAATGTAAATAGTCATGAAAATAAAGAAAACGCATTGAATGAGAAGGTGTGTCCAAACTTTTGGCCTGTACTGTATATATATATATATATATATATATATATGTACTAGTCCATACCCATTGGTAGCTTTCTCACCTTCTCCTCAATGCCTATATGCAGTTTCACATAGACCACATCAATGAGAAGAAAAACGTGGGACAGACAGAATGACTGACGGAATGACACACTGACAGTTTCCGTGATTATGTACAGCATACCATACCATGACTTAGTCATACCAAAAATCGATATGGCAGTTAGGCCTAGATAAGAAATTAGCTCTCTAGTGCCCCCATTTTGTTTGATGGGGTCAATAATGGAGGAGTCCCCTCAGATTATGTGTGGTCATATGCCTACAAAGTTGCGTGGTGATGGGTGAAACCCTTGAGATGTTATACACCTTTATGTGATGAGCCACGCCCTCCGCAATATTCATTGCCTTATAGAAGCTCAGTTTTAGTAAGTTTTCCAACTTTTGCCAAGAGGGAACTTTAGATATTGGTCCTTAGATTATGTTCACCGAGTTTCATGCAGATCGGTCAAACTTCCTAGGAAGAGATCGATTTTAAGTGTTTTTCAAAAAAAAAAAATGCGACGGAAAATCTATATAACCGGAAGTTATGGGTTCTTGAGGCAAATTTGTTGCTCATGAGGAGAGGCATCTCTGTGCAAAGTTTCATGCCTCTACGACATACGGGGCATGAGATATGCCCATTCAAAGTTTGCAATTTCAATCGGTTGTTATAGCGCCCCGCTTTGGCCAATTGATGTAATATTGCTTCATTCGCATCCTCCCATGACCCTCTACCACTGTGCCAAATTTCACATGGATTGACCAAGTCAGTGAGGAGAAAAAACGTGGAACAGACACACACAGACAGACAGAGTTTTCGTCATTTTATAGTAACATATATATATATATATATATATATATAGAGCGCAGGGTGGCGAACCCCACGCAGAGCTAGTTTCGAGCAGCGCAACCCGAGGCGCGCTCAGTTTGGTAGTTTGGCAGACTGAGGTGCGCTGAGATGGGTGTGGCGGCGCAGCAGGGGGAGGTGTCGACAGATCCAGCTTGGTGCAGTGACAGTTTCATGCCAAAAGACTTCGCTGAAGGTGCGCTAAAAGCTCGCCAGCTGAAACCAGGTCTACTGTCAGCGCAGGGGGAGCGCAGCCGGTGTAAGCCTCACAGGCAGCCTCACAGGCAGGTTTCCAGAATATCAGGCACATTAACAATGCAATAAATACCCAAAAAACACTATTCAATGCAACTATCTGCAATCAGCACATAAATGTATCTCTATATCGACTGTCCCGTCACATCTGATGTCAGATCAAAGGGGATTGGCACCGTTTGGCACGTTTGGCACGCGTAATGGAAATCCAACATGATTTGATTAACAAAAGAGAAACGCAACATTGATTTACAATTGTGGTGACCTCCTCCCAGGCTACCTTTGCATCATCAGCCCGTGGAGGTCTGCTCGCAGTTCCCTATATTCGGACACTGCGAGCTTGGACCTCCCGGACCAAAACATCAGTTTCCTCCTGAGAGAAGTTTGGCCGTCTGACGGTGCTGCTCTCTTCTGCCATGGCGAATTGAGTAAACTCTCATTACACCTTTGTGCAGCACATTTAAGGGTGAGGAGAGGGGCTCATTTGATTGGTGTGATGTGTGTAAAACCCACTCCACGCCTTCTCTCCTCCCTCTTTCTGACTTGCGCAGGTAGGAGGGACGGAGGTGGGAAAGACGAGTAGCTGCGCCAGGTGCATGGTGTGCCAAACTTGCAAAATCCGCCTGGCCACACCCAGTTGGCGAAGCGCAGTTGCGCTGAACCCCCGCCTCGCCCGGTCTGCGAAACTAGAGCCCATTGATTCCCATTGATTCTAGCATTTCATTTACAGTCCAGTCGTATAGCTACTACACTTTGACCTAATCTTGTTCATTCCACTAAGTTCTACATTCTTATACCACATATCAGTCTGGATGAACGGTAGGATACAGCACTTTGACCCCAGAGGCCACATGTGATTGGGTGCAGCCAACAAAATATCTAGATTGGGTTGAATATTGGAGCAGTGAACAAGTCTTTTCTTATGTCACCATAGACAGCAATGGTTCTCTCACCATATCCAGGTGCTTTGGTTGGCTAAACCATAAAAATATAAGTCATGCTATAGTTGCCACAAGTGTATATTGTGGGAAAGGAATCCAATATGTTGTTCAATATCAACATTTTGCAACATCACACATTATGTTGCCAAGTGTTACATGCTTCTTACATCATTTGACATAATTCTCATCATTGAAAATAAGAAGTATATAAACAGAATATTTAGTAGACAGGGTTTCTCCATCATTCAGTGAACACAAAGTTAAGTGAAGTGTTTTTCATTTGTTTACAAAGGCACATGCTACAGTATGTGTCCCTTATCTCACATCTTGCCTTTTTATCTTACATATTTATTTTTTGACATGTCTGGATTAAAAGAATTCATAGAACAAAGAAAAAGATTTAGTTTGTTGAATTCAGCTTTCATTTGTAAGAGGAGGATTTGAGAAGACTGAGATTGATTGAAAAATGACATATGGTGGCTTCAAAGTAAATAGTTTCAAATAATATGTGTGAAGTGCAGAAAAACTCCTTAGACAAAGCAGTCATGGCTTGAAACGAACCCAAAGTGATAAACACACTTTTTGAGGGATATCTTGCTTTGAACCAAAATGTTGGCTGAATAAACAGACCAGCAAACACTGACATTTTGGTGAACTTCTAATATCTTCTTGGATTTATGTCGCTGTCATCACAATAGAGGGTTAAAGTGTCAGTGCAGAAACCAGATGATTCTTATCTCTTTATTGAAAGTAAATGCCAAAGGTTCCCTGATAATCAGCTTTTCTTGGCAAACATTTCAGCATTCAATTATAGTATCTTTTTCATCGACAAAGTCTAACCAAAACCAAAATACCTGGCAGACTCTCCATCACCCCTGACTCTATCAAGCCATTGAAAATTGGTTCATGTTTTGACATGACAAGGTGGGATGCTAGTAAGCTGTAGCCTGAGCACAGTGTAACTGCCAACACCTCCACCCTAAATACACACACAGGATTTCCATACCCCAGTCTTCTGAACATTACTGAGAAATTGTGCATCAAGTTCAAATTAGCATTCAAGTATGCCTTCATCAATGCAATAGTCATGTTGAATAAATGCAGTCAATATATGGCTGCCCTGAATGTAATGAGTGTGTTCATGTCACTCACCACTGTTCATTAATAAGATGTAATTACCATTTCAAAGACTGTGATAATGGCCACCGTGATATGGGGACAACAGAGGCCTTCACTCTGAATCAAAACAATTTAAGGGGTTGATTTCCCGCAATGACTGCCAATTCAGCTGATGAAATGAACGTTCCGCTTCAGCAGCCTGGGCGTATAAAAAAATGAGTCTTCTTGTCCACTTAGAGGAGAAATTCCCCATCTCTACGCTGCAAATGTAACCTCTCCTCCCTGACAAACAGGGAGGGAAAAAGGGAGCGGGTCTCATCACGCAATCAACCGATCAATCATTGCAAGACACAAGAAGGGCAGTGATCATTCCACACACAAATCAAACATTTCAAAAGCAGTAAATCACAGCTAATCACCCCAGCTGACAGAAAGTCATCCCACCCACCGGCAAAATATTTTGGTCAGTGTTTTTCTATTTAAATGCAAATTAAGTAACAGGTTTCTCACAGGCACAGAGTCCCTGGCCAAGGCGATTAGTTTAATTTAATATTTTTTATATAAAAGTGGTATTGCTTGTGGTACCATGCACATTCTTCGTCTTTGGCATATAGTAGCACATGTACGTATGTGGTGAGATGGAGCAGCTCGGTTTTCTACAAAAATACCAGTGCATTTGGGATAATGCTGGAGGCTCAGTGATAAATTCTTAAAAAGATTCAATGAGACTGAATGAGATTCAATAGGAGAAACCAAGATGACCAAGGTAAACTTAAAATGAATGACTACGTATGAAATATTGTCTAACAGTGTGTAAAGTTTCAAATGGGAACCTTTCAACAATCTTTCTTCAAAGGCATTCAGGGTGTTGCCCTTGTTTGTACACATGTGAAGTGAGAGAGTAAATCAACAAGTCTACCAACCCATAGCACCACATACGTTGTATGCCATATGTGGACATACAACCTATGTGGTCAAAAGAACAAAATGCGAGACTTGATTTTACATTACGACGTGTAAACATATACAGTACCAGTCAAAAGACTGGACACACTTTTCCATCCAAGTAAATGGGAAAGTGTGTCTAAACGTTTGACTGGTAGGATACTGTATGTTCATTTTCGTTTCTATTCATTTTTTCAATGTTGACACTTAAAAAAATAAATTTGACTCTTGAAAAAAAAATTAAACACTAAAAAATAATGTCATATTTGTTGGTCTGTTGTTGAATATCTTCAAAAAGCAAGGAGATATTAATAACAATTAAAGAGTTTGGTGATAAAATTCTAAAAATAATTACACATCATCGCAATATGCTGAGTATTGCAATATTATGTATTGTGATATTTTGCAATTTATTACCGTTTTCCCCAAAGGAAAACGTCGTTAACATCAGTTTTACCTCATAAGATAAAGGTTTCAGTCTGTTCATCCAACTTGTAAATCATTTTTATTGCAGCAAAATGTGATGCAAATCAGACAGACTGACCAACACCGTCATAAAACCTGTCAGAAATGCTGCATAAACCTGACAAACTGAACTGTTGGCAGATTTAATGCCCTCTGTGAGATCAGATTAAGTGAGTGAGCAAAACACTTCACATGCAGGTATCCCGCTACCTGAATGGCAACACCCATGTTAGAGGCATTGTCTGTTACGACCCCAGTCTACCATTCTTGTGCTGCATTTAGTACTCTGCAATGTTTTCTCCGGTGTGACTTCCGTGTACTGCTCTAGTTTGGAGAACATGAGACAGCAGTTGCCAGCTCTCTGAGAGATAATGTGCTGTCATATCCACATATGAATCCACTGACCTTAAAGTCCAGGCGTCATAAAATTAATGCTGCCCTCCCTGCTGTACTCAAAGATTCCTTATCTTTATGCTTCACTTCTCTGTAGAGCTTGGGTACAGCTGTGCTGGTGAAAAAACGGTCAGGACAGAGTCACATACCTGAGTTTGTAACAAAAGCCTCCGTTTTCAACAACTCTGTATGGACACAGATCCTTGCACATGAAGTAGTTCATGGTCTGTAGAGGCTAATGCTGTCTCTGGATGGTCAGTGTGCTTACAAATTGCACATCATATCCAAGTCCTCCTTTCCTTCCATGTTGAAAAATCCCAAATAAGTCCAGACGTTTGATTTAAATGCCAGCAGCACGTTTCTGATTTCTTTCTCTGATGCCTCCATCTTTGTTTTGATGAACTTCTACCAAATGCTGCTGACTGAGACCTCTGCTGACCTCACCAGGAAAAAAACATCAGCACCATCTAGTGAAACGAATATGCAATTGATTAAATATCGCGATACTACGCTGTATCAATGTTTTTTGTCTACCTCTACACGACACAAAGAGACAAAACCACTTGACACAGACAACATACAGTAACCATGTTAAAGGCAAGATTTGTCATGTTTGAATTTCTTAAAGGGGAACTAAACCCCCCTCTCTGGGCATTACTCCGCCCACAGCTTGATTTAAAAAAATTCAGAAAAGATAGGCGGAGCTGAAGGGGGGGGGGGGGGGGGGGGGGGGGTCAGGCGAGCAGCTGAGGAAGGGGGTGGAGTGAAGACTGTCCCTCCTTGGGGAGAGGAGAGAGGGCTTCCCCGGAGGTCGGCCTCCTTACCCGGTCCCTCTCCTCCACACTTCGACTTATTTTTATTGTGCCGATGGTGGCTTGTAAACCCCCCCCCACCCTCCCCCACAGAAGGGAAGGCGGCCAGAGCTCAGCCGGTCCCCTTCTCCACACTTTGACTTATTTTATCCTACTTGGTTCTATTTTTCCCTCTCTGGGTGCCTGGGCTCACCGCGCAGCAGCCCACCGCATCCATCCACCCCTCCCTCCCTCGCAGCCCCGCACATATACCCCCGAGGCTCAGCTCTCCCTCACCGCGCAGCAGCCCTCCACATTCCTCCCTCGCCACCCCGCACATATACTCCCGAGCCTCGGCACCTCTCCTTGACCAACTAACCTAAATGCTATGAACACACTACTAACTGTAAACCTACACTAAAATATACTATGCTAACAATACAATTTGACAAATTACTAGCGATTCTCTCTGCTCTACTACTCTCTCTGCTCTGATCCAACCTACTCGTTATCAGTTTGATAACTGCGGACAGAATGGTTTTATAGTAAGGGGAGGAGGAGTAAAGGGAGGAGGGCAGGTTTAGCGTGGACGGTTAGTGACGTTATTCGCCCCGAAAAAGAGTCATTCGCCTCCAATGTAATGTAATGTAAATTCAAATGTAGTAACCAGGTTTCAAGCTGTAGAGGGCACCCCATACCACATTTTTAAAATGAAATGTAGATTTTCAACAGTTTGCACTAAACTGTCAAGATTTTGAGCAGGATCCATCAGTAACACTACTATACAACCAGAAACAATGAATATCAGCTGAAAAAATGGTTTTAGGGTTTAGTTACTCTTTAATGCCCCATCTGACATGCTGTGACTAAGAAAACTAGAACTGCTCAACATGCTGCAGTCATCGCACCTTTTACCATCTTCTCAGTCCATAAATAAGAGTTTCTATTCACATAGTTATAATGATTTCCCCTGGGCTGCAGTGACAGAATACAGGTCCTAAATAGTATGAAACCAATCAGTGACTCAGCGAGCAGCTTTGTAATACAGACAGAGAGAGTGGTGACTGCTTGTCCCACAAACTTTTATTTTACCAGACTTGGAATGTAATTTTACTTTGAGTGAATGACGGTCTAGTAGATGTGCTGTCTGAGGTTGCCATGGTTTCTGGCAGTTAAAGAATGAGCAAGCTTGAACCTAGAACATGGCTTAAAGGGCCAGTGTGTAAAATGGGTTGAAAACAGTGACATCAGTGGTCAAATTCTAGATTGCAGGGCTCACTCGCTCACCCCTCCCGTCGGGTAAATGATGGTGGCCTCGTAGGGACAAAAAGCCTTGCGCACAAGTTTTTCAGGAGTAGGTCTATCTAGCGACGAGGTGAATATTTATTTATAAATTTAAACCATGTTACGATATTGTAATGAATCCCTCACGAGCAGGAGACCAGAGGAGCGTTCAAACTCCGTCCCAAACGCTGACTTTTCTAGCGTAACACACACGCTCCATACACACATACTCGTTTACCATACCGAGTGGGGACCCCCCTCCCCTCTCTGCTCCGCCAATCTCCAGCCCGCACACTGACTGACAGCGTAGCCGGTAAACAGAGCTCAGCTGTTTATTTAGCCTAGCCATATCTCCAGACTATAGTAGCTGCAATGGACAACTTTGAACGCGATTTTGAAGAGTTTCTTGTAGCGGACACAGACCCAGAGCCATACCTGTTTGAGCCGGAGCATACAGATGAGGAACTCCATGTGTTTGATGCTGAGTGGGCGAGAAGAGAGGCTGAATGCACAGAATGGGAAACGCGTTCTCTGGCTGGCTGGATTGTCCACTCGGTCTGCCGTACATACATGGCGGCGCATGATGGCGACCTCTCTAAAGCAAGGCCCTTGCTATATATATATATAAAAGCATAATTATAAGGCTACCAAAACCAAACAAATTTTATTTTATAGCGATTATACACTTATATAAACATATTAATGGGTAGAATATTCAGATTCAGATTCAGATTGACAATAAACCATGCCAAATATTACACACTAGCCCTTTAAGGCTAAAATAAGCTCAGTAGCACACTTATCTTGCTTCAGGTCTGAACATTTAGGTTGTATCCAGTCACTACAGCGGTGCTTTATTGTTACTTTCAATCGCCCCCTGGTGGCTGGCTGCAGTATAGACCATAAAGCCCTCCCCCTTCCATGTTAGCAGATGGAACATGGGCCAAAGTACGGCTCAAATAAATTTTTCCCAGAGATGTTTTCTGTTTCTTTGGGTAGTTCTTACCATGCTGATGTGTTCAGGTGTTCGTTTTTCTGATAAGTTTGGTTTTAGTTGGTTATTTGATACTTTGTCATTTGAGGTCATAATTGACAGCTGTGCATGCCAATTAGTGTGCTCACAACCAATGGTGCTGCTCATGACTGGGTTGGACAGATGAATTGGTAGGAACTCTATACTGCTGAAACCTCTACTGTGCAGACTCTGGCTCCAAAAGACGTCACCAGCAGTGGTTGTATGTTGGACATTCTGGCTTCATTTTTTGTACAGTGGGAGGAAGAAAAAACACACAGTGTTCATCTTTATTTACAGTCTATGCTTAGCAAGCAACTAGAACAACTTCTGTGACTTTTTCTGACAATTTTAAAACAGTTTTTTTTTTAATCTGAAATCTTCAAGGAGTGTGACATGCAAAAGAAAAACCCAAGACACAAAAATAATCTTCTCCACAGACATTTATCCACACCTCAGGAAACCTACACTTTTTGGTTCACTGCCACTGCCACACTTTCATTTGCATGTGTGTGTGTGTCTGATTTTTCCAAAAGCAAGCCAAAGTTAGCTTTACAAAAGAAGCTATCGAGTAGCTTTGAGCGATGTTGCCAGACCCTTAGCAAAGTGGATACAGGTGATCCCTCTCAGATCCCTGTGACTGTGACTTCTGAATAAACACTGTGCAGCAGCTGATGGCACAACTACAACAGATTTGTTCTCTAAAGCCCCAAGGTAGCGCCGCAAATCTCTCCAAGCATTCCTTGTTCCTTAAAACAAGGATGGACAGCCTTGTATCCCATGCATTTGAACATAGGCCTACTGTAACATGTAATTTCATGCTTAGATAGACAACATAAGGAAGAAGGGATGAATGAACCAGCACAAAGAGTCTCTAGCGTTCCCCGCGTCTGTTTGTTGATGAGATATTAGCATTCATATTTTGTTTCAAGAGGGAGGAGAGCATGGCAATGCCTGCAGAGCATGAAGTTCTCCTGCCTCGCCAGCTTTCCCCCTCTTTTTGAAAACTTTCCTCTCCTGGATCCTCGGGAGATGTAATTACTGTGCAGTCAACTTGTAAGACCCATAGTCCCGGGGAATGCATCTCCCTTATCGACCATTCCTGGTTGTTATTTTTAACAGCTCGCATCAGAAAATGGCTGTTATGCAGTTTTCCTTTGCTAAAATGTATACCATGCCGTCACAATGAAGAGGAAAGGGGCATTAATTCATGAGATGCACCCAGATAATCAAAGTATTGCGGGGCCCTCGGTGATTCGGAAGAAGTCATTTTGTTTAGCTGCGACATCTAAAGGGTTACATTATGGCAGAGATTATAATGTGCAATATCACACACGGATGGAAATATTGATCAGTGAGCAATCATCTGCCATACATCGCCCATGCATAATATTTCAGCTTTCATTTTCCCGGCAGTGAGCAGAGAGTTGACACAATCTCTTTAATGGTGCTGCAGTCAATACAGAACTGACTCCCCTAATAATTTGTGCCTCTCCATGGCTCATTGGTTTTATATTGAGTTTTATAATTCTGTCAGCCATATGGCTACAGTGGAAACTGATTGTTCGTGCCTCTGCCAAGTAACTACTGTATAAGAAGAACCGTGCTGCTGCCGTTACTTTCAAATATGTTTCTTTCATCTAATGTATTCAAAAATCAATTCAAATTATGTCTATTAACCCTTAAAAGGACATGACATATGTAGCCTGTATGCATTTTTATGGGTTGTCAGTCATTGTGTTATTATGCCATGAACGAGAGCCATTTCTATGCACAAAGTCATGTGCTAGGGTACTCTGTTAGCTATTATATGATAAACACACTGCTTATGCATAATAGAAGTGTGAATTTTATTACAGGAGATTTGAAAGAGACACGGCAAACCTGCCAATTCTCCGAGACATCATTGAGGTTGCTGTCAGCCCTAACCTCCTGCGCACACTCTGACAGCACGCAAACAAACATCGACTATATCACATCGCAAATGTTTCCTCTCCCTTTGGATGCTACAGAATACTTTAGAAATTATTCAGGGTGTTGCGTTATGCTTATAAGAATGTGAGCTGTGCCACTTAAAAGCTCCAGCGCATGTTTTATTAATAAAGTGTGCAAAATACAGCCGTCCGAAGCTGCGAACAACTGTGCCGAGCAAAAGCAGACTCGTTTAGTGTCAATTTATGTGACAAGGAGATATAAGGAACACTCTGTTGTGATGAAGAGTGAATTTTTTAGCGGGGCTCAATTGAAATCTAGCACTCAGAGAAGCAGTATCCAGACAAAAGGCACTCTTTTAATCCTAGACATCATCAGAATATATCAAGGTTCATTTCAGATTGGAATGAGAGCATGTGGAGGTAGAAGAGAAGCTTTTGAAGACACGGGCCACAGACACACACTCTGCACCGCGCTCAGAAGGAGGCTTTCAGTATGTTCCTTGATCTCACAGCTTACATAATATAATTAAGCAGTTTAAGCTGGCTTTATTGACGCAAGCACTGAACGCAGCAGTGTCATGGGGGGGAAAATCCCATCAGAGTTCCCCACCACCACACGGCCCTTCACCCACCACACTCCCCCGTTTCCCTCCTCAGCATATGTGGATTGATAACAAGGAAAAAAAAGTCTTTCTTGCATCGCCGTGCCAGGGATTGCCAGGAGGAATCGGTTTGTTCCACAGCTCTCTGCTCTCGTTGGCCTGCCAGCCTCACATCCTACCGGCTGCTACAGAGAAAGTGTGAGGAGGTTGCCTCTCAAATATCATTCACAGGGAAAGCGGGACAGCAGTTAAAGCGGAGTGAATACACAGACTGCGGGATCCATTCCATTTGATTATTGCGCCATTTGAATTATTTAACACAAATGCAGAATTGCTGGTGGTAGTGGGTGGAGGCAGAGTATTGGGGATAAGTGAAGGGAGATGAGGAAAAAATATAACTGTGCAAATCAAACCCTGAGTGCTGAATTTTAAAAATGAAATGCATTATTCATGACTAATCACTTCTGGCAGTGATTGCGTGAACACAAATTGCAAGTGGTGGGGAACTGACAAATGCGCAACAAACACAACACATTTAAGATGTAAATACTTCTATTAAGCCACCAACATACAGGAGATGAAGTTGAAATAATCAGAGGTGCTGTGGCTTGACTTTTGATTTACGACACTCAGTAGGAGGCTGGCACGTCTCCACGCCAATACGGGCTCCTTATCTCTGCAGTGAAGAATGAAGAAGACTGACAAACTCTGCAGAAGACACTGATAGTCTTCTGCATGCGCATTAAAATTTCTGGCCCAATAAACAGGGTTTTACAGGGGGAAAATAAATGCATTATCATTATCCAAGAGTGCTGCAGTAACCCTGTCTCTTACAAAATGCATTTATATAATGCTACTTTGTTATGCCAAATTCATTTTGCTGACATTCATTGGCAACATTTTTTCCAAGCAGAGAACTTGCACAACAGAGTTTTACATCTGCAGCCACCTGTTTCAAGGTTAAATGGCAAGTGTGTTGGCAGAAATGCAATATAATATAATACGTTTTTTTTTCCTTTTGTGTATAGTCACCAGAATATAAGTATCATTGTGTTTTTGTTACCTTAGAATGAGACATTTATATGTACATAGGGTGCAGTCCTGTGGTGTGTCTCAAATCACATACTTCCCTTAGTACACCTCTATGTAGTATGCTATGTGCACTATGAACTCATTGGCGTAGTGCACAAATTTCGACAGGGTAGGGTTGTCTTTAACCAAACACGGCCGTTGTGCACTCACCGGAAATGACCACCGCAAATTAGCAAACTAGCATTAGCATTCGCGTTATCGTTCGCGGTACCACAACATTACAGACTGCTAAATTAACCCAATAAACATACTGCTGGCTTATACCCGATGTATGGTGGTGCAAAAAACACATGTATTTCCAGTTTGAAAAGTGGTCCCTCCCCTTCCGCTACATAGCCAAGATGGCGACCAAAGTGTCCATAGTTCCACATTCAACGTCTTGACCGTTTTGAGTGCACCATCCGGGTACTCATAGTGCGCTGCATTTTTCCACACTTCTCAGTATGAACGCACTTATGCACACAAAACATTAAGTGTAAGTACAGAAGTACGCGATTTGAGACACAGCACCAGTCTAAGGAGTCTGCCATGTTGCAGAGCCATGTTTCTACTGTAGCCCAGAACAGACAAACAGCAAACATTCGCCCCCGATAGGGTCATTTGTCTTTTCATGCAGCAAAATCGCGATGATAGCGTTGGAAAAACACTTTCTTTTTAACATGAAACTGCTTTATACAGTGTTTTGACCGGTTTAAATCAAATGGTCCATTTGTTTTGGAGAGGAAGAGACCTCTGCGGATAATTCAGCTCCCAGAGAAAACCTCCTGAACTATGAACACTGAAGGAATTCTAACTGGGAGAAGTTTAAGCTGGTTGCTACCTGCAGTCCTCACCACTAGATGCCACTAAATCCCCCTAAACTGTACACACTGCACCTTTAAGGCTACAAAACACTTTAACTTAGGCTAAGGAAAGACTGTGGTCAAGTTTGTTATGGTCCAGGTCAGAGTTGACTTTTTAGAATATAATAAAGGGTAAACTTTCCTCTAACCTTGACCAAGTGCGTGAGGGTCCTGATACACCAAGCTGACAGTTGGCTGTCGGTCAGATTTGGGCCATTGGTAAGCATCTGCTGTCCTCATCTGTGCGGTGTGTCCTGCATCCTTGGCTCTCATCAGCACTACTTGGTCTTTTTTCCATTTTTAGCATGTTTAATCAGCGAATGAAATCAATCGGACTGGCAGTTCAGCTCAGGGCATGGGAAGAGAAACCGAAGTGAGGAATGTAGATAAAGAGCTAAAGTCGAGAGGAAGTGAGGTCAAAACCTGTTATATAAGGTAAGACTGTTTTTCTTTAGTCATTGAGCTCTTCGGCAGAAACGTTTCGTGATGGTTTGTATTATTGTTCACTGGTGCACTGTAAATAGGCTTTGTTTTTCAGCGTTGGATTCGATGTTAATATGCTAACTGGCTAACTGGTGTCAAGATGGTCTTCCGATTTTTCTTTTTGAAGGCCAATTATATATTACCGCCATCTGCTGGTACAGAGGGGTATGTCTATATGTATCTCACGCAGGCGCAGAACATGCATGCTTGTCGGCCGTCATTTTGGTGTGTTCATGTTCAAACTTTTTAGCCACGACATGGTAAAAACAGGTGACACAACAGGGGGCATTTAAGTTGCCTAAACATATAAATCATGCTTTATTTAAAGCTGCACTAATGATGCTCATAGAGATAGCCTGGTTCCAGACCACAGACTCCGCCCACTCAACTGAGTAGGCTTGCATCTCTGGTCTGGCATACTGCAATGAATTTGCGATTTATCTTGTCCAAAAGATGGAAGGACCAATGAACGCCGGGAGTGGGGGCGGGTCTAGCGATTAGCCAATCAGCGCCACGCTGTGCACCGGTGGGTAACTGGTGAGGATAGTAACAACGGCGACTGCTACAGATCCTACAGACCACATTAACGATGCTATCGAGGTATTTCGCCACTACTCGCGTTAATGGAGGACCAAATTAAGGAAGCTGCTAAACTGGATTTAACGGCGATGCAGCTGGGCGTGCACGACGACGGAGACATTTTAAACGGGCTATGCTCACTTGTTTTCGGCACCCCCGAGGCATGGATACTAATGACGTCAGATTCTGGGTGAGTCGTTGATCTCTACTGATTGGTTAAGGAAAAATCTAATTCCCTCCCCCTTGTAAATCGCCTTCAATGGAGGCGATGTCAGACTGAAGGTTCTGGGAGCTTCAGTCTGACACTCAGGCTATCATAGAGATGTAACCACAGAGAATTATCACCTGACTGTGCAGTTCCTCTCAGATCTACAGAGTGTTTTAGGGTCACTGTAACTGCTCTCACTGACCTTGTTTCCACACTCAAAATGCATAAAGCAACTTTACCCTACCTGTCCAGCACCAGCAGCTGACAGACAAAGATAGTGACTAGCAAGTTAGCATAGCGGCGCAGCTAGAGCCACGTACTTCCCTCAGGAGTTGGTGGAGAGCAAGACAAAGCTAAATAGAGAAGAAATATTTGACTTAGAGTCATCAGAAACACAATCCCAATTTAATGTTAATCTATGCCTGCTGCATGCATAAAATGCACTCGTGACCCGACCCACCAGATTCAGGCTGGGCAGGATCGGGCTGTGACAGTATCAAAATTCCCCCAAGCTTGAATCAGGTCAGGTTTGCTCCAATTTCCGGGTGTTTTGCTTTGTCTTTTCCTTAAATGCACATCTGATGGTGTGTGTACTATCATGAACAATGTATGGGGCTATGTTGCCATCAAGCTATCCCGACCTCTGCCTCCTATAAATGAGAAGGAACGTTATATAATCTCTATTTGATATATATGTATGGCATATGACGGTTTTTGGGCTCTGCTGAACATATCGTTGGAGATGGCTCTTGTCAGAGATTGTATGTCACGAATGTCTGTTACTGCACTGAAAAGGCTTTAGTTGACTTTACCTTGTAATAATTGTTTTAATATTACTCTTATTTATTTTTTAGAGTTCAAATTCTGTTTTTTTTTTGTTTGTTTGTTTTTTAATCAGGCCCAGGACCAAAACTGCTGCTGTGGTTCTGACTGGGGTTCAGGCTTATGTAGGGTTTGGCATGATTTTTTGGGTTGGATCATAGCTCTGATCTCCACGACTGCATCCAGTATCACAAACATTGTATCACAAATCTCCAAACGCCCTAGTGACACTGATGGATTTATGAGACTTGCTCTGAGACTTGGGAGCTGAAAGCTTCGAGATTAGACCTCAACTTGCAGCACCCAGGGTACTGAAATGAAATCCCTGTCTGGAGCTAATATGTCATGGTTTGGATGTCTAATGTCAGTAATCAGAGCAATGTGTGGCAGGACTGGAGGGTTGGATGAACCCTGAAGGGGGCAGGCGAACCTATTTTAGTCTGGAGGAATTAGCTGCGAAGATGCAGAGCTCACGAATGTGTGAACGCCCACGTCACATGTCAGGGAAAATGAAATGTGCTCTCTCGTGACTGTGATATTGAAAAAGAAAACTGTCAAATAAAGAGGGGAATACCTACTATATGTGTAATTGTGATTACCGTATAGGTGTCATTCAGAATGACTTCTGAGGGAATGCTCTATTTTTGTGTCAGGTAAACAGCAAAGCTTGGGAAATTCAAGGATTTTCAGACATTCTTCTCCTGTGCAAAGATTAGATAGATTACCCGGTGTGTTTGCCATGTAATGCTCTCACTAAAAACCCATTTTACATTCATAAAAAGGTGCTTATCTGCAAATGTCATTTAAACACAGAGGAGTCAGAATCATTTAGTCAATTCATCAGAGAGGAAATTACACATTGGTAATGGAACACTATGTGACCTGACTGACAAGGACATGGAAGCAACCTGTGATACTTCCTTGATAAATCACAATACTCGGTTCTTAATCCAAGCTTATCATGTGCTGTACCTGTTTCACCATGCCACTTCCACACGTGCCTGTGGTGTGCCGGGGGAAACACGCATTTACATAAAGATATTAAACTGCATTAATCATTCAGGTAGCAGAAATGTTTGCTTTGATTTATGGTGAGTGGTTGTAAAGTTAAAGATGGTGGGGATTGTTCCATCAGCAAACAATTCAATCAGTCAGTGGCGTTTTTCTTGTAGAGGGCACAGGGGATAAGGAGCAGAGGAGGGGTGCACATGGAGTTGTGGGGGGTTGAATAATTAACCGAGCCTCGGGGGAGGGCTTTGCATACTTTTCAACGTCGCGGTGGGGGCCGTCCTCGCGGGAGAAACGTCCGCCTCATTCCTCATTCATGGAAATGGTCCGCTTCCTCCCCAGTCATATGGCTCCAGTCTAAAAATACTCCAGGAGGTCATTTGCCAGGCTTATTACGATCAATATTTCCTTGCTGCCTCCCCCCCTACCCAGCTGCTCCCAGGTGGGATGCTGCTGCGCTCTGAAAAGCTACACAGCATCGAGAGGGTTGAGTAGCTGTAGCATATGAGGGTCAGATCTGAACTGCAAGGCATGACAGGAAACAGATTGCTGATTTGACATAACAGAGGTCAAAGAGTTGCCCGTGTTGCAGCCAGGGTTGGACCAATATATCGCTTTGTTCAAGTGTGACAGGCCGGTGTTGAATAGTGATTAGCAGAGTATTGGCCAGTCAGTGCTGTCTGCACTGATATGACAGAAGTGAGGGTTTGATTTCACTTGACAGCGTCGGGGGAGTCGCTCTATCAAGTCTTGCTTCAGGAGCTGCTAACCTACCTACGTCTATTTAATTAGAAAGAGTTTAAGTGTCCTATGATGATCTCAATGGTATTGCAGAAGCTTCAGCATCACAGAAAACAATTTTAAGGATACTTAATGAATATAAAAATAAGAGTTTAAAGACTTTTAATATACAAAGGATCAGTTTACCCATGGAAACAACACAGTAGCAGCAGTGTTGTAGTGGAGGGGATGTGCAAGTAGTATACACACCTCTTTTTCTGGCTGTTTACAGTATATCCCCCAATCAGACAAAAAGCCAGTGGAATATATAGGAGAGTGTACCCACTTCCTCCTTGATAACTTACCCATGTACCTAGTAGTACACCCACCTCATCAACTACCGCTACACCACTGAGTAGCAGATGTATCACTGTGAAATTAAACCCAAATCCACAGGCAAATGCAGTTTATAAAAGGTTTTCAGAGTGGGCGTACTCTGGTCCTGTGGGACTTCATTTGTGTGCAGGTGGCAGCGCTGGTAATTGGCATGTTTGCAAAAGAAACCATACAGAGATAATTGTCCCGGCTTATGTTTCTCAACGTGATGCTGCATGTCATGCGCCGCTCTGTGCTTACATGCATTTGCAATGCACCGGGCGTCAGAAAAGAGTAATCGTAGGAGTTCAGGGTCACTCAGGAAGCAGCAGGGTGGCTGCTGCGGCTGGCAGGAAGTCTAATGCATTCTGTGGTCTACACATACTGCCCAGATGCTTGGCATAAAAAAAGAAAAAACGTACTGATTGCCCACTCCAAGTTAGGGAAAGATTGCTGATGTGGTACAGATCCAATGACTTCCTCGGCTCATTTCCAGGTCTATAAAAGAAATAGCACCTGACAGGGAATCAGTGTCATGTATTACTGTCATTGACTGCTGTAAGGTGGCTCAGAGGTTAGCTCTGTGGCCCCGCAGCAGGGAGATTCAGTCCTTTCTGTGTGCAGCTCGCTTGTTGGCGTGCTCTCCTGGGTTTCGCACAATTCATGGATTCTGCACTTAGAAGAAGACCCTGTTCTTCACCACATGCAGCCATTTGAGTCTAATTTTCTTTTGCCTCAACACACCCACAGAGGCGATTGACTGTTCTATCATGTTTACCGCCATCTAATGGCACCTAATTGACTCTCCAACTGAGATAAATAGCAGTGTATACACTCCCTCTATCTTGCACACACTTTACTGTGGAAAAACTTTTTTTGTTATTATCATACATTTTGTATTTTTCTTTTGTAATGAAGTACTCCAGCACTTTATTATTGCATTGCCATTAAGTTGGGGGACTGAAGCAAAGCAACAGACACTGAAATTCAAGTCCCTATTATGAATTAAGTTTTTTTTCCATATTGCAATTCAACAGCATCTTTTTGTTACAACCTCCCAGCCTGACAAATAAACACCAACTCCAATCTCCACACCCCCAATTTGTAATGCAGGCTTTTTGTTTTTTATTTTGAGCCCAAGCCCAATAATATATGATGTCATCAGGGTGATTTTTCCAGACAGTGGAAAGCTCCCTCCAAATACACAGAGAACAATATACAGCCGATTCACAAGCACATGAGATTTATGTGTTTAAGTCTGTTGCTCTTATGAGTAAGTGGCAGGAAAGAGTTCAGTTCAGTGCTCCAAAAAAACCCTGAATCTCTCATAGGGTCAGAAGCACTGTTGACCTCTGAGGTGTAGCAAGAGTTTTTGCTAATGGTCACCAAAAGCCCCATTTCCACGAAATACTTTCGGTATGGTACCTTTGGAACAAAAGTAACCTTACAGACATGGTACCTAGACCTTAGATCGTGTGAGAGCCTCTCTCAATCAGATATTTAAAAATAGTGGGTTTGTGCATTCCTTCTCAGGCAAGCACAGGCAGCCAGCGCCCACAGGAATGAAGCTCTGTGATGCTTTGTTTTTCATCGAGTGAGGATTAGAGTATATGCAGATCACAAAATCTGGTCGAAATATTTATGAACACTTAAAGATCCACTCATTAAACTCATACTACTACATTAAAGTCTGTGTCATCCAAGAGAGACAATAAAAACTAAAGTAATGGTCAAAGTTGTAACATTGAAATTTAAGGTGTGCCGATGGATTCACATCGTCCACTCATGTAGTCACCAACATTACAAGTAAACGTTCCACCTTATAAATTGCCAGCAGTCGGCCCAGTGAATTACTTCTCTCAGACAACAGCTGCTGTGAGAGGCAGCAAAACATCGTTTCACTTCATAGTTATAGTTTACATTGTAAAACTTGCCACAATGAACAGTGGTTACAAAACCAGCCACAACTCAGCCCTGAGCAGAGTGACCGCCCGCTATTGACCAATCAACACACTGCAGTGTTCACAGCTCCACCTTTTAGCACCGGATCCATGTGCAGGTACCCCAACAGAGGGGGGACCAAAAATGGGATATAACCGTTCCATTTGTACCATCCTTTTCACAGTGGAAACGGAAAATTGTGTACCGAACTAACATGAACCATACCATGCTGTTTGGTAACTGGGCTAAGGAGTCGATTGTTTGTATTATTTTTGTTGTCATCGTTGTTGTTGTTGTTGTTGTTGTTGTTGTTGTTGTTGTGTGACCCTTTTTGCTTCCATATGCAGCCTCCAAGGAATATTTAAAGGGAGCTTAGTGAGCCTGTAATGATAATGAGCTTATTGACTTATCAAGGTCAGTAAAATGATGGAGGTCATGTTCATATAGCCTAAGACATTGCCCTCATGTTTACATGTGTGCTCGCATAAGAATGTCATCATCATTTTGAGTGCCACTGCACTGCTACTGTTACAACTTCTGTAACTCAATGCAATGCAAGGTTTTCATTCTTTCTGAAAATGTCCCCGAGGTTTACCATCCATGTTTCTAAGCTAAATGAGTCTTAGAGTATGGATTTGAATCTTTTACATTACAAAATCACAAAAGCATGTGATTTAAAAAAGTTAAACAATTAATTTGTTAGTATTTAAAAAAAAACAGCAGCCTCCATATATTTGTATGTGGTAGGCTAGTGTGTGTATTGTACACCATTGTAATTGTTTCTCTGCCATGCATTTAGCTGCTTTCTCATCTGTAAAAAAAAATGTCCTCCTGGGCCTCCTGGTCTCATAGGTGTCTATCACTTAGACTGCAATTGCCTCAGAAGTGTGGGGAATGGTGTTTGATAAAGGCTGGTAAAACTGAAATAATAATAACTATTAATAAACAATACTACTTTTGTTTGTTTTCCTTCCCCATCTGGAGTGCACTCCATGACATACTGTTGAGGAGGGTTATTTTTTAGAGCTGGATTTTATTAACTTTCATTATTAAAAGCATCAGTGTGGTTTAGAAAAGGTTTTCTTACATCTGTTCCAGTTTCACTCTCTCTTCATAATGTGCTCCACTATCTTGTGTGATCTGGACTAAAAGCTCATTATGTGCCCAGATTTTCCTTTTTGTTTTTGTTAACTAAATCTGTATTATGTTCAATGATAGCGCTGTGTACAAGGGTGAATTTGTATTGAGGTATCATTTCAATTCTGTTGTGGAAGATGACAGCATTATAGTTTTTGTGCTTTTCCTTGAACAATCATGCAGTGCTCTCACATCCAGGCAGCATGTGTTGATCTGACCAGAGCATTTACCTTGTACTCGGATTTCTTTTGAGAGCCAACGAAGTGGCCCACTGGGTCTCTCCTCTACACCATTGTGAGTACAAGCAATCCCATTTAGGCTATTTCCCTGGAGAGGCCACACAAACTCTACTGCTCCGCTGAGCATCTGCTGTAAGTGAAATGTTTGCCCTGTGACAGACAATCCTCTGCAGAGCCTCAACTCCACAGCAGCACCTTATGCTAGCTGCTTTGCTGCCAAGTCCTCCCAAAAACCCACTGCTCTTTCTCATTTACTCTCAGAACAATTTTGACAAGTCAAATTAGCTTTCTCTTCATGATATTACTCTTAATTTCACTTCATGTAGTGCTGTATAATTCACATCATTTCTCGGGTGTTCAGGAAGGACAAGTATTATGAGTCCCACCTCAGAGCACGTATTTGATCTGGCCCGAGCCGTCGTTCTGGTCGTGAGGTGTTACACACAATAGATTGACGTGATGGGCTTGTCAGCACCCGACACTCCGTGAGGATAATAGCTGTCAGTTATCGTAACTGCCCAATAGTGGTGATCATAAAAGGAGGAAGGTTGTGAGAGGTCCCAGCGAGAGATGAATATTTGATGGAGATTTTAATAAAAGGCTTAACAAGCTGAATTATTGAGGGGACAAGTCTCGAGTGAACTGCACCCAGAGCTAAACGGGTGTATGTTTAATTATTCAGCTGCCCGCATTTAGCTCCAAAAATTCCTCATCAAGCTAACAAGTTGGACGACCTCCTGACTCCTTCCCAGAATCGAGGGGTGAAATATTTCTGTTCGCTGTCAGGTATTGATTCAGGATAAAGCTATGACAGATTGATCCGTGAGCCATGGTTGACTCTAAAATAAATCTGTCATATAGCTTTCCACAGTAATCATAGTCTACAAAGGGGATATAGCACAAGACACAGCATATAACTAACATCATGGAGAAAAAAATGCTTTAAGTTAATTTTGTAGACACTTTGCTTTAAAGTAAGCATTGATCCTTGACCTCTGACCTTCCTCATGATCACCTTTATTGACTGCTGTCAGTGACCTGTCAGGATTACAACAAGCCAAAAGCATACAATGGCCTTCAAGTATCTTATGAAGTAAGAAGTAGAAGTAAGCCAGCAAGTTAAAGTAGAGTAGAAATTCAACAGAGACATTAAAAGACAATACTGGTGGAAAATATGATTCTCTTGCACCTCTGAATGAACTCTAGCACCCCTTGAAAACCTTGAAATATTAAAATCTTAAATATAAAAGCAGCTGTGCGGAACTTTTTACCATTAATAAAACTGTCCCTAGTTCGTATCACCCCCCTTTTAGATCCGCATATTTATTTGAACCCAACAGCGACAAAACACACCTTTCTCGATATGGCTATTTAGCGTAGCCTCGCTCGGGTCGGACGGACAGCGGAAGTCAGCAAACCAGAATATGGCATCCGAGGCGGAAGTGATTCTGCTCGCCCGCAGCGGCCCACAGCCATTAAACCACAGAAGAAGAAGGAGCCGTGTTTACAGAGAGTGTTCTCCAAGTAAGCAGTACGCAACGGGCAGAACACATAACAGTTTTACCAGAGATGTACAGTACAGGCCAAAAGTTTGGACACACCTTCTCATTCAATGCGTTTTCTTTATTTTCATGACTATTTACATTGTAGATTCTCACTGAAGGCATCAAAACTATGAATGAACACATGTGGAGTTATGTACTTAACAAAAAAAGGTGAAATAACTGAAAACATGTTTTATATTCTAGTTTCTTCAAAATAGCCACCCTTTGCTCTGATTACTGCTTTGCACACTCTTGGCATTCTCTCCATGAGCTTCAACAGGTAGTCACCTGAAATGGTTTCCACTTCACAGGTGTGCCTTATCAGGGTTAATTAGTGGAATTTCTTGCTTTATCAATGGGGTTGGGACCATCAGTTGTGTTGTGCAGAAGTCAGGTTAATACACAGCCGACAGCCCTATTGGACAACTGTTAAAATTCATATTATGGCAAGAACCAATCAGCTAACTAAAGAAAAATGAGTGGCCATCATTACTTTAAGAAATGAAGGTCAGTCAGTCCGGAAAATTGCAAAAACTTTAAATGTGTCCCCAAGTGGAGTCGCAAAAACCATCAAGCGCTACAACGAAACTGGCACACATGAGGACCGACCCAGGAAAGGAAGACCAAGAGTCACCTCTGCTTCTGAGGATAAGTTCATCCGAGTCACCAGCCTCAGAAATGGCAAGTTAACAGCAGCTCAGATCAGAGACCAGATGAATGCCACACAGAGTTCTAGCAGCAGACCCATCTCTAGAACAACTGTTAAGAGGAGACTGCGCCAATCAGGCCTTCATGGTCAAATAGCTGCTAGGAAACCACTGCTAAGGAGAGGCAACAAGCAGAAGAGATTTGTTTGGGCCAAGAAACACAAGGAATGGACATTAGACCAGTGGAAATCTGCGCTTTGGTCTGATGAGTCCAAATTTGAGATCTTTGGTTCCGACCGCCGTGTCTTTGTGAGACGCAGAAAAGGTGAACGGATGGATTCCACATGCCTGGTTCCCACTGTGAAGCATGGAAGTGTTTTGCTGGTGACACTGTTGGGGATTTATTCAAAATTGAAGGCACACTGAACCAGCATGGCTACCACAGCATCCTGCAGCAACATGCCATCCCATCCGGTTTGGACGATCATTTATTTTTCAACAGGACAATGACCCCAAACACACCTCCAGGCTGTGTAAGGGCTATTTGACCAAGAAGGAGAGTGATGGAGTGCTGCGGCAGATGACCTGGTCTCCACAGTCACCGGACCTGAACCCAATCGAGATGGTTTGGGGTGAGCTGGACCGCAGTGAAGGCAAAGGGGCCAACAAGTGCTAAACACCTCTGGGAACTCCTTCAAGACTGTTGGAAAACCATTTCAGGTGACTACCTCTTGAAGCTCATGGAGAGAATGCCAAGAGTGTGCAAAGCAGTAATCAGAGCAAAGGGTGGCTATTTTGAAGAAACTAGAATATAAAACATGTTTTCAGTTATTTCACCTTTTTTTGTTAAGTACATAACTCCACATGTGTTCATTCATAGTTGTGATGCCTTCAGTGAGAATCTACAATGTAAATAGTCATGAAAATAAAGAAAACGCATTGAATGAGAAGGTGTGTCCAAACTTTTGGCCTGTACTGTATCTATAAGGACTTGGTTGTACTTTTGATGTCATGGCAGATAACAAAGGAGCACCATCTAAAAGAAAAAGAAAAAGAACAGAAGAAGGCTAAACGGGACAGTGATAGGGCTCGAGCCAAAACGCGTGTAAACCTCGGTCGGGCATTGACCAAGTGGAGAGAGCTGAGAGATTTGAAAGGTTTTAAAACTGATCCCGAATTGGCCCTTTTCCTAATCGACAGGTATGTAAGTTTTGTTTTTATTTAGAGAATATACCGCAACTTGTTAGACGTTGTTTCACTTCAATATATGACGACATGGAAGTTATAAGCAAGCTAAATGTAGCTGATGTGAACCGCTTTTGTCTAGTACAACAAACACCACAAAATTATCTGTGACTGTGACCACGAACACAAATATACAGCAGGCAGTTGTCCTCAGTTTATAAGAAATTCAGAGCTACACCAGAACATTTATGAACAGGTCTTACTTTACTACTAACTTGTGTGTAACATTAGCATGTTAGCATGTTTCCACTAATTACTTGGACTGACCTAACGTTAGTAGCATTAGCTTTGCAAGCGAAGGCTGCAGGTAACAGCTTTGCTGTGTTGGATTAGATTAGAAGAGAAACACGACAGGAGAATTTACTGAGTCATTTTGCTGTTTCCACTAATTACTTGGACTGACCTGACGTTAGTTAATCCTCTCGCTCTCCAAAACAAATGCATGCGGTAATTGCCGGTTGCAGTCGAGATTTTACGATGCCAGGCTGTGGGTGCCATACCGCTTCGACCAAAGGGGAGCTATAATCAACGAAAACGAAAAGTTCTGCACAGCTGCTTGAAAGTAGTTATTTAGCATTTTGTATATATTACTATGAATTTCATTTGCATACATTGGTCATTTTACAATGGAATGACATCATCCACGATAACAAATTTGTGTTTCTGCAGCAATGGAAGACATAGCATGTGTGAGTTTGATGAAACAGGTGAACTCTGCTAGATTTTTTCAATATGCCCCATAGACCGCGGAACCGGGGGGGCCAGGGGGGCCATGGCCCGGGTAACTTTTGTACTCTGACATAGAGGGCTGCATTGGGATTGGGTCCCGCCGGGTCCCGCGGGTCCCCATTAAACAGTAGCAGAAGAAGAAAAAGAAGAAGAAGAAGATGTTGCCTAGCGACAGGATGTCAACACAGGAACTTGGTGCACATGCATAAGCGTTTCCACTCTATATTTATTCATAAATGGACGAATATGCCCTGAACCAGCTTTCATACCAATTTGCCGCTTGCTCCACTTGTCTGTCTGTCTGTCTGTCTGTCTATCTGTCAGCTCCATCTGTCATGAGACAAACATGAAAGAAGACGTGCAGTTTATTGTTTCACCAGCGACGAGCTGTCATTACGCGCGACTATTACGCACGTCTGCGCGCTCTTTATAACTCACTGTGTGAACCTAAGTTGCATAATAAAGATTTGCCCCCTCGTAATTTTTAACCGCCCCCTCAGTAACTTCATCCTGGCGCCAGACCTGCCTTAACTTCCAACACTGCGTGATTATATAAAGGTAGATAAATAAATAAATACAGAGGAGGAGAATAGAATATGAAACAGCCTTTATTTCATTAAAAACTAAATGAAAACAACTTAATAATCCTGACTAGTGCGTCAAAAGACATGCAGGCCAGGGAAACGAAACAAACAACCCCATGAATCTCTTTATTAATAGCCTATAAAATGACGTGTTTTCTCCTGCGGGATGGGAGAAGACACAAAATCATCGATCTCTATTATTGTGCGGGCATAAATTCTCAGAGTTTTGCGGGTGCGGGTGGGAGTGGACATACACATTGCGGTTGTGGGCGGTAATGGTCAGAAATTCAGCGTTCTGGTTACTTTTCAGTAACTGCGCAGCTGCGCTTGTTTTGTTGTTGTTGTGTGTGTGTGTGTGTGTGTGTGTGTGTGTGTGTGTGTGTGTGGCTCTGCACATCAGTCTGATATGAGTGTTGACTTGTGATGATAATGAATATGATGTTGAAGGCAGCAAGATGAGTTTTGGTTGTGGTTGTGGACTGATGTACTTTGTTGTTTGCTATAGTTTCATCTGTGCGTTTATGTGTAAATAGGCTTGGCCTGTTGTGTGTGAATGTTAGAGTGGGATCAGAGGGGTTAATCTGAGCAAGCATGTGTTCGTGTTCATGCGTGTACTGTAGATGTGACTGTGTGGCGTCGGAATAAAAAAAGTGCTCCGCAACGTTATTTAATACATCAGCAATATTGTCTGTTTCAATGCATATGCCCCCCCACCCCCTCCGCGTGACTTGAAATTATGGCCCCCCCTTGTTCAGATGCGTTCCACTGTCCCTATACTGCGCTGGATCAGTGGATATGAACGGTTGTTTAAAAATTGGGATACAGTGATATGCAAGTGGGGAGTGTAAAGTGGGGGGGCATTGGCCCCTTCCCTACCCCAGCATCCAACCCCCAGTTCCAGTGCCCTTGCCCTCATTGTGAGCTCAAGTACACACCTGGGGCCAAATTCACAAAGCTTCTTAGTGCTAAGAGTTGCTCCTAGTGACGAAATTCTAAGAAAATTCTTAGTTCTTAGAACGCTTTCACCTTAAAGTTAAGACAAGGTCCTTGTAAAGATAAAATTTACCCTTAGAACAGCTCCAACAGTGAAAGACTGTTAGGAGCAGGGAGGAGGACTTATAAGAGGCTTAAGAGTTTCTTCAGCGAAGGAGGAAAATGGTGGAAAGACGGAGAAATATTCTCCAAACACTGGATGACAGTGGGTTAATGAAATGCTACAGATTAGATCATGCAGTGATAATAAGTGCAGTCGATCTCATTAGAGATACGCACACATGTCCCAATTAATGCTAGAGTGCCAGAAATAAAACTCACAACACTAAGATATTTGGAAAACTGGAAAAATGCAACAGTGCAGCAAAGATGACTTAAATCTGTCTCAACCTTCCATCAGCAGAGTGATCACACTCACAATGAAAACACTTTAACAGCCAGCAGTTCATGTCATTTCCACTGGGTGCCCACACCTTGCAGGCTCACAAAAGGGCGTATCTGTGACAACCAATCATATGTGTTAAAAGAATGTATCACACCTTGCAACAGGGTCAACCACACCTCCTCACTAAGGTAAAAGTTTCTGTCCCCTCCTTGCTCAGAGTTGCTCTGAGACCTTTCCTAAATCACTCCTAAGCTAGGACTCCTTACTAAAAAATGTTTAGGCTAAGTTAGGATCTTTCTAAGTTGAGTATGTAATGTGTCTCTAGGAACACATTTCGTCATGATCACACAAACAGCCTCACAAGGTGAAAACAATACCAGCAATGCTGTTATAGCTGGTAATTATACCTTTTACAGCATTCAGTATGTATTTTAATGATTTATGTAATATATTTATATTCCAGCAAGGAGAAGTTTGCAGTTTGCTAAGTAACTACATAGTGGTGGCTCCATGTGTAAGCATGGATCTAATACTGACACCCCCACAGCTGGGTTAGGCCAAGCAAGAGAGGTGCTCCGTTGAAGAGGAAGCCAGGGCAAGTGTGGTTAAAAATTTCAACAATGGTGAGTGTTGGACTGGGAAAAAAAAAAGAATGGCTGGAAGATACCCCCAATGCCTGACTCCAACTATTTTGCACAATGGATATAACTAGATCACAAGTAATGTTATGTAATATTGCTTTGCAATTTTCTTGCTTTTTATGGCTTGGGGCCAATGGGTATTGGCATTTGTAGTTGAAATGGAAACAACTGCTCACTTGAAGCACCATGTTTTATCACTGAGTGGCTGGAAATATGTCTGACAGAGGGTCTTTAAACTGAAGATTGTGTGGCATTTTCCGTCCAAATACTAAGAGCAGGGGCCTGCAAAGTGAAAAAAATATCTTAATAAAAACCTTAACAAGAAATCCAGAAGGCGCAGCGGCTCTCAGGTAATGGTGGAGTCACTGGTATTGATCAACAGCCCTATCATCTCCCCACAGACATATAAGAGTCATTCTGTGTTGTGAGCAAGTAAAAAAAACTGCACCTTTGCTCCAGTAGAGCTTCTCAGTGCCCATTGTGGTTAAATTGTGCATCATAAACCTGCACTTATCCATATTTTTACACTAACACTGGGTCAAATGATTGTGTGTAATTTGAAAGGTGTCTCTCATTATGACAAACCCACAGAGAATTACTTTCTTCCTACTCTGCAGTCCCACTCAAAGCGTTTTAGCATCTTTGAGCTCGTTCTTTTCTGCTTTTCTGATCAGGCTCACCACTGTCATCAACCTTTAATTCCAGCCATAGCAGGCAGCTGTTTTTAGTGGAAAAAACTCTGATTTGATAAGCCTATTGTCGGGCACCAGCCTACCAGGAGTTAGTGGAAACAAAAGCCACAGCTAAAAAAGCAAATATCAGACTTACATTTGTCAAGACATGAGAAACAAAAATGAATGAATGCAAATGCTATTCTTTTCTAGCTGGAAGTGCAAATAAGCAACACTTTGCTTACACATTAGCTATATAAATTGTACAATTTTAAGCTTGTTGTGAAGTTCTGTCCCCAAGTGCCAAAAACAAAAGTGCAGTTTCAAAGCAGTTATAATAATGCACCCCCCTTCTCAACCTGCTCCATCTCCATTCCCTAAGTCTGGATCAGACGGCGTCCTATCTGTACCCAGACCTATAACCAATAGATTATTGACAATTACTAAAATTTGATGGGGTGTTTTTCATTTTAACATAGCATTTGTAGCACTTTCACGTGATGCTACTCGGCTAATTAAGCCTGTGCATTCCAATAAGCGTTATGACTCGAGTAAGTGAGATATACACACGTTGGAGAGAAATAAGATACAGCAGTCAGAGAGAGTCAGAGAAGAGTAATTTCACATGCCCTGTTCTGAAGAGAGAAAAGTAGACATCGAAAACAGAGCTTTTAATCAAGAATGAGCAGACTCATTCATTCAGTCATTATCTAACCACTAATCCTTTTAGGGGTTGCAGGGGGATGAAGCCTGTCTCAGCTGACATTGGGCGAGAAGCAAGGTACACCCTGGACAGGTCGCCAGACTATCACAGGGCTGATACATAGAGACAGACAACCATTCATGCTCACATTCACACCTACGGGCAATTTAGAGTCACAGATTAACCTTTGGACTTTTGGGAAGAAACTGGAGAACCTGGGGAAACGTGCAAACTCCACGTGTAAGGGCTCCCCTACCCCAGGGTTTGAACCCCCCACTGCAGGTTCAAACCAGGAACCCTCTTGCTGTGAGGCGACAATGCTGACCTAGCACCACCGTGCCGCCAAATTCTTCCCATGGTAGTTCAAAATCAGTGTGTCTCATCATGGCAATAATTAAAACCTGAAATGTGAAGCGCCACTATGAGACAAAGCACAGAGCATCATTTGAGCAATCATACCCACTCAAATCTGCACTGAATTACCAGTCCCCTTTGTACAGCCTGTTCAAGGAGGGAATCGTGTGCTATAATTCTGCCTGAATTATAATGCAAGTTAAACTTAAGATGCCTGCAAATCGCCTATTGGCTATAACTGATATTTGTTATGATAATTCATTATATGACAATGTGTTGCTTGTGGTGACCTGTGGCCCCCATCAGCTTCATGGAGCTCTACAGTGAGTTTCAGCTCAGTGTTTAGCTGTCCGTCCCCTGACTGTTTTGGTTCACCCTCCCCGCTCTCAAATCGTTAAATAACCCACGGTGTACTACCTGCTCAGCACCAAGCAACACACAGACACTGTTAGAAATTGGCTGGTGAACACAGTGTATCATTTAGCAGCTAAAGAGCCAGAAATTTCCCTCAGGAGTTGGTAGAGACCAAAAGCGGAGCTAAAAGAGAGTCAATGTACTTACACTCATGAGGTGGAGGGAAACACATCTCCAAATGAATGATAATGTTGCTAAATAACTGCTAAATGTGCATATAAACAATTCTTTGCTAACAAGTTTGCAGCTGATAAGGTGATAATATGTCAGTGTTGTGTCCGCAACTTGGCTCCGCTGCCCTGAAGTGGCCAAATCTGTTATTGCCTAGACCTGCTCTCTCTTTGGATGTAAAAGTGTGTCAGAGTTCTGCGTGGTATAAAGCCTGACTTTCATTCATCTTATCAGGTTGTTAGTATTTTCCCTAATTCCCATTTTTAGCAAAAGAATCCCAAGTGCCATCTACAAAGTGATTAGAATTCAGAAACACACTTTCTATTATAAGGCCCTCTAGATGATGTCAACATAATCAATAATGCCATTACCTTTCAATTAGTCGCAATCATGCTGAGTTTATTAGGTTAACACTGCAATAATATCCCTCAATAAAATCAAGCAATCCTTTTTGAAAGTCAAGGGATGTAACTGCCTCCTGCAATCCACACTTCAATCTGCTCTTTACCGTCCCTTTGACATCTTTAATGGCATCTTAGTGCATCAGCGCTAAAGTAACTCTTCCTGAAACATCTCTTATTCCGTTCTGTTCTCCCCTTCATCAGCCGCTGTGATGAATCTGTGAGCTAACACGCCCTGACCAAACATCATTTTATACTGGAGAAGGGCCAGTATTTGGAAATCTTCCAGGTAATTCAGAAGAGCGGGCTTGATTGTGGCATTAAATATGCTGCAGACACCATACCATAAATGTGGAAGTTTTATATCACCTTAAAACTCCTTTGCCGGGACACATCTTCACTCATGCTTTACTACTTTTACTGCTTTTCGAATGTACATCGAACACTTTGCTGCCATCAAAAGAAAACTTTACCAAAGTTTTCAGAAGGCAATATTTAAGGAGTGTACGTCAGATGGAAAACACAATCCACTTTGATCACAACATCTGTGCTGTAGTACTTCTGTTCCTTGTTATGTCACGGGAGCAGCCGAATACTTTCTGTGAGAGCTTCTAACCAGGACGGGGTGTTCTCCTTGTTTATCCACCACAGTTTCCCGCTGGCGTGAAAGGGCTGTCGGTTAATTTTTAATTTCATCCTTTGAAACACATCAGTAAAGTGGGTTTCCTAATTAACCCCATTGCCTATGCAGATTGAGGCAAGAGGCCGCCTGAAACAACACAAGCCTCTAAAGTGTTGTCTGTTTTACTAAGACCTAGTTCCATCACCTAAAACCTCGCTATCGCCACCCACCGGCAGCAACGTAAACATCCTCCAGCCAAAGGAATCCAAGCATTATTTGTTCCATTGGTCAAAAACAGAAAAACACTCACATAACATAAGATGGTAATGTTTACTTCAGTGAGCGATCTCTTTCTGTTATCTGTATGGGTAAGATTATTCCCTCCTTCAGTTGCCCTGCTGTGAATTGGCCTTTTCCATCCCCCTCCATTCTCTTTCACATCTGACAGCAGAAATAACAGGCCTGAAGATGGCCCGTATCTGCTGTGAGAATGGAAAACAAAGCCCACATCAGCCCATAGACCTTCAGTAGAAGACAATGCCATCCATTATCTTGTTATCTCCTGTTTGGGAATTGAATCGGCTGAGAGGAGTTATACAGTAATCATGCTGCCAGATTCTATTAATTTTGTGTTGCAGCGAGCATGATGCAAACAGCCTGTTGCCCGCTCTGCCAAAAATGCTTCACTCTGTCCCAAAAATGCTGAAGACATGTTGGAAGGTGACAGTTTACCCTTGGTTTCAACCTGCTGCAGGTGAAAGGAATATGTCATCAAAAGGTTACTTGAAATCATATTCAGTCCCTAAGCTGTGGTGACATAACACAGAAGGGGAGTGGATTTGTCGCTTTGTTCTACTGTAGGTGTTTGTTTAATTATAAAATACAAGGTTGTAATTAGGGTTAATTTTGCTCATGATATTCCCACACTCATTCACAAGAGGCCTTTTCCTGTTAGTCAGGCGCTCCATTCACTCCATGAGCTTAGCTTCAAAGCGCTATCTATTTAGAGGAGGTGAGATTTAAATGTTTTGTGATGTAATGTCTAGCCTTTTATTTTATTTTCTGTTCATTCATGATTATCACTTTTAATGCTATCCTGGTGGCTCAACGACATTGCTGCAGTAACATGGTGGCCACCCTCCAGTTTCCTCCCAGGTAGCCCAGCTGGGTAAGCAGCTTCATTTGAGCCACAAAACCCCTTTAGCATTGTTCCCTATGTTAGCACCACTGGCCATGCCAACACTGCTAATGCTGCCAACAGAGATATCAATGCTAAAGGGGGCTTGCAGCTCAAAACTGAAGCGCTCCCTCACTGGGACAACCCTGGAAGACCAGAGGTTGGGCACAGTGTTTCCACAACATCATTGTTGGGTCGGGGCATCTTTACCAGCGCTAACTGATGAATGAGCGGTGCAGCAAGCGAGTTTCCACCCAACCTGGTGGTTGCATCGTGCAAAGCAGCCAAGGCTAGCTAACCAGTGGGGACCAGAGGGTGGGCAGTGGGCACAATGTTTCCACATGTTACGCAGCTATGTTCCTAGTTGTAAACACTACAAGGTTAAGTCATGACCAAAGATCTTAGGTTTACCCATTTACCTAATTATAAATATGCACTACTCTTTAATATTTTTCCCTTCTCCAGAGTAGATATGATCTCCCGGCGAGCACTGTTTTCTTATATCTCAGACTTTGCAGTGCCCTAAAGTCCTGTGGTGTTCCAGGTAGTAGCCAGTTGTTAATCATCCCTTGCTTCTTTTTGTATTGACCCAGACTAAATCCACTGGCTTGGTCTCATTTATCTACTCCAAACTTGTTTTATCCAACTCTACTTTTTCACCAGTGATATCTGTGTGGAAGAGAAGATTGAAAGTGTATGCTACTGAAAAAAAATATGGAGCAATGTCTGTAAATCCTCAAAGAACCTTTCACATCAGTTAATCCATTTCAAAAGCTTCCATTGATTCTGATTTATTCAACATGGCAGACTTTAAGCTGAATAATCAGACACCAGTCATTGCACGAAGTGCACCATTGGTTGAGTTGGGACATGTTTTGGGAGTGCACTCTGGCTTTTGACTTCTGATCCCACATAAGAACCCTCCTAAAGAAACTTTCACAACATGATCTTCTTATGTGCCCTTCTGTTCTTCCACCCAGCAACTTGTCTGCAACAACAGATTGAGAGTTAGGGAAAATTTCATTTCTGATGAGCACTGCAGGTTAGAAAAACAATTCCCAAATCCACGGCTGAATTACCTTAGGGTCAAAACCAATGTAAAATCAAATCCTATAAAATTTGCTAAAAATCACCAAGATCTGCATCAGCTTTATTAAAGCCTGTGTCTTTGCTTGTGATCATGTCGTTTTTCCATAATGGTATTTTTGTGTTTTCTTTTGTTCTTTGTAAACTGTTTATTGGTTTTGCTTCTTTTTTGATTAATAATTTATCAAATTCATAACTACGCTGCTATGATGATGTTTCACAAATACATCTTGACATATGGGCATTATAAAAATGGCTGAATGGGGGGAAATACTGTTTGTGTAGTATAAAAAAGGCAGATGAGAGTGCAATGACTGGGAAATAATGGTGAGGGAAGAGTTTCTATTGATATTATAAAAATAAATGAAACAAATGTGTTTTATATTTTATTCTTTTTTTTTTGATACCCATCTCCTTCTATTTTAGCTTGTCTTTATTTTATATTATTTTCTAGCTTTTTAAATAGTATTGAAATGTCACGCTATAATTTCTTATAGACTTGATGTTTTTGGTGTTTAATGTGGAGCACTTTGAATTGTCCTATTACTGAGATGTACTACATAAATAAATTTGCCAAAAACAAAGAAAAAAACAAATCACTCAATTTAAAACAGCACAGCCTTTCTAAAGTGAAGCCAAATACGCCAGTCAAACAGCTTTCCATTTACTTCCACCAACAAACAGGCCATTTGAGGAAAGCTTCCAGAAGCTTGTTTACAGCTGTTAGCTTCTGGCTACAAACACAGGCATCAATCAAAATCCCAAGACTAAATGCAGGGAGGTTTGCAGTTCAATTTAGGGATGTTTGTGATATAACCACATCAAATGATTAATGTTAAAAGGGTTGCTCACAGTGCGGAAATGGCAGAAAAGTATCACTCAGATGTACATGATCGATTTTTTGATTTTTATTGTGATGGTCACAGCCACATGGTAAGGTTTTCCCAATTCATACTCTTTAAACTCATTAGTTTGTTATCTACACAGGTTAGTTTCTTTTATGGCTAACCATGCCTAAACAATTAACATCACACAGTTGGTTTGACTTTGAATCTGTTTATTTGCTTTTAACCTCATATTGTCCAATTTTTGTGTGTGTACACATTCTAGCAATGTAGGGTTACACAGGCATATTGTTTGATATTGATTATCTGTTTCTTTGTCTTTGAGTTAGCATGGTTGTTTACAGAGGTCCCTTCCTGGTGGAGCAAAAGGTGTGGCTGAGGGCTGAGGACTCTTAAATCCTAGGGTGCGTTCCAAATCTCATACTTCCTCTTCTTTACTTTTAGTAGGTACTGCAGCTGCCCTTAAAAAGGATGTGCTGTTGCAGGCAGTATGCACACAATCAGGACACAATACTTTCTTGTAACATTACACCCTGAATTTGGACCTTCTTGCTTTTATATCCATTACCTTGGAGATAAACAAACGCTGTTTACCAAGTTTGCCGGGGACGGAGATCAACCCAGAGAGCTCTGCTGTTGTTACTTTGCAATGTATGTAGTTTAACTTTAAAGTTATAACATATTATATTTGTGACAGTGACATTACATCTGTAGTTCTCTGTTGTTGTCATTTTCATAGTTCTGTCCTGTTGTTGTTTGTGATATTTATGATTATTTTGTTTACTCAAACAATTAATATTCCTATTATGACTATTATACTGGTCATCAGTTACTTGAATGCTCTGTCATCCATCACTGAGACTTGTGACAGCTGTCAATCAGCTGTGATCTGTTTGCGGCTCAGTCGATGTGACATTATCGTCCACTGTGCAGACGATTGTGGGTCAGAATAGCCAGAAAAGCATGCTAGCTTGCATACTGCAAAATCAGACCAGATACAGTAGAACCTCCTGGTATTTTTGGCACACTGCATTTCACATTTAGACATACTAAATCTTTTTCTGGTTAACTATACAGTATGATAATATGGGTATTGGAACACACTGCTAGAGCCAACTCATTGGACCAAACCATGTGCTGCCATGTCATGTCATTTGGGTTAGTCAGTTTTGCTTTGTATTTAGTTGTAGCTGCCGTCCATTTTGGTTACCCTTTGTGTATTATTTGGTTTGGCATATATATGCTCCCTTGTGTGTCATTTTCACAGGTCAGTTTGTTCAGCTGACAACTTGTTTAGTTATTATATTGAGTAAAGTTATGCTATGTTGACCTCTTTCAAAGGCCTAGTTGTTCAGTTCTTGGTTTGTAATTTTTCATGCATTTTTTTGCGTAAATACAAACCCACAGCTTTGTTAACAATGCTTGCGCCCTTGTTGCCTCACTGCTGGTCCCTGACAGTCATGCACACATACATGTGCCCAACCCTCATGGGTTTACAAGACACCATGGCAATGACGTTGCCATAAACAATCAAAAGTAGTTATTTTACTGCCGGGTCCTGAAAGTAAATGTTCTGCCTTACTGTATATCTCAGGCTTGACTCAGAAATTCAGCCAAAAGGTTCCTTTTCTGAAACAAAAATCAAATTTTTCATAATCATCTCTAAGCTGCCTTTAGCCTCTTTTAGCTAACTGCTAACTGTTAGCACACATTTTAATATGGTTGGGTCCCTCAGCTCTCATCACCCTGATTATATAAAACTGTATGCAGCTCAGACAAATCAGGCACAAAATGGCTGAGAGCCAAAGTAAACAACTAGACAGCAAAGTTAACATCTAGCAGCTAAATAGTCCCACAAAAACCTGTTGGATGTGTAAACAGGAAATAGTTTGCCAACATCAACTTGGTAAGCTGGTAGCACGTTATATCTGTGTTTATGAGTGTGTTTTAACACAGATATTTCTACATTTTTGATGTCTGATGTCAAAGTGTGAACAATTTAAAAAAAGGCCCTAAAATAATTACTGTCTCAGTTCCAGCCACCAAAATTGGTGCTGAGCTCTGAAAACAAATTTAAGGCTACGCGAGTGTCCTTATATCAGTGTACATAAAACCAGTACAGCCAAAACAAATATTTTTACATTTCCATTTGGTCTTGAAATGTTTGTCTGATCTTTTCACTTTTTTAAAAGCATGCCTGGATAAAGAGAATCCCCAGCTGTATACATACTTGCCAATGTAACCTTGAGACAGAGGACTGCGCTTGTTTGAAGAGTCAAATTGTGCACATACTGTACCCCTGCTGCTGCACTGAAAATCACATGCTGATGACTCAAAGCCTCTGAAGGTTACTTTTTCATTACGACAAGGAAGAAGAACCTTAAACAAATGGAAGGATAAAAACAGTCTGTGTTTACTTGGCCTTTGGAATTGCTCAGGTCCCTTTCACTGCTAAGTCACTGCAACAGACAGGGCTTCTGTTGCTTTCATACAATCTTACCTTGGTTTAGTTTTGTTTTTAAATAAAAGATTATCAACTTTTAAACTTTTGCAAATGTCAGTTCAGGTAAATGTAAGCTAAAACAACAGAGTTATTGAATTCCTGGATGTGACTGGATATTATTTCACACAGTCTCTTTTCTTAATCTTTTCTTAATGTAATGTACTTTGTGTCAGGGTTTAATACTGCAATACTCTTTTAAAATGGTTATTTCTCATTACAGTTCTTATATTCAAAATGAATCAGATAAAATTGCAATAAGTAAGCCATTTGCTTTGAGCAAATTCTTGGTTTTCTCTGCTTTAGTGCTGCTGACATTCGAAGAATTACACTTATTCAAGTATAAAAACATCATGCCTTTGTGGGGGGTTAGGTGAGGGACTATTTTTTGGCCAGGTGCAGTGACATCCTGGAGTCTTGTCATCACCATACTGTTTTTGCTTTTTTTTTAAAGATATTTTTTGCCTTTATAGATAGGACAGTTGAGTGTGAAGGGGGGAGAGAGAGAGGGGTAATGACATGCAGCAAAGGGCTACAGACTGGAGCTGTGGCAACAGCCTCGTACATGGGGTGCCTGCTCTATCCACTAATCCACCGACGCCCCCTGTTTTTGCTTTTAAATTGTTGCTATGTAAAGCACTTTGGGCTGCAATTTTGCATGAAAGGGCCTGAGCTGAGTTTGAGTTTGAGTTTGAGTTTGAGTTTGAATGTGAGTTTGAGTTTGAGTTTGAGTTGCTGTGCAAATAAAGAAGTTACTGTTCCTGATGAAGACACAGTTCAGGCATATCACCTTCTGTAGCTTTAGAGGTGCAGATTTTTTACCTTTGGACTGAGCCAGGCTATCTGTCTCCCCTGTTTCCACTCTTTATGCTAGGCAAAGATAACTAGCTTCATATTTAGTAAACAGATTTAAGACTTGTAGTGATCGTCTTATCTAAGTCCCAGAAAGAAAATTTAGCGTATATCTCCTCATGGTCCACAAGCTGTACCTTCTGTGTGAGCACTTTATAAAATCTAGTGTTTATACATGGCTCGAACAGAGCTACACAACACTATGCTATTCAAATATTCCTCTTCCACGTCTTCGGCCATGAGGAGCAGGCCACACCATTATAGGTATGAAATGTTAATAACATTGGAGATATCACTGGAGCTTCTGAAGGAGCACTGATGGATGGGTTGTATTTTTTGGGGGGTTGAATTCAAATATCAAGAGTCTTTTGTGAGAACTGCAGGTTCCCCTTTTACATTTATACAAAAGTGCCCATTAGATTGATGAAAAAAAAGATTTTTTACCCAGGAGAACATGCTCTGGTCACAATAAGATTCATAATATTGCTTATCTTGGTCTCATAATAACTTAACAGGAGAACAATATATGGGTATGGTTAGTGGTACCTCCCCCACACTCTCCCTAACAGCTTCCCGTGATCTCCTTTAAGTGCTTTACTTTCCAGGAGTGCACTCTCCAATATGATTAACCTGTTGTTCCATGCATTACCGCTTTGTTTTTCTCATGATATTTAATAGCCCACCTGCTCCAATGAAGCTGACCCTATATATTTAAGAAGTGGAGGAAAATGGGATTCAATGTTAAAAAAGAGCAAAATTTGCTAAAGATAACAGAAATACTGAAAATACTTGTAGTAATGTACAACACAATGCAATATAATGGCTTGAGCAAAGGTTTCCAAATACACCTTTTTATTCACAGACGATCATTACATTTAGCAGCATTTAGAGTCCAAAGGGATGATTAATAAGGTTTGATTACCAGCTACACCAAGCTGTCAAAAATGTATAACCCTCCAAAGTCTAACACCAGAAGTTATCTTGGAGAAGAAATAGCACTTTTAAGTAGACTTACCAGTAGTGTGTGCAATAAGAATATCTAACAAAGTCAATAAATTAAGCATGGATCAATGAAGTAATAATTAATCTAGGCTGCAACCAAAAAAGCATCTGCGTATTGAAGATATGTGGGTCTCGGTCTATCCAACACTGTAATACTGCCCTCATTCATCTCAGCAAAGCTCCTGTTTTCTTAGTTATCATCAGTGGAAACTGAGAAGCTTTGAAATAATCATCACAAAAAAAATAGAAAGAAAAAAAGAAAAGGGAAGCCCTGAGAGGCGCTGTGGAATATTGAGTGACACCTGCCACAGATAGGGATCAAAACCAAAGGGGGGATTCCCACTGAGTGACATCTGAAATCTGAACACAAACCAGGCACTGCATGAAGACTGACACACTACACAAGGTGAGTTGATATTCACTCAGCAGCTGCGTTTGAGGTAACCAGCCTGTTTCTCAGTGTGTATTCACCACTATGCAAAATAGCTGTGTTTATGTTTATTGTTTGTGTGTGTGTGTGTGTGTGTGTGTGTGTGTTGGCGGGTTATCGTTTCCATGTGGGAATGAATAAAAGATTCAAATGCTGCCTTTGCCGTCTCAGGCTGTGTTTCTGGTCCTCAATTCGACTGATTTTATCTGTTTCGTTTCAAGCAAACGGACAGAGCGGATGGAAAAAGTCATCATCAATCTCAGCTTCGCACAACCACATACTGTTGCTTCAATAATACGCCTCATATTTCAATTTCAATCTCAAACTAACTGCAGAGATTGTTTTTGTATTTGCACCGTTTGAGGTATTTTGCAGCACAGAAACCCCTCCAGGGACTCAATCAGTACTGCTTTTCCATGAAAATGTGTTATGATTTACATCATGCAGTAAAGAGCTGAATTTGAATGCTGCATCTTCCGCTTGTCAAAGACATGGAGAAGCTGTAAGTGCTTTGGCATGACTGTCCTCCCCAGAGATGCAGCATCAGATGTTTGTCCAAATGGCTGTGATCGTTCCCAAAACTTAAAGGGGAACTCCATCGATTTTACACATCAAAGCACTTTACTGGTCTTGGACGCTACTGCATATCTGGAAAAAGTTGTGGGAAAACGCTTTGTGGTTCCAAAGGGAGCTGCAAGCCTGATAAATTGGCTCAAATGACACTTCAGCCTTCAGGTTGACAGTCGTTATGCTTTTTATTGTTGTTGTTTATTTTGTTTTTGTTGTTATTTGTTCCCCTTTTGTGCCAGAGAAACAAAGAAATCTTCATTACTAAAAAAATTACTGAACTGTTTTAAAGCCATTCAGTCCTTTATTACACTATCTTTGAATGAGCACAAATTCAATCAGTTAGTGCCAATTACAGTAGTTAGTCAATGAGAATGTGTGTGTGCATGTGTTAGGGGGCATAAGCACATACAGCGAGCAGCAGCAGCGACTTACCGTCTCACACCAGCAACCACGAGGACTGAAACTGAAATGGAGCACCTGCCGCAGCAAACGAACACGCCGTCTGCGGTAATTTTGACTTGACCATCAGACCTCACTACAAGCTGATTGGCTGTAGAAACAGATGACCAGCTTTACCTTCTAAAAGCCGGTGATTTGATCAGTGGAGCTGCAGGTGACACCATCAGCCGGCCTGAGTCGAGCTCAGAAGGCCAGTTCACACCGCTGCAACTTTTCTCAGAAACATTCTTAAACGGTTTTGTTTCATCGCGAATCAGCAGTGATGTCGTCACGACTAAGCCACCTGAACACCACGCATATATTCGTGTACCTGACTTCCCATGTCATAACCAATAACTCACCAGTTCCATGTGAGGGCAGCATAATTCTTGGCCAGTAGTAACTTCCTGGAGTCACTGTGAGGTTGCCAGGCAACCAGTGGAGACTCGGAAAACACTATATGAATGTTTTCATAAGGGTGATTTGTCACATTTTTGAAAGGTACTTACAGAAGATGACAGACACATCTGATCAGAAGGGCTCATATGGCCAGCTTGGATGCCATTTACAGAAGTGTTTTGTCATTTACTTTGGATGACTTGTTGGGTTTGGCATGGCCGACACTTCAGGGCTGTTGGGTTTTACACTGAAACAAATGATTTGCAGACTAAACAAACTGAGCAGCATTCATCAAGCAACACTGAAGCAGATGGAGGAAGGCTTAATGCCAGGACATTTTGCAGGTTAGTCTGCATTTTTGGCAACTTCAACGGAAGCTGAGGTTGGACTGTAACCTTGTGGCGTTCGCACCTGCTGATGCTGATGCTCCCTCGATTTGTTAGAGAAACATGGTTAATTGAAACTCATGAGGTTGGGATTTATTTTTCGCTGCATTGATCGTATTTCACATTGGTGGGGTCTTTCATTTCATATAGCATCCCCATTGCCTTTCCTATCATTAAAATGTTTCCGGCTCTTATTAGGAAAGAGACCCAAAATCAATACGGCTTACAGTCAGTGTTGTGAAAGGTTTTGGAACAGTCCTGCTGTTTTTCTCTGCTTGGCTGTGTGTGGTTGGGAAATCACTGAAGTCTCATTAACAGAGAGTTATTCCATACGGCCAGCGATATATACAGTAATTACTCCATTCTTTATGTTGTGTATGTGCTGGAGCTTTTAAATGTAATGGTGCCTCGTTAAGCTCCCTTACGTTAAAGAAATAGTTTTGTTTTTCTGTTCTGCTGCCAACATGTTTTATTGATAAAAGAATAAAGTGAATACTCAGTATGATCACCAAAAATATATACCTTCAACCTTAGAGGTGATATTTCAGGAGATACTTGGCATTACTTTAGCTGGAAACTTGCCCCCTGTGTGTCATTACACTGCTACTTATCTCACCGTTGTCCTACAGCGTGTGACTAATTTCTGCCTGAGCTGACTTGGAATGTCATAGTCAAAGTCAAACCTCCAGCTTTGGACAATATGCAGCTCACTGCAGAGACCACAGAAATCCAATCCAAATCCAATTTGGCTTGTGATTGATTACCAGGCTCACTACTTAATTAGGTGGGCAGCTAGGCTAATAACTGATGTAGATACATAGGAGCTATTTCCTTCAGCTTCCATGTAAACATACCATCGACCTTTGTGGCGGCGTTTGACCATGTGGCATTACTTATCTGTCACCAGCTTGTAAAAGAACACACCTCTCCCTAATTCCACTAATATGCAGTTAATCTGCTAATTCATCTTCCAAGCCTGGAATGCTTTCGTAAATGAATTCAAAAAAATTCACCCGTCCATGCACTGTAATTGCTCCCGTGATTTGTGAGGTGACCTTCGAAGGGAAAGCCCCTCGACCACACGGCAATAATCAAGCAAAGGGGATTTAAAGAAGACAGAAGAGGCCATTTACTCGGATCCACATGCAATCCTGCGCTCTTATCAGACCAATGACAGCCTCCTGGATGATAACACAAGGTGAGCTAAATAAATACACACAGCTGTTTCAAGTTCACTGGGAGCATCTGGTCAGATGTGACGTAGCTTTAGACAAACAGTCAAACTGCCATCTTGACCTGGGATTGTCATGAGTAAATATTTTGGGACTCAAATGGAGCGGGTGCAAGATATTTGCCCTCCCTGTCAAACACTGAACAGACAGCAACTCTAGCATCTGCTGAACTGAACTATGAAAATTTTCCTCACCTGGAGTCTGAGCTTTTTCAAAGACTGGCTGAATTATAAAATGCCAGCCTCACATTTTGTGTGGATGGGCCAACTATGAATCGGGAAAATAATGAGCCCGGTCGTGGACTGTGATGCAGTAAAGTAAAGAAGCCAACTTTCTGAAAGAACTCATTTAAAGGTCAATGTAGCCATTCAAACAATACAGGTATTGTACTTCAACCATAGAACAACAACTAGTCAGTAAAGCCATCAAGGGCCAGGTGTTAAAATGAATGCACCACTTTTCATAGAAAGAACAAAACAAAATGTGTTGTGAGGATGTGTGCGCACTTGCTTGCCTGCTGTACACGGTGTGTATACAGACTTATGACTCAGCTAAGCAGAGTGTGATGAAGAAATGGGGCAGAGAGAAGAAAACCACAGAGGACCTTTTCAACAACACTTTTATTTGGATCCTTAATCTTTTCAGTGCATCACAGGTCTGAACATTGTCTCAACAGAGCTCCATGTTATCTGTAGATGTGTGTGTACTTTGACATCCTTATCTATATGATCTGATTCCAGCAATGTCCAACATGTGACCCAACACATGCATTCACACCAGCACAGGAAAAGCATATCAGAATATAAATCAGACCTGCTCACATGAGTCATCAATCAATGGGCTGTTACAGCTGTAGGTTTCTGAATAAGCTCATGACTGTGCACATTTCTGTTCTTGAGCAAACACACACTTGTGCATGTTGTCCCTGCATGTAGTGTGTGTTTGGAATGAAACATACAGATTATATATTGCTTGTCAGGAACAGCCATTTGCTGGTTTCAATATATCATGATTCGGTTGGAAGGTAGATTTTAAAGGGCACACATAAAAATCTGTTTACTTGTGAAAATAGTTGTGTAATGTATTCTGTGGCTCTGAAGAAGATTTATCAAAGCTGGAAAAACAACCCTGGTGATGTCATCAGGGATAACTCCTCAGGCCGGATGCTTAAAATTCGACAGATTAACGACTAGAAACGTGTGTATGCACAAAGGTAGAAATGTGCATACGCATTCTTTTCATCAGATTTATAAAGCCGTGCATACGCCTGATTCTGTTTTATATATCTGGCTCATTGTGGTGCTGGGGACACGTGCACAAGCCCCATTTACACACCCAAAGTGAGCCAAAATGGTTGTAGAAACACCTTTAAATAACTGCATATCAAGTCGTGTGCCCCACCACCACTAATTAGACCCATTAGACCTGTCGATGAGAAATACAGTAAAGAAAGAGCAGTTTCACAGACTGTGTTGCATCGGCGAGGTTCTCCAACAGTGCCAATACAGCTGTCATTACACGCAGCTGTGGTAATTTGTTATATTTATCAAACGTCAGAGGGATGATCAATAATACATTCATAGTACTCATGTTGAAACTGACTTCACAAAATGCTTCACAGGGTAACATTAAACCATTATAACAGGGTGATGCATGTAACTAAAAAATAATAGTGAAATTCATTCCTCATAATTTAAAAATAACTATGAATGTGCCTCTGATTGACATTTTACAGAGGGGCATGGAGCCTGCAAAAATAATAACAACAACCTAAAAACAACGTTATCTGTCTCTGAACTTATATTCAATCTTCATATCACCCGCAACCATCTCAGCTAAAACAGTGTGCACACCTGAAGAATGCATGAGGTTCAAACATTCTTACTGCACATTCTGTCATCAGTTTATGCATCTCTTTCTTAATCTTGGCTTGGATTTGGAGATAATAACTTTATGACAGCCTGCGTCTTCACTGATCTTGCCAGCAAGGTTTTCATCCTCCAGAGTCGACTTCATGTTGAAAGCGTACGACTCCAGGCCGTTCTTGGCAGACACCTTGTCACGCTGGACATCGTCTTCAGCCTTGTACTTCTCAGCTTCCTGGATCATGCGTTCAATGTCCTCCTTGCTGAGACGACCCTTGTCATTGGTGATGGTGATCTTGTTCTCCTTGCCAGTGCTCTTGTCTACAGTTTTAAAAATCTCTGTGTTTCCCAGGCAGAAGGTGTCTCATGAAAGTCCATAAAGTTGTATTAATGGACTTGAAGGATCCAGTGCTCTCGGTGCGGGACTCAAGTCAGGATATCTCGGCCAGATTTTCGGCGAATGTTGGGCCGTTTTGCAGTGAAGCTGAGAGCGTTTGGACACACAGAGCTGGATTGGCGAGTCGATCCAAGTTGCCCAATTTTCCGCTGCGTAGGTGTAAACATATTGGCGGAACCTTTTTAGTTTAAAAAGAACAAGGCGCCCTTCCGCCACGGGAGGGGCTGTTGATGACTTGTGGGAGGAGCTGTTGATGACTTGTGGGAGGAGCTGTTGATGACGCCGCACATGCGACCCACTGGCGGTGGATAAACAGGAAACAGCTGATAGCAGGAACAAGCAGCTAGTACAGTAGCAAGAGGGAAAGGCAAACCTGGAAGACACTGTCCTCGCAAACAAGGAGGCCATTAACCATCAAGTGACGGGAACAGTGAAGGACGGACAAACATATGAGAGAATCACCAAAGGACTGACTAGCCGCAGCTTCCCTCGGAGCAAGGCTGTTTACGTCACACGCTGAGCTACACGTTTTGTTACTTGCTCACGCCCCCTATTGCCCTGAAAAAGGCACATTCTGTATGAACAAAAGTAGGTAGGTGGCATTTTGCTGCACTCCCTGATTTTGTTTTTATACTGCCAATGCTGAAAGAAGACTGATTTGGCTTTCCTGCAAATTTGCACAATTCCTATTTAAAAAGGGCTTCAGACAGTGGCGCAGTCCAGTGGTCATATTGTTACTAATTTTCATTTTTGATTGGTTGCCAAGCTACAAGGACGCAGGTCTTATCTTATCTTTCTTATCTTATCTTTCAGCCTGGCAAGCTGAAAACAAACTGCAGCGCAGTGTGTCATGTAACGCACATCAGGTGGCGCCCCAAGCACATACCCGATGTGTCGCACTTCAGCTCATTAACAGACAACCACACAAAGTTATTACTACTTTTTCTGAAAGATCTGAACTTCTTCCACCTTTACATTAGCTTAAAATTATGTGTGGACACCCTTAATAAAAGTTGATTTCTCACCCTAAGTCTCCAGAGCTGTGTCTCTCCGGGCAACATCTTTTTGGTCATGGTCTTTAGGATGTTGGGTCGTTTAGCTCGGAGTATATCTCAGCAAGTCTCTCCTTATCCATTTTTCCTCACACACATGACACAGCAGCAGGGTTCTCTTTGTATTTATGGTGAGGAGAGGAGTGGAGCTGCCACAGGAGCAGAGAAAAAGAGCTGCTACAGAAGCTGTTATGTACAGGCAGAGAGTGTGTGGGGGAGAAGTGCATTCACTTCCAGGGGAAGTGAGGCTGGAAATATGACAGTGATGTAAAGTGCCCTGGGGTGGAGCGTCCATGAGAGCCACCGCTGATGTAGGGGTTGTTCACTGAAAATAATAAGGGCATATTTTTGGACGCACACCGTTCAGCTCCGATTTCTTTTGGCCTTTAGAATGCAAAAGCTGGAGAGTGAGAAGTGGTGTGCTGGATTATCATAAAATTTGCATTTTCTGTACATCAATTCTGCAAAAATAAAAAATATAAGTTGGATGCACACTGAAGAAGTCATCCTCGCACTGTGCAAGCCATAAAAAAAAACATCGGGACTTTCTCTTGTCACTATGTATGCCTCCAAAACACCCACATCAACACCCGACCTCTGTTTTGCAGTCGTATGTTTGGAGTGCTGAGTGTTCTTCTTGAATGACAAAACCATTTCATGCAGACTGGAGAGCATTTATTTATGCAGACTCTTGACTGATGTCAGCTGGACTGACAGGGGATGAATGCAAAGAAAAGCTGGGGGCATCATACCCAGCAGCACAGAGGTGCTGGCACATCAAAGAGGGAAGCGGAGATTTTTGATACAGAGGGGAGGGTAGCAGGACAAGCTTCAACCCTGACAGTTCGCCACAGTGTGCTTTTGTAGATTACTGTTTGGTCTTTCCCAGGCGAACGCCGCACAGAAGGTAAGCAACAGACAAGCTGACAGAACACACATCAGGGTATCTCTCCGCGTTAGCTGAAAGAAACAGCAGAAGTCAAAACAAAAGTTGTGTCAGATGTTTGCAGGGTCTGTAACTCAGGGTCAACGCACAGCAGAAAGAAGCACTTACACTGTTAAACTCTGATGATGGCAGCAGCCTTTCGGTGGGTGCTCTCTGCTAAAAACTTGATCAAGGTATCGTGTAAAATAAAGCCACGCAGTATAATATGCAGCACAAAGCAGTGAAATTCAGATTCATGGCCCTGCTTGGCTCTAACACCTACAATCATAACAGCTCAGGATTTTCTTCCACAACCTATAAATCCCTCATATCTGATAGAGAGCAAAATACAGACCTGAGGTAAATTACTGCAAATCTTTATTTCTTTTTAATGTTGTCCTGTGAGTGGATGTGGAAATGATTTTAACTGTGAATGTTATCTTGCAATCAAAACAATCATCAGCTCGTGTTTTATCCAAGCTGCACCAGCTGATGAATGTTTTAAAGGCTCATCACGCAAGCATTTATGATGATATCTTGCAGCTGGTTCATGAAATATTTTCTGCCAATTATGCAGTTTGGAATTTTTACCTTTCATGTCGTTATGTTTCTTAACACTGGCATATTGACACATCTGGAGAAATTATCTGACTGTAGAGTTAAGCTACTGCCAGTTATACATGTTTCTATTCAGAGGTCATGTTTGCTTTTATACTACATACTACAGTACCCATGAATCTCAGTGGCCTGAATGTTATAGCTATATATATATATATATATATATATATATATACATATACATATACATATATATATATATATATATAACTTAAAGGTCCAATGTGTAGGATTTAAGGGGATATATTGGCAGAAACGGAACATAATATAATAAATTGAGCATAGCATTAGCTCAATGATGATGTCAAGCTCAGCTCACATCCCAGCTACATCAGCTGGTCTCAAACAGCCCAATCAACTGATGGAGCAGCTGCTTGATGGAAGGGAGTCAGCTGATAGATCACATGATTCCTTCCTATGCAACCAATGGGTGAATCTCATTCAGGGCGTCCTATTTAAACTGCTCTGGCCTGCCTACTGTTGCTGCTTCATCTGCAAGCTGCTTTGCAACCTGCCTCCACCCAAGCTCCTTCTTTTCATGCTGTGTCTGACTTATCAATGTCATTTCTGTTTGTCACTGATGCTGCTCTGTTCTGTTCTGGGGGGTCTTTGCTGCTGCTCTCACTACCTTAGGCTTTCCATGTGGGCGCATGGAAGGGCAAGGAGGTTTGCCTCTGTGCCTCAGGCTTTCCTCATTTGCACATGGAAGGGCAGACAGGTGCGCTCTTTCTGTCTTTTGGACCCCAGAGCAGAGCCATACCGCCAAATAAATAAATACTGCAAATGGTAATAAAGTGTTCTTTGATTAAAGTGTTCCTGAATGAAGTATGTTTTTGTTAGTGTTCAATCACCTGAAAGTAAGAATTGTGTTTTCATTACTTAACAATGAGCCATTTACATCTACATCGGGAGCAGGTCCTCGACCAGGCAGATTGCCATGTTGCGCGACCATGTTTTTAATGTTAGCTATGTTAGCCCAGAACAGATAAAGCAAACAATGGCTCTAGATAGGGGCATTAGCATTTTAGCATTGTCCACCGAAGTAAGCAGCCCCTCCACAACGAAAGCATCTCAAAAACAGTTTTTTTTAACAGGAAACTGCTTCACTCAGTGATTTTACCGGTTTAAATCATAGGGTCCGTCTGTTTTGGAGAGGAAGAGACCGCTGCTGATAATCTGGCTCCTGGTAAAAACCCTTTGAATGTCTGGATCTTACATTATCAGAGAAAAAAAAGGTGAATCCATATTAGCAGGTGCTAGGTTAGCAGGCTGTTTCTGAAAAGCTGAACAGCATTGGAGAAAAACTGATTGGTAACATGCAACAGTTTTTTTTACTGGTTTATATTACCCATTTGTTTTGGAGAGGAGGAGACCTTGGCTTATGGTAAAAATGGTCATAAATAAGATGAGCACACATTAGCAGGTGCTGGGATAGCAACTTGTCCCCACATGCCGAACAGCATTGCAGAAACACTGATTTGTAATGTGAAACTGATTTATTAAGTGTTTTTGCCAGTTTTAAAAAAACCTGGTCCCTTTGTTTTGGAGAGGGACAGACCTCCGCAGATAATTCTCCTCCTGATTAAAAGTTCCTGAACAATGAATTCTAACTAAGGGAATTTTCAGCTGGTTGCAGTCTGCACTTGTCATTGCTATACCACTAAATCCCCTAAAGCATACACACTGTTCCTTTAAGTTTATTTTTTAAAGTAAGTATATTTATTTTATTGCATGAATCTGCTGAGGCGTTGTAGTACACTGGCACAGAGAGTATTTATGCAAAAAAGACTGTGTGAATGTGCTGTTTCATTGTAGGTGATTATAATAATCAACACAATGCAGAGTTAGGCCCACTACACAAGGGTATCCAGCTGCTTCAGTGTCAGGGTTCACCAAGCCCTGTGTGTCTAAAGGAGAATGTGCTTTCATGTGCATTTGCTGCAGTCTGAGAGGAATCAATCATCCTGCACTGGACATGAGGTAAAGCAAAGACAGTGCACTGATCAAAAATCCTTGACTGTGACTAATGGCTATGCCACAACTACACTTTGTAGCAGCTAATCATCAACTTGCAGCATGCAACATTTTAATCGTGTTCTGAAACGGTCTGCCATTCAAACCTAAAACACAGCGAGCACTCCCTGTGGATCAACCTCACCAGCCCATTCACGGGGCTCAAGAGGGACACTGTGTGTGGTGCCATCTGTTTGACTGTTCAGAGGTACGTTAAAAGAGATTTCTCAGCTAGAAAAGTTTTTTGTTACACTCATTCACTTTGGTTGAGTGCAATTTTAAGACTTAGTTATTGCAAGTAAGGCTGCAAACATTAAAAAGAAGAAAAAACAATCACTGCAGGTTTTAAGGTTCTTTATATTCAACAATACAATTATACAAGTAATAAAAGGACCGAATCCTCAAAATACTGCTCTTCAGCACCACACAGTGGACAAATACTTCACAGAGTAGCTTTAATCGTAAACATGAGCCGTAGCTATCCACCTGACAAGGATGAGAATCTCCAAACCCCAAGAACTCTACTTGGCTTTTACAGCAAAATAAATTCAAACCTACAGCAGAACATCTGTAGGAAAAACAACTGTATGCACTCAAACATGAAACCTGTCAATTAAATGTAACTGACATGTTTTCCACTGAGAAAACCCTGACCTCCCGGTACAACGTCTACCCCCCAACACCTACACACATTCATCTCTGCTTATCTCAGGGGACTGTGAGCACACCAGCCTTCAATCTACAAATAAGCCTGCTTAATTACAGCTAACTGTTGGCTGCGCTCAAAGCCATGAATTAAATTCCATAATGCTGTCCACAATCGATTTGTTATATCTCATGTGATAGCCATCAACTGCTTAAATACAAGCGGCAGCCACAGGAGCCGAGCCCATTGGTGGAAGATGGATGGCTTCACAAGGCCTGAATCAATATGTATCCCACACAAGCTGGGAATCAAGCTAAAGACTAGCTGCTCTCACTTCAAAATGAAGAAAAAGAACCTGATTGGTCAGGTTGTTTGAGGCAGCGCACTGCTCTGCTCTACTTGTAGAGAATCACACATATACATACGCACGTCTGTCTCTGGCACATGAAAGACTCAGCCAGTGCTTTGCCCAAGGGAACCGTGAATGGTGCAGATGAAAGATTTTATATGCATGTTCCCTGCATGAAAGATGAGAAATATGGCTTCCCACTATGAAAGCATTATGTGCAAACATGACTTGAAAAAGGAAGCTGTTTGTCAGTAAAATGGCATGGCTAACTATAATAATAGTGTTAAGGTCAAACTTGCGTTCTATAACAAACTTTCAGAATTACAAATAAAGTAAGTTTATGCTCATTTAAACACAATTAAAACCTGAACAAAAATAAATAAATTAACCATTAGTTGACCTCTCCACGATGGGCAGGGGAAAATGTCAAACATCAAATTTCGCTGTTTTCACACTCACAGTGGAAGAAAATTTGTGCCCACTACTGGTAATGAGCATGCCAGAGCTCGTTGACATTTCAGGTAATTTTACGAGACAGTGTTGGCTAATAATAGGGTGATACAGGAGAAACATTTTTCTCTAAACCTCTCCTGGTTCCAATTTATTTCTCTCCATTCCTATCTGGCCTCATAACTTCCCATTTGATTCCTCACGCTCTCGTCACTGTTTCAACCCGAAGTGATCAATTCTGATGTTGAGTATGACAGATCCTCTATCCAAGCAAGCTGTGTTTATGGGGTTGGGAATCACCAGAAGACCCACCATAAGATATTATTATCATGACACGAGCTCACAATACGATGTCATTGCGATATTGCAATATGCTGAGTAGTGCAATACAATATATTGTGATATATTTCAATTATCACCTTTTTTTTTCAACTGCAAATTATTTCCCCAAAGGAAACTGTCGTCAACATCAGTTTTACCTCATAAGATACAGTTTTCAGTCTGTTCATCTGACTTTAATCATTTTTATTGCAGCAAAATGTGATGCAAAGCAGACAGACTGACCAACACCATCATAAAACCTGTCAGAAATTCTGCAGACACCTGACAAACTGATCTGCTGGCAGACCTACCACCCTCTGCAAGGCCAGAAAACACTTCACATGCAGGTGTCCCGCTAACCATTCTCGGAACCCATCAGCTGTATTCGATACAGCCTCTGAGGGCAGACCCCCGATTTTTTGGCATTCCAGTTTGATTTGGGCGGAGGAGGTGAATTTCTGTTTCTGACTTCCATTTATATATAAGTAAATATGCTGAACCATTGCGATGGACTCAGAGTTTGCAGTGACGCCAATTATGTTCTGCCTCGTTAGTTCACCACACGGACCGTTTAACCTGGCAACAACTGCAGCCGGCTCAAACGTGATTGGTCAATATCACGCGGACTACAAACAGCCTACAACCAGAAACCAGGGCTCTTCCGCTCTTCTTCCGGATGCAAGATCTCCGGGGTTTGCCTACAGACTCTACATTCACTGAATGTAGAGTCTGTATAGAGACTACCCGCTAACTGAATGGCTACACCCATGTTAGAAGCATTGTCTCTTGAAAGTCTTGTGCTAGCTCTCATACACTGCTGTAGTTTGGAGAACGTGAGACAGCAGGCTCCAGCTCTCTGAGAGATAATGTGCCGTTATAGTCACATATGAATCCCCTGGCTTTGAAGTCCAGGCGTCATAAGTTAACGCCACCCTTACTGCTGTACTCAATGATTCCTCAACTTTATGTTCAACTTCTGTGTTGGTGGAAAAACGTCAGGACGGACGGAGTAGCATACCTGAGTTTCACTTTATTTAGCATGTAACAAAAGCCTTTGTTTTCAACAATGCTGTATGGATACAGATCTTTGCACATGTAGTAGGTGATGGACTGTGTTATTTTGTTTGCTCTCTCAGAGTTGGATGGTAGTTTTGTCAAGGTAAGAATGCCCAATCTTGGTTGATATTTTGGTGGAGCGGGTTTAGCATTAGCTTGGCTGTCATTGGCTAACGCTATTTCTGGATGGTGGAGTGTGAGTGAGCCCTCACGTTTGTAGTATTCCCAGACTAGTTTATTCTCATATGATTCTGCTTGCAAAATTGCATGTGTCATATCCAAGTACTCCTTTCCTTCCATGATAAAAAATCCAAAATAAGTCCATACGTTTGATTTAAAAGCTGACAGTGCATTTCTTATTACTTTCTCCGGTGCCTCCATTTTTGTTTTGATGAACTTCCTGCCAAATGCTGCTGACTGAGACCTCTGCTGACCTCACAGCAGCACCACCTAGTGGACAAAAAAGCAATTGATTTTATCATTCTAGTATTCAAAGTTGTATTAAAATGTGTATTTGTAGAAATGAATAATGTACATGACAAAAGATCGATACTTGGCCTCCGTGTATCGATACAATATTGCCATGCAAGATATCGTGATACTATTGATTTTTCCCCCCGCCCCAGCTTACAAGGTGCAGCTTTAAGCATATGAGCACTCATACTTTTTTTATATTAATACTGGTTTAAATATGTGATCGTTATGTAACCTGCAATGACAAACCCACAGAGATTTGTTACCTGACTGCAGTTCATCTCAGCTCTATGCAGCCTTTTAGCCAGTTTTAGCTCATTGTTTTCAACTGGAAGTAGGCAGCTGCTTTAAAAAAAAGCTCACATAAACCAACTGTATGCTATCTGCCCAGCAAAAACACAACGAACAGAAAAGGCTAGTAATTATCTGGTAAAGAAAGTTGAACATCCTGCAGCTTAAAAGCCAGGGGTCTCATTCATAACCATTGTGTATGCACAAAATGAGGCCTGAAAGAAGCGTATGCCACTTCCCATGCCCATGAACAATCTTGACAGGAGAACGTGCACATCTGAACGGAAACTCTGTTTGTTGCAGTGCCACTAAATGGCTGAAAGAAAACAGTAATTAGTGCACCTTTAATACTCACATGCTGTTTGTATGTTGACAGACTTTGGTGACTGTAATCGTTCCTCCTGTCTATGCTGGCCACGAGGCATGTGTGACTACAGTTTAATAGATGTGAGATAAAATCAAGGCATTAAAATATATTTAGGAATCTGATGTTATCACTTAACTAGATTAACAACAGCACCACAGCTTGTGTTTTCAGCTTTACCTGCAAAATGTTGGGGCAGAGAAGCATTACCATATGGGAACAGCCCACAGGAAGAGAGCACTGAGCTGAGGTTGAGATAAGGTAACGTGCTTCTGGCGTCTGTATCTCAGCTCTGCCCTTCAGTCCAAAAGCAGTCTTCCAGTCTTTCATCTGATTGCGTATGCATATCAGTGTCACAGACAAACAAACACTCGGGCTGCCTACAGAGCTGACTGTGTTTTTGGGTTGTCTTTGTGTCTCCTCCATGAGATTGTAGCTGCACTCGCTTCCAGCCCTCCAACACAATACTCCCTCAGTAGGAATAATTTAATTTGTTGCGATTTTCCACACAGAACATTATCTATGTGAACAACACTTGAGCAATCACTCAGTAATTTTGTTCAGGCTATCCAAAGAGATTAAGGAAATCACATCTTGGAGGAAACACGAAGAGTGCGTGACTTCTCCGAACGCCTAATTTGCGTCACTCCCAAAACTTGGTGCCGATTTCTGCTCCTCCGCCCATTCACAACGCCTCAAGAGGAGGCTGGTAATCACTGCAATTAACGTTTGTCTAATTAAGGCTTTGCTTGGTAGTGCTTTAATGGACCGCACAATACTGACAAATTAATCCATGCTCAGATAATAAATCTGATTTGACAGAGCACAAAATCATTAACCTCATGACCCAATGACAGTATCCAACAGAGTGTGTGAGATGCTGTGATTGGTTGCAGCTGGGTACACGGCTCTTGTTGGCATCCGTCTTTGCTTTGAAACAATTATTTTCATATCCAAATTTTGTGTCTCAGTGGTGTTTTACATATTTTCGGGGACTGTCAGACCTATACTAATTTTCAGAATTGATACATGTTATTCCCATGGTCAGAGACAGTCAAAAATTATTATATAAAATGAACAACTCTCTCCATAATCCAAAACTAAACTGAAAAACTCAAATTTGTGATGTCATCAAGTATAAAGTCTGGAGCTGCTACAAAGAGAGTGAACTGGGAGAGATGTCACTGAGGACACTAGCTCTTTTTAAACAGGAATTGTGCAAATTTGCAGGAAAGCCCAGTCAGTCTTCTTTCAGCATTGGCAGTATAAAAACAAAATCGGGGAGTGCGGCAAAATGCCGCTTGCCTACTTTTGTTTATACAGAATGCGCCTTTTTCGGGGCAATGGGGGGCGTGAGCAAGTAACAAAACATGTAGCTCAGTGTGTGACGTAAACAGTGACATGGGAGGGAAGCCGCGGCTAGACAGACGGCGATTCTCTCGTAAATCAGCCCGTCCTTCACCGTCCCCGTCACTTGCCGATTAATGGCCTCTTCGTTTGCGAGGACAAGGAGGGCGCGCAATTCCTTGTCTCCCCAGTTGCTCATCTTTACAGTGTCTGTCAGGTTTGGGTTTCCCTCTTGCTACTAGCTGCTCGCTAATTCCTGCTATCAGCTGTTTCCAGTTTATCCACCACCAGTGGGTCGCACATGTGGCGTCTCAACAGCTCCTCCCACAAGTCTTCAACAGCCCCTCCCCTTGTGGAAGGCCACCTCAGTCTGTTTAAACCAAAAAGGTTCCGCCAATATGACTACCCTACGAGGCAGAAAATTGGGCACCTCAGATCAACTCGCCAATCCGGCTCTGTGTGTATTAACGCTTGCAGCTTGCTGGCAAAACGGCCCAACATTTGCCAAAAATCTGGCAGTGTAAAAGGGGCTAATGAGAACATACAGGCACATCTTCTGTTTTATAACTGAGAACACTACAACAGAATAAAACTCATTTGGGTATAGAAACAGAAAAACATTCTGTGGGTCCACAAATCAGGCTCCCATTCATTGTCTATAGAGCAGCTCCAGACTTTCAGCACCCAAATAAACAATTTGTCTTGACTTGGCATAAGGACATCTTTCGTAATAAGATATATTCCATCCAGTGCTGTTTGTTGTGTGATGGGGTTGCGTGTGTAGGTGTGTGTTTGTAGGAACACGTCACTTAGCTTGGTTTCTGTTTGCTTTCCATGTGAAAGAGAAATGAGAATCATTTGTTTAAAAAATATTCAGCACTGTGAGCACCACATTCTTATGTGGGTGCTCTGATTTATAAATTCACACCAAAATAGGTTATATAAAATGGTTTATCGGGAGAAAACAAGCAACTCTATGCAAAATCAAACAGTCAGCACCGCCATATAGCCCACATGGAATGATCCCTTTTTTTTAAGCACATTTCCCTGCAACTGCGGTGATTCGACTGTGAGATCAAATCAGACTCCTCAGGTTGAATTGTTGAATAGTTGACACTCCAGGGTCACCCCTGGCAAATATTGATTGAACTTTCCTCGGCCATGAAATAACATTTTGTCGCCCTTAATTGGGTGGTGTTCACCTTTAATGCCACAGCATAGGGGTCCAACACCGCCAGGGGGTCCCATGAGTTACTGCGGGGGGGGGGGGGGGGGCTGCCAAGTTATTGCTTAATGATCTTGATTTGGTTTTATTTCCATAAAACTAAACTATGTCTGAAAATACACATTAACAGGAATCCAACATATTATTAGCAAAGCTAAAAGCTAAAAAAGCTAAAAAGCTGTTCATAAAAAAAAACACCATTTAATCAGTACACAACATTAATGATAGGCTAACTGTTAGCCATGGATGCTAAAACACTGTGCGGCACTGATCTATAACAGCAAGGTGAACTTCTTAGCCATTTGTATACTGTTGAAACGTACTGGCTAATTGGCTGCATTATTATCCTAAGGACATTCTTGTGAACCCCAATGGATCGTTTTGTAATTTTTCAAGCAAGACACTCGACTCTGACACACCATCCACCGTAAAAAACACCCATAAATATTAAAATTATCTCAAGTGCAACTCAGTTTTATACAATATTTATAGTGGCGGATCCCTGCTGTGTCTCTTTCTGACCTAAGAGGTCCTTAGCCTTAAAAATGTTGAAGAACCCTATAGTTTGGGGAAGGCTTTTTCCTGTTTGACAATGTGTGCCTGACATTACCCTCATGTTTTCCAAAATTGGCCACCTCTGGGATTGTCTAATATGCTGACTGCAAGCCAGGCCTTTGCACCCAACATCAGAGGCCGACCTCACTGAAGCTCTTGTGGCTGAATGGGAGCAAATCCCTGCAGCCAGCTTTCAAAATGTTGTGACAATCCTACCTATTGGAGCGGAGGATGTCACAGCAGCATATCATTGCCCAGGGTTTTGAAATGATATGTCCAACAATCGCATATGGGTGTGATACTTAGTTGTCCTTCTGACCATGCACTGTGTTTAATAGCAGATTGTTTTAAGCAATCAAAGACATACACAGTTAATATCAGGTTTTGGTGTCAGCCCTGGGAATAAAACAGGCTTTGCTTCTTTCGAGACTCACCATTTTCTGCCAGTGTTGCATAGTCATACAGCTCCATGGCATTGTTCTCTCTCTGTCTCTCTCTCTGTTTTTCTAAGACTCACTGCACCCGCTGCTGTCGCTCTCTCCGCCTACATGTTTACAGCGCAGAGAATCCTTTTGTTGGAGGCTGTTAAAAGCCATTCTGGGAAATACAGGAAATTGCTAACTGAAGCAAAAGTTGACAATGCAGTTCGAGAGGAAATGGGTACACAAAAAATGTAAATTATAACACTTCAGCTTCTGGAACACGAGTTGGAAATCAGACAATTTTGATGTAGAACAATGTCAGAGCATTTGAGGGTGGATTTATGTCTCTCAAGGCTGGATCACCACATAAGTAAAGAGGGCTCCCAACCCACAGGGGCCCCTAAGTGCAAGTTTCAGTGCATACAATGGGTCTTGTAGTTTCATAAATTTCTAATTTGTTTGAAACACAATATGACCTAATGTCAAAGGCCCTGTGTTGTGGAGGGGCTCTGTGTGAAAACAGAAAACTCACACAGTGTATATTCTTTAATTATGTTATGTAATGACGCTGCAAAGTCTAGTCTTCTGTTTGCGCTGTAGTTAATGAGAGTTTAGAGGTGACAGGCACACAGCACAGAGGGCGAGGGGTTAATACGATGCACAAAGACATATTTTGCCCCGGTGACCTCTAACTGGTTAATCAGGCCATGATATATCATGCAGCAAACATTTGAGTCGGGTCACCTCGTGCACTTGATAGTGAATGCATCCCAGTGCCCAGTGGGAGGACCAGAATATGTGCATATTACAGTATTATCCTTAGATCTAGTCTTTAAAGCAGACAGATGCTGCTCACAGTCCTTCAGAGAGTCTTCCACTGCACTGTGATTGCTAAATTAAGCAGTGAATACCATGCTTTGTGGTGCACATGACTCCTGACCAAAACAGGTCAGCCAGAAAGAGAACAGAGAACCACATCATGCTTCTGACTGCTTCCCTAAAGTCTCAAAGTTTAGTGTGTGTGTGTGTGTGTGTGTGTGTGTGTGTGTGTCTCTATGTTCTCATATCTATATCCATTTTATACAGTAGATATAGGGGCTTCTACTTGAAGAAACTAAATTCACAAGATTATGACTCCCTATCAATAGAAATTAAACAGTATCAAAAATGTTATCTCACTTTAATGGTGACTAAAATTATCGTGGTTATCAGTATGCTCACTATATTGTTAAAATGTGCTGAAAATGTCCAAAAAGCACTAATACACACATTAAATTAACATTTTGTTTGAAAAATACAAATAAAAATTAGCAGCAATATGCACTTTTTATTTATAATTATAAAGTTATAATATAGCCAACACCTCAAGTAAACATATGTGCATTAACATTAAAGATGGCACAGTGGCCATGCGTCTAGAACAGTGGCTTCAAACTTTTTGTGCCCAAGGCACACCAATGGGCAAGTGAACATCTCAAGGCACACCTGTATTTATATCTGTGCACAACAGCTTCTTTAATATGTATCATCATTCTTATCATGACATAAGACAATAAAAATAGTTTGTTTTTTTGTTTCGTTTTTTCAAGTTTCTTTCAGCGGTAGGTCGTCTTCACTGGTGCTTTGTCAATTAATATGCACAAACTGTGACAAATAGGTCCCCCATGAGGGTTTTCAAATTACATTTAATTAATTTTTTTAGGTAGAGTTTGCCTCTTTATTAGGAAATGGGTGGGAGCAACATACTGATACAGTCACTTAAAAACCACTTCATAACTTTTTCTATAGGCCCAGCACACCATTTGAGAACCCCTGGTCTAAAAGACCAGTGGTTAGTATTGTTGCCTCACAACAAGATGGTTCCTGGTTCAAACCCGGGGTAGGGGAGTTCGTCTGTGTGGAGTTTGCATGTTCTCCCCATGTCAGCATTGGTTTTCTCTGGGTACTCCGGCTTCCTCCCACAGTCCAAAGACATGTAGGTTAGGGTTAACTGGTTAATCTAAATTGCCCGTGGGTGTGAATGTAAATGTGAATAGTTGTCTGTCTCTATGTGTCAGCCCTACAATAGTCTGGTGACCTGTCCAGGATGTACCCTGCCTCTCACCCAGTGTCAGCTGGGATAGGCTTCAGCATCCACACAACAGCTAACAGGATAAGTGGTTATGGAAATGAATGAATGAATGATCGAGAAGACTTGCTGACTGCAGTAATAAGACGTTCTATTATTATTATTATTGCATATCTGAGAAGTTTATTTCTTTTTTAAAATTTGGCTTCACGATGTTGCTTAAAGAGGACCTATTTTACTCATTTTCGGGCCTTTGTATTTGATTTCTGGACTCCTGTAGTACAGCTACACACGATTACCTGCACACAAAGCTTTGTAGATCTTCAGGACGCTGTGCCTCTCGCTGCACTGCTTCCTTGTATTTCCTGCATCCCGCAAAAACGGTCTGTGTAATTTACTCCACCCCCCCAGCCCTCGCCTCCCGCCGAGCCCACTCCGCTGTGATTGGTCACACTCCCGAGGACTTCCGAAGGGCTGCCAAGCGCTGCTGGCGTGCCTGGGCATGCCCATATAAGTAAGTCCGGCACACATTAACGTCACACGGACTACACTGTTTAAAAAAAGACTGTAAAACACAGCGTGCAGAGCCATCCAAAACAGCTTGCAGGGCTCACTTCAAAATGCACGAACCTCATTATTTGACGCGTTGGCATCGTTTAACACGAGTATGCAACATTGTAACAACATTTATAGGTCAGAAAAGAGGAAAAGCATAATAGTTCTCCTTTAATGATTTAAAAAGTACAAAACATAAACAGTAATTGTATACAGCTGCAACATCCATCCTTCCTTTTGCTGTAACCAATTGTCCTTTACAGAGCGGACCCCAGCTGACACTGGGCGAGGGGCGGGCTACACCCTGGACAGGTGGCCTAACAATCACAGGGGTGACACACAGACATTCACAACTACGAGCAATTTAGAGTCAACAATCGACCTAACCTCTGCATTCGTTTTAGACTGTGGGAGGGTCCCAAGCCATCCAACAGGTTGGAACCCAGAACCCTCTTGCTGTGAGATGACAGTGCTAACCACCATGACGCCCCCACAGCAGCAATATGACTTGCTAAATTAGGTTGTGTAAATCACTATGTATATATATCAGAGAAATATTACAGAGCCAAATGTATGACTCACAAACAAAGCACAGCCACTTTCATTTCTCACATTTTGCTGGGGTTTGTGTCTGAGCCAGTGCGTGTTGGTCATAATAGGAGCACTTCTGAATTATACAAATGTCATTAGCATATATTCCAAATTCCTGCAAATAGTCTCCCACACTTTGCATAGCTTTGTGAAATTAGCCTCTATTAAGAGATGTTCCAGTCTCTGATATTTTACAATGAATGTGACCTTTAGCGATGTTTGCTGCTGTAATCCGGCAGCAGAGGAACGCTCCCAGCACCTTTCAAAGCGACCACACTCTACGCTCACACACACGTGCATTCTCAATAATTCAATGTGGTCCCAGGAGACGTTGGCAGAGGAATGATCTACAATGTGGCCCGTATTGGGAATAGCACTTAGACCTCATCCTAGATATTGTTTGTTTGGTGCATAGTCAATATGGTGGCAGCTCTATCTCTTTGATTGATAAGGTCCTCGGCATGGGGCCCTAGCTTTCCATTAGAGGAGAATGCCTCCCACTGATTTATGCTGTCATGCGAGCAGCTCATTTCCTCATAATCCTTTGTTTGTTAACCATGTTTACAGTTGGGCTCCATTCTCCTTGACCAGCAGCTCTTTTCAACAACCCTCCTCCTTTTCTTTTTCTCCTCTCGCATTCCTTCATCAAATGTTTTAAGAGTCGGTGGCTGCCGTGCTCTTGGGAGGCAGATTAAGTGTTGACTACACTTCTTCATTTCATTTATTCACTCATTTGTGCAGAGTGCACCTCACCGTGCTAGGTGGGTTTGTGTGGTCGCAGGCTGACACACACATTTCACTTGGCAGAAGGCCACGAGGGACACCAGCGAACAGCTGTTCCTGGAGCGGTGGGTTCTCCCAGCAAGGCAGACAGAGCTACCGGTGCTACAGTGTGTGTGTGTGTGTGTGTGTGTGTCTGCTCAGTAACTTAACAGCCAAGAGGCCATATGGACACTCTTACATTTATTTATTTTTCTCAAGAATAGATGGACTCTCGCTATCATTGGCAAACTCATGTAGCAGACTCAGCTAACTGCACTGTGTCTCCGTGTTAGAGTCATTGTGTCATCTCAGTGTTTAATTGTAATTACTTACAAGACATTTTCGTGTATCTGCTTCCTGTAATAATCAGGACTGTTTTTTTCATCTGTGCTCTTTTTCTTGAAAACTGAACAATCGTCTGACTGAATGAAATTGCTCAGTGACTGGAAAATTTCAAACTCTGTCCCCTGAGCTCTCGCCGTTGCAGCGCCACTTTCTGTTTTCAACCAAATCAACAGTGGAAGCGGAGAGAAATTACAGCGCCAAGGGTAAATTGCTTGTGTATTTAATTCTGTGGAAGGGAGATTGCAGTGGACTGCAGGGAGCCAGGAGTTGTAAATGTATTTTAGTATAGCGATGCGTGTCCCTCCTTGACTTTCTGAATTCATTGTGCACATTTGTGTGTAAATAGTGTGCAGTGTTGCAAATAGTGAACTCACAGGGAGAGGAAACTCTTCCCTGATGCAGCCAGTGTTAGTGGCCAAGAGGAAGCTCGGTTAATTGAATTCTCCAGTTCAGTGGTGAAGATGGCTGCGCACAGCAGCCAAAGTGCTGCGGATTCTTGACTCATGACAGAGGTCAATTAAAGACTGGAGGCCCACCAGTGGCCAAACAGCTGACTGGAATTCATAACAATCACACATACATACCGTCCCACAGTTCACATGTTCAAAGTTAAAGTTTCAATCTGCAACTTCCTTCTTGCTTTCTTTTTTTCATGGCAATGGGGCTGGATTCCAACATCTCAGCAATTAACTTGGTGAGAACAATATTATTATTACAGCATCAAAAGACCTAATGGCTAAATCTAAGAATATAAGATTCCAGTTGAAAGAAACTTTTTTTTTTTTGTTGAAATAATTCAAAGAAACTGTCACAGGCACTCATCCAATGGTGTAGCTTTCGATTCACCCTTGGAGGTGTCACATATAAAAGTTTTGGGATTCTCCCCCAGGAAATGCTGTGTCAAACAATTTCCTGCATCCTGGTGGATTTTCATGCATCAATTTTTGACTTAACTGCATCAATATAGGACAGAAATCTCTTTAATTTCATCAAAATAAAAGTCTTCTGCTACTTTCAGATCTACACCTATGCACACATCCCACTGGTTTTACCATTGAAAAGTAATTTCTCCCAGTATTTCCTGTCCCTCTATCATCTTCAGTTAAGATGCTGTGGAGATAGATAGATGGAGAGCTTTATTAATCTCAGAGGGGACACCAGGCACTTTGCTTACCCATGCACAATAACAAACTATATATGAGTCAGATAAATGAATACCCATAAAAGCGATGAACATTGAAAATACAAGCCATATCTCAGGAAACGATCAAGCATCACGTTATCAATGGTTTTGTGTTATTGTGCTATCAATTTTTTCAGCGGTGCAGCTCAAAAGCTATACAGTATTTAATAACATCAACAAATAACCAAAGTGTCACACACAGGTCTTTATTACAGATCTCACACGGCTGGCAAACATCTAAAACAAACACACATTCCCACATGCAAACAGTAGCATTGTGGTGAATGAATGCAGCAAGGTTTGTTCGCATGTTGCATGATGGGATTTCAACTGTTGTTGTCCTTCTATTTAGTATTATATTTGACAAAGTAGACTGGTAAATGTATAATTGTATACATTAAAAATACATAAAAATGTCATGCCGTCATATCTTAGAGAGCTCATAGTGCCTTATTATCCCACCAGAACACTGCGCTCTGAGAACGCAGGGTTACTCGTGGTCCCTAAAGTCTCCAAAAGTAGATCAGGAGCCAGAGCCTTCAGCTATCAGGCTCCTCTCCTGTGGAATCATCTTCCTGTTACGGTCTGGGAGGCAGACACCGTCTCCACATTTAAGACTAGACTTAAGACTTTCCTCTTTGATAAAGCTTATAGTTAGGGCTGGCTCAGGCTTGCCCTGTACCAGCCCCTAGTTAGGCTGACTTAGGCCTAGTCTGCCGGAGGACCCCCCTATAATACACCGGGCACCTTCTCTCCTTCTCTCTCTCTCTCTCTCTCTCTCTCTCTCATCCTATTACTGCATCTTGCTAACTCGGCCATTCTGGATGTCACTAACTCGGCTTCTTCTCCGGAGCCTTTGTGCTCCACTGTCTCTCAGATTAACTCATATCGCAGCGGTGCCTGGACAGCGTGACGTGTGTGGTTGTGCTGCTGCCGTGGTCCTGCCAGATGCCTCCTGCTGCTGCTGCCATCATTAGTCATTAGTCATACTTCTACTGTTATTATACACATATGACTATTGTCACACATGTATACTATCAGATATTAATATACAGTATACTTTCAACATGTTGTACCACAGTAGCCAGAATTATAATTATAATATTATTACTTTCATTAATGTTGTTGTAAGCTACTGTCATTACCGTCTGTCCTGCAACTCTCTCTCTCTCTCTCTCTCTCTCTGTCTCATTGTGTCATACGGATTACTGCTAATTTATGATGCTGATCTGTTCTGTACAACATCTATTGCTCGTCTGTCCGTCCTGGAAGAGGGATCCCTCCTCAGTTGCTCTTCCTGAGGTTTCTACCGTTTTTTTCCCCGTTAAAGGGTTTTTTTGGGGAGTTTTTCCTTATCCGCTGTGAGGGTCCAAAGGACAGAGGGATGTTGTATGCTGTAAAGCCCTGTGAGGCAAATTGTGATTTGTGATATTGGGCTTTATAAAAAAATTGACTGACTCATTGATTGATTGATTGATTGATTGATTGATTGACTTCACAGGCACTGATATTTACCTACACATTATTAATTCAACAAACATTAGCATTAAAACTTCCTCATCTTTACTTTGCTCCAGCATTTCATGCACAACCATAGACTGGAGCTTTAATGCACCAGTATACACATTTCATTTCAAAGACACACAGTTCTCAAATTGATTGAAATGTCCTGTTATTTTTTAAATAATGTTTATAATGTTCACCATCTTTGCTAAGTATGTTTAATTTTTAATTAGCACCAAACAAAGTGTAGCTAAGGCTGATGGGACCAACACTGCCATCCCCTGAGCCTCGCTTCTAACAAGGCTAAGAGTTACTGCCAAGCGGCAATCTCCGGGGCTGAAAAATGAAGCCAAAAACTGCATTCAGAAAAAAGATTTTGGTCTTCATAGCTAATTTTCCTGTTTATGACAACTGCACGGGGAGTGTATTTCTATTTAATCATCCATTTATATTTTATTAAAGCTTAACTGCATGGCTGTTAACGGCATGGCTGCTTTGAGTGACAGACTGTCTGCAAGTGTCACTACATACCCCTAACTCCCCTACAGCTCCACCCTCTCGTACGAATATGGTCACCTCTGGCTCCAAAAAAACAAGATGGCAACAGCCAAAATGCCGAACTCGGAGCTTCAGAATGGAAGTCCACAATCCAATGGGTGACATCAGGATGGCTATGTCCATTAATTTTACACTGCCTATAGTTTTTACTCAGAATTTTACAATTTTATTCATTTTTTTGTTGTTGTATGCAGCCATTTTGGCAATATATTTTTGTTGGCCAGAGGCGTGCATCAGCGGCAAACTTCTCTAACAAACTGTTCATAAACATTGTGCCACAGCCTAGCTTGTATAAAGGATTCTGCTGGTTATTGTCTTTTCCCTTGAGGTGTCAGACAGACTTTAAACTTTGTAATGATTTCGAGACTGCACAGACGACTTTCACTCTTTCACTGCCTTTCAGTGCGCTGTAATTGTGGGAAGGACCACTTTAATTTCCTGCACACAGTGTATGATGTGCGCTGTGAATTATATTTTGTCTTATTGGAGTTTCATATATTGTGCTGCAGCTCTTGTAATATTCCCAAGCTCATTTCTCCTTTTATAAAGTTTGGACGCTTATGTCTCAAGTTTGAAACTGTGTGTAAAGAAGTTAATATCAAGCTTAATGCAAAATAAAAATGAGAGTGGTTGTTTATGAGATTTCCCTTGTCGCTTGAAGAACTGTTGCCCCCAGGTGGTGTGTAAGCATTACATAACAGACAATATAGGGCAGTGTGGGATGGAGCTGGAAAAGACTAGAAGGAAAGCAAGAAAGCAAGACGTGGCTTCCTCCAGAGACCTGCATGAGAAAAACAGAGAAATGCTCTTCATGATGCACTGAGAGAGGTTGTTTGAATATTGCATAATTGAAAGCAAAATGTGGAGTAGGAATGAAAATATTATTTTTGAATAAAGAAGAGCATTGTGGGGTTGTGGGTCTCAAACTCTTTCCAGTAGCAGCTGCGACAAACAGATGTCAAAAACTTCACTTCAGTTGTCGTGAGCTGCAAAATGTGCTCTCTAAACTTTTCAGCGCTGAGGAAAAAACATACAAGGCGTTGTAATATTTCATTTTACAAAGCCTTTTGAACTCAGGTGAGTCATTCTTTTCCCTGTCTCAGCGAGACAATCAATGACAGGGCAAGCTAAGAGGAGGAAAGTGTCCATGTTTTATTCACTCTTGCAGAGTGATATCAAGCCTTGTTGGAAACCCCCGTTCTCGTCCCAGGGGCAGAGTGTTGTGGTGTGCTAATGGATTTTGCAACAAGGGCGCATCTCTTGGCGGTTTGAAGATGCAATTATGCCGGTAATGGTAGTGCCACTGCAAAATGAAAGCATCAGCAGGAGCGAAAATGATCATATACAAGACCCCAGCAGTGTGCAGCATGACAAGTTTAATCGCGTGTCTCTAATCCTCACCTCAAATAACATTATCTGTACACTGTTGGAGACACACTGTGTTGTCTTGGTGTCAGAATTATATAATTATTTTAAGATTATCATCACTTCACACGTCAAAGCTTGACATTTTGTAGTTCGTTATGACAAGGTGGGTGTAAAAGAAAGTCGTGTTTTACTGCACTGAAAGGTTAGAATTCATGCACTGCCCCATTACAATTCACTTTCTTTGTTATTAGGGATGAATGTTGTGAGAAGAAGGCTTCAACTGTGTCAGATGATGGTTCTCACCATGTTCACTTCTTGTACAAAATGTACCCCAAGCTGGAAAAACACTTAAGACACAAGAGGGGGAAAAGTGGTGAATATTTCACTCTGACTTTCACCTCACTTAAAGGCACAAGGGGAACAGAACATATTGTATCAAGGGCTGAATAATGCAGACAACCTTCAAGGAGGAAAAAGATCATCATAATTCAAAGGACAATAACAGTCAAATGCTTGACATGAAGTTATCATATCTGACCGGCTTTGATGTTGATGGGAACATCTTCTCTCCAAACATGTGCTCACATGATAAGCACTGTGCCAAGGAGGGAGCTCTACATGCAGCCATGCTCATAATCGGCCTATGATGTTTCTTCTCCATTGGAGTCATGATAATGAAGATAGAATCAATATAAAATGAGGTCAGGGAAAGGAGACTCATTTTTGTGAAATGGTCTCATTGGTTAAATGCTCAGTTCAGTAATGGTCTGTTTGTTTTTGAAAAAAATGTTTGTAGAAAACCCCACTTTAACCAGCTACTATAGGGATTTGTATCTATTAAGTTCATCTGATTCTGTGCACATCTACAGTAGATACATGGTCCAAAGTCTCAGAGCCAATTTAACACGATTCAGCGGCGCTTTAATATGGATTCAACTCATATTCAAAAGGATGTGATATTTACTTCAAAAATCAAGACATGAAAGCTTATTAGTTTTGAGCATCTACGTTAAAAAAACCCCAACAAGAATGACATTTTTCTGGGATATTTCTCATTCACCTGAAATGAAAATGAGGGGAATAATGTGCACAGCCGCACTGACAAAAGTGAACATGAGCAGCGATTCGCTGGGCAACTGTTCCCAAGTCAGATGTGGGGATGCTTGGTAAAAAATCAACTGGTTTTTCTGGCACAATCCTGGCTGGAAAAGCAGAAGTGTCTCAGTTAAAAAAAGAGCCATTTTATTGGTAAAAAACAATAACTTTTGATAGCATTATCCCGCAGGAAACACAGCAAAGGGTTGCTAAAAAAAACACAGACTTTGGTAGTTACCAAGCTGCTGGAAATGCAACAAAGATTTGCTAAAAAACAGTTAGTGTTGTTGTTTATTGGTCTGAAACAGTGGTCTGGAGCTTAGCAGGTGTCTCACCTTGCTGACACTCCATCCACCTTTCACTACAAGTCCTGTTCAGGTTACAAGAACTGGAAGGTGCTATGAAAAAGTACGTTTTTTCCAAGCCGGTCTCATAGTCGTCAAAATGCGGTGCTTGTGCATTGACTTGCAGCGTCAGACCCCGACAATAAAAGCCGTCGCTGTTACATTTTAACGGCACATGGCAGCATCAGAGGGAAACATGGCAGGACTAGAACAAAAGTTAAGGCAGCGAAAGTCCGAGTGGGACGGTAGGGAGAGATGGTGGACGGGTCCAATAAACACCGACTTTCACCCGGGAGAGCAGTGTTTGTGTCCCGTAAGATTATAAAGCCAAAACCTGTTCTTTTTCCCTAAACACAACCACTTGCATTCGTTGGTGAAGAAAAAAGAAGTCAACTGGCAGTGTTGTACCAATGTAGTGTATTTATTTTGAAAGACACTGTTTGTAAACATTACATTTCCTGTGAAAACGGAAGTGTATTTTGAAAGAAGACAATGCATGTAACAAGCAGAACTTGACACGGTGTCCCAGGATATCAACCAATGCACCCAGGGTACCTTGCATGTTGTATCTGGATGTGGAAAGTCCATGACCAAATATTGATATGTGACAGGGTTGGAGTGAGAATGTGTTGGTCTTAATGTCTCCAGTCATAATGTAACAGGATCAGCTAGTAAATAAATTAAAACAACATTAAAATGCAAACTAAAGAGGGTAACACCTCGTTATTTTTAATATTTATGGCATAAAGATGAACTTTGCTTTTACCTACAATTGGCTGACAAATGAAGGACTACTTGAAAAAAAGAAGTAGAGAAACACAACAGATGTAGATGTCTTTTTATGCAGGTGCGCAGCCTGCATGTTTCACTGCTGCAGTCATTGTCATTTTATGCTCTGTGACATGTTTCGAAATGCTAAGCACGCCAGCTTGACTTTGATTTTGGATCAAGATGGCAAAAGGAAAAGATCTAAGTGACTTTGAGAGAGGATTCAAAAGGCACCCACAGGCCACATGCTCTGTGAAAGGTTTGGTGAGTACGAAAATGATGAATCATCTGCTACAGCCTTCACAGTCCATGGATCTCAAACTAGCTGAACACCTAGGAGAGATTTTTGAGCGGTGTTTTAGACAGCGCTTGTCACTACCATCATCAAAACACCAAATGAGTGAAAACTTTTTGTAGGAAAAATTTCTCCAGTAGAGTTCAGAGACTTTGAGAATCGATTATAAGGAGAACGGAATCTGTTCTGCAGGCTCGTGGTGACCCAACGCCTTAGTAACACAGTGGTTTCTCCTTTAACATTTAGTGTTGAACACATTTAGCGAGTTGAACTTAATTAATTTAATTGACTGATGCAACATTGAATTTTAACTGAGCAACAACCAAATAAAAAACATTTATTATGACCCCTTGCAAAAGACTTTTCCTCTCCCCCCCTCCATATCCTCTCCATGGACTTCCTCTGTGCCAGACTCTTATACCTCATCTTCACTATCACTTTGCTTTAGGCTGCTGGTTAACTGAAATATCATAAATACGAGTTTTTTTTCGTAATATTTACTCTCTTTATTCTTTATTCTCAAAATTTTTTTTTTCTTTAATGTGGCCCTAATAATCCGTCATACAAATTTAAAGAAATTCTCCAAATTTGTTTTTGAGATAAGGTGTTTATGAGAACAGGATGTATGGACAAATGAACGCATGGACATAATGCCTACGGCCTCTGCCAGCCCAGAGGCATAATAAAAAATATCTATATTCAGTCAGCTGTAACCTGAACACAATGTATTGCAATTAAGAGTGCATGGAAAATCGTTAGCAAGTGAGCAGAGATGAAGAAGAAGCTTATAAAGTAGCTAAATATAATTAATATGCACTTAAATAGGAAGCTAATTGTGAGTAATGGATGAATGGCTGAAAGAGTTCACCAAAAGTAGTGAACTAGCAAAATACTTTGCTAAAAGTAATTAAATGTCCCATTTCTGCCACTAGTAGTACAAATGCAAACTTGACCAAACTAATTTTGACACTGACAGTTTGATTGTATAAAAAAAATACTGTAATAACATTGTAAAATACTGTAATAACTGTATAATTAATGTATAATATTGAATAGTGTTAAATTATATCCGGTATATGAACAAATTTGGAACCAAACAGGTGGTGTTGATGAAGAGGTACTTGCGTTTAGGGGTTCATGTTAAAGAGGAAAGAAGAGGTTTGGAACCACTGATCTAGACAATATTATGATCTGCTGATGCATCTTTTCATTTGTTGAGCCATTGTTGTCATGTACCATGCGACTGATTGGCACAGCTGTTTTATAACTATAAGGCCAGTGATGTGAGAGTTGATTTATTAATAACCACAACTTCCAATCTATATTCCATCCCACTTAGCCCTTTTGCCCTTTGCACAGCAGCATCTAATTGAACCAAAATAGTAGGTGCCCTTGGAGACACCCACTCCAGGGACCTTGCATAGAATATTTCATTGCAAACTTTACAATATTTGTCAAGGAATTGTACCCAAAACCAAAAATGTCACCTCATATCAGCAGGAGAGGAAAAGTCTTGGGACGTGATTGTATAAGATTTTGTGACACTCAGTTTCACACTGGTGGATCTCACTCTGCACAGAAAGTATTAATCTGCTGGTTGTACCAGATGGAAAGTCTGGGAACCACATAAGTCATAGAGATTAATTCTCTGGGAACTATGAATATCTGTTAAAAAAAAAAAAAAGTGCCAAGTAGTAGTCAAGCTCTTGCTCAGAATAAGATGAAATAAGTGAAAACTTATCATAAAATAGGCAGCTAGAAACAAAATAAGGAAGTACTGAAAAAAAGTACTTAATCATCGGCACAATAGTTGACTGCTCCGATGCAGAAAATACAGCGTACCTCTGATATACTGTTTTCAGTATGTTGGCAGTAGAGTTCATTGTAGTGATGTCAGAACTAACTTTCAATACTCAACACTATTTGTCAAAAACCAATTGATAAGATTCAACACTCTGTCTTTTGGAAACTGCTCTACTGTTGTTTGGATGTACAAGGTATTTCATAAATGGGTAGTTGAGGATTACTCACAGGTATTGAAGCTTAGAGTCACCTGTCAGAATCTAATGACGAATACCCAATAAGGTTTGAAGGGCGAAACTGACGGCAATCTTTTTCGACAACAGCAGGCTGCATATATTATATCACTCAGTCTCATTTAAATTGAATAATTTTATAACCAAAAAACTGCTGTTGATACTGAATTCTTGTTATTTTACCTTTGCAGGAATCCCATTAAAATTGCTTTCATCTCAAGGTAGCGGTCCAGTCTTACACCCCTACCATGGACTATACAATTACTGTCAAGGCTGCAGTCAGCACAGTGAAAAGCTCTGGAATACAAGATTTTCTTTGGCTTCATCTACTGGGTGTAAAGTAACAACTGAGAGGAAACTGTCAGTGAAACACGAGCCCTCACAAAGCAGACGTGAACTGTGGATGTACGTGTAGTGTTCGAATCCATCGACTTGAATGCGTGAAGTGGATACAGGTGTGCGCTGTGTGTTGCCTGGAGCATATGTTAAGAGGACTCAATATAAGGTGCAGTTCATCTGTGTTCTTGAGCTGATTTGAGAGATTTTATAACTGAAACTGATATTGTGTGATATGTTGCTGTTAGTCAGCTTCTGTCAATTTAAGCAAGAAAACTTTACAATAAAAATCATCATTATTTTTAGGTAGACTTTAGTGCATTATATATACATGTACTTTCTACACTCTACATTCTGTTTACTTCAGTCCATGATAAAAAAAAAACATAGCAAAGCCAAACCTTCAAAGTTACACTACTGTACAAAGTTACTGGTGACAAAACCAAACAAAACAGACAGAGAGATAAAAGCACTAGCCAACCATAGGCCTGAGATAACATTAGGTTCCATTTCCCTTAGGTTAAGGCCCCAAACCATTTGGTTACATTTAGAAAAGATCACATTTAGGTGTACATTCTGGTTTCACATGGGACTCCAACCTCCTTCTCCTTGATGGAAATCCTGTGTTTGACCCATCCCCTCCAACCCATCCTAAATACAGACTCTCCTAAGTCCTATGAAAGCCCCTTCTGGCAAAAAGTTTCATTTTATCACCTAATGATGGCCTTCTCAACCTAATGATAGGTGCGACAGGCCCCTATTGACCCATATCTATGATGACTGATAATGCCCATTTAAGGGCCTGACAACACCCTAATCAGTTGAAATATCATTGCAGTTAAATTCAATATTTGGCGGCGTATTTCAACCTGGACCCAAACTGTAATCTTATGAGCCATGCTGCTAGTTTGCCTAATGAGTATTCCAAAATAGAATTAAAATTAATTAAATTAACAATCTTAAAAAGCAGCAATTTTGACATGACTTGCAGTAAATGGATTAAGCATTCAAATTACCATGGCCCTTCTACTGCATGTTCAGTGCAGTACAATGAATTTTACAATAAATATTTATAACACTTAAACTGCTATGTCATGATTGAACACCACTATCTGGACTGTATGAATATTTAGTAGAAAAGCACACAGGACTTAGCAAATCACCACACTGGTCTAACACAAGTACGGAGTTATCAGAGGGAATGTAAAATTGCTTCGTGCCTGTCATTTTGGTGAGACAGCGGCAGTACCTGAGGCTGCCTACAGGCCAGGTCTGCTCTACCGGAGCTTCCCCAGGGCTTCTTCCCACCACCTGCTCTCCCAGCTGTGATGGAGCAGCTCCAAAATCCCTCTTTAGTATTCTACCATCCGCAAGGAAGGGAAAGGAACTTGAGTCTAGCTCCATTTGTTTCTGTAACTCAATAAGTGACATGATTGAAAGGTACAGAGAATAAAAGAGGATTGTCTGGGGAGCCTGAGAACGGCTTATCGGCAGATTATAGACACTCCTGTATTTTGACAGGCAGACAGCTGAGAGCGGATATCATATCTCAACAACATCTGGAAATGATGGGAAATTCATGATGTCAATGATACACACCTTTTTTTAAGGTCTCTGTCGAGTCCCTGCTGCCTCTGGTTATTGTGTCTCCCTAGACCCGGACTATTCTCCCATGGGTGCCAGTATGAGCCGTCCGTGGAACTCATACATAACCAACATGCCTTTTCATGTTTGTTTGTGTTCTCCCATTTGGATGCTTATCACAGGTGGGATTGTGCCTCTGCTGTGAAACACTGACATTTGACTCGACTTGCTCATTACAAGAAGGTACATGAATATTAAAACACCGTCACAGCTCAGTGCTGGTGACTGGCAGTTCCATTTGGAAATTCCTATTCTGTCATAAATAGGATGGAGAAAGCGAGCATGACCGAGATCAATAACTCCTCTCTGCAGTTGTTTATTTTTACCAAGAGCTTACTTTTATGCCGCTGTCAAGAATGAGCCCCTGTGATACATGTCATTAACAGCACAGCCCTGTCTCCTAGAAATCACGTTCATATACAATTAATTTGAAACAGCAAATATGTTTCTGAGGGAAATGTAATGCCATACGAATCCCATTTTCTATTAACATAATGAGGGAATGTTGCTTATAAATGTCCCTACCAAGTCGTAAAAAATATTGGAACTGAATATATCAGTAAAATGCACACTGATAACATATTTCCTTTGTTTTTCACCAAGATTGGCAATCTTGCAATACTAATATTAATAATCTTTCCCTTACCTTAATCAAAGCGTGTTTGTTGCCTTTCTGTTGTGTGTGTGTCACAGTCTTACACTTTGTATGTCCGCCATGCACCCCAAGCACATCCCTGCGCACCCAGCTGGGCACATGATTGTCAACTCATAGAAATGTCTCTGAACATGATCCAAGGCAGTGATTACATCATCACCAAAATGTAATTATGGATACAATTTAGTAAAACACAAACAGAATTTTTGGGAGACAGGGTTACACAGCAGTAAACCAACCTCCTCTATGTGAAAACACTGGTTGCCCTCTGCATTGTCAGTTAAGCTGGTAAATGTTGGACTGGGTGCATACACTGACTTGAATGTACAATCCATTATTAATCCATTATCTATTTTCTGTTCAGAAAATGCCTTTTAACTTTAACTTTTATTCTAAAATTTTACTGTCATCTGTTGATGTATGCCATTGCTACCCAACACTATTAGACCTGTAACTGCAAAAAAACACTAAGTAGTTAAACTACAGAGGTATTAAAAAGCAACAGTTATAACCTTTTCCAACACCCCTGTAAGGAGAGTGAAAGAGAAAATGTATTTCTTTCACCTCTGTTGCCACCACTTCTTTTATTTCCATGTGAGGAAACAGGATAATTGCTGTAGGCATAAGCTGGTTGAAATTCATATGCATTTCTTTAAGATCTTATCATCACTACAGTGTTTGTCCTGCAAGACAACAAATGGAATGGTCAAAGTTGTCATATTGACATTTAAGGTGTGTTGATCGCTTCACAATGTCAGCTTCATGCACTGAGTAATATGCAAGAAATTAGGCTTGTGCAGTACCTAATTTTTTATACCTTTGTTAAATTTCACAAAGGTATACAGTCAATGACAATATGAGTATGTGGCGCTAGACCCCTCCCACCTACCGGCAAGTTCGCTATTTACTGCAAACTCTCAGGGCTCTAGTTTCCCGGCGCAGCGCAGCGCAGGTGGCGCAGGGTGGCGAACCCCGCGCAGAGCTAGTTTCGAGCAGCGCAACCCGAGGCGCGCTCAGTTTGGTAGTTTGGCAGACCGAGGTGCGCTGAGATGGGTGTGGCGGCGCAGCAGGGGGAGGTGTTGACAGATCCAGCTTGGCGCAGTGACAGCCACAGCATCAGATAGGGAGTATATATTCAGCATCTGTCATCTTAGAAAAGTCAAAAGAAAAGAAACAGAGTGAGACTGCGAGAGAGAAAGAGACAGCGCGCGCGCACGAGAGAAGCAACATTGATTTACAATTGTGGTGACCTCCTCCCAGGCTACCTTTGCATCATCAGCCCGTGGAGGTCTGCTCGCAGTTCTGTATATTCAGTCACTGGGAGCTTGGACCTCCCGGACCAAAACATCAGTTTCCTCCTGGGAGGAGTTTGACTGTCTGACGCTGCAGCTCTCTTCTGCCATGGCGAATTGTGTAAACTCTCATTACGCCTTAGCGTGGCGCATTTAAGGGCGAGGAGAGGGGCTCATTTGATTGGTGTGATGTGTGTAAAACCCACTCCACGCCTTCTCTCCTCCCTCTTTCCGACTTGCGCCGGTAGGAGGGACGGAGGTGGGATAGAGGAGTAGCTGCGCCAGGGCCACGCGTTATTATCTCGTGGCCACGAGATAATAACGCATGGCCACGCATTATTTTTTTTTTATTCAATGTCACCACAGGGGCTCCGTAATTTCCCTTATTAAACAGAGCAATACAACTTGGTCACGAAACTAAGACTGGCTCAACTGCCTCATTAACACATCATAAAACACTTTATTCAAACTTGACAGAAACAAACTAAAACTCAAACCATTTTGGTTCATCTTGGTAGTCGTTGTAGTTGTTAGTTAGTCCACTGTCTGGAATTGCACTGGATGTGTGTCCGTTGCGGAACGGCAGCGCTGGTTATCCACTTCATGCTCTGCCGTCCATCAACACCCACCGGCTGCGTTTGCTATGCGGAGCGGTGCAGCTCTGCCGGAAGACATCTCGGTGCACCTCTATGATTAATATCTCCTCGTCCATGGCGTCAATGGGGTGAAATGACATCTGAAAACCTCTGACCTGTTGACTTCAGGCCTGCCTCTGCCCATTATGTAGTTTTCAAGGTGTAGTGCAGGGAAATATGATCCGCCGTGAACACTGTGTACTTATTTTGAAAATTAACTGGATGTTTTATTTTGTTTCTCTGCACGACTTCCTGCCCCGCACGATCTGCTCTGTGCTGAATTGCTGCCTTGTGCTCCGGCGTCCGGCAAAATCTCTTGCGGAGGGATCCGGACCGCCGCAGCTGTGACAGAGCCGGAACGCAGCACAGCCGCAGCCGGTGGAAGCACACACATTGACTAGAATTGAAACGTATCAGCTCCGCTGCCGTTCCGGAGCGCAACCAACATGCATCTGGTGGAATTTGGGGGTAACAGTCACCAACTCCTGTTTGGTCAAAATAAACACTTATACACAGAGTTAGAAGTAAAAAAAAAAATGCAATTTTTTCTCACAGTCTTTCTGCTGTTGTGGCTGCTTACAGTCCTGCTACTTATCCCTTACCATTCAGAGTCAGTGTCTGTCAGTTCAGCTGCCTGTGCCTGTGGTGTGTTTTGTGGACTACATACAATAACAATAAGAGGAGCGCATGTACCGCAAAACTTCAATTAGTAGCCCAGGCTATTATTTGCTTAAATCACTGAAATCAACAGGCTTATATTTGGGACAGGCCTTTAATTTCTTTTACACAAAACTGTAGCTGTAGCTCATCAAAGATTATCAAATTGTTTATTTAAACCAGTATGAATATTACTTGTGTAAAAATTAGGCTTCAAATAACCATATTATGTGTTATGTTATGACACTTGTTTTACGGCACCCAGCATACCAACGCAACACCACTTTATCCTGTTAAAACAATATTCATAACTTGGGTTAATTTTTGTGAAAAATATTTTTGATTCTTTTGATCGGTGGACCCGTACGAACTAAAGAAATATAAATAACTCACCAAGTAACAGAAACATATTCTGACTTTATGACTGCTACAGAGGAAGGGAGTCACCCCTTGTTGCCAGTAAATCTGAATGACTAACGGTCTTCTCTGGTGCTCATGGTTATTGTAAAATGAAGTGAATGGAGCTAACGATGGTTAGCATCTCCATATTGACAAAAGTTTAAATATTTATATTGATATGCACAATCAAAACAGCCAGACCAGGCTTCTAATTGAGACAGGCCTTTATTTGTCAAAATGTGTAGCTACACCAGGCTAGTAAAAGAGACTGGGCGTTTAATTGGGACGAGGCATTTAACTTAAGTTTTACAGTATTTGTGACTATACTGAAAATCATGCAGGCAGGATTTCTAAATACCCTGGAACACTGTAACACCCTGATACTGCCCAAGCCTACAAGAAAACATTGCACCTTAAAAGTTGTTGGTAGCTGCCAGACAACTTTGAGTGGCACAGTGCCATAATTTTTTTTTCTCAGTCTATAGCTGCTAACTGTTAAAGAGGCAACAGACAGCATCTTTTCCTATATATATCATTATGAAAATAATGTGGGTTGCACAGGGTACTGGCCACAGTAAAATCAGACTATCAGCGTTTACATAGGTTACTTAGTGGCTTTGCAATCTTTGTAATAAGCTTCTGCCACCGGTGCCGAAATTTTGTGGAAAAAATCTGCTTTACAGCAGGAAATGCGTCATGTATTGCGAAACTGGTAGGTCAGCCAATCAGTGACTGGATCAGGTAGGAGTTGGGCATGAGATAGTTGAGTCACGAGCACAATGGCAGACGGACAAAGTTTGGAGACAAGTGAAAAACAGCCTAGCAAAAGAAAAGGAGCTCCTCTGTCTGAGGAGGCAAAGAAGAGCAAAAAGTAGAGTGATAAAAGAAGAGGAAAAACAAGAGTAAACCTCAGTCAGGTGTTCAAGAGATGGGAGGAGCTCTGCGACCAAAGAGGCTTCAACACCGATGTCCAGCTAGCTTTCTTTCTAATGGATCAGTAACACGGCTAAATGTTAGCTAGACGAGAGAGGACTGTACTGTACTGGCTGCTAGTTCATTCCTAGCTGGCCAGCATCGCAAATCGCCGCAACCAGGGACCAGGTAGCGAGTGTTGGTCGGCTGTCATCCTCGTTGCCATTCTACGTCAGCCCTCGGACAGCACCTTCTCATTCTACATATACATAGAGACATACTGGTGGCTTTACAGCCTACATTTTATTGATTATCTCTGATCCCCACGGCCAATTTGGCCGTTGCGACAGTGCGACGCAACACCGCTGACACTAGGTGGCGCCAAGCTAAAAAAAAAAAACGAATCCTATCTGTTGCCTCTTAAACTAGTGAAGATGAAAATGGAGCAAAACACCCTTTCATTTTATTAATTCTAGTTAACTGGTGTATGTAAATTTGCCAGTAGAAACTGCGGTTACATAACCCTTGTAACAAGTCAGTTTACCGTGTGCATATGCACATGTGTGTCATGGGTGCACTACAGTTCTTAAACAAATAGCACTACACCCTTGCTCTTGAATTTGCAATCCACAGTGTTGTTAATCACTTAAAATCTAAAGTATACTGATCTCTCTCCATCCAAAATGAAAAAACAAAACTATTAAAACTGGACAAGGACCAGTGTCATTAATATAACCTGGTGATATTAATATGAAGGCATTAATTTGGTGTTTGTCGGTGCTTCTAACTGACCAGAGTAGCCACAATAACCTGTAACATTAGTTCCTTCTGTTTACATTAACTTACCAATAATTTAGGAATACAAATTATTTCTAATGTCAACCATAAAGTTCCTATTTGTGGCACACCATATTATCTACAACTGCTCATATACGATAACAATACTAACCTTAGTTTGCTGATATCCTGTTAGTGACCATTTCACACAGCAGAATAAGACCTGTTTTGATACTGTAATTAGGTTTTTGTTGTGGTGAAGCACTTCAGTCTATGTACAGAGTAACAATTACTCTTTGTATGGTAGACTTTGCAGTAAAATACCAAATCATTAAACAAAGCTGAAACACAGATCCTCTTCAGTGTGGTGATGAGGAGATGACTTAACTGTCAACTGAGCATAGGCTAAAATACACTCAGCTGGATAACTCTTTATATGGTCATCATCATATCCTGCAATCTCGCTAATGTAGTATGTCACATGTGCATTAAGTGCCTGAAGAAAGTCGTCTACAGTGATTGCTAAATCCTTAGTTTGCTCTGAGGGTGTTAGAGACTTAACTACAAAAGCATGATAGAGTCTATGACAAAGCTGACACATGTCATTGGCAAACTGAGTCATAACCAACTTCCCTGATGACTGCGATCACTGCAATATGATCAGTTCTGCAGACCTCATAATGCAGAAAGCACAGGCCCAGTTTCCATTCGCTCTTTTTCTGCCTTGGATAATGGAGTGAATTTTCAAGAGCGCTCTACAAGTCAGTGGCCAAATGTCCATCCATGCAAAAGCGACTGATCAAGTCAACGCAGTCTGCATGTCCAGCTCGCCTCTCTGCTCCCTTCACACTTGCTGGAACGAGGTTGGATGAGGCCCTGGTGGCAGCTGAGGGACCGAGCTCAACAGACAGAGATGCCAACCCTGTGTTGTTGCAGAGAGCCGGCTTGTTATTGAGGACATTAGGCTGTCACAGCAGAACTTCAGGGGTGAATGGGGGTGAAATATTTTGCACGTCTGCCTCAAATGCGTGTCTACCTGGGGGAGCATTTCAGCTTTTTCAGCCCCTGGGCCAAAGCCAGCAGGTGGGTGACACATCCATGGACACACCTGCTGGGTAAGAGTGGAGGCCTTAATCACAGACTGAAAAAGAAATGATATGGTGAATCAGTGCAGTTGTTACAACTGAATCAGAGGAGGCCCTGGTGCACAATGTGCCTCCTGCCTGAAGACACTGAGGAGTCACTGTGATCTTAGTCAATAGTCACAGTTCAGCTACAACTTACCTCATTAGCATGCAGACATGCACTCACACACCCCAAAAGCCTGGGGTGAGCCTGTTGTGACTCTCCTTCATGAAATTGGAGAGCTATTCATTACTACGCACGCTGACATCATAATTCTATACTGTCTGCAGGACGACTCAGAGTCCCAAAGACGTTCCAAGAGGAAATGTGAGCACAGTGGGTGTCCACGCCATGTTCCTATCACTCTGCAGACTTTCATTTTAGTTCAAATTAAAATTAGTTTATAATTAAGGTGCACAGGGACACACTCAATTAGGAGGCCTCAAAATACTTTTTTTGTGCACATGCATAGGAAGCATACTTTTAAATCTGAGTGTACAGAGTAAGGAGCTTTGTTGTATTTTTGCACATCAGGGTCTTTACCTGCTTGCTCAACCTGTGGTGGTTTAAAGACAGTGATACACACGGTATACATGGCCTTACCTCAGTAAAGAATGAGGGAATGGGAGTTCTTCAAGGAGTTTTGCCTTTGACATTTCCCAGGTCTGCCTGCTTGCACATCTCTGCAACAGCCCCCCTACGCCTTGTTCACCTGTCTCAGCCTGATGACATATACCAGCATTCGAGGTATGTACGTGAAGCGCCGGATCAGTACACCAGATTCACAATAAGGCTATTATCTTACTAACATGTCTGTTTTATGCAGAACATTCTGTTCTGCTGCAGAGTTTCCAGAGGAAAAAGCTTGAGAGACACCAACGAGGAGCTCTGCGGATGGGGACAGGCACTCAACTCTGCTGCTGTATGTCAAGGATAAACATAAGACTGCTTTCTGTGTCTCTAACTCTACCTTCTAGGAGACAGTAGGCCCATGAGTTTTTGGCTGTCACTGGGAAACATTGTTTGTTTATGACTTATAAGAGGACTGAAACCATGGAAGTGGAGCTGTTGGCCTTATTGCCGAAAAAAGAACAGAATGGCTGATAAATGCGTACCTGTAGACCAGCTGCTTTACTGAATGTGTTTAAAGGCAGTTGTCTGATATGCAAATAACATATTGCTATGTGTGTGAACCTGACACCTCAATTACTAGCACCATTCAAATCAAATAAATTTGGTAAATTTTGGCCATAAAATAAATTACAGTAGAAAAATGTATTGCCTTACTTTTTTATCCAGAATTTTAGATTACAAAAAACTCCCTGTTAAACAAGGTTAAAGTGCTTGATAATGGGAACTTTTTGTCACAGGATACTATAAAAAGTATAGAGTCTGACAAAGACGTTTGGGGGTTATTGTAACAGGGCCTTTTAAACCTTTGTCCCAGAATTATTATTTTCCCACCAGGCTTTGAACTTAAATCCTTTCCCCTATGGTCAGATAAACAGATTACAGTAAGTGGGGACTTAATAAAAGATAACACTGTTGACTTTTGTGGAACTTAAGGAAAAGATTAACCTACCTGACTCCCAGGTTTTCTAAAGATCTCCAGGCTAAGAGTTTAATTTTGTCTGTACCTAAAACCCCCAGGGATTGCTTATTTCAAAGACATACAAAATAAACAAAGCCCCACCAAAATGATTTTACAGATATCGGTGAACTGTGGGAAGAGGCTTGGGGTTATTCTATAGTTGCTCTTCTATAGTAACGTTCATATTTGTCTGCTAATAAAGCAACATTAATACAAATGAAATTATTACAGTGCCCTCCAAAAGTATTGGAACAGTGAGGTCAATTCCTTTATTTTTGTTGTAGACTGAAAATATTTGGGTTTGACATCAAAAGATGAATATGAGACAAGAGATCAACATTTCAGCTTTCATTTCCAGGTATTTACATCTGGATCTGATACACAACTTAGAAGATAGCAACTTTTGTTTGAACCCACCCATTTTTCATGAGAGCAAAAGTATTGGAACATGTGACTGACAGGTGTGTTTTGTTGCCCAGGTGTCTCCCAATTACATTGATTATTCAAACAATAAATAGCACTGAATGTCTGAGCTCAGTTTCAGATTGGGTACGATAGGTTTTGCCTGTGCAGACTGCATTTAGAGGTGGAACCAACATGAAAACCAGAGAGCTGTCTATGGGTGAAAAAGAAGCAATTGTGAATCTGAGAGAAGATGGACAATCAATCAGAGCCATTGCACAAACATTGGCCATAGCCAGTACAACCATTTGGAATGTCCTGAAGAAGAAAGAAACCACTGGTGTACTAAGCAACAGACGTCGAACAGGTAGACCAAGGAAGACATCAGCAGTTGATGACAGAAACATATTGAGAGCTGTCAAGAAAGACCCTAAAACAACTGTTAGTGACATCAGCAACAACCTCCAGAGGGCAGGAGTGAAGGTATCACAATCTACTGTTCGCAGAAGACTTCATGAACAAAAGTACAGAGGCTACACCAGAAGATGCAAACCACTCATTAGCAAGAAGAATAGGAAGGCCAGGCTGGAATTTGCCAAAAGGTACAGAGATGAGCCTCAAAAATTCTGGGAAAAAGTTTTATGGACTGATGAGACAAAGATTAACTTTTTCCAAAGTGATGGAAAGGTGAAAGTTTGGAGAAAGAAAGGATCTGCTCATGATCCCAAACATACAAGCTCATCTGTGAAACACGGTGGAGGTAATGTCATGGCTTGGGCTTGCATGGCTTCTTCTGGGACGGGCTCTTTCATCTTCATTGATGATGTAACACATGATGGCAGCAGCAAAATGAACTCACAAGTCTACAGAAACATTTTGTCTGCTAATTTAAAGAAAGATGCAACCAAACTGATTGGGAGATCCTTCATCATGCAGCAAGATAACGACCCAAAACACACTGCCAAAACAACAAAGGAGTTCATCAGGGGCAAGAAGTGGAAGGTTTTAGACTGGCCAAGTCAGTCTCCAGACTTAAACCCAATAGAGCATGCATTTTACCTGCTGAAGAGGAGACTGAAGGGAGTAACCCCCCTAAACAAACAACAACTGAAAGAGACTGCGGTGAAAGCCTGAAAAAGCATCACAAAAGAAGAATACAAAAGTTTGGTGATGTCAGTGGGTCACAGGCTTGATGCAGTTATTGAAAGCAAAGGATTTGCAACTAAATATTAAGTCTCATTCACTTTAATCTATTTTAAGTTTATATGTTCCAATACTTTTGCTCACCTAAAAATTTTGTGTTCCATTACAAATAATGCTATCTTCTAAGTTGTGTATCAGATCCAGATGTAAATACCTGGAAATAAAAGCTGAAATGTTGATCTCTTGTCTCATATTCATCTTTTGATGTCAAACCCAAATGTTTTCGGTCTACAACAAAAGTAAACGAATTGGACTCACTGTTCCAATACTTTTGGAGGGCACTGTACTTATTAGACTCCATGTAGAAGTCATTCTTTCAAACTTCATTATATCTTAATATTTTCATTTTTGTCAGTCAGTATGTTTTTAAGACCCTGTTTGTGTGTGACCAAAAGCATGTTTTAGATGTCATCCATCTCGAATCATGTTTATTGAAAATCTCTCTCGTTCTCATCCACCCACTCACACACACTAATGGCTATGAAACTATCATGAAAGGCGTTGGCTTCGTTACCGTTGTTATCGGCGATGCCTCTACATGCGATCAGGAGGAGCTAGGGATCCCAAACGGGATCATCCCTATCTTCCCTGGGTCCTATGTTCTGCAACCGGGGAACAAAAAGGGTCCTATGTTCCCCGGGTCCGATGTTCCCCCCTGAAACACGAAAGAAAAACACACTTACCTCATGTGATCATATGATTCAATGCCCACAGGCGCAGACAACACTCCCCAAGAGTCACATATATATAGAAAGGGCTCATTTTCTCCACTATAAATGTCGAATTCCACGACAAATAGTCGATGTGGGGCTTCCGTGATTTAATTCTGAATTATGAAGACATCAAGCTTCTCCATTCATTTACATAAAACCAATAGCCAATTACAACCTAGAATAACCTACATTATAGTATTTGCATATGCATGTCACATGGGCGATATCTTATTATGCAACATTAAACTACGCGGGAAAATGCTGAATTAAATCAGGGAAGCCCTGCATCAGCTATTTGTCGTGGAATTCAGCAATTATAGTGGAGAAAATGAGCCCTTTCTAAATATATGTGACTCTTGGGGAGCGTTGTCTGCGCCTTTGGGCATTGAATCACATGATCACATTAGGTAAGTGTGTTTTTCTTTCGCGTTTCGGGGGGAAAATCGGACCCGGGGAACATAGGACCCTTTTTCGGAAAAGCGGGGAACATAGGACCCTTTTCCAGAAAAAGGGTCCTATGTTTCCCGGTCCATATATTATGGGGGAACATAGGACCCGGGGAACACAGGTACGGTCTCGATCAAACCACCAACCCTGCCATTAATGTACAACCCTCTTGATGATCCAAGTGTAATTGAAAGACACAATCTAATATCTGGCACTTTATTTGAGTCAAGTTATGAGCAAATATCTTTTTGTATATGCAACCTGTTCTCATTCCCAGGTCTCAAATACAGACGCTTTGTCATGCTCCTCAGCATCTCGTGGCAACACACAAGGCACCCTTCAGTGAATTTATGCAACACACAGCTGTCCATTTTATGAAACGGTTGCAGTTAGGTTTAGGCAACAAGACTACTTGCTTAGGTTTAGAAAACAAAGATCATGTTTTGTTACATAATGTAACGTCAAAGCTCAGCAACCGTACATAAATTGCATTACATTATGCTAAAACAACATCAACTTTTGGTTTCACAATGAACTGTGACCCCCTGAATGAAAGTCCAATTTTTTACCCATTTCTCTCCCCTCCCTTCCATCCTACACAGACTGTCTCAGTCTTTATACTATGTCAGTAGCTGTCAGTGTTGAGAATCGCCACAAATCAGTGAAAATTTGGAGTTAGTTGAAAGCCTTACCTTACCTTCTGATCCACAGCCGACTCAGACACACAAACTTTAGTCAAAGGTTTTTTTTTGACTTTGGTGAAAACTATAAACATGTTCCTGCTGCCATTTACAACTATCCAACAATTTATTCCTAGCATAACTCAAGGACACACTGAGTGATATTCTCATTAGTTTGAGGCACTTACACACGACGTCTCAAAATGAATGTAGTTATGATTTATTAATGTTAAAACATTAAATTTGGAAGTTTTAAAAACCTCAGCATCAAGTGAATTATGTAGAGTTGAATGGTATGCACTTGACTCGCTCAGAAACACTTATTGCCAAAAAACTGCCAAACACAACAGATGACAACTTCCAACAAACAGATAGACTGAGTCTGCAGTTCAGTGGCTCACCTGTGCTGTAGAAAAGAACATCTGATGATATTTTCCATGAAGTATTATCCAATATGGCAGAACCTCTTTGCTTTCCAAAGAATAAATGTTGGAAAATGTTATGTGGGATGTTTAGTCATCCATACTACAGTCACTGTGAATTTGATTTTATTCTTAAAATAAGAACTACTCACCCACCACAGACACAAACAGCTGTTGCTCTCATCCATTATCTTGAGAGAAATTTGATCGATGCCACACTGAAACAGGAAACTATTCCGTTTCACTAAAACCATCACTTTGCCACATGTGGAAAAGGAGCTGGCTGGCATCATGGCCCTCTATTAAAGATAAATGAAATCATTATTCATGTTAAGGATCACACACTGACTTTGAGCTTCCTCAAAAATGCACTCAATAGATTGCATTTGATGCTTTTTGTGAAATGCTTCAGCAATTTTAATAACACCATTTATAGCGACTAACGTTTGATTCAAGAATCCATTCTTTAATTCATTCTTACAGTCTGGGACAGAACGATCAATACCTGTGAAGATGAACTCTATCTCCTGAAGACAGAAAACACAAATATAAAACAACAATGAAATGTCATCCAAATGTAAAATGGTTATTTGTAGTTTTAACAGCCAAACTTTACTTTATAGTTTTATGAGTTCAGAACAGAGGAATCCATCAAGTAAAACCCCCCAAAGTCACACTCTCCCTCAGATGCATTGCTTTGTTGCTGCTGGTCATTCGTACCAATGCATAAATCAAAGTACTCAGTCTTTCACTATTTCACTCCACATGCTCTCCATAACCATGTGAGTCTGACAAATGGTTATACATTTATGCTGAAGAACATATGACCAGCACTATAAATTCTTGGCACACATTCAATAACATCCTCATGGTATCTATAAGTGGCTAATTATTTAGATACTTCTCCTTTACACTGTAAGAGAGGAGTACATAGTAACACAAATTAACATAAACTTACATAAAAGCACAATGCCCTGAGCATGTAATTAAAATACAGTGTGTGTTCAATAATCATCAACATATTTGAGCTCACAAGAACATTTCCATGTAAGTAAAACTAAAAAAATAATGTTATGTTCTATCCTTTTTACACCTAATTATCCTCACATGATTGCTTATGCACTAATGTCTAAAGCAGCATCATATTGGAAAAATATACTCCACAGTTGTTGAAGCAAATGAGAGAAAATACAGCCAAACCATGTCTGCATGCATAAAGTAATTATGTGATTTCAAACTGTTAAACTGCTTTTAACTACCAGGGCAAGTCATCAATGCACAAGTTAGGCCTCAGTAAGAGTGGAGACAATATGTGACTGTAGCTAAACCCATTACTAAAATATAGTTTAGCACACACCTATCGACCCTGTATAATACAGTAAGTAAAGCAATGCACAGGAAAAATGAGATATTAAAGTAGTGAGAGAATACTAATTTTGATGATAAAGTCATTCATAATTGATTCAATCAAACACCATACAGGAAACAAACAGTTGAACTTTGTGGAACTGTGTCTGGATCTTACAGCTTGGTTTGGTTGTAGTAGTTTCCAGCCACTTTCAAAATGGACCACGAATCTACAAGCAACACAAAGAACACGCTTGACTATCAGAGTTTTGTTAAAGTGACAGCTCTTTTCAAAGCTCCATCCTGTCTGAGTCCTAATTTGATACTGAATGCGAATCCATTGTTCATTTCACAAGGACATGACGTGAAAGCATGGGAATACATTTTCAGGCCGTCACCCTGTCTGAATATATCAGGAGGGAAAAGATCAGTTTCTTTGCCCTTACAGCAGCCTTCATTTACCGCCTTATGAAAGGGAGGGAAAATTAATTGATGAACCTGAAACTGTGGAAACCGTCTTTAAAAATGAATCCTCATAATGACAATGTGTTCACACAGACACTGGCAAACAGTTAAACAGCTATTCATAGCTTTTGACAACGATCCAAGTGTAATTAAAGTATGGTGATGTGGAAGTTAAAAATAAAGTGAAAGACACAGTCTAATATCCAACACTTTATTTTAGTCAAGTTGTGAGCAAATATCTGTGTGTGTATGCAACCTGCTGGCATTACCAAGTCTCAAATATCAACACTCTGTCATGCCCCTCAGCGTCTCATAGTGACGCACAGGGAACCCTTCAGCAAATCTATGCAACACACAGCTGAAAAACACTGTGGCTCATGTTATGAGATGGTCACGGTTAGGTTTAGCCAACAAAACTACTTGCTTAGGTTTAGAAAGAGAAATCATGTTTAATACGTAACGCAATGTTAGTGCGCGGCAACCATACCTAAATTACGTTACACTAAAACAACGCTGACTGACTGTTTTCACATGGGACATGAACTGTGATCTCCTGGATAAAAGTCCAGTTTTTTACCCACTGACCTCCCCTCCCTTCCACCCTACGCAGACTTTTTCGCTCTTTATACTATGTCAGTTGTTCTCAGCATCTAGAATTGCCACAAATGGCTGTACATTGGAGTTAATTGAAAGCCCAGTGCATCTCATAAAGATGCCAAAGGCTGCCTTTGGCTTCGATATCACATGTTGTGGGGCGTGACAAAGCATCAGTAATTTGCACCCTAGGAATGAGAACAGGCTGCTACATCAAGTGCTTTTCAATTTTTTTTGCTAAGCTTTCTTAAAGTAGATGGTAATATTTTTAATATCACTGCAAATTATATTTTTGGGGTCTATGCGTGACAAATTAATGACATCATGGCTGCTATTAATTGCTTCAGCTGTGCCTAATAGTCTTGGATACGGATACTTTTTCTAACGGTGTTGGAATTTGTGCTTCTATTCACTGACAAGTCTAAAGACTGGTGGGACAGACAGAAATCATGTCGAATTGTTGTTATTCTTACTTCACTTTCCCTTTGGTACTCACTGGTAGGTAGCATCATAAGTCAGCGGTAAACTGTGCAGTTAGAAGACCGAAAATGAAACAAACCTGGCTTTTAGAAGGCCGAATGATTAGGTTCATTAAATGATGAGAACAATCAATATTATTTAAACTGCTTATTACTCCATAATAGTGAAGCAGTGCTTTCTAAATCAGCTCTGGTACGCAGTAAAGCATCAGCAAAATCACCAGCAAGGGTTCAGCATGTTCCATAGTGGCAAAGATGAAATATGAAATGGAAATTTTATAGCAAGAGCTTTGAAGATAAATAAGTACCAACGATTATTCCATCTAAGTGGGGAAGCCAACTGACCTTATCATAGAAAATGTAGTGGTGAGTACTGTAATGATCTCCATTAATGAACACAAGAGAGGAATAGTAAACAGGATCTAAAGCCCTCAGAGTGGAGGCAGCAGCATGAATGACATCCCTATAATCCAGAACTGAAAGGATAACTGCTTCAACAATCCTCTTCCTACTACAACTCACAGGGCAGCTTATTGAGTTTCTGTGCAAAAAGACAAAGCTTTTGTAGCAGTTTATTAACAAGGCTGTCTGTGTGATTTTTTAAATGGTCCACTTATGGTGGAGACATTTGGTTGATAGATTATAGACTTAAGTCAATGAATCCAAAACAGGGTGAAGGGACTGAAGCACATATGACAATAAGGGTTTGGCTGATAAGAGTTCAGGACACACAGATGGGTTTAGCAATGACAATCCAGTGTTGTCCCTGACCAGTTTTCTTGCATAGCAATAATAGAGACATAAGACTCAAAGTAATATCCTGACAAATGAAAATATCCACACAAGGCACAATATTGTAGCTGGCTGACAGTCACTTGTGAAAGGCTGCCAATCACATCTGACAAGATCATAATTATGGGTGGACAAACCCCACAAGATATGAGAAAATAGCAAAGCAACAGTGAGACCAATCTCAGCAACGGAAAACAAGGAAAATATCAACATAGCAATGCAGCAACGAGGCAAACAGACAATAGTCCTTTGTTATTGACACAAGCAAAGCCAAAACCAAGAAAGTAGTGTGTGAGTGGTGTGTGTGCATATACAAGTTTTGCATCTCAGCAATGGAACACACAGACACAAGTCAACACAGCAACAGATTTCAAATTTCAGTTGTTATTGACACATGCAAAACCAAAGCCAACAATGTAGTGAGTGTGATGAGTGTGTGAATGTTAGTGCAACAGTTCAGAGTTCAGTCCACCAAGCCAAAAAGACTTCCCTCAATCCCCCGTGTGGCCCCACATTCAGTTCCGCACAAGGCAGTTCTGGACAAACAATATGACACCAAACTGGAAAGTCCACTCCAGGATTTACCTTGGATCCCACAACGAAACCAACCAACCACCAAATCAAAGTGATAGCATCTGTGCTCACAGCTCAAGCACACAGCAATAAACAGGACTTGCCGACTGTACTGAAGAGACCATGAGTCAGTCAGTCAAACAGTCGGTCAGGTTTGAATGATTGGCTACTTCCAACAAGGCCAGCAACTTCCCATATAATTCTGACTGGGAAATAGATAGGCAGCCTTCTGTTGGACCAGGGCTTGTGTAGGTTTTCCCACCAATTCTTATTATGGCTCCAAGTTTATAAAATTGACACACTTGGCAGTTCTGTACATAGTGTCAATCATCCAAGCTTAACTGTGGCCAGTAGACCAGGTTCAGCTGTTGCTGGCAATCAACTCCAAAGGTTGCATCCTTAAAATGGCAGGTATGTAGCGTTGGTATAGGGTTTTAGAAAGGAGAGTGACAACATGATGGATACGGTTTTACATTATGTTGAATGAAGTGTTTGCAGGTGCTTCCCAATTTTCCACAATCTTTTGATGCAGGGACACATTCAGAGTTTCCCTGCTGTTCCTTTCAGAATTGAAAATTGGAAGCTGTTTTGACAACTGTGAGGAGGCAGACATTAGGGTAGTGCAAACAGGTATGGAAGGCTGGTCTGGGCTTGTGAGAGAGTAGCTGGCACTGGGTTTTACTTTCCCTTCCTGTGTTCAAAAATGAAAGTAAATTCCTGGAGCCTTAGTCTCATTCTGATTAGCTGAGTGCTGGGTTTAGCTGTTTCAGATACCCACGAGGGAAAGCATGTTACGTCACTACAGTAATGTGGCAGCTTTTGAGGTTGGTTCTCCATTTCACCAATGTCCACTCCACAACTCAATGTTCAAATTCTGTGGCAGAATAGTTTTAAAAATTTAACCAGAGGACGGACAGAAATGGTTGAGCTTCAACAGCTTCTGTCACCTATGTTCTACAAGCGACTGTCAGTGCTAGGACCAAAAAAGTGTTTTTACCAGAGGAAGGGGAAAAAAGGATTTATAAACTGCTACTGCCTCACCTTGAGAAAAAAATATAATAACTTGAACATAATAGAAATGCTGTATCCCAGATTTTGAGTGCATGATGTTGTCCAGGTGCACATAAAAGATGACCCCCTTTAGTCCTCCATAGTATTGGCTCTACATTTGCTACAGCTGAGAGCCGCAGGAGCATTCTTCACCCCAAAAGTCCGGACCTTTATTTGGAACAAACAAAGAGGTCATAAGAGTGCTGTTATTTTTTGACCACCAGGGTCTACATCATGACAGCTGTATCTGCTATTTAGACCCAGGGAGGAGAAAACAACAGTGCCAGAGAAACTGTCCAGCATCTCTTGGACTATGGGAAGGGGGTAGGCAGGGGGTAGGCATCCATGACTGTGTTGTCATTTATCTATCTTAAATTCACACAGATTTAGGTCGCTTGCCTTGCTAAGGATCATAACCACTGGAAAAGTTTGTGGAGGCAGCGTAGCATTGTTCAAGCAACATACTACTGTGGAAGACCCCATAAAAAATTTGAATAGTGTCGGAATGGAACAAATTGGCAATATACGGTGAAATTAGTGGAAAGAATTGTCTGTTCATATGTCAGGATGTATATAATGGCCGCACAGACCTGCGCCATCTACAATGCTGCCTCCATTCTTTGATATTACGACCTCCTCCACTGTCATTTGCTTGTTGTTATGTGAAACTTTTGACTCTACCCTCTAGAGCCATCTATTGGCTGTATCTATGCCATCAAGAACATATGGACGTGTGAGGGCGGTGACATTTACAGCATTTGAAAAGAATGATCTATTTTCCTATCCAAAGGGAGTAATAATGAGCCGTAAGCAAGACAGAAGGGTTTTTTTTTTCTTTAAGCTTGTCATCTACCAGTTCCTTCATCATCTTCAGCTTGGGAGGAAAGACTCTGTAGGGTTTCTGTCATATGGGTCCTGGTTGGTGAGAAGGATCTGAGGTTTCAGTGGGCCAGTGCAACCCACTTTTGTGATCCAAGCATTAGGGTTGTTGACTAGTAGTATCATTAATTGTTTTTTGATGTATTTTGTTAAAGCAGACAGTGCTGGGACGGTGTGTTGGCCGATGATGCTTGAACTGAAAATAAATCACTGTAGTTGCCAGCTCCTCCAACAAAGTGGTCTCTGTACTGAGGAAGCCCGATCTTGTTTTTTTTTCATATTTTTTCTCCCTAAAGCAGTGTGTTCCTGCTGCAACATTAATCTGTAAAGCAGTGAAGAAGATGAAGTCTAACCTCAGCGGAGAAGGAAATGCAACCAGTGCTTTGCATCCTGAGCTCCAGGGTTCAGTCAGATAGAGTGGTTTTCCAGTCCATGGGTTAAGCCTGTCTTCTGGGGCCTTGATGCCTCTTCATATATGTTCACTGAGCAGAGTTTAGGAAGAGTGTTCACAACAGCTTTGCCACTCCTTTTTTAAGGTTAGTGGAACCCTCAATTGTTGTAAAGGGGTGCGCTCACAGTGCACTCCAGTTCTGTGAGACATCTTTAGAACTGGTGCAAAGGAATAAGAGGTAACACGTGATGCTCATTGCTCAGTGTGGGTTAATGTGAACTGAAGGAAGGCTGTGTTCATCAGAACGTGGGGGTGGTTGCAGTTGGAAGTGATTAGGAGACTTGAACTTCTTGGACTGGTTGTATTGAGAATTGCTGTCTTTCTATCTCCAGCAGAACACTTGAGTGGGAGTATTTCTTTTTTTTCTGTTTTGCAGGTAGAAGCTGACAAATGCAGCATCTTTTTGTTTTATGAAAAAACACAGCTCATATGGATTTTGCCTTGCTGTGTCTTTTTTTTTCAGCTACTGTCCCAATATCAAAAGCTCATTCACAGAGGAAACTCTAAAACTGGCCAAATAAGGGTTCATGTTCTTTGATGATTGTCTCGATGACTGAAACTTTCTCCCAGGTTTCCACTATTATTCTACTATTTCACTTTAGGAGTGGCATGTATATTGGATATGCTGTGTTAGATCTCTTTCCTGGCTGGTGACTACATGGAGCAACTTTGTTAGGCATTTCTGTGTGGGTAGATATTTTAAAAATCCATTTCAAAGTAGGAGGCCCCAGGGTAGACTCAAAACAAGCTGGAGGGATTACAAATCTTGTCTGGCCTGGGAACGCCATGGGGTCCCCCAGGAGGAGCTGGAAAGCGACGCTGGGGAGAGGGACGTCTCGGGTGCTTTGCTTGGCCTGCTGCCCCTGCGACCTGGCCCCGGATAAGCAGATGAAAACAGACTGATGGATAAATGGATGGTTTTTCAAAGTGACACCTTCCTGTTACACTGAGTCCACACTTTGTGTCTGTTTCCATACATCACTGTGCAGGTGGTCTATTGACTGTGTCATGAACACCTTGATATCCCATTAATGTCTCTGTGTGATGATGGATTAATCACCAGTTCAGATGAACTTCAATAATGTTTTTATTGTACTTTTGAGCTCCTCCATGTGGTCTATAGAGTGCTTGCGGGGATGACTTCTTTTGGAAAGCCAACTTGAAAGTTTGCATCACCCTGGTTTCCCTGTCAAAAAGCCAATGGGATTTTTCCATTGGATTTTGGATTATTGCAGAAAATAACATCTGCTGCAAAAAAGCTCATGATACTAGGAAAACTCGGAAATATGACCACATTATTCCAGTTCTAAAATCCTTACACTGGCTACCTGAACTGATTTCAAAACCCTACTGCTCGTGTATTAATCACTCTGTGGCTCAGCACCCACATATATCTAACATGCTTGTGACATATGGACCCTCTGAGACCCTGAGGACATCTGGGGCCGGCCTACTGACTGTCCCAAGAGTTAGAACAAAACATGGTGAAGCAGCTATTTGTTATCATGTAGCACAAACCTGGAATAACCTCCCAGATGATATTGGACAAGCCCTGACTCTGACCCCTTTCAAGTCAAAGCTAAAAGCATTCATTTTTTACACTGCCTACTCCACCTGTAATGACTGCAAATGTATTTTCAAACTCAATTTTGACTCATAGTTAATCATCTTTTTTATCTTTGCACCTCTTGTCAGCACTTTTGCTATATTTAAAGGGATTTTTTTTAAAACTGTATTCCATTTAGTAATTCATTTTACTTTTTATATCTTATTTTTTTCTCTTCACTCTTTTATTGTAAATCAGTATCCTTTATTGCGTTTTATATTTTTTTGCTCTGTAATACATTTTGAATTGCCTTGGTGTATGAAATGTGCTATAGACCCTTTAAGGTAAACATTACTATGACTTCAGTTTGTTAGCTGGAGGCAAAACACAACTGTCCACCACAGGGCTGTATTCTACATAGGAGTCTTAAAATGTCATCTTGTTGTGTTATTGGTAGCCAGAATAGAAGGAATCATGGCTTTAAACTTAGATTTTATTGCATACCAGCTGCCACAACTATGGTTAAATGCAATAAAATGAATGGACTGGATGGAGGTGATCATTTCAGATGTTCGCATGTGCAGTGCACACTTCATATTAGGTTAAAAAAAAAAAAGTATTTACTGTTGTAGGGATTAATAACATTATGTGTATTTAGGGTTATCATGTCCGCATAATCAGAAATTGGGGAGGTATTAAGAGGAGTACTGGATTTCTCCGTGACGCTAACTTTTTAGCGCATTAGGTAATGTTAGCTTCAATAGCAAAACAAATTGGAGGAAACCATTGAAGTGTCATCCTCCTTTGTAAGATCAGCATAGTCCACAACCACAAAGTTGGCCATCCCACCTGTCAAATCATCCATCCAATGAGTGAGAGCGTACAGGTTGGCCAGTCTGGTCCCGTTGGTCAGTATTTACTCATTCAGGTAACACTCACGGTCCCAGAGAGTGACTGACCTGACATGGTTTGTTCGTAAACTCAGTTTGATGCTACACTAAAATAAGAGCCCTGTTCGTCGAAGAAATGGTGCATTATATTTCTATATGAATTAACAAACGGTTAAGTTAATCACATATTCACTCTGCTCAGCGCTCTGCTGCGTGAGTGTCAAAAGAGAAAATAGTTTCTGAATGCACCACTCATATCTTCCTCCATTGTCTAAAACAAGCCAACATAACTTGTTAGCTAGTGCAAGCTAATGTCTGTGGAGAGCTGTTTTGTCACCAGCTAAGCCCCGCCCACCAAAAAACGTCATATTGTTTGCTAACAGTAAACGGGTCTATACAAATAAAGCTGCCTTACCTTGCCTTACTTACATGTTTTGATCAGCAAGATAATCTTGACAAATTAACACCACTTTTAAGATTTTTGAGGCATAAATGCAGTCACCAGAAGTAAAAAGCTAAGGTCAAGCTTTAACAGACTACAGTATGGTCACATGACTTCAACACTGTAACCACAATGAGGCTGTAAAGCTGTGTTCAACATGATGATGTTCTGTAGTCACATTTGGCCACTTGATGGCCAGACAGTTGTTTTTAGAGACACAAAAAAAGCTTCATAATTCATGAGCAGGGTAGTAACTGACATATTTTGTTGTAAAAGAAAACATGAAAATCTCTTATGCTTGTGTTATCAACAGACCTTATTTCCCATTCAAAAAAACTCACTGACTTTAAGACAAGGGAACCAGAAGTGAAAAAATGCTAGCTCATTGTCTGGTTTTAGGACACAAAAGATGCATTGAAAGATTTCTCAATAGCCTTCAGGCAGCTTCCCATCAGAGCTCTACCCAGTGAAATGAATGACTGAGGTTAGCCTAATGACCACTTACTAATCCATGTCCAGCTGGGGGTTTTGGTTAGCCTCCTGTCCACTGTATGGTCATTATGGTCCTATGAAAATACATCCAACAAACTGGAGGCTCCAAGTGTATGCTCCAAATCCAACAGCCTTCTACTGTGCCAAGGCCATTACCACATGCTGAATTCAGCTGCAGATAATAAATCCAGAGTTGGGAAATGGGTTGCTATTTTTTGTTGCTGTTTGAGTCACATGTTCAAATGTTTCAGTCAGAGTCAAAATAATAGTTTTGGGTCATGGATTGTACAGTTGTCCAAGTCAAGTCAAACTCCAAAAAATATGAGCCAATGGCAAATCATAAGCCAAATCTCAGCAACCCAGCATCAAATCACTGCAGCAGTAAGGCAGGAAGACAACACTTGAGTTCAACTTTCAGTTAGTTATTGATGACACAAGCTCAACCAGAACCAAAAATGTACTCTGTGTGCAATGTGTGTGTGTGTGTGTGTGTGTGTGTGTGTGTGTGTGTGTGCAGGCCTATATTTGAATGACACAATTATTTAAACAGCTCAGTTCACTCCAGCCAGTCAAAAACTCTGTTTTAGTGTCCCCCTCAAACACAGCTCAGTCCAATCCAGTTCTGCATAGACAATAAAAAACAAACTCTGAAATTCACTCCAGGATTTACAGCGACAGACAACAGCGCTCACACTTCAAACAGTTGGTATTTACAGGGGTACTCACCGTACTGTAGATGGTCTGTCAGTCAGGTTTGAAGAGTCGGCATTAGCTCCGCGTAGGCCGGGATCCTCAATAAATCTGAGTGGGGAAAGTGATCCATCCATAAACAACTTGTTTGAGGCAGCCTCCAGAGATGGTGGATGTCTGGCTCCACAAACAGCACAAATGACGCAGACATGACCAGCAGGTGCAGACAGGTGAGTCTGGCATTCTCCTCCACAGTCACTTCTGGCTTTGAGCCATAGCACTTACAACAAACACCACGCGGTCAACACAGTGACGTTTTGATTGGATTGTTGTTGAGTGTGGGTGTAGCTGTGACAGGAAACAGAATTGTCTGTTGCCAGGTGACATCTGCCACCTACATTTAAAATGAATAAGAACTGTTTGTAGCTGGTTTTATAAAGAGAATGTTTTTGGCCCTTAATTAGATTTTTTTTCTTCTCTATCAACGTTCTTAAACACATGCCTTATGTTTTATGTATATTTACTTTCTACTTCAGCTCTTTTTTTTCTGCTCTCATAACAACCATGGGTGGATTACTAGGCAGTGGGCCCCTGGGCACCGATATGCAAAAGGCCCCACCACCTCTCCTGTACAGAAGCAAGACATAAGGCCTTTGCACGTTCACAAAAATTTTTTCGGAAGCTGTTTTTTAACCCGTCATCCGAAAAATGCACAGAAACCTTGCACAATGAGTCTGATGCATTGTTAGTTCTATGCATTGCAAAAATTTGCAATGCAAGACAAAATGGAAAGGCACATTTCCTCTCTTGCTTCTCTCCACTGGAGTTATTTATCCGTCACCACTCTCTCTCCCTGTGTCTTGCATTTGGCACCACAGCTGCATGAGGGAACTGCGCTGTCCTCGGTATCTGTCTCCACACTGTCTCTCTCTGTCTGCGTGCGGTCCACATCCACCTTCTCGTCATTATCATCCACCTGAATATTACTATCTGACCTGTTGAACATGAGCTATCTGAGTTGTGAAAGGACACTGTGCGACCCGTTCCTCTGTGTTGTCATGGCTTTGTCCACATGTGCAACATTTCCTTCACTGATTCTTGGTCAAATGTCTCATAAGGCCTCTGACAGATGCAAAAAACGCAGACACTTGTTGTTGTTTTGTGTCTCTTGTAGTCATTATGCATCTTTTTGTGTTTCTTTGAGGTTCCTTTGTGCCTTTTTTTGGTAGTTTTGTGTCTGCTGTTGTTTTGTCAGTTTTGTTTTTTATTTATTTTTTATCTCTTTGCAGTCCCTCTGCATCCTTTTGTGGTCTTTTTGTGTCTCTTTGTGGTAATTTTGAGTCTCTTCCTGGTCAGTAATCTGAGTAACATTAAGCAGATGAAGGCCAGGAGGGGCCCTGACACTTTGGATCTCCGAGCCTGTGCTCAGTTTGACCCTTCAGTAATCCATCCTTGTTCAACGCAGGCTTTATGTGTGAATTCTCCATCTCACCTCATCAACTTGTCATTGTGTTTTTAGATGTGTTGAAGTCAGTGAGTTCCTTCATTGTCTCACACACTTAAACCACGGCTGCGTAACCACAGGCAAAATGAGAAGCTGTGTCAAACTGCAGTCTACTTTTCAAAGTTCGTTCGTGGTCAGTAGAAGACCTAGTTAAGTCCATCTCACCAGCGAGATTTAAGAGCAAAGCAGAAGCACTAATGCTTCAGCTGCCTGCAGTTCAAAGTCAGTTCACTCAAATCACAAAAAAATACATTTTCCCTTTTTCCTGTAATGGTGTCTGGCCATTTATGTATTATTTTTACATGCTGAGATTTTGAGATATATTCCTCTGATACTCCTGTCTCCATCTCAATCTCAATCGTCACTCCTCAAAGAAATGTATTGATGCATGACCTTAATCAAATGCACTCTGCAGCCAAGGGGACTTAGAAAGCTCTTAAATTATCATGTAAATTCAAGTTGAGTTGATGCTAATCCTGTCGATTCCACATCATTTAGTTTTTTTAATAACATTTCTGAGAGGGTGTTGCACCTGTTTTTACAGAGATCAGCTGTTATTTTTGAGCTGCACCTCTCCAACATGTTGTTTTGAGCCTAGTGTGTAGGTTTGGCCTAAATCTGGCCCACAAACATTTTAAAGTAACACTGCATAATGCCATGTCAGATTGAGAGTTACAGATCTGCGGCCCACTTTGTACATCATCCCCCATTTCTGAATGCCAGAAGTATTTTGAAGTTTGGCAACATGTTTCGGGAGGAAGGAATTTAAATGAGAAGTCAAAAAAGACTCAAAATGGTAACAAACATCACTGCTGAGATCAAACTTGTGGGTAGTTTTGTTTATTGCATGTGCATGACAGAATCTGTGATCAGCTTTAAAAAAGTACTCCTACAACTGAGCTGAAAAACCAATTCACAAACACCTTTCTGGTCGACATTTTTCAAATGAGGTTTCATCAGAAAGGCAGAAGGAAAAAGCATCCTCTTCTCTTCATTGTCTGTCACCATTTACTCAACCAAAGCCAATAAGCAAATCACATTTAAAGTAAATACTTGCTCTAATACAAATATTTCGTAAATTCTGTATTAGCAGTTAGCTAGCTATGAAGTATTAGGTTAAAAGAGAGGTGGCTAAGGTTAGGGTAAAGGTAATAGAAAGGGTAACATCTTATTACCGATAATGTGAATCACATTTCATGCATGATGGATTATAGAGTGGATTGTTACAAAATTTAGCCTCGTGTTAGTTCACTACTTTTTTTGTCTTGTAATAGTGGTGGCTGTGGTTTGTAGGGTTGTGTTATGTACGCTACAAACGGAATGTGTCTGCAGATATACGTTTCTCAAAAAATGAAGCAACACGGAAGTTCCCAAAACTGCAGTTCTTTGAATGGCCACTTGAGGCCGGCTCCAGACGTCAGTCAACCATCAAAGACACCCACGTTAAGATGCCAAATGATACAGCAGAAATAAACATGTTTACACATACACAAGAGAAAAAACTGTTTTGATCTGTATGGAGAATTTTTACATTCATGACAACTGTCCATGGGGTGAATATTTATGTATCTACCCACTGTATTCAGGCTTAAAGTTACACATAATTAAAGGCGGGCTTCTTTGAGTGGCAGGCTGTCTGCCGGTAGTGTCCTCAGCTCCTCAGTCACCCCTCACTCCTCACAGTGCCAGCCTTTCCCCCAAATATTGTCATTTCTGGCTCCAAAGAACTAAGATGGTGATGGCCTAAATGCCCAACTTGAAGTATTAAAATGGGAGTCAACAAACCAATGGGTGACATCATGGTAGTTATGTCCATTGTATTACAGTCTATGGTTTTGTTTTCCTCTTTCTCCAGTGCTGCTTTGGTTGGAAAAAAGACCTGATCTCAGATAGGGAGTCTGTTGTGCAACAAAATCGTTGACTAGCAGATGTGCCAGGATAAGTGTTGTCATCATAATTTATTTTCTTGTGTTTTTTTTATTAGCTTGTTTGCTAATAGGCTAACCGTCAGTGGCTGACACAGCTTCAGTGGTTGTGAAACACTCAGTAATACCTGCTATGATTAGATTTTTGGTAGATAGTATGGAAGGAAGCTCCAGGGTCTGGTTTACATCTAAAATTGCACACTCACTCATGCTTGCTGTCAAAACTTTTACTGTGCTAATGCTAACTCTGCTCTCTGTCCGCTCTGTGCTGGAGGGTTCAAGTTTCTTTGCCAGTGATTGGCTTGAAAATTAATTACAGACCTAATCTTGCTTGCCTTGGGGAAAGTTAGAATTTCAGATTTTAGGGAATTGCACAGACATCTCCACCTTCAGAAGAGGAATGTGAAAACACCTCTCTAGTGACAAACTTTGCACTGATACAAGTCAGTAAAGTCAAGGTCAGACACTTTCGAGGATATAAACAGAGGAAAAGCACATTTCTGAATGGAGGGGGACTTAAATAATTAAACTCATGAAATTACAGGCACCTACTGCAAAACAGGGACTCAATATAAAGTAATAATGCAGTACTCACCTCAGTTGATATTGTACTTTAATGGTGTCATTTCTCAAATTACCCACAAGACTAACAGTGAACCTGGGGCTTTGGGGGCCTCAGTGGACCTGGGGCAGTTTCTTGCTTTGACAGGATGTATTAAAGCCCCTGGAGACTTGGATTCTAACCCTATGTTTCTACAATATTAAATATTTATGACTAAATAAGCAACGACAAAAGTAAGAAAAAAAGATGTATTATTTGATTATTTGAGGTTAACACACGAAAACTGACCTAATCTACTTCACTAGAACTGTGTGTGTGTGTGTGTGTGTGTGTGTGTGTGTGTGTGTGTGTGTGTGTGTGAGTGAACAGATTTGATTGACAGTGACCAAACAACCCACCAACTGTTGTGAGATTTTGACACAAATGTTGCCAAATCGGGACTGGTGCATTAAAGTTGACATATTTTCTATTTTTTCTTTGTAACTGAGACAATGTCTGCACAGTCTGCGTAGCGTGAGCAGCATGTTAGCAGATCAGCAGCTTCAGTCCTCCGTCTGTGTCTACAAAGGATGCATTCAGGCAGAGTATCATGTGTAGGTCACCAGTTTTTTGGCAGCGCTCAGAACCAAATACACAATCACAGTAGTTACCCATGAAACATGGCAGTAAACAGACTTGTTGTGTGTATAGTGCAAGTGAAATGCAGCCAGCTGTATTGAAGTGCATCTTTTCTGTCAGATGAGCATGAGACCAGTAGTGGCGAAAGTATTTAGATTCTTTACTTAAGGAAAAGTAGCAATACCTCACTGTGAAAATGTTCCTGATGTTCTGCTAATTTTAACATCTTTATGTACTGTTGGGTAGGTTAATCTACAGCACTGGTTCCCAACCTTTTTCCTTAAAGGACCCCTTTTCTATCATTGAGTAAAGTAATGACCAAATACAAGTGACATACTTTTTTCCAGTTTTCCTGATATTTAAAGCCACAGTGTGTAGGAATTTCTCCCATCTAATGCTGAAATCGTATATTGCAGTCAAACGGATAGCGCACTCTAGCGCCTCACTGTTTCAAACACGTATTGCAACAACTGTAGCCGCTGTGTACCAAAAAGCTATGATAACACTGATGAAACCATGTCATCAGATACTTCATGGAGTATTCATTCAGGCTCCTACACAGACACACGCGACGTGAGTTGACAAACCCCCTCCTCAATCACGTCTTGTCTTTTGACAACTGACAAGTGGCTCAACCTCACACACCTCATCCCTCTCCTCGCATCACTGCGCCACTGACAGCAGCTGGCCTGTGATTGCGTTGGCCTGGCCTGCCTGTTGGGAAAAAAATGACAGGCAGGCCAGCAGGCCAATCAAAGCATCCCTTTTAAAACCTTTCTCCTTCAGCAGCTCCCTCCACCTGGAAAAGGCTACCCTGATGTCGACCCTCGTTTTTTGAATTTGCCGGTTACATTGCCGTTTTGATTCCCTTTTGCACTTTCTTCCTTCTCCCGTGATGCTGCCTATGCATGATCCTGCATTAACAAAGAGTGGGACTTTGTTAAGGTGAAGGCAGTGCTGTATGTCCCTTGCTGGCAGATGTATTTTCAAGATGGCGAAACATTATGGAACCCCCCAAACGACTTACCCGCACAATGTACAAACAAATCCGAAATTCTCCTTTTATGAGAATATGCCAGATTATTGGTGGAGGTAATAATACACCAATGATGCTATATTTATGAAAGCAGGCATCGATTTTTGCCAATAAACAACTGAAAACACAATACAGTGTCCCTTTAAGGAAGTTTTTAACAATTTTCTGTCTCTAGGATGTTTTTTTTTTGACTCATTAACAATAATACAAACTTAATTAGTTACAATTTTGACAAAATAAGTATTTTCTTCTCCCTGATGCTTGGCCATTGATCTATAAGCTCTTTGGTTGTTTTCACTGCTTACTTTTTCAGTGTAGGACAAGGCTGTTTCGCAGAGAATGAAGGCTCTGTGAATGTAGCTTGTGTTCAGGCTGCACTGTGCACTTCTCCTGTGAGTTTTTTTTTAAGTCTGTATATTGAATATAAATCTGAACCTCAAAGGATAACATTTTTATTTATGAGGCACCTTGTAGCAGTTGTTAGCATTGTTATCTCACACCAAGAGGGTTTCTGATTTGAACTTAGGGTGGGGGAGCCCTTCTGTGCAGAGTCTGCATGTTCACCCCGTGTCACCATGGGTTTTTTCCGGGTACTCTGGCTTCCTCCCACAGTCCAAAGACATGCAGGTTAATTGGTGACTCTAACTTGCCTGTAGGTGTGAATGTGAGCGTGAATGTCTGTCTCTATGTGTCAGCCCTGTGATAGTCTGGCGACCTGTCCAGGGTGTACCCTGCCTCTCGGCCAATGTCAGCTGGGATAGGCTCCAGCCCCCCTGCAACAACAGGACAAGCCTTCATGGAAAATGAATGAAGTTGCATTTAGTTTTCAGCCCAGATATGAGTAAAATGCTGATATGTAAGTCTACTGTATTTTTTATGTTAGTTGTCTCACACCCCCTAAAATCAAGAGGGCCTCGCGACACGCTGTGAAGCTTTGGTGACCCAAAACCAGTGATCTACAGCACTGCATTATATTCATTAAGATCATTATATGTTTGCAGTATTGATTTCCTGTGCATATCTAAAAAGTCATTTTTTCATGTGCTCAGAAGAACAGCCTCGTGGAGATGTATTTTTTCTGGAAAACTGTAATCTGAAAAGTAACTAGAGCTGTCAGACAAATGTAGTGGAGTACAACATTTACCTTGATGTGGCAAAGTACAAGTACAAAGCTGCTTAAAATGGAAAAACTCAAGTAGACAGATGACTGAAGAACGTGACTATAACATCTCATGTGTCCGACTTGGAACCAGTAAGAAGGCACAGTGGGACAAAAAGCAATAATGTCTCATGTGAAATAAGCAAAACTGTTCTATAATCTGACAAAATAAACTGAAATATTGATCATCTTAGGACATAAATTTGAATAAATCATCAAAAGTAGGCGACACATCAGTGCTATGTCACACATCAGTCACATGAAGCCACGACTGTACAGCAATCATGCTGTGCTGTTCCCCCCCAAGCCCTTTTATCAGCACTTATACATTACATAATTCTGTGTTGGATAAGTGGGGGTATGTGATGCAAGTTGTCTTTCTAATTGCTTCTTTGAGCATTCTGGGATCAGCGCCACACACTTTGTCATGATGAGAGTGCCCTGACTGGAAGGATCAAAATTGGCATTGCACCCATTTAGTACTTTGTTTTTGTCATGACCTCCAGTAAACCTTCTTTACATTTCGCATCAATAAAGACCCATGAGACTGAATGACTTTGGTATAATAGAGCCGATCTATATACTTTATTAAAGTACATCCTTTTATTGGTATTTAGAGAAACAGTTGGCACCTACTAATATATGAGTTTTTGTTCTGTATCACTAACATTAATTAAACCTTTGTGTCATTAAGCACACAATGACACACAGTTACACCATTAATGATAGCACCCATTTAACGGTGATAAACAATGCAAATCTAATCATGCATGTTAATGCTCAAAATAAATGCTGTCATTTAGCCGTGTTGCTCTGAGAACAGCGAGGGCAAGTGTAAATGAACTAGCTGAATAAATAGTAGGTTCTATAGCTAATATAAGATAAACATTTATATTCAGTTGAACTTCACAAAGGTAGTTAATGCTGATCCCTCCTACATTATGTCTTAATCAGAGAGTTAGTATATAAAACCTTATAGGAGGTCTGTAACACCATCAAGTCTCTGAAGCAGGTGTCTTACCATATGCTGCATTAATTATACAAAAATCTTTAATGACTTATAACACCGCTCGTTACTGAGCTGTATGGCAATATGCCCTCTATCCCTTCTCTCTGGCCCGGATATTATTTATAGCACACATTACAGTCTAAATAGCCGAGGAGAGACATGAGCGCCTGGTATAAAGCAGAGAAGTGAAATTTCATGTTCAGGGAGGCCCAGGGAGGGTATGAGATAGAGCAAATCCAATTGTTTTCAAATTATTCCCATGTAGAACAGAATCAGAGGCAGGCCAAGAAAAACCAAATAGTCAGATGGGATTATTTTCTCCATCGCTATGTACTGTACTAGCAGACAGGACATTAAAATTACCTCAATTCAAAGGCCGGAGAACAGGCATGAGGCCTGATTACTGACCGTGCAATTATTGTCAAACTCCCTGAGAGAGCAAACATGCAGTGTGTTCACTCTGTAGGCAGTCAGAGCGTATATAAGAGCGGGTGCACGCTGGGAAGATAAAGAGGTTCTGCTGCTCTGTGTGAGGAGGACTTTCAGCACCACGGACAGCGCCGCTACAGGGGGTGGCTGAACCAGAGAGGAAACATGAGCGAGGCCTGAACACAGCACACCAGCTCCCGACCAGTAATCATGTCATACTTATTCAAAGAGCCTGGATGGTCACTTCTGCATTAGGACAGGAAGGAGGCGGGCAGGAAGTGTGCTTAAGTGCCCACTGAGTTAATACCACAGAGTAAGTAAGTTCTGTTATTGCTGGGGTTTTTGGTAGCCTTGCTTGCTCGGCTACTTCTAGTGTAAGACTTTGAGGAAGGAATTGAGGAAGAGAAAAACACATCAGTTCTTAAAGGCTAAAATTGAGTTATATTTTATTTTGTTTTGACAATGACACCTTTATTTTACTGTAATAATTGGTTAAGTCATTGTCAAGTCAAGTCATTGTTTTGCAAGTCACATGTAAGTCTTAAGTCTTTACCCTCAAGTCCCAAGTCAAGTCTCTAGTCAGGACAGGCAATACCCAAGTCCTAAACTTTGGGTTTTGAATCCCAAACAAGTCATAATGCCATCTTCTTCAAACGTAATGGCCTTTTAACAACAGAATAATGATAAATTAAATTTACAAAAACCATGAATGCTTTTTAAAATGTGCATTTATTTGTTATTGGAAGTTGTTACATCTTCATCTGTAATTTTCAAACCCCACAATTTGCGTACTGCATTTTCTCTTTTAGGTTTTGTACTCAAACAAAAGAGCTGCACAAGTATTGCTGCCTTACAATAATAGTCCAGAAGAATTGCACATCAGCCACTCATACAGTCAGGTCCATAATTATTTGGACAATGATACAGTTGTCATCATTTTGGCTCTGTACACCACCACAATGGGTTTTAAATGAAACAATGAATACCTGCTTAAAGTGCAGACTCTCAGCTTTCATTTAAGGCTTTTTTCAAAAATGTAGTATGAACCGTGTAGGAATTACAACCATTTCTTCACACAGTCCCCCAACTTTAAGGGCTCATAAGTATTTGGACAAACTAACATAATCATCAATTAAACAGTCAGTTTTAATACTTGGTTGCAAATCCTTTACAGTCAATGACTGCCTGAAGTGTTGGACACATAGGCATCATCAGATGCTGGGTTTCTTCCCTGGTGATGCTCTGCCAGCCCTTTACTGCAGCCGTCTGCACTTCCTGCTTGTGTTTTGGGTGTTTTGCCCTCAATTTTGGCTTCAGCAAGAGAAACGCATGCTCAGTTGGATTCAGGTCAGATGATATGACTTGACCATTGCAGAACATTCCACTTCTTTGCCTTAAAAATGTCTTTGGTTGCTTTTGCAGTATGCTTCAGGTCAATGTCCATCTGCACTGTGAAGCATCATCCAATGAGTTTTGAAGCATTTGGTTGAATCTGAGCCAATAATGTAGCCCCAAACACTTCAGCTTTCATCCTGCTGCTCTTGTCAGCAGTCACATCATCAATAAATACAAGAGAACCAGTTCCACTGGCAGCCATACATGGCCATGACATAACAGTACCTCCACCATGCTTCACTGATGAGGTGGTGTGCTTTGGATCATGAGCAGTTCCTTCCCTTCTTCCTTCTCTTGTCTTCCCATCATTCTGGTAGTTGATCTTTGTTTTATCTGTCCATAGTATGCTGTTCCACACCTGTACAGGCTTTTTAGATGGTTTTTGACAAACTCTAATCTGGCCTTCCATTTTTAAGGCTAACCAATGGTTTGCATCTTGTGATAAACCCTCTGTATTTATTCTAGTGAAGTCTTGTCTTGCTTACAAGAGCAGCAGGATGAAAGCTGAAGTGTTTGGGGCACCATTATCTGCTCAGATTCAACCAAATGCTTCAAAACTCATTGGACGATGCTTCACAGTGCAGATGGACATTGACCTGAAGCATATTGCAAAAGCAACCAAAGTCATTTTTAAGGCAAAGAAGTGGAATGTTCTGCAATGGCCAAGTCATATCATCTGACCTGAATCCAATTGAGCATGCGTTTCTCTTGCTGAAGCCAAAACTGAGGGCAAAACACCCAAAACACAAGCAGGAAGTGCAGACGGCTACAGTAAAGGGCTGGCATAGCATCACCAGGGAAGAAACCCAGCATCTGATGATGCCTATGTGTCCAACACTTCAGGCAGTCATTGACTGTAAAGGATTTGCAACCAAGTATTAAAACTGACTGTTTAATTGATGATTATGTTAGTTTGTCCAAATACTTATGAGCCCTTAAAGTTGGGGGACTGTGTGAAGAAATGGTTGTAATTCCTACACGGTTCATACTACATTTTTGAAAAAAGCCTTAAATGAAAGCTGAGAGTCTGCACTTTAAGCAGGTATTCATTGTTTCATTTAAAACCCATTGTGGTGGTGTACAGAGCCAAAATGATGACAACTGTATCATTGTCCAAATAATTATGGACCTGACTGTATATTGTACTCCAAACCTCTGGCTAAACATTTTAAAATGAGTAACAAACAGAGGCTTAATAAGTAATGGTGACTAAACAGCCTCCTACCAGCATATGATATTAGATATATGTATCAGATACTGAATCCCACAGTTAAGGATCCCTTTTGTACATTAGCTGCTATTTCATTTTCATTGTAAAGTTCTACTATTGCAGTGTTTTCCCTCAGACTCTTTAAAGTGTGAGGTGGCCCAGGCATTGACTTCAGCTCAAAGGCACAGCTCAAACACAATGCCACTATGCTGAGACATGAGCTGACACATCAGACAGAATTCTCAAAAACATTTTGAAAAATTTATTTGAATTTTAAGATTTTTTTTAAGAAAGTTCCCAAAACATTTTAAAGCCCACAGGCCATGGTGAACTTTAAGGTTACATTTTGATAATGCAGTAGCTTACACAACCTGTTATGTTTGGTTGCCAGTAAACTTGCTATTTAGCAGATTAGCTTGTCCTAATAATAACCCTAATCTTGAACATCATAGCAGTACAAGCAGGACAGGGAAGACACAACCAAGGCTTGGTAGCAGTCAGTCTTGAAATTGCAACCAAGACACACATTAAATGTCCAATATGTAGGATATAGAGGCATCCATCAGCAGGGATTGAATATAATCTGTATTACTATGTTTTCATTAGATCGTAGACTACACCTACGACTAAGAATCATTGTGTTTTCAACACCTTAGAATGAGCCATTTATATCTACATATAAACATGTTGTTTGTACAGTAGCCCAGAACGGACAAACCAAACAGCGGCTCTAGCTGGGGTCATTCGTGATTTCATGTCAGACACCATAGTTCTTCTAAACACGTGGCACATAGGGGAAGGTTTAGCAACCTCACAGCTAGACGCCTCTAAATCCTACACACTAGACCTTTTAAAGAAGTTAAATTTATGTTGTGACTATTAGTGATAGCCACTTATTGGCTTCAGCCTTTGGGGACAGTGGCAGCAGCTTAGTCTGATCTCATCAGGCCTGTCGCCTCAGATTCCCACAGGTCACAATCTTCATTTAATGATGATAACCCTTATCAGGGTTATCTCAGCTTGGACTTGAAGGCTACCAAACCTTTACCAGAAAGCCTAAATTACAAAGAGTGGTGTGGACTTTGAAAGATGTGGGCATTTATCAGGCAGGGAGGATGTCACCAAAAGATGCCATCAATTACATTAATGGAAATGTGAGATCCATTGACCCATACTAAGGAATAGATGTCAGGATATATCGATTGTCGCTGCTCTGATTTTGGCCATTCTGTTTTAATCTGTCTCATGTGAGTCACCCAACTTTATGGAAGTGCAACACTTGATCACTGGAGTGCCAATTTAAAACCAGGCTTTTATGTGTTTAACTGAGATTTTCCATTAATTTGAAAAAGCTCTCGAATTAGCATTTAGATCATGCATCATTAAATCCCAGTAAGCCAGTCATGAACAGGTTTATTAAAACATCTCAGACCAATTTGAAAATAAATATGTAATCAAACTGCAGTACTACATCAGTAGAGTGTAAATACTGTTTGTGAGTGTTTGTACAGTAGCCACAGCGCAGAAAGTGATAGCCCATAAAACTATATTAGTCCGATCTAATAGTCAGTGAGTCTTTTACTTCAGTGTGAGTTGCCTGCTGTTTTATGAATTGTGAGCTTGTCCACACACATAGGCTCATTTTCTATCTGAAGGGTAGATGAACCTCAGCTGACCCCGAGCTCTGGAGGCCAACTAGGGGGTGTGAGTGGTGATGCTTGGCCCTCTGCCCAGAGCCAGGACATGGAGTCTCTGTGGGCTCAGGGCACACAGACTGGGCTGACCCCAAGGAAGACAGACTACTATCAAAGACTACAGTGCCAAAGGATCAAACAGTGACTTTCATCTTAATTTAGGGAAGCAAAGTGCAAGATCAATGTGCTGTAAGTGTAAGAGGTGCTGGGTAGCAAGAGACGCAGACGTAAGACTGTGAGGTCACAGAGAGGTCCGGAGCTCGAAGGAAATGGCAGCTTGTCCACAGGAGGGAGAAAAAGCTGAACACAAATGGAAAAGGACAGCTGATGACCACACAGTCTGCAACGCTAAAATAATTCACATTAGACTATTGCCTGTAGAATCCACAAGGCATGCTTCACTTTGTCCTGTAGCGTGCAGATTTCATCACTGTTTAAATGAACTTCCATAGTTCTGACTAGTCCTGAAAACTGTCACGCAATGTTCCAAAAAATGAAAATAAAAACAGACCTAACACCAGAAATCTGAAACACATAATTTTGCTGCTTCTACTTTCTTGTGATTTATTTCTCTTTACAAAATAAAAACTTAAAGACACAAATGGCCATTTTCCACTGCAGGAACTTAATGTAAACTAACATGTAGTCATTGGCACAAGGTCAGCTCGTTTCTACTGGATTTCCTGCTTGACATGTTGTTAACTAGCCTGTGTAATAACCGTCATCTTTAACGGCCTGGACAACGTGCTACTCTTCTGCCTTTTCTGTGCCAGCTTTCAAGAGCGCAGTGGGGGGTTGCATCTGAGGTTGGTAAGCAACCTTAACAAGCATCGTGTAGCCTGTTTACATGAAATCCTGAGTGCAGAGCTGATCTTCTTCCAGGCGCTGTTGTGTGTAGGCCTATTGCTCGTGGGCCAGATGTAAAGCTCTGAGTAGCCCTGCTGATGTTCACAAGAGAGCGGAAAGATATCTGTTGGCTGGTTTGTAACGTGACTCCTGTCTGACTGATGAGCGTGGCCTCTTCCTGTATCTGTCCTTTCAAGAAGAGAATTTCACATTTGTTATTATTTACATTTATTTATTTATTTTCTACAACTAAGCGACCAAAGAAATCTTGCTGACTATTGACCTCTTTGGTCGACTAACATTTGGTCGAGTGTTAGTGGGCAGCCTTAATAACAGCTAACCAATACTTCAAAAAGCTTCACTTTTTCCATTATATTCTGTTCCACAAGTGCTTACTTAATGTGTCCACTTAACACTGCATACGAACAATAGATTATGCTCTTTTCCCTCTTAATGGCATAAATCCAAAATAATCCATTTTGTAAAATACACTGGACAGGACAGCCTGCAGTACTAGCAAGGTTCTTAGTTGAGGTTCTGGGAGGCCCCAGGTAAGGGGTTAGTATGTTAGTATTGGATGTAAGTACTTCACTCGCTGTTTCCCACTGCACAGAAATGCTATTAACTAAGCTGTACTTCCATACCTCATTTACAAATAGTTGGAGTTCTAGATTCCAGCAGCACTATTTTTTGGCAGAATTTTACAACTAGCTCAACATCACACACACATTTGACATTTTATGGTTTTAAAATGTCATTATGGCCAACATGTCCGCAAGCAGTTGTTTATTTACACATCCAGCAGACACAGATCAACATCAGCATTTATTTGGAGTCCTGTCTTTGTCAAGCCAGTTTAATTCCAAACGCATCAAATATCAACACATGGTCAGTAGCCCTTGGCGTCAGATACCAACGCACCTAGGCACCCTTTAGTGGCAGTATGAGATGCATCAGGCAGCGGCATTTTTTTGACGCTCCATGCAACTGCCTTAGTATGAAGAGCAAGAAACCCCCCTAGGGACGATGGGTCAAACAAACTCCAGACTTTCACCCGAGAGACCACCGTTTGTGTCCGCATGAAACCAAGAGTCAATCAAGTTATTTTAAAAACAAACTCACTTTTTTTTAAGCCAAACAATGCTGTTTTTTTCTGAACCTAACCATGAACATTTGTTGCTTAAACCTAAGGAAGTAAACCTAAAGATGTTTAAAAGTTTATTTTGAAAAGACACAATGCATGCGACAAATGTAAACTGACACGCCATACCTGCTTGTCCAAAACCTACCTAAAGCATAGTTTGATGAGTTGGGAGTGAGGATGTGTTGTCATTGTCCGCCTGATGGATGCACATATGTCCAATATTTACTGTCCTTTCAGCTCTGGTTTAGTCTCTGACAACTCCTGGGAAAAAGTAATTAGATCTTAGATCTCTGCCACCTAACCTTTGTGGCAGGTAAGCACACAGTTGATTTATGAGAGCCTTTTCACTAAAACAAACAGCTGATTGCTGCTCCTGGAAAACTCATTTCAAGAAAGTATTGAGACCAAACCAAAAAGGTAATGTTGCCAACTGTAAAATCAAAACAATCACTTGTAAGATGCTAAAACACTCTGTAAGCTGAGAACACTCCATGGTGAGAATTAACACAACAAAGTGCGTAGATTAATCTCCTGGTGTCAAAAATGTTGTCTGACAAAAGCAGTAATAGCAATCCAGTTTAGCTAATAGGCATATTGACAGCTGAGCGTTATTGACAGGTGAACATCGTGCAGGACTGGGTCAGCAGTAAAGCTGGGAAATCACCAGGAGCCTAATTTCTTGCTTTAACGAGTCCTTGCTGACAGCAGGAAATGGGAAATGATGTAAAATAAGAGCTTTCCATTCTGGGTTGGATTTTATGGAAAGGTTCTGAACTGCTTCCACTCTGCTGTAAGAAATTACCTGAGCTCTGACCCCTCACTTGATAAGGTGGACACACAAGCGAGGGCCCAATTTATCTCCCAGAGACCTGCCGCTCACTCATGAATATTTACAATATTCCTAATGCAGTGCACTTAGGTCAATAGGACTGCACTTGGTAATCAACATTGAAGCTATAGGTTAATAACTGCAATTTATTTTTTGTCCCCGGCCTGATCTGATTAGGTTAAGATGAATTTTCCGGTAGTAGTCGATCACAGGGAATCTGAATCGAAGTGTGTGAACAGATAACGCCTCTGACACATGCTGCTTTTAAATGCGATGTGTAAATGTAAAAGGACAAGGCAGAGGCAGGAGGCAAATTTGCAGTGTCTCTGATGTGACTGATAATGTTTCTGTACATCCCAGCCTCACTAAGTGGCTGCTCACTCTGATGTGCAGTGGTTAAAACGCGAGGCTGATAGGTCTCCAATAGGTCTGGGGGAAAAAAATAAAAGAGTATAGCTCTTGGCTTTGAAGACACTGCTTCCATTGTGCTGCTTTACCTAATTATGGCAGGCCATTCTGCTGACAGACGGAAAGTGCACTGTGACGCCCAATCAGGACTCCATATTTCATTTCCCCTCTCTCTCCTTTCTAACCGTTAGTATATTAAACCAGAAATCCGGTGGCTGGTTTTCAAAGAGACTTGATTAAACCCAGGAAATGGGACATGATTTCCCATTTAAAATTCATAACAGGCTAACACTTAAGTAATTTAAATCCCCTCTGCTGTTAGAGCAGTTGGTATCTGCATCAGATTGAATAATTTCACCTTAACAGCATCTATCCATTTCATTTCAATTTGAGAGCAAGTAAACTCAGCGGTAGCCCCCTTGTGTGTTTTCTCTCAAAGCTTTGCCAATCAAAATATAGGCCTCCAAAATTTAGGCCTACTGCTGCTTGTAATTAAATTTGTTTGACCTTTTAGTTTGCTCTAATTGAAAAAGGGCTGCGAATGAAAAATGAAGATGCTTTTGCGCATATTAATTCTCCATTAGTGTTAAAAACCTTTTCACCTTTCAAATATGTTCCTATTCTGTTATGTAGCTTGTGCTGAATACAACAGTGGCAGATAGTTCTCCCTGATGAAGAGGAGATACTGGCTAGTAGCTAATGGTGGCTAATATTAGCTTGTGTTAGCAAACTTTATTGGATATTGCTGTGTAATTAATGGCTTGTTAGCATGCTAACACATTAAGCTAATATGATAAACATGGTAAATTAACCTGCTTGGCATCAGCATGTTATTGCGACCATGTTAGCGTGCTGACATTAGCATTTAGCCCCTTTGTACTTCAGTACAGCTTCACAGATCTGCTAACATGGCTGCATAAACTTCACCAAGCATTAAGAAGAGTGCATTGATGTATGGTGCTAACAGAGTTGGTCGCCTGGAGCATTCATCTAAAAAAGTTTGTAGCTTCCTGGTTTACTTCTGTGGTATGCGATCAACTGTATGCCCAGTAGTGTTTCTTCCGCTGCCCCTGGGGCCCTGGTAGAGCGCTGTCAGCTTAACTCGCTGACATTGTCAACACTTCCTGTGAGAACATATGAATGCATTTAGTTGACAACAAAGGCAGGGGGTGTCCCAACACAGTTGGGTTCCTGCTGTGACAATGTGCTAGCAAATAGCAGTACGTAATGCGATATATGGTCATGGGGGTCATCGACACCTGAATGAAAGAAGGTTAAGTAAATACACCAGTGCAGTAAATAGTGTTACTCTGGTCATGCTGACTGGTCAGCTTCTGCCCAGAGCACTGACTAGTGTTTTTAGTCAACTACTTAAAATATTTGAATATATAAATATATAAAAATATTTGCTTGACTGTGGCTCAGATGTAGAGCAGGTCGTCCACTCATCGAAGTATCAGCGGTTCAATTCCCGGCTCCTCCAGTCCTCGTACATTGAAGTAAGCTTGGGCAAGATACTGAACCCCAAATTGCTCCCAATGGCTGTGCATGAGTGCATGAGTGTGTGTGAATGGTTACTGAGTAGCAGGTGGCACCATGTATGGTACCCTCAGCCACCAGTGTGTGAATGGGTGAATGTGTCATGTTGTATTTAAGCGCTTTGAGTGGTTGGAAGACTAGAAAAACACTAAACACGTGCAGTCCATTTGCCATATATGTATGTATGTTTATATAATTATTATATTTACAAAATGTCACAGATAAATATATGTACACAACATGAACAAATAGCAATAACAGATAACTGAAAGAAAGAAAATGCTTCCTTTTCTTAAGTTGTAACTGTAAGATTTATTTTTACATCAAAGAGTGCAACACAGAACAAACGGTAAGTTAATATGCATATACTGTGAATACACATCCATACCTACACATGCAGCATAGTACATAAACAAAGTATGAAAAGATCTACGCTGACACTGTACATCATACACATATACATATCAAACCATTTGTGAAACCCCTCCTTCAGCAAAGTTGATCTGTAGTAGTCATTACTGGATTTGACCTCTGCAGCCTCTGCAAGAATTCTCTTTACAACAAATCATCAGACACACCTCCATCCTTAAAGGTATACTGTGCCGGACTATCCTAAAAAACAATGTATAGACTTAGACAGAAGTAATCTCTCTCAATCATCACTTGACCCACTATAAGTGTGTGAGCTGGCTCCGTTGTGTTTGATAACATTGTTGAACGTAAACAGAAGTGACGCCCAACGAAGGTATGCAGACATGGGGTAAAGTCACACATGTGCAAGTCACAAGCAAGTCTCAAGTCTTTACCTTCAAGTCTCAAGCAAGTCCCAAGTTAGTTGTGGTGAGAATCAAGCAAGTCAAGTCAAGTCCCTGCTATAAGTCAAGCAAGTCAAGTCGAGTCATTGCTCAGGTCAAGCAAGTCACAAGTCAAGTCATATGTCACATACAGCAAACATCTCCTCACGATCCGCTAGCTACATGTCCTCTGAATATGCTGTGAAAAAGTCCGGTCTCTGTAGGCAGCCCAGGCTCCTCAAATGGCAACACAAACATTTGGGTCCCGGCTGCACCAACCAGCCAGCGTGAGACCAGTGAAAGCAAGCACACACACATGAAGGCAGTGCCCATGTCTCACGGTCTCGCCCAAGCGCGCACATGTGAATGCATGCCAAGAGAGACAGTTAGAGCTACAGGCTACAATGAGGCTAAAAACAGAGTTCAAATGACTTTTTTCCAAACAACTTTTTATGTCGGGGCTTCAGGACACTTGGATCACTACAGACGAGCAGCATGGAGATATTTTGTGGTTTCAATTATGTGTTTTTGGACGTCTGAATCTGGGGCACCTTAAGCCTCCATTAGGTGGAGTTTTGTTGCTACCTCCTCTCCCCTTGGATCTCCGCAAGTGTTGTGAGGACTCTAAAACTTCACCTGATCCTCCATCGGCATGAGGGTGAGTAGATAATGGGTGAATTTTCATGTTGGGTGCACTATCCCTTGAACAGGTGTGTAAATCCAGGGTGACTAGCAGCTATCGCTCGTTCATGGCAGAGTCACGGCTCCGAGCTAGCTCCGTTGTGTTTGACAGCATTGTTGAACGTTAACAGAAGTGACACCCAGAGGTGCTTAGCCTGCCTTTCATATTGAATTAAAGCCAAGTCCTTTCAAGTCATCTGTCTCAAGTCAAAGTCAAGTCTCAAGTCATGAATACAAAGTCAAAGTTAAGTCAAGTCTTTTATCAACGTTAGTCAAGCAAGTCTCAAGTCATCATATTTGTGACTCGAGTCTGACTCGAGTCAAGTCATGTGACTCGAGTCCCCCATCTCTGCACGATACACATCACCGAAAAGACACAAACATAGCATGGTGAAACACCACGAGAGTGAATCTGCGGTTGATTTTTACTTTCCCTTTTGCTGGTGAACAGTAATCAACAATCCTGCATAGTATACCTCTAACTTAATTGTAAAGAGCATCGCTAATGTGACATTTTCCGAGGTTTTTAGGATTAGACCAACTGACCAAGGACTGGGATTTGTCAAAGCAGCCTGCGATATGCACAGATCATCCCTCTTCTTCTACCCTAGAATATCACTTCCTGCTTGATTCTGGCACCTTATAACAGTATATGTAACTGTTCTCTCATGAAAAAGTTCTGATGATGACAAAAACATTGCTTCCCTCAAAATGGCAAAACTTTAGTGTCAAGCAGCGAGGACTTCACTCATCTGGATCAGACCTCTCACTTAATATTGGTGGCTGTACAGTTATCAAAAAGGAATATGTTAGAATCTCTGTGTTAACTTTGATCCTATCCTCTCATTTAACAAGCCCCAGAAAGCAATATCCTTAAGAGCGTATTTTCCATCTCAGATATATCTCCAGAATCTGTAATTCCCTTTCTACCTTTTTCTGATGTAGTAAGAGTGACCCATGCCACTGCAGTGAACTACACTGTGGTGGTCCCATCTCTACATGCATAAAAATGCACATATTTAAATCTCTGCAGACAGAATACGCATGCAAACTAGAATATATGATCGTGCAGTCCTCGATCTCGTAATGCATTCACTTTTTGTAACTGCCTCTGTCATAAAATTCTTAAGAGGGCACTGGCCCACAATACATCTTTGGTTTATTATTCGATAAACCCACATCGGCTCTCCATGTAATGACTACAGAAATTATTATTACCCAGTTTCCAAAGCAAAAAGGTGGGAATGAAAGTTTCTTCTTTCTCACAGAACCAAGACTTTAAAGCCAGAGGGGAAACAAAAAATCAATTTATTTGGCATGGCTTTCAATCTACCTTACCTCCCACCGTACCAGCAGTTGCTCTACCTTTTCCTTTCTTTACTTGATTTAATTTACAGTTTCAATTGAGGCATTTAGCTGACACTCCTTTTCAAAGTAATTAACAGTGAGGGAGCAAGTAGAGTTCACAAATTGTTCAAGGACACTTAGAACACATCACTGGCAACAGACATAATTTGTAGCTGTTACCGTTAATGAGCCACTGACCCAGTTATAGGATGATCTCTCTCCTGAAGCCCACCATAACATTATCTTAGGCATTTATCCTCAGCTATACAATAAATTAGCAGCAATGAGCACTGATGGCTTTCGTGGCTCACATAAGGAGGACACTTATTGTACATTTATGATCCATAAATACATACACCAAGTGTGGGTTCGTATAGGGCTTGTATCATTTCTGAGGCTAGCTGCAGCCTTTGCTGTGTCTTTTTCTTCTGGTGTAAACCTCTGATGTAGAGACAGACTTATGAACCCACACAGCAGTTAGGACCCTTTTCCACCAACAAAATCACTGTGGCAAAAATAAAAAGCAACTGCTGCATTGGGAACACAGCGTTGCAGCAGAGGGTTAAAGCAAAGGAAGCTTGGTAGCACAGCCAAAGAAGTTGTAGAGAGTAAAAATGCTATATCATCTGGCACAAACCGATCAGGTTAATCGTATGCATGGAAGTGTGCTTACCACTTGTACATTTGCTGCTTACTTTGCCAGCATCTAGAGGAAGGAAAAATGGCTGCTGTTGTGTCAAAGCATCAGGCACCAACCTGGGAAAATAGGAGCCACCATGTGTTTTCTTGACATTTAATAAGACTGGTTTGTACTTTATTTTTCATCTGCACTCTGTAGAAACATGCCCACACCAATACAACCTCTTGCACTTTAACAGTCTAAGTACAGTAACCCCCCCCCCCCCCCCATCTTCTCATCTGTGGAAAAGAAAATGTATGTCCTTTAACATCATCAGACTAAATTAACTGAAGTGAAAGAAGTTGCTGGCGGGACCGTTCATCACACTCTACAATACTAAAGTGCTGAATGAAGCGAACAGCACACTGACAAGTTGTTCTGGAGGGTTAGTGCTAGAGGAAAAACCATGGGGTCATTTAAATCAAATGGATTTATCCCTACGGGAACATGGATGCTCAGTGAATTTCTTTGCAATCTGCCCTTTAGACTGTGATGAGCTCCAATTTTGGTCAAATGGTCTCCACAATCATTAGGAATCATCATCTGGGAACTCACCAAAAATCCATCATGATAATTTGAGGATAAAAGGTAAATGGGACCAAGCCCCCAGGGACAGTGCAAACTTTAAAGCCAGGACGATATAGTGGCCAAACCGTGGAATTACAACTTCCAGGTCCATCATGTCATGTGTCATGTTTTTTTTAGATGCATCAACTTCCCAGAGCAGCTACTTAGGCCTTAATAGCCCTTAATTATTATATCCTAAAAACTGTAAAATTCACTAATAGCTGAATCCAGAGTTATTTCCCCACTGTCACTCATTATAGCTGTAACAGGTGGTGTTTGGACCCTATTACAGCACACAGGTAACCAGAAACACTTTGTAATGACGTTTACTTTGACAGCTCAGCAGGTAAAGAAGAGGGCAAGTTACCAGTACACAATACAGTGCAACACTCCAGCAAAGTCTCTTCACAAAGTCATTGGCAGCTCGGCTGGTTTGGCAGGCCGAAGTGGGCCGAGAGGCAGGCGGGCGAGCAGGGGCACTAGCCCAACAACTAGCACAGTTTTGTATAAGAGCAGGCAATGCTTCTGTGGAGAAGCAGGCAGGGTACATAGTCAAGGATGCAGAAAATCCAGAACCAGGTGAATACACAGTCCAAACAGACAAACCAGAAGGGAGGAGACAGAAGGCAGGTTGAGGCCAGGCAAAGGGTCGAGTAGCCGGCAGAGAGGTACTTACAGGACACATGCACAAAGGCGAGTCGGGTGATGCAGTGAAAATCTCTGAACCACATGAAACCACAGGTAAGCAGGCTGGAACACTCACACTGTAGCATCGCCATCAGATGAAAACACTAAGTAGCAACAGGCAAAGAGGAACCAAGGACATGGAAGCATGTCTCATGGTCAGGGATAGAAGGCTGAGGTGTTTACCGGGAATCAGACGAAGCAGGTCAGCAATGGGAAATCAGTACGGAATAATGTGCTGGAGAGTCTTGCATGAGTGGAGAAGAACAATCTGGCAACGAGTAATTAAGAGGCTGGGGTACATGTACCAGCTGAGAGTGATGAGGAACAGGTGAACTGAGTTGGCTTGATGAGGTGGGTGTGGTGGACAGGCAGGAGCACAAGAAGTCTAGACAGGTGACAAGTTGGCAGGTAGGAGTGGTCGAGAGGCGAGATGAGTAGAAAATTACTGACTGAGGGCTGAATGTGCATGCAGAAAGGAACAGGTGACCAGGAATTCAGAACTGTGACAACAGTGAGCATGAGACCTGCAACATTCATGGGAATGAACGGGGCCCTGCCTCCAATGCTGAATCCAGTTCTCTTTATACATTTAGGGTGGGACGAGAGCAACTCTTTTACATTTGTAAAAAGCAGAGGGAGAGAAACTGGAACAGGGTTTTCAGCCTGGCTTATGTCTGAATGAAATTCACTGTGTCATTAATTTATGAGCTGACAGATCTATTTAAGGAGATACATGAAATAAAACTGATGGAAAGCTTTTCTTAGTTTTAGCGTTGCTTATGCAGGCTGGGTTATTTGTGCCTTATGATGATTCCAGTTTGTCAGGCATAGTTTATCGCTTTTTGTACATGGTGTCTGTAGAGGACAGGGAGACTGGTGAGAAACAACAGTGGGAATCTGCTGTATGTGTAAGGCTGCCATCTACTGAGAACTGTCTTCAAACTGGATGTGTGTTTGCACAGAGAGGAACAGTGCCGCTCCCTCAGCCAAACACATTTCCTTTGTGCTCGACAGTCATGGCTGAGGGGAGGTCCTGCTGAGATGGGTAACGAGGTAATTGAATTTCAATTTGTTAAGAGCTCCTTCTCGCACTTCTAATCTGACCCAGGTCCCCCCCCTCCCTGAGATAAAACAAGACAGCTGCTTTAACTTTACCTCTCTTGTCTTCACTCTCGCTTTCTTCTTCCCATTTCATTGTTAAAATTTCACAGACAGAATTCACTTTAAAAGATCACAGTTTTCAAACCTGTGGGTTGAAATGATGCATGTTGCAGTTCTAGCCACACCTCAATCAGTGATGTCACAGCAGGTGTTTTGCCTCTGACAGCTGTGAAGACTTCAGTTCTGAGATCAGCGACTGGGGTGTTGCAAGATAAGCTTTGATTTTCTCGTCTCTTTTAGATTTTCCTGTAAAGAGCATCCTTAAACAAACATCCCTTGATGTAATCTGTGTGTGTTCTCAGTCTAATGGTGCATAGTCTCGAAGTGAGATGTAATAGTACACACAGTCTCTTTTCTCTTCACTGTACGAGTGACGATCCAGGCCAGTGGTGTACATGAGGAGGAGGGCTCGTTGCTAGGTTGCATATTCCTCCAGTTATAAAGCTCTTTGATACCTGCGTCGCTCATAGACACGCACCCACTCACATGGCTCGGGCCAGGCACCTACACACCGCCATGCAAACACACAGACATGCACCGATAGGTACGCCGGGTTTTCTTCAAATCAGGGCAATAACAGGTACCCTCCCACCTCCCAAAATATCAAGACAGCCTCTCTGCTGGGCAGCTAGACAGGAGCCGTCTAACCACACTAACAAGGTGAGCAGACAGTGTGAGCTGTTGTGGCGGGTGTCTGTGCTCCTTCAGGAGGAACCGACAACAACTGCACTGGCACCGCTAATAAGGTGTCAGTGCTGCTCTGCTCCTCACTGAGAGAGCAACTGTGCAGCTCACACTGAGGGCTGCTGCTCAGACCAGATGCAGGTATTAAAGCTGTACAGAAAACACGCATGTCTCATCAGCCTACAGTGAATCACACAGTAGAGCTGCAACAGAAAACATCCCATGTCTGCTGGAGATGCTGTGGATTATTTCACTCATATAGGGAATGGATGGCAGCACAGAAATGTTCTCCACGCACAGGTAGTGTAGCATGGAAACATGACGGCTCTTCACCATCTTTAACCTCAACAGACACAGAGAACAAGCTGTGAGGACTGTGAAAGAAAACTTTAAACAGGTATTTAACGTCTGTCTTGGTGTTACACTCACACACTACACCAACACGTTCTTATCCCTAACTTGTTAAATACTGACACTTGGCCAGTGGCCTAACACATCTCTCTAGTGTAAGCCCTGGATATTTGTTACATGCATAAAAGGGCTTTTCAAAATAAAATTACGTTTTCACAAAATGCAGCCTGAAGTTCAGCTGGAGCATATACAAGGACTTAAAAGCCTGATTCCAGATCAGAAATACCAACACTTGATCAGTGGCAAACCTGCTACAAATAGGCTATAGGCTCATTTCCCATTGCCAGTAGATGAGAGCAGCTCTGCAGCAGCTCATACTCCTTTCTGTGGGTGTGGGTTTTTGGTGTGTCACATTCACCACCACGGACAGGCCATAGAACAGAAGAGTGGAGAGGAGCATGGAGGCCCATGAAAACTTTAATAGTTTCTCTCTTAGTCATTCAGTCTCTCATTCAAACTCGGTGCAGACTAATTGGATCAATGTTTGAGTGCTATTTGGGCCAAGACAGATGCTGTTTTGTGAGGGCTCGTCATTGCATCTCGCCGGTAAAGGAGCTAAAATTAGTGCGCTCATGTCGCCATCAATGCCGACAGGAGACAGAGGTGATAGATACCCATGCCTACTGCAGAGTCATTTGACCTGGGTGTGAATGCAGATTAAAACCTTTTCCATTGCATTAAAAAGCCAGATGTTAGCAGGTGTTAGCGGCTTTGTGTGCAGTTGAAAAGGGGCTTCAGTGGCAGCATGAGACACAGCAGGTGGTGGCATTTTTTGACACTGAGCAACTGTCATATTATATCCTCCTGATCCTCCTGAGACCCCTCATATGAGGACATCGCATTTTGGGTTTACTTGACATTTTACTTCACTCGATCTGTTGTTGTCTTCTAGGACACTTTATTGTGCCATCTAATGGTAGCAAGAGCACAATACACTAATATGTGTAAAATCAAGATGGCAGCCATCAAAGTGGACATGGTCCGAGATGTGATCACATTTTATGGTTGAAACTTGCTTATTTATGATTAATAATGTTTGTAGTTCAATATGGCAACATTTTTGACAATCAATTTAAGCAACAGTAAAAAGCTAAGACACTAATTAGGAAGTACTTGCTGGGAAGACATTGGGACTTTATTATTGTCTTGTTTAAGTACATTGGGATGTTATTGTTGTCCTATTTGAGGACAATGGGACTCAATTATTGTTGGCAATGTTTAGTTTTTTATACCTACCGGGTCCTTCTGATCCCAAATAGCCAGGAGAAATTAAAAATGTATTCCAAACAAAAGTTCGGGTCTCAAGAGGATAAAGAGCCAGCAAATCTGACGGGGAGGTCAAACAAACTCTGGACTTTTACCCAAGAGACCACTGTTTGTCTTGAGTGATACCAAAAATCCATCGAGTTATTCTGATAACAATGTAGTGTGGTAATATGAGTAGCATACCACACTAGTGACGTATGTGATGTATGTCACGAGATGTTAAGTTAGGTTAGTTAGTTATTTGAAGCCAAACTGTGATGTTTTTATCGTAACCTAACCACACGCTTTTGTTGCCGGAGCCTAAGGAAGTTAACCTAAAAATGAAAGTTTTGGGGTTTTTTTTACCTACGTTGTAAGTTTATTTGAAAAGAGACTATGTATTTAATTAGAGTGTAAACGTAATTTTTCATGTGAAAAGAGAAGTTCAGTTTGAAAAGACGCATGCATGCAACAAGCATTAATTGAACACCGTCACAGCGTCCAAAACTGATGTGTGAGGGATACCTATAGTGTCGTTTGACATGTAGGGCCACCGAACAAGCCTCAGTATTTGATAAGTTGGGCGAGAAGATGTATTGGATTTGCTCAGCGATTCAGCCAGACAGATGCTACAGTTGCTTTTATATCACAGTAAGAAAAAAAAACCATACCATCACAGCCCTAATCACATCAACCAATAAATATTTCAACATATATATGGTATATAAGTTATGTATTAAGATAAACTTTAATCCAAACCCATCCTTTAAGTCGGATGTTCAAAGTGGGAGAGATCATCTTTGAGCAGAGGAACCAGAGGGCTACAGAGAACAAATTATTAAGTCAATACAGCTTTAATGTCGATTTCTGTGAGCTGTTAACATATTAACATAAAATGGAGAAGACAATGAGGCTTCCGCTTCAGACAAGATGTTACAGAAGGTAAAGATGAAGTGCAGCCGGCTTGGTGGTTGCTGTAGTCTTTTTATTAGCCTTTGCTGCTGTGCTGAGGCTTATTTCGCAGCCTGCATTCTAATGAGAGACAGAGAACGAGGAGGGAGGGGGTGGAAGGGGGATTGTGTAACACTGAGTGTTACATAACAAAATGTGCACGGCCTTCTCTCTCCCTCTCTCTCTCAGACGGAGAGACATATAGCAGAGTGATGGGGAGTGAGCAGGAAGGAGAAGATGGAGGTGTTTTAAGTGTGCTGGTGTTAATGAGGGCGATCTGAAGAGATGTGTGCTGCGTCGGAAAGTCATACCTCATTACGGCAACGTTTCTAATAATGCCAGTGATGAGGATAAGTTGTTTGGGAGGCAAGGGGACGCAGAGAGCGGACCCCTGGCTTGTCTTAGATTAAAACTCAACCATCAAGTGGCATTCAATTGGGGTTGCTGGGTAATTAAAGTCGATAAAATGTTATTGCTTTCACCCTTGGCCCACCTGGATGGGTGGGGATGAACGTTCAGACATTTGCCGGACACATCGAAAAGAGGACGGCTCACAATTGGGATTTAGCCTTGATATTGCTGTTTTTTGTGCTTCAAAACAAATCTACAAATCATGTATTTCTTCAAATACTTTTGCAGATTTTTTTTCTTTTTTGCACCCTAACTTTTGCTTGTATACGTAAAAGTGTAAGGTTTAGTTTCTTCTTTGCTTTGGTGTACAGTTTAGTGAACCAAGTGTTGAGTTTAGGTGATTGTTCAAAGCTTTTTCGGAAAGTAGCTGCACCTGCTTATCTTGCACTCAATGTGTTTGATTTTTAGACTTGTGACCTTGTTCCAGTGCAGCTCATCGGGCCAGCACAAAAGCTGTCATCCATTCATTCAGTAGAACACCTCACCTTGTACAAAAGGCTAACAAAACAACATATGGGATATAAAGAGTTTATTTCTGTTTAAAATCTGATATAATGCAAAATTACACACACTAAGTAGAAAAATTGCAGCTCATTTGAATTCATTTCACACTTAGAAAATAGATTCAAAACACAGATCAGTCAACAGTTCCAGGGTACACTTTGTACTCGCTGGTTGAAACCAATACCATTGAGTTCATGAGTAGTTGACTTTCACACAGAACGTCTCCTCCGTCTTCTCCTCCAGGTTGTTCACGTAGACCAGTATCTCCACTGAGCCGGGACTCTGGCTGGGGGCGAACCGTAGTCCAATGGTGTAACTCTCTCCCCCGCCAATCTGAACACAGTGAACAGATATGATTCATATTCATCCGATTGTTAGTAACAGAGTCCCTTTTACCTCAGAATAATAATGAAAGGTCTTTGCATACAATCCTTAATTATATCTTGTAGTGAGAATGTTTGAATTTTGTATGACTTGATTTGATTTGGATTTTTGGGCATGACTTTTCAGTTATCTTTCTCAAACTTTTATTTTGTTTAATTTTTATCAAATAGTTGATTTCTTGATTGGATTCCTGATTTCCATAACCTACCTCACGGAAGAGGAAAAAATGAATAACTTGTTTTTTAAAAAAAAGAAAAAGAAGGAGCTTATACGCTCGTCAGAATAAGGCCTAGTCCACACGGACCCGTGTACTTCTGAAACCGAAGTTTTTCGGGATCCAGTTTCCAAAAAAAATTCCTCCACACAAGTGGTGTGATGAGAAAATATAATATCCACATGAAACCGCAAAACCCGCAAGCAAGTGATGTAATACAAATGCCGAAGCAGTAGGTGGTGATGTAACTTCTAATGGAAAGGCCATTTTAACCATTCAGAAGTCAGAGTCAATACCGGAATAGGGAAGTGCAGAAAATAAAAACAACCCGACCCACAAAAATAGCGCAATTCAAGAGCAGAGGCGCCTGAACGACCAACTACACTACCACGAAAGCAGCGATGGGCCTGCCAATGAAGGTCCGACCCGGCCGGATCCAGAACCTCCATTGGCAGGCCCATCGCTGCTTTCGTGGTAGTGTAGTTGGGGCAGCTAGCAACAGGAGCAGCCTCCTTCGTTGGTCGTTAGGTCGAGCAGCTGGATGTGCCATCCAAAGACAGCAGATAGCAGGCTCACAAATAAAGTTAGCACCAGCTTGTTTGTTTGGTCCACCATTTCATTAGCTATTTACTGTTGCTGTGACGTCAAACAATGGAGACAGGTAATAAAATACTGCGGTTATCCTATCTACACGCAACCACTGGCACCGGAGTCTTCCAAAAACTTCACCCTGGACTCCGGTTTCAAAGAAACCTGGTTTCGGGGGCCCAAAAGTGCGGTTGCGTGTGGCCAAACAGCCAAATGTCATAGAATAATATACGGTTTCAGAAATACACGGGTCCGTGTGGACTAGGCCTAAGTGTGAGATTTAAAACATGAGAAAGGTTTGTTCTTCAGAGCTGAGGAGAAAGCCACTAGATAGATTTTAAAAACACCAAGCTTTGAAATTATGTTAGAAAGGGTCTTTTCGAAACAGAAAAATATACCTTGTACACCTTGTAATAAATTACAAGGTGTTCCTTCCTGTTTTATCTGTGGTCACTTGTCCCATTTTAGTGTCTGGACAATGGTGCCCTCTTTTTAAAAGTCATTACTGTTGTTCGGCTCTCAAACAGTGACTTTGGAGCAACCTGCTCACTTTCTCTAAAGCAACAGTCCAACAGATTTAGTGCCATTAATCTCTGTCAAAAAATTAAAAAGTTAAAAAAAATATATATATATATTAATATCTTCCAACTTTATGTGAGGCAGCCTGCTACCACTGTTGGGAATAACAATTTGCAACAATATTAAAATACTGAAGTGCGACTGTAAATTGGTTATGTGTTGTTGTTGTTTTACTGTGGTGTAATAAATGTCCTGTGTACGGTGCAAAAGCTTACCCACACAGTGTTACTGTGTATCCTCACTGTGGGTTCCCACTGACTATTTTAATGAGGGTTATTAATTGTACGAGGAAAACCCAAATGGCTTGTATTCTTAATTGTTCAAACCTCTTGACATCACACTTTGTGTTTTTAACTGAATTACCGTCTCTTGATCCACAGTGTGATTTTGATTATTGTTTTTTATGAATAAAGGCACACAATGCTTATTGTTTGAATTTTTTTCTTGTTGGGGATCAAAGTGTTCTAAAGGCTTTTATTCTGTATTTTTTATTGTTCTCCCAGAAGTGATGGGAAAAAATGAGCCAACAAAACTTTTCGAGCAACTCATTTAAGTGTTTGGTATGTACAGGGTCAGCCTGTTTAACGTCTGAGTGCTCATAAATCCAAGACTTTTCCCATGTGAAGTTGTTAGGTTACTGCTCAAGCTGTCAGCTATGGCGAGTGAAGTAGAAGCAATTGAATCAAAGTCAAGTCAAGACCTCCGCCAGCCAAGGCCACTGGTGCATTCACATGCTCCACGGATGGTTGTTCTTCTGACTGACAATGATGAGCTTTAAGTTGTAAAGTGGAGACAACATGGATGCCACAAAGAAGATGTGTTTTATTGCACAGAGAGTTTTATCACATTGCTAACAAAGAGCAAAGGAAACAGAGCCATAAAATATGATCGTGAACTCATTTTTCAAATTATTCAGACAGCACATGAATGCAGCACAAGACCGTGGAGGTAAGTGGGACGACTGCCACTTCCCCCATAAATACAGATCGTTGGTCAGATACATTTCTGTAACATCATACTGAACTTAAATAGCCTACCTACACACAAGCGAGCTGCTGAATCAGTGCATTAAAATGAATATTTCATCTTAATTATGTAAACTCATACATGATGACTGGCAATGCTTTTAAGGGAAGTTATGTGAGCCAGGCAGTAAGAGCTGTCCAACGTGCAGGCAGTATAACAAAGTGTCATCGAGAAAGTGACACCATATTTTGCAAGAAGTATTAAAACTGGACAGGTTTGAGAGGTTCGTACAATTAGGTGTCGACTCAAAGGAACTGTTACTGTGAAAAGAAACAATCTGCCCATCATTCCCAGTATCTCCATTAGACCAGAGCTGTCTTCTAGTATTTTCTGTAATAGCCAGCAATGGATATGTGGGTTAATTTGGGGGATTTATTCTGTAATCTTCCCCAAAAGCATCAAAGTATTGATCTCCGCCTTGCTTTCACACCTGACAGCTGGTTTTATCACTGTGAGGTAGTTGTGTCAAAAAAATAGAAAAGTGTCTCCAAATTTGCTTAATGCTGCGGGCACAGTAAATTCTTTATAAGACACCTGGTGCCTCGCTGACAAGATGGAAAAAACAATGGGCTGTTTTTCACTTTGCCCACCTTCTCCTGTCTCATTGATGCAGTGTCTTCAGGACAGCAGCAGCGAGACTCTTCAATACTTGATGTGGAAACAGACTCCCTTTGCGTCTCATTCATTTATTTGTTAATTTAAAATGCTGGTTTCCCATTTGTTTTGTCATTTCATCACACCTCAGCAAATGAACGGCAATGATGGCAGTGACTCCGATGCTTCATGTCTGTGTGTGAGTGAATGAGCTATTAGAGACACTGAGGTAGACAACATAACAATAAAACAACAGCTGTAATTACTGTTACATTCCTCCTGTTTGGGTCTGGAGGCAAACAAGGAAATCATTTACTTATCTAACAGCTGAGGAATAAATAGCCACCACCAGGATTCACCGATGTCTTTTACTCACCTGTCGAGATGAGGGGAAAGTCAGAAACATTCCTGTATATCTGATTGGTGAGACTCAAGGTTTCTGTTCCACACAAAACTTATAATTTTTTACAATCAGCATGTCGGTCGAAACTTTCTCCAGTCTCAGTGTGCACAGTGCACTGTGGCTGTGATGCATAGTCAGTGATGCTGCAGCATAGCCAATTCATGATTTTAGCTGAGCGTGCACCAAAACTGATTTTGAGGCTGATACCGGGAGGAAATGTCAGCGTATGACATTGTTGAAATAATCCAATACTAAAATGTCTAACTCGTCATGTTCTGGCTGCAGTACAGCTCTGTCATACTGTAACTCTCACAGTTTAAATGTCCACCAGAACCAAGACCAACAGTACAGACATGTCTACACAGGAGGCATTTAAGATGTTTTTTCCGTGTCTACTCTGTTCCATTTCATGTGTGTAACTAACTACAGCGATTGTGCGTTGTGCTCTGAACGCTACCAAAACACAGGTAACCTACACTCAATGCTGTGCCTGAATGCATCTTGTGTGAACACAGACAGAGGAATCAAGCTGCTGCTGCTGCTGCTCGTACTATACAGGCTGTATAGAGACTGTTTTCAGCAGCTATATTTGCAACAAGGTTTAAAGTTGTATAGCTGATTGTTCACCAGGCATATAGAAACATGTTTGTGTCTCATTTTAAGATCAATGTGATTAACAAATACTTTACAGCTGCACTTATCTAATTTTAATTACTGTACTACAGCAGGTTGTCATATGTTTGTTTGGTGTCTTTCTGTTTTGTTAACACAAAATGCATCATTTATTATTGAGGTAATCATCAAAAACTATTGTCAGTGTATAAACTGTAGCCTGAAGCCTGTTTTAAAAGGGTTTTAATGTGTAACAATACCAACAGTAGTGCATATTTGGGGTTTTAAACACTGGAGAACACGCTAAAAATAGGCAATAGACTCCTTTCCTGTTGCTAGTAGACAAGTATGCCTTTCTGTTTTGTTTTTTTTTCTGGTGTGTCAGGTTTGACATCACAAATGCACCAAAAACATGCTATTAAATAGTAAAAAGCAGCACATAGACCAGTGAAAAAAATATTACAGTGGCTGCTTCTTTTTATCACCTGTTACTTTTTCAATTTTTTCTTTCAAACCTTGTGCCGACTAATTTGAAACTAATTTGGCTGAGATGACACATACCACTTTTCCATCAAAATTAGCACATGTATGCAGGTTTAAATGTTGGAAAATCGTTTAAAAGTAGGCAATAGTCTCCTTTCCCATTGCTGTCTACACAGCTATGTCGCAGACGAGTATGCTTTTCTGTTTTCTTTTCCTGGTGTTTCAGATTCGGCATCACTGGCAGGCCAGAAAGCAGGATACAGGAACAGTAGAAAGCAGCATGGAGGCTAGTGAAAAATGTTAAGGTGGCAAATTCTTTTTTTTTTTTATCTCTTACTTATTCAGTCTCTCTCTCAAACTCAGTGGCATTTAAATTTGGAACAATGTTCTGGCGCTGCTTGGACAGAGATAGACAGTATTTTGTTTATTATTAGCACGTCCACCCGGGTGTGGTTTGTCTATCACTGCCAATCAAAGCTGATCAGTGCTAGGGTTGATATATACTTGCGACTGTTGCAAGGTAATTTTACCAAGGGTGTTTTTTTGTCCAGTGGGAAAGGGGCTAAAGAGTCCCAGAGGTTTGAGCAGGAAAAAGGGCAAACATTTTTGTGACTACCCAGGTGTCATGTTTCCAACACTGCTGATCGGAGCTTGAGCTGATAAATACCCATGACTACAGCAGAATGTGTCCCACGAACAGTGTTGGGGGTCGTTACTCAAAAAAGTAATGTATTACACATTACACATTAATTAGGAAAAAAGTAATCCCTTACTTTACTTGATTACTCCCTGGAGAAAGTAATTAGTTACAATACTTGTTACATTACTAGTTACTCTGTAAAATTGCCTGAAATGCATTGTCACGTAATTTTCCAGTTAATGATATAGCATTAAACCTTACATATGTGTAACAATCCTGAGGTAGGTATAGTTAACTAGATGGATATACCCAGAGTCGGCTTCAGGAGGGGGCACCAGGGGGCGGTGCCCCCCCCCACTTCATTCACTGTGCCCCCCTCACTTGTATAAATGCATGTTTTCTCCCATCAGTGTAACTGTAGCGATGACTGAAATCCATTATGCTATTAGGCTGTTGCATGAGGTGTCAGGTCAGAGCTTCTCGTTCATTGCACAGCTGGTTCACAAGGTAGGCCCCTAAGCAGACTTCCCTCTTTCTCTCCGTAAGTATTTGCAGGGTTTCCGTCAGAGAAGTTGTTATGCCAGGCGGGGGGTGGTTACCGTGTGTAAAGGTGTCATGATTATATTACTTGCCCACTGCCCCACAGTCATTTAGTTCATTTTTGCATATCAGTGCCACGTTCATCAAATAACAAAAAAAAACCCTCGAATTTGTAAAATACTAAGCGTGTTATCAATACTTAGTAGGACAATGGACGTTATAATTATAAACTGAAGTGTGCGGTCCCTTTGTGCACAGAGTAGCAGAGTGAGACGTCTGTCCTCACTCCTGCTATCTGCTGTAAACACATGAAGCTGCTCCCATGTCTCCCCAGGTCTTGGTGCTTGTTTGCGGCAGAAACTCTGCCATCCTCTGGCTCGTCCCCGCATCTGTGTTCGCCACTGACCAGTTGGACACGGAGGACGACCCGTTGGCAACAGCCTGAAGCCCGTCGTCACTAACTCTTAAGTAAGGGGAAGATCTAATGATGAATTTATGTGATGCAAGTAATGACTTAAGTGTTTGATTAGTAACTGTAATGTGATTACTGCATTTAGGGACAGTAGTGCCTTACACTACTCGTTACTGAAAAAAAGCCATTTTGGCGGTACTGCCCAGGAATGAATGTCGATTGCAACCTTGCCCACTAAAGACAAAAGCCGGACATTAGTGGGTGTTAGTGGGTTTTCTGTCTGTTAAGTGGCTTAAAAAAACAAAAAACTAAAAAGTTTATGGTGTCACTTTGAAGAGAGGAGGGGAGAATGTAAAACTATTTAACAGGAGGAACCCAGTCCCACTCACACAAAGCCATTGGAAGCATCAAAAACTGACTTTCAGACAGTGAAAAGACGACTCACTGATAACAAATAATTTGCTCTGTTGCATGATGGGAATACATTATGTGAATAACAGAATTAGATATTGGCAGAGTACTCAAAGGGAATTTCAACTTGTTACAAACTTATTTGAATAGTAACTTTTTACATATAGATGTGATGTAATGAAGTGAAGCAAGGCACAATAGCCCCAAACAAAATACTTTCCCATGATTTGTTAATGTACCATTATTTGCGAACATCACCTCTGAGGTTTCTAGAACTTCTTCTACAGGTCAGCGTATAACCACGCAGTCTCCAACTTTAACTAATAGACATTAAAAGTAGCTATCAATATGTCTTTAAAACTGCCTATTACGTTTGGAATAAGTGTTGCAAGTATTTGTTGTTATTTCAATAATTTTATTTTGAATAGGATTAAAAAAGGCTGATCAAAAAGGATTCCTGCCATTGGTCAGTCCCACTATAGCTTATGCTAATTATTTACAGAGTAGTTACAACACAAGACACCATTAATCTCATAAAACTACCTGTACTGATGCAGGTTTTAATTTCCCTCAACAACAAAGACAAGCTTTTGCCCATGGAGGAAGGTTCCCTGTAGATCTAGGTGTTAATTAAAGTATTGATTTTACGCTTAATGAGAGAAACAGAACCGCACAACTTCTTGTCTTATCTCACCTGGAATTTATCCTCTTTGAACTGGAGCAGGTCCGGATGGTCAGAGCGAAGCAGGAACGTGCGGCCCCTGGTGTAGGGGTTGGTGTAAGTGATTTTCCTGGAGCTGCCACGGCCACCACTGACTGGTACACACACTTCAAATGCCTGCACACACACACACACACACACACACACACACACGCACACACACATAGACAGTTAGTGCCATTGCTGATTACTAAATCATTAAACCATTTCTGAAAAATCACACTTCCTGATATCAGATTTTTAGAGGACTGTTAAATTATGGGTGTCCAATTTGCACACTGGGTGTTGCGTGCCTTGAGACACACTTTCCTAAGACATATGTGAATGATGGAGATTAGAAAAAGAACTGGACTTATTTCTGGGGTTTCGGCTAATAGCAACACCATCAGCTTGCATCACAAATGAGAGGAAAACATTTCATTTAGACACTTAGCTGTAATGTGAACATAACCTTCAATAGTTGATCAGTCGGGTTGGGAAGGCAGACAGCAGTTATTGGCTTTGAGTGTCAACCTGAGATCAGCTGTCTTTAGCCTTTTCTTGACACTAGCTATGAAGAGATTGGGAATGTCCCGCTGACCCAGGAAACCACCAAGATGGTTCAATAAGCACTGAATGGGACTCTGAGTCACCAGTGACTTTGACGTTACAGGGAGTTGTCCATCATATCGCTGTTCTTGATAAGTGAAAAATGAGAGCTGCAGCAGGAGCTAAATCTAAAATCATGTTGGCAGTTACTACATAAGAGTACTCCACCGATTAAGCTCTGTACTACTATATCATGTTGGAGTCACGATGAACACTAAAGGATCAGATCCTAAAGGGATCAAAATTGATGCAGTAGAACTCGAGATGTCCTCTTTTTTTACTCTACTTATTCATCTTCATTGCCAAAATCTGGCGCAGGCACTACCCACAATGCAACTCCACTTCTTTCCAACACCACACATCCAGATTTTTTTCATTTTCTAACATGAAGTCTTCAGTCTCTACAGTCAGCTGAGGCAATTCATCAGTTTTCACGCAGCTCCCTCTTGAATTGCAAAAAGCTTTATACAACTTTTTTTCATATATGCTGTAGTACTCTCCAAGACATATGAACAGGCCTTAATGTGTGAAATGAAGTTCTCTTTTCAGTCTGGGGGTCCCAAACTAATGGTGAAATGAGATAAAACAACACGATATTAAGCAAAACCTTAATGAATGAGGAACTTTAATATGCAGTTTGTGCAGTTGACCAATCTCAAACTGTGTTAACAATGCTACTCTACGACTCGGAGTCAGTTGTAAGACAGGAATAGATGGAACAAATATTTCTTAGATGGAACAAATACTTCTTTTTATTAAATTGTGGAAACATATTGCCCTGTTAGCAACCAAGCTAGCTTGCTAATTGAGAGTTTGTAACTGGCCAGTGGGAGCATGTTAGCGTCTAAGTAGCATGTTACTTATTATCTGACAAGACAGCACTGTTGCCAACTCCTCAGTAAGAAAAGTAGCTATTGGCTGTCCTAAAAGTCGCTAGAAGTCGCTAAATGACGTCATCACCTAATTTGCACAATTGTCCATATGCACGTAATTGTAATGGCTGCTGTAGGAGAGAGGAATAACGTCGTGGGAGAGACAAAAACTGAGTAAAAAAACACCTGAATATGTTTAGAACTACAAATGAACCTTCTTTCAGTAATTTATATTAGACAAAGACAATTTTACATTTACATCCCGCCCTGACTGTAAACCAGGTCGGGATCAGCCAGCGGCGGTTACGCGCATGTGCGATTCACTTGCAGTGTGGACGCCGAGGGGTTAACGTCTCCTGATCTGACTGCTGCTGGGAGGGAGGACTGGGCCATCTGTGAGTGCTTTGGGGCGAGAGGGGAGCCCACGGCAGCATCCGCTGCTCGTTGAGAAGAATAAGAATGATACGTGCTCTCACAACAGAGTCTCCAGAAGTCTTCAATAACATCAGAAAAAGTCGCTAGATTTGTCGCTAGTCGCTTTTTTGAAAAGGAGTCGCTAGAGAGGTCTGAAAAGTCGCTAAATATAGTGACAAAGTCGCTAAGTTGGCAACACTGAGACACAGTAGCTTGCCAACTATGCACAAAAGTACTTCATTGAGCATCAAGCACCTTCTACAAACGCTCAATCAGTCAATCAATATATTTGCTACATAGATGAAATAAAAATGAAATCCCATCACTTCCTTCAGTTTGTGCATTATTATGTAATGACCAGGGATGGAATGTAACTAAGTCCTACATTTATTTATTTACTAATATACTCTACATTTTGAGGTACCTGTATTTTACTTGGGTCTTTTCTTTGTATGCTTTTCATTTCATGACTTCTATCGCACTACATTTCAAAGGGGAGCTATTATACTGTCTAAGTCTATTCTAATATGATGTCTCATTATAAATTAAAGTCCCCAACAGTACATACAAGTACAGGTGAAACAGCTGGTCAATGAATCAATTAGTTGACAGAAAATTTATTAAAAAACATATTAATGGTCTGGTTAGTTTTCATGCCAAAGCATTTCATGGTTCAAGCTTCACAAATCTGAGGATTTGCTGCGTGTTTTCTTTAAAATGTTTTAGTTTGTACTCATTTTTACAAACCACTCAAACAATCAGTTAATGGAGAAACAGTCAGCAGAATGATTCATATTGGAAATAATCATCACTTAATAGTTAAAACTGAGCTCCACCTCAGCCAACAGTGAAATCCTGCTTTTACATTGATGCATGAGAAATAATAATCTAATAATATAATATGTAATAGTACAACAGGCACAGGACACATTTTTCTACATTGAGTACTTTTAATTTTCCTGATCAAACTTTCATTTTTTTACTTAAAGCAGCTGTGCGGAACTTTTTACCATTAATAAAACTGTCCCTAGTTCGTATCACCCCCCTTGAAGATCCGCATATTTATTTGAACCCAACAGCGACAAAAAAGCCTTTCTCTATATGGCTATTTAGCGTAGTGATTCTGCTCGCCTGCAGCAATTAAACCACAGAAGAAGGAGCCGTGTTCACAGTGTTCTTCGAGTAAGCAGTACACAACGGGCATTGCTGAACACATAACACCTAGCAGTTTTACCAGAGATGTATCTATGAGGACTTGGTTGTACTTTTGATGTCATGGCGGATAACGAAGGAGCATCATGTAAAATTATCTGTGACTGAGGCCATGAACACAAATATACAGCAGGCAGTTGTCCTCAGTTTATAAGAAATTCAGAACTACACCAGAACATTTATGAACAGGTCTTACTTTCCTACTAATTTGTGTGTAACGTTAGCATGTTAGCATGTTTCCACTAATTACTTGGACTGACCTAACGTTAGCAGCATTAGCTTTGCAAGTGAAGGCTGCAGGTAACAGCTTTGCTGTGTTAGGATTATGTTATGTCTTCACTGTGTATCTTCACATAAAAGAATACTCTGACGATTTGGGAGTTATGCCCTTTCTCTATCATTTTCATATTGAGACAACATGATCGATATCTTTATTGTGTCTGTATGTCCAGTGGCTGGGTCTCAGCGGTTAGCATTGCGCTTATAGGGGGTCAGTACATCCTGCACTGTGATCCGCGGAGGGATACACCGGTGAGCAGGCACAGACGTAGCTTGTAAACAAAACTCAGCTGTTTATTTAGCCTAGCGATATCTCCAGATTTAAGTAGCTGCAATGGACGACTCTGAACACGATTTTGAAGAGTTTCTTGTAGCGGACACAGATCCAGAGCCATACCTGTTTGAGCCGGAGTACACAGATGAGGAACTCCATGTGTTGGATGCTGAGCGGGCGAGAAGAGAGGCTGAATCCTCCGCTCCCATTTTGCTGCACAGAATGGGATTCGGTGCTACCATCGTTGGGGAGATATATCATCAGGAGGAAAAGCGCCGCAGAGAGTGCATCACAAGGAATGAAAACTTTGCAGCAATCACTAATCCTGGAGTGACTGAAACTTTTTTTCATGTTCCTAAGATGAACTGGAAAAAATGCCCAGGCCTGCAGGAACTGATGGACAGCTTTCAGTAATATCGTCCGTGTCATGTTTTTGTTTGCTTTTACCGAGTGACCTAGCGTACCTGTCCCAGAGCCAGCTGCAGCTGTTGCTCACCGGTGTATCCCTCCGCGCAAGATGTACTGACCCCCTACAAGTGCCATGCTAACCGCTGTCTCAATATGAAAATAATAGAGAAAGGGCATAACTCCCAAATTGTCAGAGTATTCTTTTCACATAATAATGCGGACTCAGCAGATGACTTGTTAACTGTTTATTTCTCCTTACACCGAACGTACATGGCTGCTTCTCATTGTTTCCAGTAGCACAACAACAGTTACTACATTACCCAGAATAACTTGAGGCTCACACTACTACGGTAGCCTTAGTAGCTCAAAATACACAACAGATTAGATTAGATCTGAACAGAAACACGACAGGAGAATTTACTGAGTAATTTTGCTGTTTCCACTAATTACTTGGACTGACCTGACGTTAGTTAATCCTCTCGCTCTCCAAAACAAATGCATGCGGTAATTTCCGGCTGCAGTCGGAATTTTATGACACCAGGCTGTGGGTGTCATACCGCTTCGACCAAAGGGGCGCTATAATCAACGAAAACGAAAAGTTCCACACAGCTGCTTTAAGTGACATTTTCAAAGCAGGATTTTTACTTAAAAATCTGTAAAGGATCAAAACTATTAACAAAAGGGAGGAGACCTTGAATTAAAGGAAACTATCTTATTGTGTCAGCTACATCATTTGTATCTGATGAATAAGGCTGCAATAAAAATGTCTGTGACTTTGACACTGCAGCGCTCTTTCAACAGAAACCTGGTACCTTATGCTGGAACAGTGAAGAAATTATTAACAGTGACCAAAGCTTCACCAATTGGAGAATGATTGTCACACTGTTTGATCTGTGAGGAGGGCAGTGCAAGTGCTTATACCAAAGATGGACAGATAATTACCATTTTAAGTAGCCAAAAAGTAAACTATTCATACCTTGGACAGTACAGGCCGGTGGACATTGAGACAGAGGAGCCAGGCAGTAACCAACCGCCGGTTCTCCACATCCACTGCGTTCACATACAAGAAGCGGCTTCCTGCTCGCCATGGTTGCAACTTTAGCTGGAGTTCCTGCACCGCTGCAGGAGGCAAAACGAACACACCCTCTGGGTCCACCTACAGAAAAGGTAAGGGTGATTGAATTGGGCAGTACAGCGTGGAGATGTTGATTGGATGGGTTGTGAGAGTGAGAGACGGATGAGAAATAGAGGCATTGACAAAGTGACAGAATGAGTGTGACACAGTATGGAAGAGATGAGAGGCAATTTTATAAGAAGAGGTAAAAAAAAAAGTCACAGAAAAGGACAGAATTAATGGGAAAAGGTGGTTAACAGCGTCAGAGGAAAATAAAGGAGGTGTACGGATTTCAGGAGAGAGTGGGTGAAAGAAAGGGCGAATGAGGTTCAGTGAAAAAGGTATAGAGAAGGGGGCGGACAATAAAATGAGAGAAAGTAGAGGCAGAGAAGTGACAGAGAGACAGAAGGATGTGAGAATGAGATTTACTGTGTGGCTCCTTTTCAGTCTGTTGAGAAAAGCAAAGCTACTCTCTGGCGGTGAGCTTTATCCGGTTTTATAAGACTCCTCAGATGCATTCCACAGTGAGCTAACCTGCCGCGAGTCAGATCAAAGCGGGCGTTGATGCATATGGTGAAATCTTTAAAAAAAAAATAAATCTGTTACTCATTCAGCCAGTACCCTATTTCATCGGGGAAAACACATTTGGGTTGTACTGTATGCACCTACAGTGACAGCGACAGTCCATCACTTTTGTTTGTTTTTTTAAATATAAGTAGGTAATATGAAATGGATGCAATCTACTCAAAAAGACATTTTTTAAGGTTCGCATAACATATTTTGTAGTTAATTTAAAAAGTGATGAAATGAAACACAGTCCTAAATTTGTCAGACGATGCAATTCTGTCTTTAGGTCCTGTGTCCACCAAGGCGTTTTTTTCCCGGCTGAAAACGCCAGAGCTTCCTCAGGTAACGCTGGGAACACTCGAGAACACTTTGGAGACACAGTGTTTTTTTCAGCTGAGATGCTTTGGTGTCTCGTTGCTATGATACAGATTATCAGCGGAAGAAAAAAGGTAGGCGCAAGGTAAAGTATTTTCTCTGGATAAAGGGGGGGCTGAAGCACATAAGGAGAGAAGACAGACCCGCCGGTCTGTGTGGGTTCATGATAGGAAACATATATTAATATATATAGCCTACAGTGTATTAACATATTTCTATAGAAGAGGAAAAAGAGATGTTACAGTGATATAAATGGAACTGTTTCTATTAGAAAAGCACATTTCCATGTTATTAAACATTTCTGATGAAGGAAACTCCGGCACTTGCGTGTGTGTTTCTCTGACATTTAGTGTAATAAAGTTCAGCTATGTTCTAGGCATAACTTGTGTTTCTGAAGGTTTTAGGTAGATGTGATCATGTAAGTAGTTTTCTTCAAACTAAAGTTTGCAAAGCTGTAAAATTTACAAACAAAAATACACCTTTAATTATTATTTTATGAGTGTTAAATCTGAAATCAGCTTTATAATTCATTAAAGGAAACATCAACAAGCGGACGAGGTGCTGACAGACACAGGTACATTATTTTATAGCAACGCACAAACACTTGGGACTCATTTGTTTTTGCAGTTTGTCATAAAGTATCTTCACAACTGGTCTAGAACAAACTATTAAGTGTGACAGCTTGGCCATTATCAGGACATTAAAGTATCAACTTAACACTTTGATGTGTGTCACATGAAATGGAATTATACTCAGGTTTGGTTTGGATTTCCAAGCTGTTTGTGACTTGTCCTTTGAGTGTTATTGCTTTAAAGGTTTTTCTATTTGTGGAATAAATTATCCTCATATAGGTCGTTCTTTGACAAAAGCGGAGAATCTTGTGCAAGAAAGAAAAGTACTCTGACCTTCAAAATGCACCGCATGCCAGAGGACGAAGAAACCAACTGTACAAAAAGCGCCACTGTCAATAATTAAATAATTAAAATGAATGTCATTTGTTGATATTGCCTTAACTAATGTGTCTATCTATCACGCAACTTATTTGTTTCTTGCTCATTTACCGTGGCAATGCCCTTTACTGTCGCTCTGACCAAGAAGCACTGGCAAACACTCTCCCCCAGTTTTGGATAAGAGACGATCTTCACAATCTTAACACAGAGGGCAATCTGACACTCCTGCAACATAATTCCATATGTTCAGGGAAGATACAACCAATTTTTCAGATGGTGTCAAACTGTGTCCCAACATGATCTAATACGATTGCAGGAAGTAAATGGGGGAATGTAATAAAATAAAATGAATTGAAATGACATGAAAAGACCCATTATGCTGTCAATCTGCATTTGTACATTCTTGATAATGACTTGAGTCTGAACCTGGGGTTATTACAAAAGAGGCTGTTGCTGTTCCATTGTTTCCCGCTGCTAAGAGAACAATTTGCATGAAATCATTTTTGGATATGTGGTTTGAATATTGCTAAGACATAAAAAATATGTCAAGAACAAACCTCATTAGATATGGAAGATTTGAGGTACGATTTGAGCTGTTTTGATTCCAGCTTTTCTCTTCTCTCTGTGTTGCTCCCCGTTTGTGTCAGCCGCATTTTGTCCCAATTAAACAAACAGAAATCATTAACAAAGGGAAAAGTGAACGCCTCATTTTAGATTAAACACGGGAATACATACAGTATGAGCGGTGGGGAGGATGTAGATTTGCCTCAAACACTTAACACCTCAAACTACTGCTATTGTTCTCTCGACAGATTACAACTATGTGTGTTACTACAGACTGTGAATTTGGGAAGGGTTTCCAGTGTTTCTGGCAGTCTTGAAAAACTCTCCACCACAGGGTCCAAAATATCCATAATGAAACCCTGACATATGTAGATACATCTTCAATAAAAAAATATAATCCAAAAGAATCCTGAGGATGATCAGACTCGAGCCAAACAAACCCAAAAATAATTAGACCTGTTCCACAATGTGGTCGCCCCAAATACAAAGAAAACACAAACACTGGCAGCAGCATCATGCTCCACTAATTAAAAAGCAGCAATAAATGTAATTTTCACATTTTTCAAACTCTCCATCTGCTTAAAAAAACATTTTCTACTGCTATAGTTGTTAGGCACACAGGATTAGAGCTTGGTGAGGATCTGCTTGGATCTACTTGGGTATTAGACCTATAGATACACTTACAGTACAATACAACATGACCCTCTCCTACTCTGAATTTGGTCCTGGCACAACTCAGGTACAAGGTTAGGTTCTAGTTACTTGAAAACGAGAAACAGTGAAGACCTCTACTCTCCACCCTGCTGACAGCTGATTTCTGTTTTGATATATACATATGTCTCGAGTAGGTAACTGACTGTGAGATGCCATTCTGCTTTGTACTTGAGTACAAGGCAATGTCACAGATTGCAGTCTTACTTGATTTGCTGCTAAAAGAGCCAAAGAACTGCGGCTAAAGGCTGGGGCCACAATCAATTGACAGTATAATAGAGTAACTGTATAATTACCCAACTCAGAGAGAGTGGGTTCGGTGTTAAGTTACTCTTGAAGATATGTACCTCAATCTCCTGGGGGTGCGACGAGAAACATTTGACCTTGCGAACAGCCTGCTTCCCCCTCAGCAGCAGTGATTGACAGCTCCGCTGGCCAGTCACACAGCTGACATCCACCCGCTCCAGGAAATGCACGTAAATCTGCCAGATCTGGGAGGGCGCCGCCATCCACTCATCACTACAGAGAAAAACATCATCAGGAACAATTAAGCTGAAGCCCCCTGGAGACACAGTGGAATCAGCATGAGGACAGACATGAATACACAGTGATCTACAGCTGTGCAAGCATTTTAAAAAGCAGCAGTAACACCACCACCACCACCACCATCATCATCATCATCATCATCATCATCATCTCACTGCTGAGAAGAAAGGGAAGTCAGTCTCAGGGGTGCTGGCTGAATAAGAGAGCTGTGAGTGGGAGGCGATGTAGTCACCTACTCAGCCCCTCCTCTGTGACAACAGCACACAAGGAGCATTTGGGGATATTTGGAAATCAAGTGATGTGGGTTTCTGACAGCAGACACAATATCACAAGTGTTGCACTCAGGCTGCTATGATGATATTCAGCATTTTTACATGTTGTAGCTACCCTGCCATAAATGTTCACACTGGATTGCACTAGGTTTTCCTGTAACAATTTATTTCACCATAAATTATTAACAATTTCCTAAAATATTTCTCTGAAACGAGGCTGGATTATCAAAAAGAAAAAAAACCCCATAAGATTAGCCCCCACCCAGCACCCCAGGGACCTTAAAACTCCTACATTCACTTGGTTTGGATAATTTGAATTTATTAGCTGGTCTTGTGGCCAAGTCTTGCTACTTTTAACTACTCTGTTATTTGAATTTGTGTTGTGCTCACATGCTGCATATTCCTAAATAACTTCATGTGTAATCTCTACTTGCAACACACTAATTGACACCAAGAAAAACACTGGACCAGATCGTATTATTTCAGCTTAAGAGGATGATCTTAGTGTCTAGGTATATAATGGAGCCTTCTGCTATGAGCACTGTGTTTTGAATTAAGTGTTGCTTGTGTTCTTGTTATTGTGTCCATTGCCTGTACATATTCATGTATGACTTTGATTGGGCAGAATTTAATCAAAATCTCACATGAGGATGTCCTTGTACTGTATGTGCACCAGCATGCAAATGATGCAGTCCACACTTGTGCTGACTAATTGGCAGATAGAAGAATTTGATTTGCAAATGCTTTATGAGGACGAGAATGCAATCTGCCTCGCTGGAAGACACTGAATGTTAACATAAATGTGTGTCCACTGGGAATCAAATACAGATCACTTCAGCAGTAAATATGTAACCAGTGAAAACTGTATTGTACCCATCATATCAGAGCTGACTGATAAATCCCTGACTGTTAATGAGAGGCTAACATTAGCCCTACCTATTAACAAACCCACAAATTATATCCCTGATGGAGATTTGGAAGACTAGAGGACGGGTTCTGTAACTTCAGGCAGTCAGACCACCAAACCTCCATCTGATTAGTTCATTAATTCAAGCCTGCATGAACAATTTAATTAGTCCAAAATAGAATGCATCTTCAGGCTAAGCTGTGTGTGTTTGTGTGTGTGTTTGTGTGTGTGTGTGCATTCGTTGTGTACAGCATGCCTGCTCAGTAAATAATACATACGTAAAAACCATCACAAAGAACATTTTTATGTGCGGACTGGGACTCCCTGGCACTTTCAAGTACACATCCTGAGGCTCCCCTGGCACCTAGACAGAAACAGAGTAAAAGGCAGAGAGACTTTAAAATGAAGGGGGTAAGGTAAAAAAAAAAAAGAGGCAGGAATAAAAGAAACCTCACATTAGCACTTAAAAAGTGCATGGCACTGTGTAAGAGCAAGCCTTTTGTGTGTCAAAACAGCATGCAGTTCATGACAGGTGAGCTAGAATAAAGTGCTTTCCCCCTTCAAACAGGAAATGGTGGTGAAGCTATCATTCTAGCAATTAATCATCTGCTATGATTAGTGTGGGTTATTGTAGAAGGGAATGGAAAATGTACGAAAATAATGTTTTTCTCTAACCAGCATCCTTGTCTGGCAGATGATGTTTGGGTCACTGCAGCGTACAGAAATGTGAGTCCTGACATCTGGGTCTCCAGCTGGTTAGCCCAATAAAAGACAGAGAAAAAATGGTTAATGCACAGACAGTAAAGATCTAGATGATGTATTTAAGTAGTTTGAAGCATTTATGATTGTTATCGGTTTTTAACAGCTAGCCGATATTAAGGAGAAGTCTAATGTGACATTTTTATGCATACATGCACATATACACATAAATATGTATGTGCTGTACACGCTGTGCTATTTTCTTCATATGATCCATTTCATTTTTTTCCTGCTTTTCATTTCCTGCTCTATTTCCAGATGCCTCCCTGCTGTTATTACACTTGTTTGTGACTGAAATTGTGTTATATTGTAAGATTGTTTTTGTTGATATTTTTTAAAAACACAATAAAATGAAGGTAGAATACATTATTCATGCCCATACACCTTGCATACTGTAAAAAAGTTTGGTATTTATGCAACTGTATGCACACATTTAGGTGTTTATGCTCATGCTGGAGAGTAAGTGAGTGTACCTACTGAGGATGTATTCACTAAACCCAAAACCAATTCTAAAAATGTGATTATGCAAATAAATACAATGCAATAAATCTACATGAAACTATCCAATCTAAACACTTTCAGCAGAGGCAGGGTGGAAGCGTGAGACAGGGTGAAATGGCTGATGGGGACATAACTGGGGTGACCTGCACTACCTGTGGGGTCGTGCCATGGTGGCAGACGGATGGCTTTTTTGAGGAAGCAGAGCTCGGGGTGGTAAAGCCGGAATGTCTGGTCGATAACATGAGGTGTCGGCTCCACGTTCACCTGGCAGATGGCCATCGGCTTGCCGTCCTCTGCTTTGAATGTAATCTGTGGAGGGAAGGTGAAATGTCAGCAGTGTCAGCAGCGTGTCTCTGCCCTGCAATGAAACAGCATTTGAATCATCACGGGAGGAATAAAACTCCTCGAGCCAAAGTAATAAAACAGTTGTAGCTGGGTTAGAAGCAACTTGCAACTTATCTTTGTAGCTGTTTTGTTAATACTGTAATCAACAATGCAACAACAGAGTCTGACAGGGCAAAACCATGAACGCCCAGATGATAAGACTTGGTTGTAAACAACCCAAAGGTTTTGCCAAATTATTTAAACCAGTGGTTCCCTACCTTTAGCCTGTGACCCCTAAAAAAAAAACTCTATTTAGCTGAGACCGCCTGCAAAACCTATGGCCTAACTGTGTATGTACTATGTTCATGAACTGTGAGCGGTTTGACCAAAGTGATTTTTCTTTGTCAGACTGTTTCATTCAAAGGTCCTGTATATTACATTCAGAGCATTAATATAGCAGCAAACCACTATTTACTATGTAAAGACACAGCAGAGTAATGGCACCCTGAGCAGAGAATGAAGTCACGCTGCTTTTTGTGTGTTGTAGTACGAGTTTCTCTGTTATTTGTTGTGGTACACGGTGCAGCGGCATGTGCATGTTAGTCAATGTAGAGTCCTTGTGTGTATCCCGCTGGCTAGCTCAACATTGCTGCTCTGCACTGCGCTCATACGGTGGTTATTGCTAATAACGGCTCCCTGACTCACAGCGTTGTTACGGAAATGTCAAACACATCCTCCAGTTCCCCATCATGGTAACACCCTTAGCTCCTTTAAATAATGTTTTTAAGGTGTCACGAGGGGAAAGCAGTGCAGAAAGAAAAAAGCTACATTTAAATCAAATTTATCTTCTGGACCCCTTGGGAGGTACCGGCCCCTGGTTTTGGGACCACTGATCAGATTCTAACCACTTTTTTGAAGGTAAATGTAAAAGTGAGAGCACCTGAAATGTTTGTGAAAATTAATGAATGGGAAAACTCTATGCACAACTATGCCAAGTACATAACTTCAAAGTTAAACCGAGATGTCCATAAAGTGTGACCAATGTTTACAGTGGAAAAGTTTCCCGTTGTCATGTTCTCTTCCAAATACATTTGGCTTTGGGGTTTTGTTTAAAACTTTACGAGTGCTTGTAATTTCATTAGTTCACCTGTACGCTCAAACAATACAAGTCATGTGTCATTAGACATTTAGAGGATACCTACATTCTAATTTCTCGACTGTATTTAGTGAAGTACAGAACTGGAAATGGCATGTTTTCCTCCCGAGGCAGTTCAGCTCTAAACAACATATACAGCTTTTTAAAAAACAGCCTTTGAGAAGTTTTATTTAAAAATTCACCAGAGAGTATGATGATGATGATGGAGCACGCTGTACACTAGAATATAAACGCTGGCTTCAATCCAACTGCTGAAACCTCTACAGACCTGCTGGCTGTACTTTGAAGTTTGCTGCATTAAAATAGCCCTCAGGAGCTGATCTGTGCAAATCAACACAAATGTCTTAATACATAGTGTATGAACTCATTACATATGGTTACATATGATAGCTGGTAAATGCTAATATGCTTACATATTTACATACTGGCTGCAGTATATTCAAGTGGGTAAATATAACTGCCTGTATGAGATTTCACATATTCAGAAGAAGTGAGGGCTCTTATTGTGGAATAAACAGGAAGTGTAGTTGTTGTTGCACATGAAGCAAATATGCTGTAGAATAACTAAAAGTTGTAACAGTATTTAAGCACAATGTACGCCAACATGTGCCAACACATTGGAGCTGCTGACTCTTTCATGTACCATCACACTTAACGTCATCTTAAACTGGCGTGTGCTGGCTTGATGCAATGTGGCATGAGGCCAGTGTCGGTAAGTCTTTGGGTCATATTTGATTCAGATATTTACGGTGGATATTCACAATCCCTTGATTTGAAAAAAAAAAAATTCTTGTAACCTCCTTATCTTATCTCTAATGCCACTGTCAGGTCAGAATTTCCTCTTATCCAACACTCTAGTCCAAGACAGACATATCTGGAAACATCACAGATTGATTCACATGGAATTGGCTGTACATATTTATGTCTCTAGACTAGGGTTGGGTATAGTTTTGGTTTTTTCAATACCAGTGCTGGCATGATATTAAAAAGAAGGACAGTCAGTCACATTAACGATTGTCTTTTGTTATTGCAAAGGCATAGCTGAACTTTAGACTGAACATTTTATTGACTCAAACAGTTTAAAGTATACTTAAATATATAGATATTCATAAATACAGAACACTTTAAAATTTAAACCTAACCCAACTACAATAATTTAACACCCAGTTCTGAGTTAGGATCAATAGCTGTCTCCCTAAGTCAGGAGAGACTCAGCAGCCAGATACTTCTCTATTATCTTCTTAGCAGTGGCTCAGATTGTCACTACAATGAGAATAGCTGGTCCACCTTAACAGTCTACCTTAAGGGAGGCTACCTTCGCTTGCTAGATTCAGGACTAACCTTCTACATGTTAATCAACAGGTGGCAAGCAAGACATGGGAACTTGGCCTGGGTCTTGTGGAGTTATAGCATTTGTTCACTGACGAATAACCTAAATTGTTCACACATTTGCACGGCTACATTTAATTTCATACTCTCTTTATCTGTTATCGTAGCCTCACCATCATGTGTCACATTACACACAATGTTGGCTGTCTCTCTTTTTAGACTGCACACTCGCTACACACACAATCTGGCACTGAAATGAGGTACATACAGCACAACAGTCCAGTAGGTACTGGTCACACAGGACCAATTTCACTTCAAACTATCCAGAAGAAATTCTAGAAACACGAGTAGAAACTCTAGAGGAAGCATAATTCATTGTGCTGGTTGCTTGTCCTTAACAACACTTTCCTACTGTAAGGTCTAATAAAGATCCAGGATGTTATTGTTTATATTGTAAATAACTTTTTTTGAGTTTGGGTTTGGAAGACCTTGACTGGAAAGCAGAGCTTTGACCTCAACTCCATCCAACACCTTTAGGATGAACTGGAACACTAACTGCAAGCCAGACCTTATCAACATCAGTGGCTGACCTCACTAACTCACTAATGCACTTATGGCTGAATGGGAGCAAATCCCTGCGGTCAGGTTTCAAAATCTTGTGGAAAGCCTTAACAGAGACGTGGACTCCACTACTGTGGGAGGGCTTTACTATCACACTCAGTGGAGGCTGCTATAGCAGCAGAATAATGATCTCATTAATGATCTCATTCCACATATGGATGTAACGTTCAGGTGTCCACACACTACAAACTGTAGCTATTATTACACTTAAGAATGGAAAATCTAATAGATTCCATCCCAGCAGTGTATTTATTTCTAATATTAATCAACACAAATAGATATTGTGCAAGTAAATCTATACAGTGCTACAATACAAAAAGAGCTCCTAGTAATGAAGAGGACCTTTATTACAACTCTGTAACAGAATTAAATATCTAGTCCTGAATAATGAACTGTAGTTAGAGGTATAGAAGTTAACTTTCCACATTTTGGTCATTGATTCCCAAACTCAGAAGCTGATCCCTGCCAAACAGCAGCTGTCCAAATCGTTGATGCGTCAGATTTGCGAGCCCATGCTGACCTGCAATAGTGGCCCATATCTGGCTCTGGTGATGTGGGCTGACTGACAGCGGTGCCAAAGCTGGCGTCCTGACAGCTCTGCTGTTGGGGCTTGTCAGTTTTAGCGGGACACAGATTTGATCCAGACCCGACCTCTTTGACCTCTTGACAGGATTTTTGCTCAGAGCAGCAGTGCTGACACTGGCACACAAATACACACACACACCCTAGGCAGACACATAGCACACACACACACACAGACTTGGCAGACTGGCAAACATTTCATCACCCCATGCAATGGGAGAGCTTCAGGGTACTGTACACTGCATGAACAACAGGATTATTACGAGATACTGCAGGTTAGCGAACAGTGATGGATATCTTTTTTTTAACCTCACATCAGTGGAGAGAGGGCCAAAATTTCTATTTGAACACGAGGAAGAGAAGTTAATTTTGGGGACAGCTGTATCATACAGGGGCTGCAGAGCACATTACATGAAATGGAGATATAGAGTCTATTGTCTTATCTGAAGTACATCCGAACAAGCACATTCACATAGTTTCACCCTCCTCTAAACTCCTTGCATATTATAAACGGTTGAATAAGCGCATAAAATGGGGAAATAAGTTCAGAGTAATGCTATACATGCATGGTTCATTTAAAGTAGATTAACCAGATGTGTCAAGCTGTCCCTCCAATCGGAGATAGTTTAACCCTCCAGCCTGACATTTGCCAGTTGGAGAAGATAAACAATGTTCAGTAAGATAAAAGTGATTTCCAGCATATAATTTTGCTTGACAATCTTGTCTGGCTAGTGTAACTTTTTAAATAGTTGACACTTCAAAGTGTTCTTTGTGTCTGCGCTGTGGCTGTGTGGGAGAGGAGAGGAGGGAGGAGGCGGCGCACTGCCACTCCGTGGAGACTTGTTGGGGAGTGTGTGTGTACACTAGATGTTGTTAGACTCAGGGATGCACCAGATAAGACAGTTTACCCGACTTAATTCCAGATCAAATGCTTCATACTAGTTTAGGTGGCTTTATCTTCCTCTACACCTCTGAATAAAACAATCAATTTGTAACATTAAGATGCTAAAATGTTTAAAATAGACTGTACTGAAGCTCTTATCATGGCAAGATCATACTGTACATCCACACTGCATCTTTAATCCATAGCTTACTATAATTCCAGCCTGGAGACAAACAACTGAGGGATTCAGATGCAGGTGACCAAAGGAGGAAATAAAAATGGTCGAATATACAGAAAATATAGCACAAAGCATAAGTAGCACACTCTGTACCTTGATAGTCTTGGCAGCAACAATACTGGACAGAATCTTTCTGGCCACCTGAGAACCTCTGCCTGTCGGTGGGAAGGTTGGTCCCTGTGACGAGTCGATAAGAAACAGAATGGTTATCAGAATTGATCAGCTACTGTGTCAGAAAAAAAACAGCAAATAACCGCAAAGAAAATATTACATGTGCACATCAGGCAAGGAAACTGTGTATGATCACAAGAAGCAGAATAGAATCCAGGGGCGTAAATCCTCCAGTCATCTAAGAGATAAGACCGCAGCCGTATAAACGACATTTATTTCAAACAGTCCCTCTGGCATCAAATTAACCGTCGAGCCAGAGTTGCCATTACATGTGTATAACTTGCCCGTGGAATAGATCATGTTTAATAATCCTTGAGGTGTAGTGACATTTATATCAATGAATTTTCAACTTTTATCACTGCTTATTCCCATACTGGACTCACACCAAACACATATCTTTGGACCATTCAAGGCCAATCAGTTTAAAAAAAAAAAAAAAAAAAAGATTTTCTCAGAACTGGATTCAATAAGTAGACTTGTGAAGTCCTGTGACATCAGAAGTTAGAAGGAAAGAGTAACTTTGGTCTTTCATCTGTGGTGATGGAAATATGTGGTGACTGGATGAATCCAAGCATAACATCTGACTGCTAAAATACAATCCTATTTGTCAAAAGTACTGCATCCTGCAAGAATTACCATTCCCGAGACATGGTTTTATAAGCTGACCGTGTCTAACTATTCCATCAGTATACGGTCTTTACTCTACCTGAAGGGCCATGGTGTGGTCGCACAGGAAACTCTGGTATTTCAGGGGTATATGGATGCTCTCTTTGGGCCGGAGGTAAACCTTTGGACCTGGGGTACCTTCCTCCAAGTGGAACATGTTTTCTTCCAGCGGGGTTGGTGTTTTGGTTAGTGCTTTGAAGTAACCCCACTCCTCTGTATTAGTGATGACACTGGATGGAAAGATTAAAGGACATGAGTGAGATGAAAGCTGGCTCTTGTGCATGTTTAAGGGATTCATTCAGGACAAGAGTTGGACTTGTTACACTATCAGGAATAAAAGTCGAAACCCTCATTGCTGAACACTGTTGAATTCACCCTCCAACAGAACGGAACCAATAACATACTGATGCTTTCGCTGTCATGGTTTCCATGACAATCTTAATAATTGATTTTACAGGAAAGGTTATACACTGTCCAAAATATAAATGGTGCATCATCTGGAGAGCCTGAATGTGTCAGTAAATGTAATTAGATTGTATATATTTTTTTGTCTGTTCAAGGGGAATTTGGGCCTGATGGTGTTATCAAAGGGCCATTAAAATCAATCTTTAATTGATTGTATGAATATCCACAGAACAATGTGGAAATTAGCCCTCTGTTTGTTGGGATATTGTACTGTTGCCGAGTTTTGGATGAAATAACCAACTGACATTCTTACAAAAAGCACAATAACTTGAACTGAAAGGGGTATTCCAGAGATTTACTTTTGTATTCTCTTAGAGAGACAGTTTACTTCCAAATAAAAAATACCCATAGTGCTGCTTATCAGTCTTGATTGTCTTAGTGTGAGTTGCCAAGTGTTTGACATATTGGCCAGAGAGATGTCTACCTTCTCTCTAATACAATGAAACTAGATGGCACTCAGCTTGTGGTGCTCAAAGTGCCCAAAAAGACATTTGAAAAACTCAACAGCAATGTCTCTTTCCATAGATCATGACCTGGTTACTCAAGATAATCCAAAAACTATGTCATGAGCAGTTTCATGTAGGAACTATATGGAAGCGTGTATCTACTTATGTACAAGAGGCTCATGTTTGTGAGATGTAAACATTAATGGTGCCAGCTCAGTGGTGCTTGGTGAGTTGGCAGCAAGTGCACGCTTCCTTTTGCGCAGAGATATGGTAAGCAAGTGTAGTTTTGGTACAACAAAAATAGTTCCTGATTGAAACTGCTCCAACACTTTGCAACCCACACCAAAACAATCTAGACTGATAAATGGCACCATGGGTAAAATGAAAAATATGTATTTTTTATATTGACGTGAATTGTTCCTTCTGATTGGAAGAGTTGGGAGAGACAGTTTAAAAAAAGAATGGTTGAAATGGTCTGCCAGGAGGTTCAAGTGTGGGATTATCCTTAAAGTTACAATGTGTAATTTACGTGGGTGTTTATTAGCAAATATCAACTATTGCTTTCATAAATATATATTTACTAAAGTGTAATGCAATTCACATACAAATGGAAGCTTTCTCATAGGCTTAGAATGATTTCTCTATATATACACAGGCAGGGCGCGGTCTGCTGGAGGCTGCCTTCTTGCGTCGCCATATTTGAATACAGTGGCCGAAAGAGATACACGCGCTTCGCCTTTCGTGTTTACCTAGAACTTGCCGTCACTGGAGACAGAGAAGGTGAAGCTCAATCCGGGGCGCTTATGCATGAACCTGCTTTGTACTTTTATGATTCTGTCGCACTTCAAATGGAGGAGCACACACATGTTTTGCCCCGTTAGAGGGAAACCACGCCACCAAATAAAAGAAAAAGATCAGATAAGCGAGGACGGGATAAAACGCGAGTGAATATCGGCGTTGCTCATTCCAGGTGGAAAAAACTCCTGTGGAAGAACATTCTGGAGACGCATATATTATAATCGTACCAACCTATATTTGCCGCACTGTACCGTGACTATCACATAAAACGTGTTATTTTAGCATTACTGTGCTAATGTTTGCTCGTGTTACCAAAACAATTAGAAATAAAACACTCCTAACATAACGTTATATCTCACAGATAACCTATATCTCACTGGTAAGCTATAACATATTGTAGCATCCGCCAGGACGTGTGGAAAGGATGATGCGGTTATTCGGCAAACCACCGTTTATTACTGAACAGTACAGGTTACTGTTGGCCGTAACTACACCAAAACAACCAACAAACAAGAACTTAGCTGTAACTCCAACTGTGCACTCCTGCTCTCTCCTCCAGCTCGCTCATACACACACCAGCACGCACACTCACACAGCTCTCATCCCCATCACACTCGCACCCCGCACCCTACCTATACTCATTCAATCCCAAACATGCCATTAACTCAGAACACTGACATTATAACGGAACATTTACTGCAGGGTCGCTACAATATCGTAACATGGTTTAGATTCCTAAATAAATATTCTCCTCATCGCTAGATAAGCCTGCTCCTGAAAAACTTGAAAAACTCGTGGATGATGCCATCTCTGTCTGTGCAAGGCTTTCTGTCCTATGAGGCCACCGTCACTTACCCAACAGTAGGGGTGAGCGAGTGAGCCCTGCAATCTAGAATTTGACCGCTGATGTTACTGTTACTCACCATTTTTACACACTGAGGCTTTAATGTTTGATGTTTGGGGAACCATGTTAAATATTCCTTACACAGTGGATCTAATATCGCCAAGAAATCCAGCAATGCATCCAAAATAATACATTTCCCTCTATTACATCCAATACTGATATCCCCTTCTTACAAACTAACCCTAGCAATGAAAAGTTCACTGTAGTGCCATAAATTGAAGTGAGCTAATTCCACGTTCGAGCAGTCAACACCGAGAACACAATGCCTACTTTTTAATTACCAACGGCAGCTTTCATAAAAGCTATAGAGGTCAGTGAAAGCCCCCCTCCAATCCCCAACAAATGGATTTCCAGGGAGAAAGCAACGGGAACAGATAACACATTCCAACAGAGGGAGGTCTCGTCTCCACTCTTTCCTCTTCCTTTGAATGCAAAAATTTCACGCACAAATGCATAAAGGGAAGGGCTGCTTTAAACTTCAAAGGTTTCAACCCATGGGCATGGAGAGAGGGATTTCTCTCAATAGGAAAGCGAGAGTTTATGAATTTTTCAGGGCCCCACCTCGCTAACATTAGAGCAAGATGCAACAGTCAATTCCATGAAATTTATTTGGAGATTCCCACCTGTGCACTTGGAATAAAACATTTTGCCTGTGGCTTATCACAACAACAAAGAGCCTGTGTGTGTATGTGTGTTTCACCTGAGCCTCCGTGAAAAAAAACATGGGTTGATTGAATTCATTTTTAAAGAAAGAAAATAGAACAAGGTAGGAGGTGAAGAGGACAAACAGACTGAGACTAACAGAGGAAAAACAAAGAAAGAACAAAATAAAGATGATTAAAGGATATCAAGAGGGAGGCTTGAGTGAGCGCAGAGTTGAAAAAGCTCCGAAAAGAAGACAGATAATGAGAGGCAGAAATAATGAGAGATGAAGCAGCAGCATGGACAGCTGCAGAGGAGCTGTAGGCTCCTATCTCTCTGCAAACCAGCAGTCATGGCTCACACTAAGGCTCTGTGAGGCCAAGTGTAAAAGGTAGCCATGCAAAATGGATGGCAACAGGTAGCAAACGCGTCCTCCACTTCAAGAGGAGCCTCTGGGCTCTAAACCACTGCACACATCAAAGCTACAGCTAGCCTAGCCTCTCTCTAAGTACTCTCCCTTCAAAGCCTGATGCTGGATTTGAGGGTCAGACTTTTTTTTCTGTTTGTTTCTGTAGAACAAAGAGCTCACCCAAGGCCTTGCTTGTGTTCTAAAGAAAGCTCCTTGTCAAATATTGGTTAAAATATTGACAAGGAAGTAACAGCAGAGTAGCCTCGGTGCACTGACCAAGCTATGGTTCATGCAGTCCAGGATAACAGAGGCTGTTGTTTGTATACATAGTGTGTAGCTCTTCAAAGACTTGGGAGGTAAGTGTAAAAGAAGTATGTCACATTGCCTCAGGTGTAGCCATTTTGTACATCTCTACCACAGATACGGATGTGGTGATGACATATAGGGTAGGTGAAGGCTGAATACTGGGGATTCAGATTCAAGGATTTCTTGGGAATTCTTCGTCCTTTCTTTTCCCAGGAAAAAGTCCTGCAGCAATCATAAAATGTCAATGTGCTCCTGTGTGTTTGCTTCCTGGAGTGCATAGGCAGGCTAGGCCCATTGTAGGTTTAAAAAAACATAGACCCGGGAGAGAGGGTAATATCCGGAGAAAGACTTTGATCGCGGTTAAAGTGTAAAATTCATCGGAAAAAAACTTTGATATTCCCTGAGATTTAAAGTCACAAATTGACAAGAAGAAAACTCAGAAACATTGTGGGGTTTTTTGGTCAAAGAACCAAATCGCTTCACTCTGCAAGGTTGGATCAAACTCATCACAACACAGATGCCACCGGTAAACACGGCCCAGCATTTCATTTCATTGAATGACCACTGTTTGAATATCCAATTAAGATTGTGATTTAAAAACTGAAAGGTGTGCTGATGTCAGGGATGTCACCTGGCCATCAGCTGGTCATCCTTTCTGGGCATCCTAGCAACATTAAAATATGACATTAACAAAGTGTGCATTCAGCAGCTTTATACTCCTTATCAACTAAAAATAATAAGTCAAAAAAGTCTAAAAGTCATGAGCCAAGGTTGGCTCACGCTTGACACCAAAAGTCCTGTGCCTGCCCCATTCATCCATCACAACTTCCTCCCTGTGCGGACTTTGCCGCTCATTATATTACGTCACCCTACATTCTGGCAATTAATCTCTGAGCATTTCTTAATTTTTTCTCACAAATTTATGACTTCATAGTGTCAGGGAATGTTCTGTTTTTTATTTTCTCATAAATTTACGACTTTATCCTGGGAATTCTGAGATTGTTTTCCAACTATCACCCCCCTCCCTGGGATCCATATTTTTCACTTTGTTAAACCTTCAAAAGGTCTAATTCGTCCTGCTTCTGCAGACGTATTAAAGACAAACAAACACTATACTGTAAGGTCCAACCTTGAAATGTATTTTTATGGTTATACAACAGTATCCATCTTTCTGCAGCAGTTTTTAACAATGATCTCAGCAGAAGTCGTCTCCAACAGCTACTATACATGTTCAGCTTTGCCGCAATTTTTTGCTGTATACAGTACAGGCCAAAAGTTTGGACACACCTTCTCATTCAATGCGTTTTCTTTATTTTCATGACTATTTACATTGTAGATTCTCACTGAAGGCATCAAAACTATGAATGAACACATGTGGAGTTATGTACTTAACAAAAAAAGGTGAAATAACTGAAAACATGTTTTATATTCTAGTTTCTTCAAAATAGCCACCCTTTGCTCTGATTACTGCTTTGCACACTCTTGGCATTCTCTTGATGAGCTTCAAGAGGTAGTCACCTGAAATGGTTTTCCACTTCACAGGTGTGCCTTATCAGGGTTAATTAGTGGAATTTCTTGCTTTATCAATGGGGTTGGGACCATCAGTTGTGTTGTGCAGAAGTCAGGTTAATACACAGCCGACAGCCCTATTGGACAACTGTTAAAATTCATATTATGGCAAGAACCAATCAGCTAACTAAAGAAAACGAGTGGCCATCATTACTTTAAGAAATGAAGGTCAGTCAGTCACACCATCACACCTCCTCCTCCATGCTTCACAGTGGGAACCAGGCATGTGGAATCCATCCATTCACCTTTTCTGCGTCTCACAAAGACACAGCGGTTGTCCATTCCTTGTGTTTCTTGGCCCAAACAAATCTCTTCTGCTTGTTGCCTCTCCTTAGCAGTGGTTTCCTAGCAGCTATTTGACCATGAAGGCCTGATTCACGCAGTCTCCTCTTAACAGTTGTTCTAGAGATGGGTCTGCTGCTAGAACTCTGTGTGGCATTCATCTGGTCTCTGATCTGAGCTGCTGTTAACTTGCGATTTCTGAGGCTGGTGACTCGGATGAACTTATCCTCAGAAGCAGAGGTGACTCTTGGTCTTCCTTTCCTGGGTCGGTCCTCATGTGTGCCAGTTTGGTTGTAGCGCTTGATGGTTTTTGCGACTCCACTTGGGGACACATTTAAAGTTTTTGCAATTTTCCGGACTGACTGACCTTCATTTCTTAAAGTAATGATGGCCACTCGTTTTTCTTTAGTTAGCTGATTGGTTCTTGCCATAATATGAATTTTAACAGTTGTCCAATAGGGCTGTCGGCTGTGTATTAACCTGACTTCTGCACAACACAACTGATGGTCCCAACCCCATTGATAAAGCAAGAAATTCCACTAATTAACCCTGATAAGGCACACCTGTGAAGTGGAAACCATTTCAGGTGACTACCTCTTGAAGCTCATGGAGAGAATGCCAAGAGTGTGCAAAGCAGTAATCAGAGCAAAGGGTGGCTATTTTGAAGAAACTAGAATATAAAACATGTTTTCAGTTATTTCACCTTTTTTTGTTAAGTACATAACTCCACATGTGTTCATTCATAGTTTTGATGCCTTCAGTGAGAATCTACAATGTAAATAGTCATGAAAATAAAGAAAACGCATTGAATGAGAAGGTGTGTCCAAACTTTTGGCCTGTACTGTATATGCATGAGTACAACTAATCCCTAGAAATGCCAACCTTATGGTAAAAAGTGATGGAACCCAGAAATCAGTACTATTAAAATCATTCAACTCTTATATTGAACTAGTTAATGATGACATGAATTTTCCTCCTGTCATATTTCCTTATCTCTTCTATGGAGGTCACAGTCACATACATAACACATACAGCACTACTGCAGCTTTAACAACATACAAACCACAGTGTCATAAAAGTATTAAAGTGTTCTGGGCAGTGCTGTGCTTACTGAACTGTTTCAACCTGAATGCGTGACCTGAATTGTCTCTTGAAACCCACAGTGCTGCAGTTAAAACACATCAAATGCAGAAGCTTCCTTGCTAATTTACACATTTCTGGCTCTTGGTAGAGGTGGCAGACGGTTTGGTGTAAAGTGTCACGCTGCCTCATCAGAAAATATATAAATAAACTAACAGGGCGCTAAGCCGGAGAGAGGACAGATGCAGGGATTGATGACTCTCAATTAGACCTGGTAGGCCCGGTGGCCGGGCTAATGCCATAATGATTCATCCATGGCGCACTCCAGCCTTTGTTGATCAACGTGATATATGTTAATCCAAAAGCTCAGGCATGAGCAGAATCCATAACAAAAGATTCAGTGCTTGGGGATTAACAATGACGCTAACTGAAGGAAACAAACACAGCATGGATATCAAGAACGGGTGATCCAGGAAATATCAACCATAATGGCTTGTATGTGTGGATTAAAGGGGTTACTTAGCATATCACCAGCTTTATGTCTGCATCTGCGTCAAGGACAACTGATTGTGCTGTTGAAGAAGCTTGAATCGTCTTTGTTTATGGGCCTACAGCTTGTGTGTAAACAACAGAGTGAAATGTAGCATTTATCTTATTTATTCATGCAGTCACACACGTGCAAAATGTGTTTGGAAACGTGGCCACTATTTGTACTGAGAAACCAATAATTTATCTTGTTTATTCATGAAAAAGAAACACGTCTCAAAACTGTGAACAAAATTGAAATGTGTAAGGCAAGCACACACACACACATGTGCGTACAAAACCTGATGTCTGAAATTAGAACATTCAGAGACTAAATAATGCACCCACCACATGCAAATAAGATGTGTTTAAAGAGTAGATAAATTTCAAAGGCTAAAACAGGCTCACATGCGAACACACACGTTAGTTCACACCTACACACACATGCACATCTTATGAAAACAGTGACAGAGCTGTTAATCACGCTCTCACAACCAGAATAAAACACACAGTCATACAAGCAAACACACTCCTGACTACACTTCATCTTGGCTCTCTAGTGTTGCTGTTGGTGGGTTATTTTTGGATAATGGGATATCTTAATCATGTTTGTAGAGCAGTTTTGTTTTCATCACTATATGTGGGGTGCTCCATAATTTCCTTCAATGTCACCATTCCCTTTAGATACTGTTTATTGTTCCCATTTTCCCCACACTGCAAGAACCATAAAGGCTATGCCATGCTTCATCACCAACATCAGCTTGCCCTCTACTGATAAAGCTGTAGTTTTGGTAACCTTTATGAAAAGTTTTTGTCAAATTTGCGAAACTGTCACTATATTCACACAGCCCTAAAAGTCATATCCCTCTGCCTACTTTGTAGTGCTTTTAATGGCATTACAGCATTAACAACCAGTCAGAGCCGAGGAGTCTCTAACACAGCTGTTAATCATGTCAATCGCTGCTCGTGAACTGTGGTCAAACTGTTAAACTGTCAAACAGCACTGATCAAACATGAATCAAGATTCTGTTACCGCATGGCCTCAAATGCTTTGAGAAACATATTTTAGTGTACTGTTTAGCTGTAGAAAGAGAAAGTTGAGCTGAAAACTCAGCTCAACTTTCTCTTTCTACAGCTAAACATCTGAGGTGAGAAACAGGCAATGCAGTGACAGAATCTTGATTCATATTTGATCAGCGCTGCTTAGTTTGAGAGTTTGACCAAAGTTCATGAACCGTGATTAACATGATTGACAGCTGCATTAGACACTCCTTGGCTCTGATTGGTTGTTTTTGGTGTAACACGGTCAATTCTGGCAAATGCTATCAGACGCAGAGAAGGAGGGACATGATTTCTTTCTTATAAGTTACCAACTGTAGCTTTGAGGCTTTTGTATAGGCAACCCTTTATGCCAAGACTGGTGGTAAAAACGTTTGAGGCACAGGGGAAGGTGTACCTTCACTTCAAAGAACAAAGTTCTGGACTGGAAATGTCTCACATTGGGATGGGTCAAGTGTGAGGATGCAGCATCTTTTCTTAAAGCAGAATCATAATGGGGCGGCAGTAGCTCAGTCCATAGGGACTTGGGTTGGGAACTGGAGGGTCACCTGTTCGAGTCCCCGTCTGGACCAAATATGGAGCGTGGACTGGTGGCTGGAGTGGTGCCAGTTCACCTCCTGGGCACTGCTGAGGTGAGCAAGGCACCGAACCCCCCAACTGCTCAGGGCGCCTGACCAAGGGCAGCCCCCTCACTCTGACATCTCTCTCATGTATAGGTCCTGTTTGTGCATGTGTGTGTTCGTGTGTAATTGACAAGCAAGAGTGAAAACATTGAATTTCCCCGCAGGGGATTAATAAAGTAAATAAACTTAACTTAATAAACTTAACTTAATCTCCTGAGCTGCACCATGACCTTTGGAAACGCGCTCACAATGTGTGAACACAGTTTAATGGCAGGGCTAATGGGTGATAATGGGAAACGCATAAAATACAGAAACACAAACTAACAATTGGTGTGTCAGACTGAGGACACGCCTTTTAACTAACAAACATGTAATTGTTTTTTCTAAATTTCCTCTCTGTGAAACTACAATCGCACAAAAACAACAGTTAACGGTGGGGTGTCAGTCTTACATCACCTTCCAGAGTCTTACCTCAGCTCGGGGTCATCACTGTGAATGGTGACAGTCTGAGGCACATTAAAGGGATTTTTAAGGACAAACTCCATGTACTCCGCAGAGCCCAGGCTGGCGTAGAGCAGGTGCTGGGTGGTGATGGCCTGGCTCAGCATGTTGGCGATGCCCTCTGCCTTGCTGTGCTTTTCACTGGGTTTGAGCTGATTAGGTTCTCTGGCCAACGAGGCTTCCTTAGTCCGAACCTAACACCCAAAAACAATGGCAACTATTGAAAAGCACACCCTAGTGTAACATCAGGCGACACAATAGCATGACATTCTGCAAAGAGATTACCGAAACTTTCCATTAGAACATCTAGTAGAGTTCACAGAGTGACTCCCTTATGTGATACTGACCTAATGTACTTGCTGTAGTTTGCACAGATTTCTTGTGCAATTAGAGATGATTACCAACATTCTGGGATGCGCTCGCTCTCTGTTTCAGTTTAAAACCCTCTGACATTTTTGTAGCTGTGTCTCCATTTCTCAGCAATTACTTTGGTGATATTTCAAGACATACAATAACACATTCTTCATGGCCAGCGCATTCATGGCTACATTCTGATTGCATGTTAGAGCTGGAACAAGCAGGCAGGCAAGCTTAATGTTACAAACTGTCCTTTAGGGCTCTGAACATGAAATGACCTTTACAAAACCTTTAAGACAATTATTATGTTTAATGGTTAAAAAAAATTCCATGGAACACTAAAGCCTGAGTTATGGTAGAACACTTTAGGTAAATGTTGCTCGACAGAACTTAAAGAGTCTCGAAATGATTCAATTTATGCTTCGGCAAATGGTTTTAGTTGTCTCCAAGATAACCTGAGGCTACCCTCCAGCCGGCTTGTTTCGTTACATTATATATACAGCTGTTTGCTTTGTATCTATATTTGTACTACTTTGTAGTCTTCTGTATTTTGATAATGGAGGGATATGATGAAACCAGTGACTTAGTTACGGAGGAAAAGATTTTAAACTTGCTTCTTCTGAGAAGACAACAGTAGTGCAGCAAAAGGAGGTGGTCAAAGCAGCCATTGAACCAAAGATGGGACTTACAGGGTGAATGTGTTTTGGTCCAACAAATGCAGGACATGGAGAAGGAGATGTGCTTACTGTATTATTGGATGTCTGTCAACCATTGTGATGATCAGGTTATTCGGCCGTATATTGCATACACTGGAACACACAATACTTGAGCTGATATATCAAAGAGGCTTGCTGTGACTACCCAATCACATTGCATGACTGAAAATGGCGGTGTCTGCGACAAAACAATATTCTCTGTGATAAACATGTCAATTCTGTCAAGCAACAGTGATCAAAATGTCAAGCACTCTATCATAAAAGAAGCTTAAGTATGGGTATTTGGAAAGGAATCAATATCATACATGGCGTTTTCTCAAATTTTAGGTTCATTATTTGTACAACCTTGCTCCAAACCACAGGGTAGATAGTCCCATGTTTTCTTCTTGGCTTTTTTAGGGCAGTTTGTACCGACCAAAACAAGTCCATCAATCATTACATCTGTATTACATCATAAATTTAACCATACACTCAAGCTAAATTTGAACCTAAGAACATACTGTGGCAGTGTCTGCTGCACGTAAACCCATTAAATATTATAAAAGATGCAATAAACTGCATGATGCCAGGGATTCTGGCCAGTAGGAACACTTGTCTTAAAAATAAATGTAACACCTCAAATTGACTCTCAAAATCAGGGTGGTTAAGCTAAGTGTGTGTGCAAAAATAACAGTGAGGTTTTTCCACAGGTCTAGTGCACGGAAATTATGCCGGGGATAAACCTGGACCAAATTAGGTCGTGGCTATCAGCCCAGAGAAGTCAAATCCAAATTGAATTGCAAAGCAACTCTTAAAATCTTCCTGTGCGAGCAGGACTCGGTTATATTCCACATAGTATTGGCTGTTATGGGGGTGTGAAACAACTAAAACACAGGTCTTACCACAGGAAGTGTAATGTGTAAAATGTCTGAGACAGACATGCACCACAGCCAAAATCACATTTAGCATGTGCACCCATGGGTGAAAGTACAAGATGTGCCTTCGGGTAGAAGAACAATTAACACCTTCTTGTACAGTCACTAAAACACAAAGGGTTGAGGGGCACATCACCACGAGAATTGTAACACAGGCAGGCTGTCTGGGAGACGCTCCACGCATCTATGAAAGCTCCCTCATGACATGTCTAAGAGCCAGAATGAAAGCTGTTGCTCTGCCTTTGTTGTCTGTTTGAGATTTAAGTGAAGAAGACACAAAGGGACAGACTTTTGTGGCTTTGCAAATAAGCAGCTACTCTGGTCTTCCCATTGGCTCAAGTGCAAAGTCTGACCTCACCGTGACCTTAGCCTCTTTGGCGTCTTCCTTGCCCTCTCGCTGATGCACGGCAGCCATGCAGCTGAGCTTGCGTCGCCCATCGTCGGGCTTGTTTAGGTTGTGTTCTCCGGGCACAGCGGTGTCAGCTCTGATTCCACGTCTGAACAATGGCATGCGATCCCCATCTATCTCCAGTCTGTGTGCTTGTGCAGCGTTCCTCGCTGTGAAGGAGAAACAGGCCGCAATCATGAATATATTTACTGAACAGAGTGGAATCTAATCTCTTTGCCATTTTGACCATATGTTCTAAAAACCCTCCAAATGTCCAAGGGAGAGAGGCGCTGACAGATTAAAGTATTGTTGGAGCACAAGAAACAACAGCTTGTACACAGACAACAGTCCAGTCAAACAACTGGCACCACTACAACTGGGCCGAAGCCCTACTGCTGGGAAAACAGACTGGCTCTCTCCTCCCAAATTAGCTTTCACCTCCATGGCTATGTATCCGCTGCAAGCCCCAAAATATCTAATTAAAATACCTGATTCATCTACAGTACTAGTCACCAAATAATCCATCCTCATTTGAACTGGATCATGCAAATTACCCATGTTCTTTAAAAGCTCTGACAAGAGAATTTGCCTAATCCTGCACTTTGAACAACACTCAGACATTTACAAACTTGAAACTCAGAACTGCCCTTATTTTGTCATCTAAAAACAGATATAGTACTTATGTAAGTATATTTTGCAGCATGTAGGAAGATAAATTATTAATTCTTGGATCTTAAAAAGAAGTTCAGCCATGGCTGCTTGTGTTATATATTCAACATTTGAGAACTTTAGCTTCTTTTGATGAATGGAGAAAAGTAAGTAAAGTACTGTTCTCAAAAAAGTACTCAAAAAGTACTGTTTTTGGTATCTGCAAAGTAACTCGGGTATCTTATTGCCATTTGTAAACTTTCAAATGATACCCAGGCCATATCGCAAACTTCAATAGATGTCACTGGCCAAGACAGCTCAATGCATTCAAACATAGGAAAGCAAAAATAAGGGTGCTTCCACACCTAGAGTGGTCTTGCTTTGGTCCAAATCAGGGATTGGTTTTGTTACAAAGTTGCATAATTGCCTAGAGTTGGTTCGTGTTCTCACGGCAGCATTTACAAGTGGACCAGATCAAATGCCTTGTGCAAGAAAGCTGCTCTTGACTGGTCAGAATTTCAACGCAGGAAAATTCAGGAAGTAAACAATGGTTGAATAAGAGTACCCTTGCAAGATAAAGGGACAACTATGTGGGTTGTTTTAGTGCTGGTCATCATGTACTATATTGCTTGCATTGGTCATTTTAGGCAAACCACACAGTTTGAAAACGAGGCGCAGGACTGTAACATGCTCATGCTTGTTTAACCCAAACATTGCGTAATGAGACTGCAGCTGGTTCGGATCGAGGTGGGAACACATTCTCACCGGACTGAGACAACCTCTTCAAGAAGATCTCGGTCCGGTTGTTTTGATGCGTACCCAAGTGCAATTGCTGTGTTCATACTTGCCCACACGAACTGCACTTAGGGGGCAAACAAACTTGAGTTTTACTGAATGGCACCAAACAGGACAGGTGTGAAAGCGCCCTCAGAAAAAACCTTCACCATGTTGACACTCCAGACATCGATTTAGGGAAACAAAATGTTGCAAATATGTAAAACACAAGCAAATTCAAGGCTGTACCTTAACATGTTTTGCACGTAACACTGGTGCTTCTGCAGCTTAAAGTTATGTAACATAGGCCACAAGATTGTAACACCAATATTAAAGTATCAAGTCCATGGTTTGAGAATATTCAAATTCTGTGTTGAGAGGAGTTTAAAAGCTCACATTCTATGACTATTCGTATTAATACGGTACTGACAAAATGCAAACATTGTTTTAAATATCTTTTTCTTAATTATTATTATTATAGAGAAAGTAGGAAAGAAAGTAAGCCAGCACCTCCTAAAACCAGGTGTTATAAAAACCATCAATGAAATGTTAAAACTATAGTGTTTCACAGCCAACTCATAGACAAATCCAACAAGGGTAGAATGTGCATCAGCAGGTCTGCGTTTCAGTATTCTGCTGTATGAAATATCTATATCATCACCACACTGCATTTTTATAAACATGTCTGCTGCCTGCACCCAGGTCACACAACAGATTACCAAGCAGAATAGCACTGTGCTATTGATTCATCACACACACAAACGCTCCCCTTGAACAAACAAGCATCTCACACACAGGCAGTTTAAATCTGTATAGCACAGGTGCTAAGGCTATGATTTCATGCATCGCACTGACCAATTTTTGTGTAGGACCTGCTCCTCAGTGCCATGAATGAGGTATCTGGTGATTGCGTCATGCCAATTGACATATTTTCTAGTCATCAAAGGTCAGCCTTTTACAAATTCTTTGTGTGCATCAGTTTTTTAGTGCTCCCTGGAAAATGATTTGTGTTGTCACTGGGTTCTGCTTTGTTCTGTCTACTTGCAGTGTGTCTGTATTTGTGTTTGCAATGCATTTCTTTGTTTCTTTAATTTGTTTCTAATTTACTGGTTATGTTTTTACGTGTTTTTCTTTATTGCAGTGTTCTTGCAGATGTACCATATGTGAGGTCAAAGAGGTGAAGGTGTCTTCTTCATTTGCTTTGTCTTGTCAATTTGCAATTTGAGTTTTCTTTAGTGAATTACGCAGCTGATGAAAGTGAAAGCAACCAATGCCATTGAACCAGATAGTTAATCAATTCGCAAACAGCTCTGTATCTTTACCTACACACACTGTAATTGAACAAGAAAAACACATCAGATATACATGGGGTGGAAATACATTAATAGATTTGTTAAATCAATCATTTCTTTGCCTTTTTTTGCTTGCATCTAAATTCAGGTAGATATTCTTTCTCTGTTTTCCTATCCCAGTACCACTCTTTATCCCCATTTTTTCCAAGTGTCCTTATCGGAGAGGCATTGGGTCGACTGCCAGTCACCTAACCAGATAGTGTTTGGCAACACCGCTTCCTTCAGAGCCACAGGCAGGCAAGAGTGGGACAGGAGTGTGACTGAGCACACACTCACACACAGCTTCAGCGGGGCTAACTGTTGCGACTGGACTCCAGTGAAAGCAATTAGGCGTATTGTATGTTTAAATGTCACGGGAAGTTGGAGTGGAGAGAGGAAAGAGTTCAGTGTGTAAGAGAGACAAGAGCAGTAGAGAGGTGGTGGTGGTGGCGGCGAGGAGGAGGAGGAGGAGGAGGAGGGGGGGGGGGGATAGGTAAGAAACAAAGCAAACAGTGAACAGACCGTGTTTGCTCAGTGACAAGAGCTGTGAATAAATGATTGCAACAGTTTGGGGAATATATTTGGCATGAGCGCGCATTCATTTGTAAACGTGCGTGATATAGTACATGTTTATTTGTAATTCCATATGCATATTTTTTTATCAGTGTATTAGTATATAGTGTGCTATGAGCAAATATGTGTGAACTCCTATACAAAAGCATTTCTAAGGTCCGCTCTCCCAGAGTGTGATGGAATTCTAGATCTCCCAGACTTATTTCATATCATTAGAAGCAATTATCTACTAGTTTTCAACTCTTTCTGATGTCTCTTAGTGCATGTGTGTATGTGTTTGAGTCATAGTCAACATTTTAAGGACAAATTTAAGAATACACACCAGTTGACTGGCGACGCCTTGTCTAATTGAGGAAAAAATTGGTTTCCCTAGTGTTTGTGTGTGTTCCTCTGCTTGGAGTGCGCATGCACGCACACACGCACACACACACACACACACACACATAATACAAACAGGACTGTGGCTAGCCACCAGAGATGCTTCTGCAAGCTCAATTAGGCTGAAAATTGAGTGGTTCAGTGGTGCAGCCAAGAGACAGAATGTGAAATGGATCTGGTGGAGTTGATAAAAGCAGAAGCCCGGTCATCGCCCAAATGTAAGGCACTAATTGCTCCGTGGCGTAGAATACAGACATACACATGTGCTTAGACATACACTAAGTGGAGGAAAACATGAACTGCACACTTAATGAAAGTGAAGTTAATTGATATGTTGGGACATGAACACTGACAGGAATCAGTGGACTGTGGATTAAAGTGCTTGCCATTGAGTTGGAGGATGTTCCTGGAGGACAGGCTTCCTCCTCTGAAGCCACCAGTGACTTCACGAGGTGTGATGATGTGAGAATGAGACGCCATCATGTCTACTGCCTTCCTCCTGCTAGGATCTAATGGGCACCCTGTAGGAGAGAAAAACAGTTTTCAGTTTGACATCTAGTATCTGATTACTATATCTACATTTTAACAGGCTGCAGATTCTCCACAAGAAGGAGCTGCTTGGTCATTGTCAGAAATACACATGCCAACCAGCACCACCTACAGGCAAGAAAAGAAACAGCTGCTGCTAGTTTAACACTTTTTGCAGGTTTACAATTTTAGTGCCTGAGGGCAAACAATTAGTGATAAATGAGAAATAATGGTATCACACTAGTTCACACTGGGTAATACAGAAATACAATTCAACATGCTGCTTAATTATTTTCTCATTTGTTAATTTTCTGGACAGAAAATCCCTACGCAGAATAACTGAAGGGCAGAGTGCTATTTATCAGTGTAGATAGTTTTGGTGTGAGTGGCAGAGTGTTGGAGATATTGGCCATAGCGCTGTCTGCCTTCTCTAAAATATAATGTGCAGTGCTTTGGTTGGCGGATATGGTGGATACGGTAGCTGAGTGCTATCTAGTTCCATTATATTTGAGACAAGGCATACTTCTCTTTTACTGACATCTCCAACACTCAGAAACTCACACCAAAACGATCTAGACTGATAAATATCACTACATATTAGAGACATCAGCCAAGTTTAGGCTTCAAATATTTAACGCAAAAGAAAAAATGTGGTCAACCCACATTGCTTTTTTTAAAATTGTTTTTTTGTTATCTATATCTAATCGACTGTTTTTTTGACAAATAAAATTGCATTAAACCCCTTCTACCCTGTCCAAATAACCTTGGAGGCTAGAGAACATTTACTTTTCTTATTGATAGTTGGGGCAGGTTGGCCTGCACCAACAACTACTGGGATTGAGGCTCTGAACCTGAGTATTACCTGGGTGCTTTGTTTTGATGACATTGTGTGTTCCTTTTTTTTTTTTTTTTCTCCCAATGAAGACCTCGTTAAAATCTTGACAGGTACCTTACCAAACTGAGACTCAGAAATAGCCGTGTTTGCCTCTGAGCAACAGAACTAAACCAGTGAGCAAGCTCCCCTACAGACGTTTCAGGAATATTAGCCTTGCTTGGTGTTTGATCACACATTGCCTGAGGTTATACTGATACAAAATCAGTTTCAGTATCACCACTGATAGAAGCAAACTTATCTCTGTAAAACTCCATTTGATTCATTCTATTTAAAGACCAGATCTGTGTAAATCCAGCAGTGGTTTGAGATCCGGGTGTTTGCCACTTCTTGATGTAACAAGCCAAACCGAGATCTGAAGCCAGATCCGGCCAGTTTGCCAAAGTTCTCTCTGAAGTCACATGTGAAACAATACATTTTCATTGTGGACAGAGCCAAAATGAACACAGTCCAGGTTAAACCCTGGCTTAGAACTCTTGAGGCAGGATCAATACATGAAGACAAGCCTACAGCGATTAATTAGAAGCCTGAAATTGCCAGAAAGGTCTGGACACCGAAAGCTTGCAACGCAATGAGTGTCATGCTGATTGATGAATGTTAGCCTCTGGCCGGTTTGGCTGAGTGCTGGGTTTCACAGATGCAGTGAGACAATTCAACATAAAAACATAAAATATATCCTGCAACCTGCTATCAATATTCCTGGAGGTAGGGACTTTCTTTTAAAGATTAATGGAACTTTTGAATTGTCCTGTCATGTCATTACAGAAGCTTTATTTTCCACTATTTGAATGGCCAAGCTGACAGTTTGGGGTTATCCTGCAGGATCGGCCTCTTGACAACCACACTGCATTCAGCTTTCAACCTTATTAGGGGTTCAATCCTGAAGGCTATTATTATTATTATTATTATTATTTAGAAATGTTTTTGTAAATTCCCGTGAGATGGTACATCTTAGAAACATTAAAGTTTCACCAATGACTGGAAGACGTGCAAATGGTGCTAAAGATATGAAAATGCCAACAGGCAAGATGTGGGCGCTATAGTTAAGGTCAAGGAAAATTTGGTTTTTAAAAGCTACCACCCTCGCACCATATGTCAGATTGACTTGAAACTCGAAACACATGGTCAGGTGAAGGAGTTCTATGAAAGCCTAAAGAACCCTACAGGTTCGTCCACTAGATTGTCCGCCATATTGAATTTTCTGAAAAACACAATTTTGACATCAGGGAAATGTCTCAGTCAATGCACAAAATTTGAATTTTGAATTTGAATGATTGCTTAAAGGGGGTGTGGCTTATTACATTAAATCTAAATTTCAAAAAAATGTCACATTCCATACTACAAAACATCATAATAAATCACCAGTGTGTCCTACACAGCGCAAAGTTTTTCAGCACATCAACTGAATTGTGACAAAACTTTGTGCTGCAACCTATAGTCAATATAGAAATCCGTCACTCTATATTTTTAAGAATATGCAAAATTAATAAACATCTATATCTCCAGAAGTCTCCATCGAAATTCAAGCACAGTTGACACACTTACTCTTTGGATACTAGATGCCTCAAATGGTGTTCAGATCAGTTTAATAGTTAGCTCACAGTGATATTCACTATCTTGTAATTTGTACTGTATGCACAACATTTTCTATGTCATCTAATTTTAAATGTCACAAAAATATTTGACAATATACCTGAAATCAGCAGAATGATGTGCAATTTTCTTCAGAATTTTATCACCAACGCTTTAACTGTTATTGATATCTCACTGTTTTAAAGATATTGACTAATGAACTTTTAAAGGGGTGTGGCTCAGCAAATGACTCCACAACGTTTGGACCAATCATCACAAACCTTGCAAGCAACGTCTTAAAGGGAAATTTCGGTTTATTTCAACCTGTCTCCTATCGTCCTAAATTTGTTTCAAGTGACTAGTGACGAAAAATAATAGTTAGCATGTTAGCCGTTAGCCTAGATACAGCCGGGGCGCATAGTAGCGTCAGACCTGTTAAAACGTAAGTGAACGGGCAATCTTCAAGTGCAAAGTTAGTCCACTAAACAAGCTTTTTTTCCATAAAGACCGCCTCATATTGTTAGGATAAATGTCAGAGAACACATAGAAAACGACATGTAAACGTGTTGTCTTACCTTACCGCTACTAATGCGCCCCGGCTGTATCTAGGCTAACGGCTAACATGCTAACTATTATTTCTATGTCACTAGTCACTTGAAACAAATTTAGGACGATAGGAGACGGGTTGAAATAAACCAAAATTTCCCTTTAAGAGGTACCAGGCACATATCCTGAAAGTTTCATTCAAATTGACCACTAGGGGGCACCACCAACACAAAAAATGAGCATGGAGTAACACAAATTAGACTAGAAATCAGAAATTGATTGTCCAATCATTACGGAACTTGCAGGGTATGTTAAATAATGACTATTAACAACGTGTCTTCTTTTAAAATCAGTCAATAGGGGGCACCACATGGCCTTTCACAAAATTTGGCCATAAATCAATGAGGGTTTTTCAATCATCACCAAACTTGGTGGACGTTTTTAATTAAGCCATTAAAGCATGTCCCCAAAATGTTCCTGCAGCTGACCAATAGGGAGCGACAGTGCTGCCAAATAAGAGTGTGGCCTTGTAAAGATCTGGACATAAATGAATGAGCATCTGTATGACTGTCATAAAACCTGTTGTTCATATTTAATGCAGGCATCCCGAACTGTCAAAAGGTATTGATTCTATCCAGCTTTCAAGTTTTAAATGTCCATACTGGCTTGAACCCCTGAATTGCTACTTGCGGCTACAGTACAGGCCAAAAGTTTGGACACACCTTCTCATTCAATGCGTTTTCTTTATTTTCATGACTATTTACATTGTAGATTCTCACTGAAGGCATCAAAACTATGAATGAACACATGTGGAGTTATGTACTTAACAAAAAAAGGTGAAATAACTGAAAACATGTTTTATATTCTAGTTTCTTCAAAATAGCCACCCTTTGCTCTGATTACTGCTTTGCACACTCTTGGCATTCTCTCCATGAGCTTCAAGAGGTAGTCACCTGAAATGGTTTCCACTTCACAGGTGTGCCTTATCAGGGTTAATTAGTGGAATTTCTTGCTTTATCAATGGGGTTGGGACCATCAGTTGTGTTGTGCAGAAGTCAGGTTAATACACAGCCGACAGCCCTATTGGACAACTGTTAAAATTCATATTATGGCAAGAACCAATCAGCTAACTAAAGAAAAACCAGTGGCCATCATTACTTTAAGAAATGAAGGTCAGTCAGTCCGGAAAATTGCAAAAACTTTAAATGTGTCCCCAAGTGGAGTCGCAAAAACCATCAAGCGCTACAACCAAACTGGCACACATGAGGACCGACCCAGGAAAGGAAGACCAAGAGTCACCTCTGCTTCTGAGGATAAGTTCATCCGAGTCACCAGCCTCAGAAATGGCAAGTTAACAGCAGCTCAGATCAGAGACCAGATGAATGCCACACAGAGTTCTAGCAGCAGACCCATCTCTAGAACATCTGTTAAGAGGAGACTGCGCCAATCAGGCCTTCATGGTCAAATAGCTGCTAGGAAACCACTGCTAAGGAGAGGCAACAAGCAGAAGAGATTTGTTTGGGCCAAGAAACACAAGGAATGGACATTAGACCAGTGGAAATCTGTGCTTTGGTCTGATGAGTCCAAATTTGAGATCGCAGAAAAGGTGAACGGATGGATTCCACATGCCTGGTTCCCACTGTGAAGCATGGAGGAGGAGGTGTGATGGTGTGGGGGTGTTTTGCTGGTGACACTGTTGGGGATTTATTCAAAATTGAAGGCACACTGAACCAGCATGGCTACCACAGCATCCTGCAGCGACATGCCATCCCATCCGGTTAGCGTTTAGTTGGACGATCATTTATTTTTCAACAGGACAATGACCCCAAACACACCTCCAGGCTGTGTAAGGGCTATTTGACCAAGAAGGAGAGTGATGGAGTGCTGCGGCAGATGACCTGGCCTCCACAGTCACCGGACCTGAACCCAATCGAGATGGTTTGGGGTGAGCTGGACCGCAGAGTGAAGGCAAAGGGGCCAACAAGTGCTAAACACCTCTGGGAACTCCTTCAAGACTGTTGGAAAACCATTTCAGGTGACTACCTCTTGAAGCTCATGGAGAGAATGCCAAGAGTGTGCAAAGCAGTAATCAGAGCAAAGGGTGGCTATTTTGAAGAAACTAGAATATAAAACATGTTTTCAGTTATTTCACCTTTTTTTGTTAAGTACATAACTCCACATGTGTTCATTCATAGTTTTGATGCCTTCAGTGAGAATCTACAATGTAAATAGTCATGAAAATAAAGAAAACACATTGAATGAGAAGGTGTGTCCAAACGTTTGGCCTGTACTGTATATATCTGTTATGTTTTTCAAATAGCTTAATTGACCTGACCAAAAACATGGTGGTGCCAAGAGAGATCACAGAAGATTCATATATTACATATTACATATTAAGTACACAGGTGTCACATATGCAGGTTCTATATTATACTGATGTAGTCCATTCTTTGATTGCTATACAATCACTGCTCTGCAATTATTTTCATCTTTATTAAAATGTTTTAGTTATCTTTTAATCACAAATGCCAAAAACAATCACTGGTTCCAGCATCTCAAATGTAAGTATTTGTTAAATTTTCTTCATATTATGTGATTGTAAATTAAATTCAGTTTCATGGTGTTCTGACATTTTATTGAACAAACAACTGATGGAAAAACAGTTGTTAGTTTCAGCTCTAGTTACACCCCTGCAGTGACTCCTGTGCATTTACTCTGCTTTTCACTATTCTGCTTCTGATATGAACCAAAGCTCAGCGAACAAACTACTGTAGACTGTTTATCGTCCTTGCAGCTGAACCACTTTCATTTTTCTGTCTTTCCACCCATTCAATTTCTTTATTTCTTACATGGATGAACTTAAATATGTTTGCCATAAAACTTGCAGCTGTATTTGAAAGGCTCCGTGACAAACAATAAACCTGCCTTTCCTTAAGGTCTTCAGCCACTTTAGAGATTCATTTATTCATTCATTCATTCATTCATTCATGTTCTGTAATCGCTTTCCAGTTAGAGGTTGCACGTGTGCTGGAGCCTATCCCAGCTGACATTGGGCGAGAAGTGAAGAACACCCTGAACAGGTCAGGACTATCGCAGGGCTTTAGACAGATAATTATTTGGTAAGGGCTATTTTCACCCTGGTGGAAATATCAACATATTGCTATTTGTACCGGGGTACATTAGAGGCGGATGCTATTTGTACCCTGGTGTATATAGCAGTGTATGCTATTTACACCCACCCGGGCGCAAATAGCAATGTATGCTATTTGGCTCCATTACAACTCACAAGATTCACCGACAAAACAACTGTCATACTAAACACGCTTTCCAATAACGTTATTAACACAGGCCTATGGCATTTTACATTGTATAAATTAGCCTAGCGACGAGCAGAGATTTCCTCTTCTCATATAAAACCTGGATAAATCCCGAAGTTTAAGTCCCTGAAGGATAAATCACACATAAGACTTAAAATGCTATTTTAGTGGAGGCTTTACTGTCTTCACAATTTATAGTTTCTTATCTGTGAAATAAGAGTAAATAAAAGCTTCGTTCCCACCGAGGGAAATGGTTTCAGTATACAGAAACAGACAGGAGGTCTGCGTCACTTAGGTTTTTTTGTACGCGCAAAGTTTGTTGTCAAATGTCATACAGGGGTGAAAATAGACCAGCTGAGAGGCCAAGGCTATTTATACTGGGGTGCAAATAGTCACTCCATAATTATTTTCTTTGGATGACCAACATATAACCCTTGACAAAATAATATTTGGACCAACATATCCTAGGCACACTTATATTTTCGAAAGAACACATTAGTGCTTGTCCCCTGATTGATTCACCAAACAAAGAATTTAATATTTAATTGTGACAAAACTTTGCCACGCGCAACCTACAGTCAATTCAGAAGTCTGTCACTCTATATTCTGAAGAATAAGAAGAAGGCAAAATTAATTCACATCCATATCTCCAAAAGTCTTCATCTAAATGCAACCACCATTGCCACAAACATTCTTTGGATACTAGATGTCACATGTATCAAATGGTGTTCAGATCAATTTAATGGTTAGCTCACAGTCATATTCATTGTCTTTTTGAAATTTGTGCTGTATGCACAACATCTAATTTTGAACCAAATGTCACCAAAATATTTGACAATATACTTGAAATTAGCAGAATGATGTGCACATATTTTTAGAATTTTATCGCCAACTCTTTAACTGTTATTAATATCTCCTTGCTTTTTGAAGATATTCAACAACAGACCAACAAATATGACATTATTTTTTAGTGTTTAATTTCTTTTTCATGAGTCAAATTTATTTTTTTAAGTGTCAACACTGAAAAAGTGAATAGAAACGAAATGAACATACAGTACCAGTTTGTACACACTTTCCCATTTACTTGAATGGAAAAGTGTGTCCAATCTTTTGACTGGTACTGTATACGTTTACACGTCGTAATGTAAAATCAAGTCTCGCATTTTGTTCTTTTGCTGGGTGGGGTTAAATCCTGGAGCCGGGCGTCAGTATCACACCTCTCTCTTATCTTCATGTTCTTAAGTTGGCTCTCAAGATCACCAACACGCAAGGTCACAGTGCTCTCGTCTTTTGGACCATCCACAGGGTTCTTGTTGCTGTCTTTGGTCATTTCCAGCTCTGCAATTTTCTGTTCAGCTGTATTGAGAGAGACCATGAGCTTGTTGTTCTCCTCTCTCTGTTGCCTCATTTTAGCCAGATGAGAAGCTCTGGATTTCCTCATCTCCTGCTTGAAGTAGAGGCGCTCCATTTCCAGTTGTTCTTCTGCCTTTTTCAAGGCTGCTACTGTCTCTCTGGTCTCTGCTCTCTGGTTCTCCAGCTGTAATTGATGGGAGGTCTGACATGTCTCCAGAGTCCTCTCGGCCTCCTCCTTGTGCTTTCGGAGAGTTTTTCTCATCTGACTCAATGCCAGATCATTGGCCCGACCTCTAGCTCGCTCATATGCCAGATCATTCTCCAGCAATTCTGTTCTTGAGCGAACCTCAGATTCTGTTGAATCCACGTCCTGCCGTCGCACCATCTGGTAATGTGTGGTGGGCCTTGCAGTGTTTTCAACTGTTGCACAGTACTGCTTTATGGCATCGTGCTCCCACCTAATCAAATGCAGCTCTTTCTGAAGGGTCTTTTTCTCACCCTTCGTCTGCTCAAGTTTGGCGAGCAGATTGCTGTTGGTGGAGGTTAGCTCCTCGTGTTCATGAGCCATCTTGGTCTCCAGCTGTCTGAGCTCTGACTGCTGGGCTTCCAATTCCTGTTGTGTGTCCTCAAGTGGTCTCCTCCAGTTGCAGTTTCAGAAATGTTATTTCTTTCTGATCTGCAGCCATCTTGCTATTCACCTGTCTGAGCTCCAACTGCTGTCGTTCCTGTTCTTTATGAAGGGCATTCTTCACCTGCTCCAAATCAGCGCCCAGGTCCTTACCGATGGAGGTCTGCACCTCAAGATGTTTTTGTGTCGTCTTGAGCATTGTGCAGGTATTCTCCAGTTGCAGTTTCAGAAATGTTATTTCTTTCTGATCCTCAGCCATCTTGACCTTCATGTTCTCCCGCTGCTCTTGGAGCTTAACCAGGAAATCGTTCAGCAGGTCCTCTCGCACTTCCAGGAGGACTCTCCCCTCTGTTGTACTTGGGTTGAGCCTGGCCCCACTGTCATTCAGTTCACGCCGCCACTGTTCCTCTAGTGAACTGAGATAAAATGAAGTGTATTCCATGATCGGTGTTGTGTTCTTTCGTCCCTCTGTATTGTTTCTCGTGTGTCTTGTCTATGTGAGATTGAGCTCTATTTTGATAGGCTACTATTATGGTGAGATGCTCTGAACCAAATCTGGGTCTGTGTGAAATGTGTCTGACCTGATCTGAACAGTCCTTACTTACAAGATTTCAAACCCTTTGAAAATGTTGTCTTTGTGACATCACAGGACAAATCCTTTCAACTTCAAAGACAGAATGGTATGATCAGCCTCAAAACATTCTGTCTATTAGGGGTTCAGGCCTGAAGGGTTGAAATCCCTTTTGTTTATGTACTGTTTTATTATAATCATAATAATTATTATTATTACTATTATAATTATTATTGAGAAATGTTTTCGCAAAGGCCCGTGAGACTGTACACCGTACAGAAATTAAATATTCACTAATGATTGGAAGTTGTGTGCAAATGGTGCTCAAGATATATAATAACCAATAGGCCAGATGGGGGCGCTATAATTAAGGTCAAGGAAAATTTGGCTCAGCACATAAATGCCTTGAAAGGGCATCTGTCTGATTGTCATAAAACCTGTTGGTAATCCTTAATGCAGGCAACGTGACCTGTCAAAGGTCTTGATTCTACCCAGCTTTCAAGTTTTAAATGTCCATGCTGGCTTGAACCCCGGAATTGCTGCTTGCGGCTATATTCTGTCTCTGTTTCTGGTCCTCATTTCAAAATCATCATTTCTCAACTCTTTTCAATAGACAAGTAGATAAGTAGGCACTCCAGGCTGCGCTTGTACAAAGACAGTAAATGATTCACATTAATTACATCAACTGAACAATGTAACATAACATAAATCCATCCTGCACAGTACAGTAGCTCTGGGAATGGCTTGCTTATGTTTTTCAAAGGTGCTTCATGCACAAAATGCCTGGTAATGGAAGTGTGACAGATAATTGCTCACAAGCACAACACCAAGCTGCAATCATGTACCATCTTCACAAGAGCATTTTCAAATACCACAGGTCAAAAGACTTATTTTGTGCAATTTACAGGTATACTGAGGTCAGCAGTTGCATTACATTAAATACAATTTACAACGGTTGACCGAAGAAGTAATTAAAACCAACGTTTGTGACTCTTTAAATCACAGTGCACTTTGACACCATGCTCCCATTACTCCCATCAGTTTCCAGGCTTTGAAACGTGACAGCATACCCGACTGAGGTGCTTAATTGTGGTGTAAGAAGTTTTAGCATTTTCTGAGAGGCTCTGGGAAACCTCATTCTGGATGCTTTCATGTGAAATATGGTGAGTGCAGCAATTAAGTGGCTTTACCGCCCAGAACTCACACCTCAGTGAGCCTGTAGGAGTTTTAGAAGAGGAGCCAAAAGTACCCTCCAAATCTTTTAGAGGCAAACTCCTTCATCAACAAACTGATAATGGGCGGCAGCTAAATGAGTAATGGGGAGCCGGTGTTGCCATGCAAACAGACACAGACAGCGCAGTTCTGCAGATTAATGGGTGAGGTGTCTGCTGTCCCAATGCATTCCCCTCACCATCCATCACCCTTCCCCGGCCACACGACTCAGCCGAATGTATTTGTTTGAGTTATATTTCCCAAATATTACTGTGAAGACATAACTTCTGATGTCGCATAAACATCTCCAATCAATAACAAAGCCATAGAGATCTCATTCCCAACGCCTCATTATAGGCCTTTTAGTCTGCTTTCTTGTGTGTCGAGGAATGCTTTGATGATGGATAGAATCATACTGTACAATAAGCCTGCAAGGACGCGATAAGATGAACACCGGGTGCTATTCGCCCGCAATAAAACAAATGGCCTGATGATGAACCCAATTATGACCCTCTGATTTAATCAGTCAATCATTTTAATTAATCAGCTATCACTGGAACCATCATTAGGCACATCAGATAATACCTACTTTAGTGCTAATCCAGGTTGACGTGGATGTCTTGCTCTCGGTCACATTATCTGTCCCTAACTGCTGAATCACCCTGGCAGATTGTTAAGACAGAGCTGATGATCCTCATCACTGAAACGTAAGCTAATACTCCTGGTTTGTGTTGCGGAGAGAAAGCCCAGCACAGCTTTTGCTGCTCTGTGTTGTCTGCGTCGAGGAGAGTAATTGTGAACAAAGTGCTGGGGGGATGAACTCTATCAAATTTATTGACTACCTCTCTCTGTTGCATGACAATAACCCTACTCGGCACTACCCCACCTGCCCGCCCTCTTTGCTCTGCTGGCAGTTCGTGAGGTTAAGGCCACAACAAACCACTGATTTACTGGCCACCAGAACAAATGGGAGCAAGCACCAAGGGGGTTTCAAAGTAGTCTGCAATATTCGATTTATTCTGCCTCCCCGTTCCAGGCCACTGACCTTTCAGAATAAGCAGATTCCCTCTCACCTCAGGGCTAAAAGCAAGGTTGATAAAGTTGGGGCCTTAATGCACCAGCAGCAAGAGCTTTTAATGAGTGAGACATACTGTATGTGCACCCCTTAGGCAAGCCACCGAGCTAAACTAATTGTTAGGTAAATTTCACTGATATTTTGTTCCACTGGTGGCAGCTTTAGGCAGGGTTTTCTCTCCTCTCTCCTGCTGCAACAGTCTCTCCAGGGCTTATCAGGCCGCTGCAGATGAGGAGCACTGTGAGGTCTGGAGAAGGTTCTAATCTGTCTTCTCTACTGTGCTGAAGCAGATACATGTTCTCTGTTTGTGTGTGTGTGTGTGTGTGTGTGTGTGTGTGTGTGACTGAGTGTGTGTGAACAGCAAAAGGGACAGCAAGAGACAGTGGGAGTTAGAGAGAAACGATACAGACACAGCTCAGTCAGCAAAATGATTTCATATCAATAGACTTTCTCTTCAGTCACATATGGGCCTTTTTGCTACTGGCAAACATTACTAACATGTTTCCAAATTGGATATTAAAAGTTTTCACTGTCTTAATATTCAGCAGTGGAACTAATATTATCTTTGTATGAAGCCAAACTCAAACAATATGCCTGTAAGATAGAGCTGGACCATCAGAGATTGTTATCTAAACTCTCATGGCCTTCACTCAGACACATGGATGTCGTTAGACCTGGGCATTCCCGGCTATAGCCCCGGATCTTTTAAGCCTCCGTTTTTTTGTTTTTACTAATTAAGCACCTCGTTTCCAACTTAAAGTCCACAGCAAGGTGCCAGCTGCCATATGCGGTCATTGTTATGCTTACCCCCGGAACCTAAAGCCCGTCATGTAAGCCCAGATTCATTTGAATGCAGCACAACATGTCGGTCTAACAGGATGTACCATGTTTTACCGGCAGAATAAACTTTTCACGGCAAAACAACAAAGGTAAGAGAAATTTTAATCACTGGGCGAAACGATTTCTGTTGTTGTTGTTCTTTGGCCTCTATCTCTCTGATGCTTTGGTGTAGAGTGCTTTGGCGCAAATGTGTGGAAACAGCGGAGTCTCTGCTTTCATTTGAGGTGTCTGCGGTGTGTTTTGCATAACGTGCGTCGAAATATGTCGAGTGGGTCGGCACATCGGTGCTGCATGGAGTTTGATTTGTTGTTATTCATTTAGTTGTTGTTTGAGCTGTGTTTGGGGCAGTAAAAAGGGTTTATACAGCCTTGTAGCCCAGGTTCTGCTGTTTAATTTGATGTGCAACATCACTATATTTTTTGTGATTAGTGCATTGTTTCACACTGTGTTTGCGAAGTCGTTCTCAAAGTCTTTCGGGTTTAACAGGTTGGGCAATCCAGTAATAGAAGACAAGTGCTCATTCTTTGTCAAAATTCTTCTTCAAAATATGTTAAAATCACGTGTTTAACAGGGAATTATTCCAAAGTTTTCCGGGGGAGAAACCCCTGGACCCCTGGGTAAAAAATTATTACCACTTCAGGGCTTAAGCCCTGGATGTTTTCAACTCTTAGTGACGCCCCTGCTCAGACATACAAGTTTGGGTGGAAGCATGGAAATTTGTGCAATTAAATATCAAATCTGCCAAAATAACACAACTGACTTTAGACTCTACTTGACGAAATAAAAAAAGGCTTGCAACTTGACTTGAACACCAATGACAATTGGTCCTGCCTCTGCCAATTTGTTGCATTAAAGCTGCCCTAATGAAGGGGATTGCTCAAAGTGATGAACCCACAGAGAATCATCATCTTATTTTGAAGCATTTTACTGTATTTTAGCTTAATGTTTTAGTTTTACACCCTGCAACTTCCACTCTTAACAACCTTGTTTCTCTCCAGTCAGAGCAGCTTTTTCTGATAAACCAACTGTACACCACCCGCCCTGGACCAGACAAAAAAAGTGCAACTAGCAGGTGAACATAGTGGAGCATCTCGCAGCTAAACAGCTGGATATTTTCCTCAGGATTTGGTGGAGACCAAAACTAAGCTAAAAACAAAAAGGATGAAAACATGCATTTCAAATGTTAATTGCACAATGTTTGTTTGTGACTTGTTCCCTTGGGAGCATTAGTTTACAAGATATCTTGTGTACAATGCTGACATATTGTCCTGAGGATGGTGCCAAATGAAATCTGATAGGGTATCCAAACATTTTCAACACCTGTAGACTTGTCTTTGTCACAATTTGTTCTACCAGAGCGAGAAGTGTTTGTTTGCATTTACTTGTGTCTTTACATTAACATATTATTATCAAATCAAACCACATCAAACATTCCCTTTCCGCTGCGATCTGATCGTGGCACTACACAGTAGTTAAGAGTTGTCGCTAAAATCATTAAGGGTGATTCACTGCCTTCACACTTAACCTGTTTGGTTCTATTAAAATGTACTCAGGTCCATTTGCCTGATTGGTATGGTTTAATTTGCTAGTGTAAAAGCTGTCAATCGAACCCTTGTGTGAACCAAACAACCAAATCAAAACCCGTCTCTAAAGGTGGTGCTCAGTTTGCTTCAAAAATGGATGCTAGTGTGGTTCACTTGTGGTGTACAAGCAAACAAACCAACCACAGGATATTATGATAGCAAATAGATGATTTTAGCATGATTTCAAAAACTAAACAACTATAAATCCACCTCCTCCACGAGAAATCAGTCTTTGATCTAGTAATTCATCTGTGTATATATTTATGCAAATATTTAGTCACCATGGTAACATGTATGCACATCAGCATGATTATAAAGCTGTTAAAACTACTGTGCTTGTATCCAACTGCCTCTACTTTGTCAGTCCATTAAGTCCATTAAAAAGTGTGTGACAGTGATCCCACAGTAATGAGCGCCGAATCATTACTGTACAAGACGTTGCCTTTTTGTTCTGTCTTTACCTGTTAGTCACATTATTCATAAACTGCAGTCAATTTGCAGTCTAAAAATTCCAACAATGCTGATAATCAGTTATTTACTTGTGGGCTCGTTGTGACACCATAGAACTTATACACACTGGATACATTAAAGTGATGGGTAACTCTCTGTCAGTCACCAGAATTTGATTTCCCCACATGGGTCCTGATGATGCGGGACGACATCACCCAAACTGTCCAGTCAAACCAATGTTTACTCGCATTGGTTCATTTTAAAAAGTCAGTGTGAAGAGGAAATGGATCATAACTAAATGCAACACTATCATTTTTTTCTTTTGGTCCAAACCAAATGAACCCAACTACAGGTGTGAGGTTCCCCCAACAATCATTCTCTAGGGACCATGAATATCTGTATCAGGCATATGGCAGTTTGGCCAGTAAATGCCAATATATAAAGGCTCACTTTGAAATACAAAAAAAAAGGAACTGCCAATGAAACTGAGCAACACTGCGATCTTCAGGTCCTACTGCTGGCAAGAAAACGGCAATGTAGACATGTAGACACCCCACTGCTTGAGTTCACTATAGTCCTGTTTCCACCAAACACTTTTGGTAGAGTACCTTTGGAACCAAAAGTAATCCTTCAGACATGGTACCTAGACTCTTGGTCCGTTTAGTGTTTTCACCGCAAACAGTTCTCTTTCATGCCAACAGGGTTGTTGTCACTCACTGTCTTTCCTGCTTTATCAGTCTGCATCTCGTTTATCGTCCACAGAACGAAGCTGCACGCCAACATTTTCAGCTCAAAATAAAACAGGCTGCAGTGAGAGTCTGTCTCGATGGGATATTCAAAAATAGCAGGTTTGTGCATTCAGTCCTTCTCAGGCAAGCGCAGAGGCTAAGTGCTGCTGGGGCCCACAGGAACAGTGCTCTGCAATATTTCGTTTTTTTCTCCACGTGATGATAAGAATATATGCAGTTCACATAATCCGGTTGAAATTAATGTATATTTTTTAATGCTTGAAGATTCACTCATTACTAAAAGAGAATGTCATTGAAGAGACAATAACATCTTAAGTAAAGGTCAAAGTTGTCACATAAAAAGGTATCTTGATTGATTCATATCATCAACTCATGCACTGAGTGACATAAGTAAATGTTGCACCTTAAAATCACTGGCGCTCAGACTAGTGAATTAAGTATTTTGTTCATCAATTCCAGCTGCTGCCAGAGGCAGCAAAACATCCTTTCATTTTGTAGTTATAGTCTACTAACAAAACTCTCCACAGTATGAACAGTGGTTACATGAGCCACAAAACCAGCCACAACTCGGCCCTGAGCAGAGTGACCGTCCACTACTGACCAATCAACGGACTGCAGTGTTCACAGCTCTACCTTTTAGTACCAGATATGTGTGTTAGGTACCCCAACAGAGGGGTACCAAAACTAGGGATAGTACAGAACTGTTCCGTTGGTACCTTCCACAACTTTTCACAGTGGAAACAGGGGAAAAAGTGTACTGGACTGAACTGAACTGTACCGGACTGCTCGAGGGAAATGGGGCTTATGTAGCCTCCCTGTTATATGATTCTACAGCCTCAAATCTATGATAATGGCTTGCCTGTCCTCGCTTCCTTCATTCTTTGCTATTTTATTTCACCCATCCTTTACTTTTTATCCATCTGCCATCTATCTATGTTGTGTTTGCTTGCCTGTTTGTTTGAGAGAGATAATATAATACAACAGACCATCAATTAATCCACAGCATCTGTCTGTGGGGAAGCTCTGAGCTTTACATCACAATGACATCATGGATAACAAAGATTATTTAATGTTTGTGTGTTTATTGTATTTACCATCTTTCGGACAAAGTTGCTACCTCGTACCTGATGATTCTGCTTTGACTCAGCAGACGGTGGCTCAACTTGACAGGTGCTCCATTAGTTCCAGCTTTAAATTGTTGTTCCATGGTTTTTATGTGAGTTAAGGTTAAAGCTCTCCCTTTAATGTATTCCTTGCCTCTATCTTCATTATCAACTCAGAGTTCATGTGGATCTAGCAGATGAAATCAATAAAGCATCATAGCCTTCCTCTGGATTCACCAGTCGATCAGCTTCATGGGACAAGCAGGCTGTCGTCATGGTCTATACACTCTTCATCTGCTCCTACAGTTCTCTGTGTGGGAGTGCTGTTTCCCATCGTCAAGACCTCAAACCACAGTAAAACCAACCCCCCAGGTTTGAACCGAGATTTCACAACTCTCTATTATTCTGATTAAGCCACTTTCTTTAGCCCTTTACGACGCTATTAATAAAAGCTGCTTTACAGAATGATTGAATAGGCCTGACAGCGTATATCATTACCATTTAATTAATTACTTGTCAATCCCACCTTGTGATGATTAAAAAGGATATCATTTGGTGTTTCACTCTTTTTCATTTTGGGAATGACAGTCTGCCACTCACTTTTTCCAAGCCTAATTCTGATGGATTCCCAACGGGGTGAAGTAAAGACATGATTAATAGCATGCATGACTTAAACACGTAAAATTAGAAAAGGGAGAGAGCAGTATGTAGTCAGGACTGCATTGCTTGTGAATAATAATAGCATAGAGGGGAAAAGAGAGATCCACATATGATCATGTAACTAATACTTTTTTTTTTTTAATCCTACATTCTTTTTGGGGAGGCTACATAACATCATAGCTCATATGGTAAATGCAGAATAATGAAAATTTCCACAGCACAAATTCCATCAGTGCAACTACATGCTATAGTAACCACTCTGCTGCTGACTCTGCCTTTTCAACAGAAATACTGGTTTTATGTCCTAATCAATTTCAATCACTTCCATCCTGACATTTTTCTGAGTGCTACGAAGTTACTGTCACTGAAATTCAACGCTTCCTGCAATTGTCCTAAATCAAGCCTATCGGGAATGGGAGGGGTTATGCCCTGTCAGTCACTGGAAGGTTTTTAATGTAAAAATCTGCACACAGTGCTGAGTTTTATTGACAGAAACTCAACAGCAGGGGTGTAACGATCCATCACTCTTGATCAGTTTATCGGTTCAGTGATCAACGACTCCATATCATTGAAGCAAAGTGACAATATCAATCCATATCATCATCTTTAGGAAACGCCTTTATTTTGAAATACTGTGTCATCATCAAACACTGCCAGGCAGATAAGAAAAAGACAATACGGATAAAATTATTTACTCAAGAATAAATCAGCGCTGTGGAAATACCTTGGATTTCGAAAAAACTATTGGTCAACAGACAAAGCACATGCACGTATGTAAACAATACTACTGCAAGATAGGATACTCAGGAAATATGATGTAGCTGTGTAGCAGTGCTGCTAACCTACTGCAGTAACACTGCAACATAAGCTTCTTCATTTTAACAATGGCCAATGCCGATCCGAATATCGGATCGGCCGCCGATATTAGCAAAAAACGGGCACCGGATCGGACTGCATGGAAAAATGCCGATCCAAGAACTCCGATCCAGCACGGAATCCGCTCCAGGTTTTCCGACCTGCCCAGCGCTCCACGATTCAAGCAGTCCATTCCAGTGATCTGCTCCAGCTCTTACTATCAATCCACCAGGCCAGCATGCAGACGGCAGACACACACGGAGGGTAGGAAGAGTAGCGGTCAACTTAGTTAACTGACTATTTGTTTTCTGCTCTGGTTTTTTGAGAGTGATATTTTTATTTGGTTTACACTCTTACTGTTTAAGTAAAGAGCACTGATGGCATTGTTTTGGGCACAATTAGTGAAACTGGAGCCATGGATGGACTACATAAACACTACTAAAATAACTGAAAAGGAAAGGCTGCATTGTTTGTTAAATGCCAACAATGTCTTGTGGTGTTAATCTATTTTTTATTTATTAGGGGGCCAAAGCACAAGTGTGTGGAGTCTTGCTGCTATTTTAATATTAATGTTCGACATTTTAAAGATTTCTTGTGTTGATTTATTTTCTATTTATTAAGGGGTCAAAGCAGCCAAAGCAAACCAGCTATATTTTTTATTTAATGTTAATGTTCAAGTTTAAAGTTTGTTTATTTAACCCTGTTAACAATAAACAGGTCAGTTTCTCATACTAACTGTTGTGGATCATTCTAACTAACCCGATTATATAGTTGTTCTTGTTAGAGTAATATCGCTTGATCAAACCTTTTCTAACATGACTGACAACAAAATAAGTGAATATGTATAATACGCGCTTGGATCGGATCGGTATTGGTATTGGCCAAAACTCAAGGCTGTGATATCGGTATCGGATTAAGCACTTTTACCTAGTAAAAGTGCTTAAGCTAGTAATGAGTGACTAGCAAAAGCCAAATTTTATACTTTTAGAAAAGATCTTGTTATTCCATGTTTTAGGGCTGTTGGGAGAAGTTTGCCTTCAGGGCTTTAAACCAGATAGCCATGAAGTTTTAGGAAAAAGATTATAGTTTGGGTCAAAATTCAAAAATTTCCTCCAGAGAGAGCTCAAGGCTAACTTCTCAGATGCTGTTTTATGTGTTTGTGAAGTCAATTTAAAGTAAACTTTACTGTAAAATTAGCCGGTTACAGTTATTTACATTATGTACACGTTGTTTTTATCTTTTATGGCCAAAAGCAAAAGAGAAAGGGGTAGCAGCTTCATCTGTAACAGATTGTATGAAATGGGCATATGATATCATCTTATATCGAACTCAGGCCCCTGAATTGAATTGAATTGAGCGGATATCATATTGTGGCAGACCTAGTGACATTGGTAAATATGTAATAGTTGTCCAAAGAATTGATTTAATATGATGTTGTCATGAAACTAGTGATTTACACCCCCTACTTAACAAAAGGCAAATTCAAAGCAACTGGAAACAGTGAATGAAAACATTTCTGTGAGAAAGAGAAAGCAGTAAAGTACTGAGCATTACAGCTGCATGATTATTGATTAGTTGTCAACAAATAAATTCATCACCAACTAATTTGATAATATATTAATCGGTTTAGTAAGTTGAGTCATTTTTAAAGTCAAAATTATCTGATTTCAGCTCCTTAAAATTTGAATATTTTCCAGTTTCTTTACTCCTTTATGACAGCAAACCAAATATTGTAACATGTGAGGACATTATCTTGGGCTTAAGGAAACAGTGATTAACATTTTTCACCATTTTCTGACATTTTTATGACCAAACAGCTTTCAATTCATCAAGAAAGTAATGGGCAAATTAATCAGCAACCAAAATAATTGCAGCTGCATTCCTACTAAGTATTACAATGTAGAGTATGCTGAATTTATGAAAATAACAACAGGTAAACATGGAAGAGTTTTCAGTTTGCATTAACAACAAACAGCATTAAGAACAAATGAAAACAGGAGCAGATCAGAAAACAGAGGAAACTGTTACTATAATGTAACCTAGGACTCTGCCTTTAATAAGCCTGTTTCAAATTAAGCTACTAAAGTTGAACTAATAAAACGCCCTGGGCTAATAGTCAAGAATTATGGTACGCATTAAACCAGTCATTATTTATCACATAACAGTGCATGACTAATATTGAATCAGCACATTATTCTAAATAAATAAGATCCTCACAACAAAAGGACATTTCAGCCTCAGTGAAAAAAGCTTTTAATGCTTTAGCTACCCTTCCCATCACACTGCCGCCACACATTTCTTCTTTTCTCCTGAACCCTGTGTCATCAACCATTTTCAAGCAACCTTCCTTCACCTCTTGAACTGAAATCCAGGAGCTGTATCTGCACACTGTCAACACAGAAATATAGCCTGCCATTCAGCTTGGCCGGCGTGCATTTTTTGAGCCCATCCAGTAGGGATTTAGGGGTAGTAGAATTTTTCCAATCCATAGAGAAGCCATGTAATCCTTCTATTGAACTTGAAAATGACAAAAAAAATTGGAGTTACAGGGTTCTCACATGATGTCAGCGATACCTGTCCACCTCTCATTTCTGCCACCCTGCCTCATCACACAACCTGTCCACGCTCTGCTACACCTGTCTGTCTATATGTCTGTGCGTATGCGTGAGCACGTCCCTTCCCGGGATGTGTGAGAGATTTGATATGCAACCGTGCTTATGTGTGTGTGTCTGTGTGTGTCACTGAGTGTGTCCCTTCTATCAAATCTCTGTCAAAGTCTTCATACAGCAAAAGCATCTGTCATTCTCTGAGTAACTTCTGCTGCACATGCTCCCCCTCCCCCAACAACAGTGAGCATTAATGACCGAGCTTCTCATCCCGTCCCACCCACAAAATAAGAGTGCTTATTTATTACAGCTTGATGAGAGGCGCAGGGAAAGACAGAGGATATAGGGGAGGTGAGAGAAGAAAACAAACAGCCAAATAGAAGGTGGAAGAGTGAGTGTGTGATAGAAGGGTAAGAGGTAAATGGATGAATAGGAGAAAACAGGAAGACAGTGATAAAGAGCGAAGAGAGGAGTGTGAATGTGAGAAAGGCAGCGACAGATGGAAGCAGAAACAAAGAAAAGTGCTTGCGAGTCCTCCCTCCCCAAATTGATTCTGACTGTCGGCCCGGGCGCCTGATGGATATCTGAGCCTTGATTGGAATTTACATGCCAGACACAGCGCCCCCCTCCATCCCCAGCACACCCAATAACCCACTGTGCTCTCAACCTGCTTTGAGTGATAAGTGCTGGCATATTTAGCCCCAACAATGGCACTCCGCAGAGTTTCTGAGGCCCGGAGAATGATGCATTGTTTATGAGAGGGAGTATCGTTTCAACAGTTGATTAATGGCGAGGAAGCTATCGTCAGCTGCCATCGCACCGCGGGGGCACGCCAGGCCCAAATTGGATGAGTGCGAGGGGAAGAGGAAAGGTGCTCAGTTGCTAGACGGAGTGGAACTATCACATCAAGATATTTCGCTTTGGCATAGTGTTTGCTTTGCAAGCCTGCACACCTCCAGAAAATGGGAACTTTCAACAACAGCGGCAGCAGCAGCCCTGGGGATTCACTGTCATTTCCCAACTCTACACATCAATAAAAGTAAACAGACAACATTACTTCATAATGTGAGGCTCCAAATGGAATATGACCTGAATATAAAAGACTGCTGTAAATATTTCAGAAGTAGAAGGAGATTTGGGTGATATTGAAACTGGATTTTCTTTTGAAAGTTAGAACAAATACAATTTCCTGGCTTTCCTTACATTTACCTTCACGCTTTTGGGAATGCAAATACCAAGCTATTCGCAGCAGCCCTCATCCTGTGCATTCGCTCTCAACCCTCCTCTGTGTCCCAGTGGGGGCAGTGAGAGATTTAGACTATTTGATTTACAAGTTTCTCCACAGGAGTATACGCTAACAGCAACACAAAGTGAGACAACTATCCTGCTGGTCAGATGAATTTGTACGAAATAATTCATTCAGTATTCCAAGTGCATTCACCATGTAGCATCTTAAGCTCATTCATCAGTCCCTAGTACCTTATCAAGGTACAGAAGATCAAAAGGCTCTCACATATATCCATTAACAATAATGGCTTGTACAATCAGTGCAATCAGGGAATACAGGGCATTGATTATTTATTAAGAAGTACTGTACCTAACACCGTTGAGCTTAGAAGTTTATTCTTGGGTAAATAATGTCACTTAAGGTCTATACTTAGGTCACACAATGGTTTGTAAGCCAGTTCCGAAAAAAAAAAAAGGCTAGTAGGTGGACCTTGAGTTGAGATCATTTTGTCACACTTTAAGGAACAATTAACCCCGTAAATTATCACTTACATCGATTACTCACCCCCTGTTGCCTTTGAATTGGTGAAGAAAACTTTGTTTGTCTTGCTTGTCTCCACTTTGAATGAAGAATCCAAAAAATGGAGAAAATTCTTTATAAACTGAAGTCACAGGGGTGCATGTTCAACAACGGGAAAACTATATCAAAACATGTGCTGACAAGCCTTCACACAACTTGATCCAAGTCTCTTTTTTTTGGTCATATGTTCAGTTTTTCCCAAACACGCAGCCTTCTCTGACAGGAGGGGACTGAACTAAAAGTGATACTTATCTATGCACTCTCTTAAAGCCAGACTCCACTGATAAAATCAGTAATTTTACCTCACTGATATGGGGAGCTGCAGGCCTACCACTGCCTCAATCAGTAATTTGTGCTTGTGTGTCTTTGGTGTATCTGAACTGACCCTTTAAAACACCAACGGTTTCACTTTTAGTTCAGTTCCTCATCATAAAGGACTGTTGGTAAGTATCGAGCATATGACTGAATAAATGAAACTTGGATCATTATGCATGTTAAAGTTAATGAACCAATGTTTTGATATAGTTTTGTTGTTAAATGCTGCCACCCTTTAATTCATCAAGAATGGTTTGCTGTTTTTGGATTCTTCTTTCATCACGAAGGTATTTGAGAAAAAAAAAAGTTTTCTTCACATATTGGAGGCAACACGGGGTAAGTAATCGATATATAAATATTCATTTGGAGGGTGATGTATTCTCTTAGGAGTGTTGTTGGGTTTGTCCGTCCACCTGTTGATATTATATGTTGATGTTAGCTATGGGCATGTCAGTATTTGATAAGCAAAGCAGGACATAAACAACACAGTGTCAAGAAAAGTCTTGCAGTACTTGCCTATGTTGCCTGTGCGTATGTGCAGCCGGCCTCTGACAATGGTGTGGACCGTCATGGGGCTGACGGCTGACCGTTGTCCCACATCTGTGCTCGTCAGCAGGGTGTCCTCTCCCACGTAATCGGTAGTCAGCACCTCCACCTCGTGAAGGGCCTGGACTGCTGATTTACCCTGACGCAACATGTACTGAGGATGCAGAATAGGGTGTGAGAAATGCATGCATCAAACACAAATGCCAATGCCAATCAAGATATAGGGGAAAATGATTAAATTAAGTCAAATGAAGCACAAATACGCTGGGAACAGGAGTTTGAGTTGTGGCTAAATGAATGAGGTCAAAACAGCCCTGCCCAGTTGTAAACTACTCCCTTAATTTTTTCTCATTAAATGCTTTACAAAATTCACCAAGTTGCAAAACAAATCAATTCCACATCAAGGTTGGCAAGAGAGTTTCAGTCCAATCAATAAACAGCAGAGTTGAAAGGACCATAATTAAAGAGCTTTTAATGTGTGGTTCGTTTATTCTTTAGAGGTTAAAATAGGAGGGAAACTTGCTTCGGTCAAATCCTTGAACACAGAGTAGTACACAGGGAGCAACACTAAATAGCACTGAATTTGTTCACTATCCACATTTGCATATCTCATAAAGTAAGATAATTTGTTTTTGTTCTGGTTCCAGTAGTCATGGAGTAAAACCATTTTTAACAACTGTTATGAAATGTCTGTTTTTTGTATTTCAGGAATCCTGAGTAATATACAGTATATTGAAGTGTTTTCGTATTTGACATTCTATTATCAGTAGCAGTTTTCTCTGCAACGCCTGGTTTATTCTATTTAATGTGTTCAAACAATCTGCAAGCGCTGCATGGATCCGTGACAGATGCACTGCATTGCAATGAAGGTGTGTCACGAGTTGACAATGCACGTGTGAACAGGATGTGTTTTGTCATTTTCAATGCTTTGACTCGGACAAGTTCTTGTGATGAACACAACACCAGTGAGACTAGGACTCTATGTGTAATACACACAACTAATATCACTCTTGATCCCTTTCATCTAGATACATTGGAATCATAAGTCTCAGTCTTTTACCTTGAGCTCGATGGCAGTAGAACCTATGAGGAGCAATGAGTCACTGTCCCAGATGTCGATATGCATGGTGTGGAGGGCCAGGTAGCGCAGGAACCAGCGCTTCTCCCCGGGCTTCAGGAAACCCTCATCTACTCTGAACTGCACCTGCAGGCCTGGAGAGCCTTCACAAAGAGAGAGGAGACTTCAACATGGAGGAAAAACTACATACACTGTTCAAAAATTATGACAGTGTGATTAATAAATGTGGTGCTATGGTAGTTGATGGCTGTTTCCTCCAGCTAGAGAAACAAGACTAAGAATGTGGATATCATTTTCCTACACAGCTAGCTACCTAGCTACATCCACTTAAATAGTGACAGAAAAAATTTTACAAAATGGTGATGAGCTTGGACAAGAAATAACAACTCTTCCTTTTACTGTTATTAATAAAATGTCAAATGCGTTTAGTAAACTGCTCCTAGCAACTGTAGCCTCTGTGTCAACTCAAAATGGCATCAGCAGGACGAATAAGTCACTCACTACTGATTGGGTTTGGTTAGAGCAAGACGCCCAAGCATAGATGAGCTGCAACGATTAGCTGATTAATACAAAAGTTAATCAACAGGGGAAAAAAAGGCAACTACTTTAATTAATTACTATATCCAAATACTCCACTTTCCAGCTTGTCAGTTGTGAAGATCTGCTGCTTTCTTTTTGTCTCATGCCATATTAACTGAATAATATGCAAGTATTAGAGTGATAGTTGAGCAAAACAACACATCTGAACACAGCTTAAGAAAACTATTATGTGCACTTTTGGCTTAACTACATTTTACAGACCGAACAATGAATCCATTAATCAATAATTAAAATAATTATCATTGCAGCCCTACTTGGATATCATTAGAGTTCTTTGGGCTTAGGCTTGGAGGCCACTGTTGCAAATTGGAGGTGTTAAATTTGGAAAACATTGAAAGTGTAAGATCCTGTGTTTGTTTTTATCTGTTTATCCCAAGTCAGTTCCAACTCAAGTCCCCAGTGGGCAATTTGGGCTGCAGCAAGCATAACAACACACAGTAAAACATGAGACATAAAACATGCAATATAACAAAGACACATACAGCAGTAGAAACAAACACATGGCCAAGGTGGATTACACCTATGCGCAGTTGAGAATTGTCCTGAGTCATTAAGCTCCTCTGTGGCAGGCTTTAAGTGTTCACCTTAACCCCAAGGAGGCTATTAATAATAAAATAAACATTGAAAATTGTCAACAGCACCTAGCAACAACCAATTGTTAATGTAGTGTACATTACCATCATGAGAACATCTCTATAGTGTAGTCCTTGACATCAGTACCATCATGCAAGATTATAACTACAAATATAATATACTCTACCTCAATATTAAAAAGCCATAATTGTCAGTGTTATATCACCACTGACGCTACCATTGTCACAAAGTCAACAACAGCAGCAGTTACGTCCTCCTGCCATCTGCATTCAAGACTTGAATGGAGACAGGGTTGAGGGAATTCATGTACCGTTTTTTGGTGGCGACAGGGGCACTTAGGCAAAGGCCAAATGGTAACAGCTTGTACTTTGAACTAAGTGGGGGGCCATTGCTTTATTGAGCACCTGCCTGCTGAATATGTGATTCAAGCTACTGAGCTGTATTTCCACTATCTTTCTGGCCACAACATCTCCTCTTAAGTAGCAAGGTTGCCATCCCAGCAGATAATAGAAATGGATGACAGACTCAGTAAAAGAACTATATCCATTTATCTATTTATTTTATATGTTGATGGAGGTGCAACACTGAATCACCCTTTAATTTGTAAAACATTTATGATACACTGTACTGATGCAATAACAAGTTGAGAATGAAAACCACAAAATTGCTGTACAGTCTAAAGACAGAACCAGTGTATTTATGTCTCTACTGACAACAAAACACATCAGGTACACAACCTGGAGAAAAAGTCACAGGTGTAATCATTATTTTAGCCCCGTGCTTCCACCCAGATGGCTTTGAATTTGGGGGAAGAGCCATAATATCTGTAACCAGCTGTCAACCTTGTGGACAGATCTGAACTGGTGCTGCAGCCATCTAGTGGGAGTCATTAGGTCTGATGATTGCACTGCATGGGAGTACAATAACCAGGGAGTATGAGGCCATTTCACAAAATCAGCAGCACCCTAGGGTTCCCATAATTCAAGATGATAATGGTACCTAACACGGCCAGAAAACCACAAGAGTGATTTTATGAACAGCGGGATAAAGTCATGGCTTTAATCAGCACTTCCACAGTGGACCCTTAAGAGGAGTAGATTCTCCTCTTCATCACTCAGAAGAAAAAGGTTTTTTTTTCTTTTTGAGGAAAACACTACACACACAGTTTGAGGACTATTCTGAGGACAACAGGCGGTCCTAAATGTCTTCGGATATTTAGTATTTATATCGTTAGCCATTTGTTATTTTGTCCACTCCTGCAAGGTCACATGCAGGGACACACATGAGACATTTCATTATGATTAAACCAGATCAGAATAAAAGCCCAGACTGATTTTGAGAATGTACAACAAGTGCCCTGTGATTCTCTGATGACGGCTCTGCAAGGCACCCACTTCAAATCTGACTCATCCTCTAACTCCGAGCAGTTCAAATGAAACTGACCCCATCAGTGATCCAGCTCAGCTGGTGAGTGGGTACAATCAGTCAGCTGCAGCCCAAACCCAACCTGCAGCGCCGTGTTAATGTTACCATGCATGTCTATTAAAGGTGTGAGTGTGGGTCTGCGTACCAACTCGACTCCTAGAATTCCTCCCCAACAACATCCCTCCAACTCTGTATCAAAGCCCCCATGCTGTCTTTATTCCCATAAGTTGAACGTGCAGAGAAGCAACTGGTTGGATAGAAGTGGAGTAATGAGGACCTTTGGTGACAGCCCTGCTGTGTTAAAGAGACCAGCAAGCCCCTGTGACTCTCTCCACACATGAGCGGACAGAAAACTTTTCTCCTTTTAAACACACACACACACACACAGACACGGACACTCAGTTTTCCCATCAAGCATGCATGCAGAAGACAGCCTGTTTTGAGGTCAGCGGTCTGTTATTTAGGGTTTAGATACAAAGTTTTGTTGAAGGCAAACAGCTCCATAATATTCTACTGAATCTGATGTCAAGTCTTCAATAGACTTTAAGAACTTAAAACCCTTAAAATCATCTGTCTGATCTTTTTAGGTATAGCTATCAACATTTTCAAGGGATAAACAAGGGACCATTTGTATATCAATTACTTACACCATGCTACCTCAAATTTAGGAAGAAAATTCTTGATGAATTGAAGTACAGTGGGACGATGTCTCACAACAGCAAAATTACATCTTAACATCTGTTTACAAAAACTCACACAACTCGAGCAGTATAATCCAGGTCTCATTTATCCAGTTGTAAACTCAGTTCTTCCAAAGCACATGCATTTTCTACAAAACCTTACATTGACCATTTTGTGGGTGAACTATTCCTTTAATGAATTTGCTATTAGTGTAAATGAGAACCTGAATTTGAGAAAACACTCTCCCTACAGGGTCTATTTAGTAGCTGTTGGGCTTTCATTAACATTGGTCAAGGATTGCCTGTTGGCAATTTCTATATATGCTATTCTATACATATTTATAGATACCTTTAAAGTAAATTTTCTATTCTACTTTTGTTTTTCCAAAATGACTGGAAAGACAGAAAGAGAGGTCCACACTTGGTCTGCGAACAATGAAAGTCCACTGTTGGTAGTGTGCGTGTGTATGACTGTGTGTCTGCGCCTGTGAGATACAGTTGAAAGCTCCGAAAAGCTAGTGAATGGACATTAAAGTTTAGATTGTTTTGTTACATATAGTAATAAAGAATGCATTTACATGCTCAAAATTAAATTTTAGTTTTAATTTATCAGATCATATACTGCAGTAATGTTCTTGTTTCTTCCTGTCAAGGTATAAAAGCCCCTGATCCACCCTCATCTGGGTAGGCTGCAGCTCATTAAAGTGAGTTGAGGTAGGTTACAGTGAAGGTTTCACAGACTGCTGAGCAAAATCCACCCACGCTGGAACAGATTTTCTGATCAGACATCTGAAATGAAATAAGAACAAAAATATACCAACTAGGGGAACCTCGATTTTATCTAAAGTAGACAACAGTGACACCAGCTATTACAGGCTTGTTTGACAGTATTCATGAAAAAAGATAAAGAGACAGGCGAAGGCAGACAAAGACCAAAGCAGTCTTGATATTTCTGTGCTGCGTAAGAACTCCTTTTCCTTTAACCTAACCTACACAGACTCCTTCACCTCCCCCCACTCCCTCCCCGCTCCCCAGCCAGCCGCCAACTCTCTCCACTTGGACCATTAATTCTCCCAGCATGCTCTGGGCTTGTGTGCAGTGGACGGGTGGCAATGAGAGCACAGAGGGAAAGCGGTAGAGAGAGAGAGAGAGAGAGAGAGAGAGAGAGAATGTGCTATGTGTGTTTGTGCTCACAAGCGGGGAAGAGCTGACAGATCTGGCCCAAGGGTTGTACAGGGCTGTGTGTGTGTGTGTCTGTGACTGTGTCTGCGTATGTGTGCAGCTAAGTCTGCAGACGAGGAGCGGCACCCAACAGAACCCCCACCCCCCTCCCCTAACCTGGATGGCCTGCCTGGTGTGTACACAGCAGGCCAGGCGGGCTGAAAATCCTTCCGGGGATCAACAACTCTCAACAACGCTGTGAAGGCTGCAGGCAAAGAAAACAGTGAGGATGCACAGAGTGTACAGCTAGATGTGGAGGCTGACGCAAACCAGAGCATCACGGTAGACTGAGGCTACGTTCGCCAAAGTATCTGTGGGAAACTGTCTTTTTGTTTCATAATAATAAAAAAGGTTTCACTCAAGGTTTCTCACTGCAGATTCATTTTGAAATGACTCAGTGCTCCGATGGCTGTTTTACAGTACTACCTATATGCAACATTTGTAGATGAATGCAACTACAGTTTGCATTACCTAAAGCAAGTTGCCCTCACATTTGGATTGATATTATTGTTATGGTGTTATTTGGAGGATATCTTGTGACAAAAATATTTGTGCAAATGTAGAAATGTTTCGTGGAGTTGTAAAATAAATAGTTGTAGACTCAAATTTTATATCATGTATCACGTTTACTTCTCCCATCTTGTTATTAGTAAAGAGCAATGGAAAAATGATTAAAAAAAGTGGCAAAATATATCTAATAATAGGCTAATTACACTTCATAAAAGAAGAACCCTGTAAAATTATGGTCACTAAGCTATGATTGGTCAATTGCTTCTGCATTTACGGGACAATAGTGCAAATAATAGAGGGTTGTTAACAGAGGATTACGTTGTCTTCTGCTGGATTTACTGAGGTCACAGTGACTACCATTTTTTTTTGGGAAACTTCTTTGCCTCTGAAAAGGCGATATAAACAGCGTGGATGAAATTTACGAGAGGTTGTAGTGGTGAAAATATCTTTTCAAATCCAGCACTGTTGACAACCACTATGTAAAGACTCTCTAATTTTAAATTATTCTTAGGACACTGAACTGTCCAGCTGGCAACGTTACATATTTCTCCAAAGGCCCTGTAGACTCACAGGTGATGAAGCTGAGTGGAGCTACAGCATGCTGGGAGTTTGCTAAAGTTACTAAACCCATCTATTCAAAAGAATCATAGGTGAACGTTAAGTTTAAATATTATTGTGTTCAGACTGAATGCAAAGTAAATCTCATAGGCAGTGCTATTGTGTGTAAAGGTGACGAACACTCAAGTGAGGTTGCATTGTTGCAAATCGAGTAATTTAATCTGCTTGAATTCGAGAGGAAAATTTGTGCTCCTCCCAAGGCTTTATGACTCCAATAATAAAAAGGTACAGAGTCAGGTAAAGATGCAAAATAGCAACTACAGTTCCTGGTAAGATTTGAACTTGGCTATCACACAACCTCAGCACAGAAACACTACATACACTACACGTTTGGTGTATACCATAAACTGTACATATAGATGGACAATGCCTCTCCACTTCCTCCCACTGTGCTAAAACAAAGCCAAAATATCGCGGATACGGCCGCCATGTTGCAATGGTGACATCATTTGGAGCCAGATGTGCAGCCAGTATCGAGTTACTGCCCATACAACCACCTGACTATTTGCGAGAAGCTCCACTGATAGCAAGCATATCAATTGGCACACACAGCTGTCAATCATGAGGCTTTTTTACCTTACTATTTAACTTGTCAGAAAAATGTACCCTTGAACATTCATCAGGATGATAAGAACAACCTTAAATGACAAAAACTATACTAAAAATTATTTGACGTGTACTTTGAGTTTTACTTTGGCCCATGTTCCCATCTGTAACACTGGGGGGCGGGGTTATGATCTACCAAGGGGTGATCGAGATGTTTTGGCTTTACTTATGGGTAGGTGTCATGTCGTCCATCTTTATATACAGACTATGCTGCATACGATGCTAGCTAGCTATAGCTAACGCCTATTCAGCTGTACATTGTTTGTGGTGCAAGGCAAAAACTGGCCTTGTGTTCGATGTGAATTTACCTCAACAGATGCAACAAAACCAAATGGAAAATCACAGACACACCAGTCAAGCATTGTCTGTACACGCCCACACAGTCCTGGGGTCTAATCAGGAGGCAAATGAAAACAGCTGTGTGGGTGGACCCTGGCTGTGTAGAGCATACGCAGCATTATTTGGCAAATAATTGCTAGCAGTAACACAGGTCACATACTGACCCGATGTTAGCACTGGCTACTCAGAACTTCCAGTGTGTCCCATTGCTGCCTTTACAACAAAATTCTCTCTTGTTGCAGCCTGAAAATGCAAATTATTACAAAGGGAACAAACAGGATATTCATTTGCTCTCGGGAGTATTTTTTTTTTAATTGTTACTACCTACAGTTTAACCATTGTAATTGCTCGCACATAATTGTAAAAATGTTACACCTATTGCTTAGCGAAATCAGTTGTTGAAAAGGAGCACTTAAATCGGCATGTGTGCAAAGTTATATGAAGTAAACAGCAGGATGCCAAACTGAGTCTCACTTCCTTTCTCAGTCCGTTTAGTGCCACAATGGGAAAGAGAAAGTTACCAGGGTGAAGGAGCTGATTGTCTCCTGGTCTATGTATCATAAGTTGACTGCGAGAGACATATTAACTTATATGTGGTGGGAGAATAATATGGAAGTCGGAAATGCATGCAATATTCTGCACCTTTTCACTCACGTTTGGGACCCCAACCTAATTAATTAATTACAGCTCAACCTATTTACTGCATCAGTGCACAAAGAAAGTTCTCCTCTGAACTTTTCATATATCACCTCCTGTGTAGAGAGATGAATTCCATTCCTGTGAAATTCCTCTTTTGCAGCGACACTGTGATTCAGGCTGATAAATTACAGTATTTTTTACACTCACAACTTGATCATCTGTAAAACTAACTTGACAGCTGGATAGAAAGACTTCTCCTGAGACCTAATGGGTGAATGAAACATGACATGACATGTCCACCCACTGTCATTATGGGGTGAAGGAATTCAGTAGGTATGTGGGGAACTTCTACCCAGCAGGGCACAGAGTCACAATGCTGAATAACTGCAGCAGCTTTGAAGCTCAGACATATTCCATATTCTCTCTCAACCTCTGTCTCTCACCCTCACCCTCACACACTCTCTCTCTCACACACACACACACACACACACACACACACACACACACACACACACCCTACATTCAAACACTCACGCGGACTGACGAAGGAGTCGTCAGTGGTTCATTGATCTTGTACAATACTTGTTTCATTCATATCTTTATAGATCACTTACACTGCAGCCAATAAAGAGTGTGTTCGATGTTTTACATTAACATTCATTTGTCCAATTAGGGAGTCAAAGATTACAAAAGACTATAAAAACGTTATTGGAAAGGGGGAATTGAATTCCCTCCCTGTAGTCAGTATCTGTAAAATGAAGTAGATTTGTCACTGTATTATGACTGCAATAGTAATTTCTTTATGGTGCTATAAATGAAGTAGAAATAGTTATGAATTTAACACTCCGTTGGTTTTATTGGATTGCAAAAACATACAGTGATCATGGAGAGGTGTCACAGAGTACTCCATCTTTTGATAAAGAGCCTGCAGCCATGCTTGTGGCTCTGTGAGCGTGTACATTGGAAAGTGCTTCAAGCTAAATGCTAATGCCAGCAATACACCATGTTCACAGTGACAATGCCTTCATGATGTCCAGCAGGTATAATATTTACAATGTTCAGCATCTTAATTTAGCATCCCAGCGTGCAAACTTTTGCAAAGTAGCACTGAACACAAATTACAGGTGAGGCTGATGGGAATGTCATTGGTTTGGCAGGTAAAGAATTGGTGAAACTGAAAGTGTGATCTGATGAAGGTGCTGGATGAAAAGTCAGAGAATCAAAAAAGTTATTACAGTTGAGGGGAAACTGAATGTATGTACAAGGTTGCTGACACAGGACAAATAAAAGAATTGGTAGCCAAGGGATACTTTGCAAATCAAGGTATTTTGTCAACCAGGAAGAGGACTCAAAATAATAACTTCAAAAGCCAAGGACAACTTGAAGGACTGTTTAAGCATTTAAGGGGAGGAAAAAAAACTGACTTCTGGTGATCGGGGCCAGTCCAACCAACATGATGATATCCAGGTAGAGTTTATGCTAGTCTTTTTTTTTTTTTTTTTTAAAGGCCAATATGGCTGTCAATATTCCAGCCATACAGACCAAGCACCGGACATATGTTTTAAATAGACATAGCCTTGATTTAAACAACAATAAAATGCAACAACAAAAAAACACAAACGCCATGACCCTTTTTGCATTCAAAGTCTATCAGCTGAGATAACTTGAAAATAAGATGAATGAAAAAGTAGTCCACTGAACAGAGTTACCAAACAGAGGCGATGAGTGACAGACACAAAGGAGGAAAAGGACTTGGTACAGGTGGCACCAAGCGTCACCATAAAGTCCTCCCTGATAACATTGTGGGAATCGCCAAGCTCCCTATTCACTATCTGGTTGCCATGGTCAAGCAAATCTGCAGTGTGCAAAACTTTTTCGTGGAGAACGTGATCTGTGATGCCGTCACCTATACAAGCACGTTAACTGCCTTGGATTTGGTGTAAGGTCCGAAGAAGCAGGAACACACTTTGCACGGCTTTGGTGGGTAAATGGATGCACCTGTTCCTATAATCCTAAAATCTGGTCTGCATACTATAAGTCTATATTTAAGTTGTCTTGGCAACATACCTTATATGTCACACAATATTAGGCTACTTGATGAAATATTGATGAATTGAGATATATATTTGGCATATTTTTTACTGGACATTTTGGCCATTGATACTTTATTCTGCTGGACAACTACACGTGATAATGGCAAAAAGCTGGCTAATGTAAACCCTGTATCCAGATATGGTTTAAAGTTGTCCTTTCCTGTCCAATACAGGCTGGCCCTCACAACAACTGATGTGAAACATGCACCCATTATGATAAATGCCATGGGTTGGACAAGGCCTTAAAATTATGTTCACAGATTGCGACATGGCAACAGGACTGAATAAGGAGACACTACAGGGGAAAACACTTTAAAGTGTAAAGAAGAAACAAACAAAACATGCTTTCTTAATTTCTTCCTCAAGGCCAAACTGAATACTAACAGTTTGGCTCAACAATGTAGCATGGATGGAATAGCAGATAGTACTGCCTCAAGGTATAAAGACTCAAACCACTGAAAGAAAAAAATTGATCAATCAACTCAATACTAAACATTTTACAGAAGGATATCATGTTGCCTGTTTTTTGGGTCACAACAGACAGGTTTAAGATCTTTAACAGGGGAGCTTAAATGTATTGACAAGTTGCAGTGTGTCATGGCAAAGTCAAAATCACAGCCTTAAATCTATTAAAATACAGTAACTTGAGTTGAGCCATTCATACACACAATTCCAAAACGTAAATGAACTATCACTACTCCTGAAGGAGGAACAGTCACTTAACTGTTGTGAAAGGCTAGATGATAGCAACAACTATTGATTTTTCCACCAGTTACAAACTCTTAAGCTCTAAGCCCTTTGGCCTGGACTGCAGAAGCAGTTGCCTGATCTTCAGACATTTCCAAACTCCATCTCTATCTTCAGTCTGACATTGTGTCCACTCAAACCGATTTCTGGCGGGGAGGGTAATTTGATATTTCCTAACCAATCACTAGAAACCAAAATATCTGCCTGAATCTAATGTCTTTCAAAGTCCACACTGATGTGTAGCCATGCACACACACCTATTTTTCTGGGGTTTTAAGATATGAAGGGAGTAAAATAAAAACAAATATGATGTTGGGGATATTGACAGGGCATGTTGATTTAGAACAGCCTCGACTGCAGCTTCTATTTTCTCTACAGCTTCTTACTATATAGTGACAACAGTTTTAGTCCCACTGTGGTGCTGATTGGCTGATTGTTAGTCCCTCAGTAGCACTCAGTGAATCAGTCAACTCAGTGGAGTGGGCAGATTCAAAGATCTGGACCCAGGCAGCAAAAGGCAGTGTACATTTTCTTGGGCACTTGGAGGCAGTGACACTGTAGTATTCCCACAGTATCCAGACATGGAGCAAAATCTCCATATTGTCCAATAATCACGCTCTGGTTTGGTCTCTGCCAACTCTTGAGAAAAATATGACTGATCTGTTACAGCACTGCCGTAACTTGTGGTTTTCTTAGTGTTTCCTTGTGCTTCCCCTTCCCCGTGTTCTTGTCTGTATGCTCACCCTGTTAAGTTCTGTCTGTGTGCTGGTGTGGGCGTGGTCCTTCTTCCTGGTTTCCCTGGTTCCCGGCTCTGCTCACCATACTCACCTGCCTCATCAGTTCATCTACATGCAGTTTTTCTATTCCTGCTCTTCAACCACTCCCTGCCAGACTGTTGTTCAACCAAGTGGCCAACTAAGACATTCTTAGTAACTATATTCCTCATGTGTTTTTTCCGTTTTCAGGACCATCACTCTCCTGCCATCCAGCTTCACCTGCACACCACACCAGCCTCCTCCACTCCATTCCACAGACCCTCGATCACAATCCTTCTAATTTCTTGTAACAATAAACCTTTTCCTGTGTTCCACGCTTGGGTTTCCCTCAAGTTCATAATATCATCAGCTTCTAGATCTAGGATTTTCTTTACTAGCTCATCACAAATTTGCAAACAATCATTTGTTCCACTGTCAATATTAAATATAGATCACTGAAGCTTTAAAGCACTTTTATTGGACAGCAATCGCTGTGGCCACAGGTGACAATTAGGATAATAGCACATCGAATGTTCCTCAGTTTCCCGATTGTCTTGAGTTGGTTTGGTTTCTTAATGGACGTTGGGCATCTGTGACATGCTAAAAGGGGATAGTAACAGAGGTAGAGAAGATTCATAAAGTCAGCTAACTGACACTATTGACATTTATACACCCATCTAAAGTTTGCTAACATTTACCACTAAAAGCTGGTTCATATATTCTGATTTCATCTGTAATAGGAAGACTTAGATTTTTTTTTAAAATATAAGTTATTTCTTTCAAAAACAGAGATTTCTTCTAATTTTATTGATTTTATTATTTTCTTTCTTTCTTTTTTTTTTTTGCTTGAGCAAGGAACTGCATAGACATGAGAAGCAAAGTTAAGATTACTTAAAGTTTTCATTTATTTTCTCTCTCTAAGTATTTTTTTTTCCTCTGGTTACATAACTTTTGTTTAAACATCAATAGCAATAAACAAAATCACCGTCTCTCCAGTTAAATCAGATAAGGAGAATCTGTAATTGTCTCTGTGTAATGGTTTGTTCAGCTTGTATTTGGATATTAAATTATTGAAACTTGCCAATTTGGGAGCACTTAGAACAAAAAATTCAAAAGCCTTTCTCATATTTGCTTGTAATGACTTTACCAAAAAAGGCAAATTTAATATCACCACACTGATTCCACTCAGATTAGCTCATCTCTTTTTAGTTACAATATTGTGACAAACTGTAATAACATCCTTCCTTCTTAGTTGTACATAAACAGATGAGCCACATTTCAATATCGAAGAAAACAATTCAGAAAACACTAAGAGAAGCAGTGAATGAACAAACTGTTAAATGTTAACAGTAGTGCTTAATCCTTTAAATGACAGCAGGAAGCTTTAGTAATTCAGCAGTCATGAGTAAAGAGGTGAAAAGGCTCCCAGCCTCAGAATATATATAGAAGGATCTGTCTGAATGTAGGAGGGATTTGTGGAAGTGCACACTGGATGATATAGACTGAGAGAGACGCAGAGACAGACAGAGAAATATTGACTGAGTTAGACTGAAGTGTGTGTCTGGGGAATGGAGAATGGGGGTAGGCGTATGAAGGGGGGGGGGGGGATTGTTTGTGTGCTCAATATCACGCTCCGTCAGAAGCTGTAATATCTCTTCCATTTCATTAGTTGCTACATGAATAGACTTGACATCAATCAGCGCCCGCTCAGCTGATTGAAAGAGAAGTGCCTCAGCATCAGAGAACATCACGGAGCATCATGGAACGAGCTCACAGTTTGTAGGCACTGATTGTACGATGTTGATCTGGAGAGCAGGAAAATAAATCACAGTTCGGCTTATATCCAGAATCTGGAGCAGATACACAACTCTGACACTGTGTAATCAATGGAAGGGATTTACGTGTGTTTTCGAATGCATACAATACATTTTTTCATAGATGAATGCATTCTCCCACCTTCCAACATGGACATGAACGCACCATGAACAGCATGAATGTGTCCGTTCAAACATATTATCATGCACTGATGACATAACATGTTATTCACTGTGAAGTCCCTGTAGTTTCAAACCATGCTACTACCAATAAAAGTCAATGGCTGATGGCAAGGTAAGAAATAAATATATACGAATTCAAACTCTTTTGTCCACTTAAATTACACGTTTCCTTTAAAATGCTCAAAGTGCATTCAAACTGTTTTCCAGGACCAGTTTCATTCATCCTAAATGTTTCCTGGCGAGATGCACAGAGACCAGCTGAAGGCATGAGTCTGCATTTCAGTGAGAAAATGAGCAGTATTTATTTATTTTTTTTCCTCCACCAGCGGTGGATCCTTACCAGAGTTGACAGTGCCGTCTTTGTTGATGGAGGCCAGGACACAGGGAAGTGGAGCGCTAGCTTTCTGCTGAACCTTGTCACTGGTCAGTAGTGTGAGCTGCTGCGATGTGACTGGTGAGAAGCGATAGAACTGGAAGGTGAGGTAAATGTTTGCCGGCCAATCAGGACCAACACCTGCCGTCGGTATTCTGGCAAGAGACAAGAGGTTGATGATTATTGAGAAAATAATAATCACTCATAGTGCAATATGTAAAAGCAATATGGCAATGCTGCATGTAAATAGATGCGTGAGTGATTGATTTACTACGCTGAGTATTATTAATTTAACACCAACTGTGATATTTTTATTACAAAATCTACGTGGGGAGTCGAGTGGTATGCATGTCTGAAAATTAATGTTTGACAATGTCATTAAAAACCTAGAAGAGTAAATCACATTGAGCTAATGATTTACCTGAGACAATTTCAGAAAATAAAAAAATCAAATATGCATGTCTTGCACGTCCGAGCAGAGCCGGTAATTCAGCTTTACAGCTACTTAAAAGTAAAACCCAATAATAAAAATGAGGATTAGGACTTAAGGTGGTAAATCACACTTTAAAAGAGGCTATAAATTGGACTGCTGATTGAGTGGGTACAAACTCAGCACTACACCTTTGATTTATTATAAGTGGATGGCTTGGCTCCTTCTTAAAACTTAAGACATCATGAAAAGTAGCTATTAGATCTGTGGAGGACAGGAAGGCTTGTCTATTTGTGTCAAAAATAAGTGCATAAATGTGGTTTTATTCCGTTAACACAAAGGAAATCATTGAATGTAGTTTTTGTTCGGTGGGACTCCTATGGAGAAAAAAAACTCTTTGTGACTAAGAGAACCTCCTGGTGTTGTGTATTCCTTTTCACACAAACCACCCTCTGAGTGTGATTTCACACACACGTACACAGATCTAAACACACATTTCAAACTGCTGATGGCCCACAAAAAGTCCCGGTGAGCCTGCAAGCACTCGATTTAGCACCGAGCATATTAAATAATGAGCGAGTTTCAGGATGAGCCTCTTTCTGTTTCCGTCTGATGAACAGATTAGCAATCAGTCATCGGGTATTCAATAATGAGGAGAAAAGAAAAGGCATTTGAAAACAAGCAGGGAGTGCTGCGAGGCCCCCCACGACCGCGGACAGGCCGTCAGAGACGGAGATTTCAAAGTGGAATCTAATAAGAGCGGTGTGTGACCTCTCAGTCAATCACTTGCTCTGATATTCCACTGTTAAAGATGCCGCTGTGCTCCAGCTTCACAGAGGAGCTGGCATTAATATTCATTCTGTAAACAGGCAATATTGATAATTATGGCGCCCGGGTGAGAGCTAGAAATTACACTGCCTATCTACAGGCTCCCTGCTTGCCTAAGTGCTACTGCTGCTGCTGCCTAAATCCCTGCCTGACATACCTGTTTGTCATAATTATGAGGTAACCTCAACCCACTCTACAGCAAGCCACAAATATTCGTAATGTATGTATGTGGCTCAGGTTATACTTCAGATTACCTCCAGGTGGTCTTAGGGAAAAAAAAACAGAATCACATAAGCTCTCATACCTTCACAACACACATATTAAAGTAAAAATCCATACTTTGATATTAAAATATCTGTTTTGTTTTACTCCCTCCAAGTGATAGTATGATAGCGTTTCAACTTACCCAGGGGCCTTAAATATATTTGCTGCTGTAATCTTACAATATAACTAGGTTTTTACTACCAAACCTCCTTCCAACTCGCCTGCAGAGGGGGAATTGATTTAATTGCCAGGCTGTATGGAGTAAACAGGATTGTGATGCTGTGCTGGGGAAAGCTAGAGGTAGGAAACATGTCATTACTGACCTCTCTGCTCAACCTCAGTGGGGAAACAATAGATGCTCTGTGTATGATGTGTGCACAAACAACTACTATGGTAAGGCAGGTTAATTTGGAACCAGAAAGTCAGTCTGTAAACTCTGATAGAAGTTTACACCGGGGTGTCCAAAACTTTTTGAATGGGGGCCAGATTAGACAATGAGAAGATACCTGGGGGCCAGCTGCTTCTCTCATCATACAGATTATTAATAAAAAATCCCATACAAATGAGACCAACGCAACTGTTTCATCCTTAAGTGAAAAGGTATTCAACTTTCTGAGGCTCCTGAAAGCAGCAGCCTTTGCTATCGACTGTATGCTTCTTTGCTGTGGCCATGACTGCTACCTAACAGGAAATGTGTGCTGTTAGGTAACCATTCATTTGCTTGTTTACCATCTATTAATGAAAACACTTAGTTCTCCCTGCATACTTTCTACATCTTGCATATCTACCAACTGTATGACAGTCTTGCCATTGTGAGGTGAAAGGAAAACATGCAAAGTGATCTTGATTGATGAACCAATATTGTGTGGTGGGCCGCATTTAGTTGTTTTGAACAACAAGCCGTGGGCCATTTAAAATCATTCTGCTGCATAAGCCCCTGGGTCGGTCTTTGGACATGCTTGGTTGAGGTAATAATTTTACTGTTTGTCTCTCATGGCTAACCTGGGGGCTTGTTTACAACCTGTCTGAGCATCTGACAGCTCATGCTCTTTGCTTAGTCTGACTTCTCTCTAGTGATGTCACCTTGTCCCCAAACGAGAACTATTTACTACTAGCCAGTGCGCAGGCTACTGTGGCCTAGGGTTTAAGCTGCTCCTGTCTGGCCATCAATTTAGGGTCCCAAGAACCAGCTGGAACATATATAAGAAGTCCTTTATTCCCTATGCCATACAGGCACTGAACACAGAATGACTGCATCAGGAAACACTATTATTTTATAAGATGTGCTCTCTTTTATTTTTTACTGAATGTATTGCTGCTACTTGCCTATTTGCACTATTGTATCTTCTCTATCTATCTACCTATCTATCTATCTATCTATCTATCTATCTATCTTCTGATACGTCACCTTTTGGTCTAGGAAATTGTGGAGCACATTTTTCTCTAATATCCAAAAATTCAAAGACTAACAAACTCACATAAATTTGCCACATGAACTAATATTTTAATATTAATATTAATATTTAATATAGTAATATTTTACTGTTTTCTTTTGGCCTGTAAAAAGATAACAGATGCTTGTTGTTGCTGTTTAGCCACGATATACCTCTTTCCTTCCCCCATTACTTATTTCCACCAGCTGCACTTGATGATGGCTGGTAGTAAATTCCCACTGATGTCATCGCATAGCATCATGTCAGCGAACAACATCCAAAGCACCCATTGCACACATCATACAAACAGAAAAACTAGTGACAGAGTAGCTGGTGTGTGTTGATGTGAAGATCCAAACTACACTTCCAACAAAATTCATACTTTTCACTGAAAACTGCAAAAACTTTGCACCTGTGTCACATGATTATATAGAATCATGAGAAATATCAAATATAAATTCAAATCAGTGTTATGAGTCTGCTATCATTTCCCCGTCTCTTAAGTTCTGAGCACCCTGAGGTGAATCGACATTAAGTTAATGGCATCTATTACCACACAGGAAGAGCCAAACATTTTTATCCACGTATATTAATCCGAACTGAAAACAAAGCAGATCTGTCTCTTCACGCACAACGCAGCATGATGGTGAGTCTATGGTGAACAAGACAGACGTGAGCTGGGTTCATCAAACTGCTGATGGTGCTGATGACAAGATAGAAGGACACAAAGAATGGTGTGTCTTGTGCCCATCCTTCCCACTGTCAGCCCCTGACAGAGGGGACGCTGGCTCCAGGGTTTTTGCAATGGGCTGCTGACAGAGGCGCAATTCAGCCCCTCGCTGACGGGAAGTGTGTTTATGTGTTTTTCTTCAAATTGCGAGCGTATGTCTGCGTGCCGTGTATGGGTATGTACTTGACGTGTGTGTGTGTGTAGAGGATGACTGACAGGACTTTATGCATGCATGGTTTAAGTGCATTGCAGTTTTGGCTGCAGTTCAATACAGAAAACAGAGAAATCACAAGGCAGGCTGGGAGCTGTCATGCATAAAGGATGGATCTATTCCTGTATACAGTTAAATGACCAGTGGCTCAGTGTGGAGTAGGATGCAAGCAAAGTGCTGTCAGATCAACAATGGCTATAACAACAATGATTCTGACGTTTCCGGGAACTAAATCATTGTATTTAAAGTAATCTCTATAAAAAGATATCTGTATGTGTACGCAGAATTTGCAGGCAATGGACAATATTTAGGCACTGGAAGCATTCTGGTTTCTGTTTCTCTTTGTAGTCGGAGCAGTATTATTATTATTATACGTTTGCAAATGTTTGTAGAGATTAGCCAAAATGTTACCTGCACCTGTCTGAAGTTACTCTTTAAACTGTAAACAATGAACGGTGCAATGATCAGAAAAGCAAGTCTTTCCCCAGATATCTGCTGGCTACACCAGATCCCCTGAAATATAGGCTGCTGCCCCTAGAGGCTTTATCAGCATCAGACCGATAGAGTTCTGAGATTGTACTTAGAGACATACTTCACATGTAATCTATCAAAGCATACAGGCCAAGTCTGTACTGGTCTCTATGCCAGCAAATATATTGTGCAGTCAATGAGGCAGTGCTCAGTTCATAGTGACCTCTGCAGCCTCACCTTGTAAATGCCAGGAACTGGAACACGAGCAGGTTGCCCTGTAGAGGGTCAGTTTCTTCACGCTGAGGGTCAAAGGGCACAGGCTCTGTGGGGTCCAGGACTTCTGCCGCCTGCCCACTACAGTCCACGATGTCAGGGAAACCAGCAGAGTAGAGATGGGCCAGTGAGCTCCTGGAGCTGACTGAGCAGGAACTAGAGGAGAAGAGTTAAATTAGGGGAAGGTTCCAGAATCATGAGCACACATTGATCTTTCACCAAGCTGAAAAAAGACTTCAGTGAAAGCCGTTCCCGATGCTTTACGAGCAGCAGGAGGTAATGTGTTTTAGCCTGTGATGCACCGGCCTCTCTTGGGTGATTTGTGGTTGTAAATGAGGCAGAAAAAATGTCTGAATGTGAGTGAAATACTGTGCTGTTTATCGTTTCAGGCCCAGTTTATCTTGGATCAGTTCCATTGTGACTCAAGATGGTTACCTTCTGGGTAACCTGAGTTTCAATATCCGTCTGGACTTAACAAAACTGCAGTGAAACAATGATCAGACAGCATGAGGATGTCAGCAATATCCGTCAAGCAGCGGCACCACGAGAATGCTTACGGGGAGAGACTGAGCGCGGGTGCCAAAGCGCTCCCTCAGGATTTTCAAACATAATTGGCAGTTATCTCTAATCATAGCGGCCACCTGTTTTTCTGCAACTATGGTAACATTCATAACTTATACTTTCAACACTGACACCAAACACTCTGGGTATGATAAACACAGTGCACAGATGGCTGGCTAAAGTGCAAGCACAGGAAAATGAACGATAATGTTTGAGCTTATCATAACAGTAACGCTGCCTGTGTCCAGTCGGTAAACAGTGGAGCCCACAGCTTCACATTTGCGAAAGAATGACGCCTTGATCAAACTAATTAAGGCAACAACAGTGAAGAAGACAGTCGATTGGGTTTTCCTCTGCGGCTGTGTCAATTTCACGCTTTCAAAGTTATATCTTAATTTAGCCCGAGTGGATTAATATTCAAGCCATCATTTTTATTTCAAAGGGGGGCTCAATCAGATATGCACGGCAACTTCAATTAAACTTCTTTAGACTTCATTGTTCTTCTCAAGGAAGTGGGTCATTCCACACCGAAAACAGTCAAAAAGATGTTTTGGCTCCGAGTGAAGATGCAGAGATGTTTCAGCCCACTGAACTGAACAGCATCGTGTCTGGATCCAAACTCTGGGATTGGGAAACTGTTTCGATGCCAGCTGCTTATTTACAAACTCTCTGTGCTAATGCAATGCCTTGTTTTTGAGTTACTGTGCCCATTATTTGCAGGGTGTACTTTCGCATTCAGTGTCCCACCTCGACAGACCTGGCCGCTTTTACCGCTGCCATTAAGATATCCTCTCCAAACTCTATTATTAGCCGCAGTGTAAACTCTGAGCTCATTCCATTGCATTTTTTAACACTAAATCAAAGCCAAAACCCTCGCCTTACAGTTGGATATGATAACGAATTCTCACACAAACAAACAATGCTGAGACCATTACCCAAAGTGGGATGTAAAGGCTGACAAAACGATTTCTTTAAATTGGCTCGGAGTTGAATTCTCCTGCTTACTGACAACACGGCTACGCTACCAAGTGAACACATGCTGCCAATTAGTGAGCCGATCGATATCCTTCTGTAGATAGCCAGACAGTGAACCATTGTGGTAATGAAGGACTGTACTTGTGTTCACGGAGAGATACTGGACCCGATAAAACAATCACGTGTTAAAAGGATCTTTAAAGTGGCTTAATCCAATAATGTCTCCCATCAAGCATTAGTATCACTCATGTCACACTTCTGTGCTGCAATGAAGAGGTCAGCCACACCAGAAACTGTAGCCAGGTGGCTAAATCATACTAGTTTCATATACACTCGAACATCCCTTTCACACTAAAGCGCTGACTAACAATTCAATTCCAATCCAACAGATTTTCAAGGCTACACATTATAATCATCGAGCAATACACTGACCAGTGCTTACTATTTCACAAATAATAGCTGCCTCTCTTGTTGCAATCCATATCACACAGCTGATGCCAACACCAACATATATAAAGAGTGGTATATTTCTCATTTCTCACACAGCATCAGGGATAGCTTTGGGTTTCATAGAGCAGAATGATCCCAGATACTGGATTTAGTTCTGCTTATGCAAATGTCTAACCTTAGCGTGAGTAATGATGATTCAGAGGCCAACAGGGAAGCATGACAAAGGATACCACAAAATAACATGTTCAAAGGGTACGTATGCTTTTCCCTATTTTCTGTTTTATATAAAATGTTACAAAATTGGATGTTCACAACAAACACGGCCAACGTTTCAATGACGTCAACGTGCACTCAAGTAATTTCTGTGAGCAGAAATGTCAGGCTTCAGACAGTTCTACATTTAAGGCAAGGTGGCATCAGCTGTATGGTCATTTGCTCCAGACACGTCACTACAAGTGCTACATGTAGCTATATGCTAACATGAGGGAAACATATATTCTTGGTTGGCAATGTTAATTTCAAAACATATTCCTGCAGTAACATGTCTAACTGTGAAGACTTTGGTTTACAAACTTTTATTGGTGATTTTTTTCATGCTAGAAAGTGCTGTAATACTCCTTTACATCATTACGTCATTTCCCTGGCTGCATTTTGGTGCAGAGATGCTGAGATGCCAAAGACCTGGAAACGCTGACTAATCAGAACAGACTGAGTTTTCATGAGGGGGGGCTTAGAGAGACAAGTGCTAAAAAGGAGCGTCTCAGACATTAGATGAATACAAGTGTTCCCGCACAGACAGTATGAGGAAAATGAAGTCTTTTTTTGGCACATTAAAGCATTTAAACATGTTAGTACAACCCCAAAATACAAGTATGAACCTAAAGACAAGCCTAATGGACCTCCTTTAGGGAAATAACATCCAACATACTTTATGAAGGCTGTCCTGTGTTACTCTCGGAGTAAAAGCCATTTACAAGTAATGTATTACAGCATAATAAGATAAAACAAAATCCATCACTTAATCCTTTGTCCATTTGACTTTCTACTTGTTATACTTTTCAGCTCTTACCATGCAGCTATTACTGAATGTTAAAATGACATTTTTTGGTTTCAAGACATTTCAATGCACTATACTAGGGATTTTCAATAGTTTTTTTCTGACCTTACCGTATTAGTTCATGACAGCTTTAATAAAAGCTGTCACAAAAGCTTTTTATTGAATAAAACCCTCCATTTTTGCAGCATGCCTGAAGTAGACAATAGAGGGGGCTTACCTAGGCACATTCATCCCCAGGGTGATGACAGGGGCATGGACAGGGGTGAAGGGCAGCTCCTGAAGTTGGTCTCCTTCATCCTGAGCTGAAGGTGACCCAGTCCCTTCCCGCTGAAGATCCATCTCCAGATGGGCAATGTTGCTGACACCTGAGCAGGCCTGTACCAATGTAGGATGACACATACAGGAATGATTTGTCAGTAGCTTAGAAATGAAAAGATGATTTTAAAACTGCCAAGGACAACACATTTGAACAATACTTATGGGGAGTGTTTATAGTTGAAATCTATGAAGAGGCCAGGAAAGCTAAAGAGAAGGTGTCTGCAGTTCAGGCTGATGTTTCCGTGTATGAGACGCATGTAAAACTAAGAAGTGGGGGGGGGGGAGGAAAGTGCAGAAACATGACCCGACTGCACCGCTCAGTTACCAACAGAAAGGAATCCAAGAAGGACTTAATTGACAGCCGAATGCAGCAAAATTACGTAAACAGTAAGATTGTGTCATGTTGGCTTAGAGCAACTCGACATGGCAGTGAGAGAGAGAGAGCTAGTGGTGCAGTTGTCAGATTTGATTCTGGAAATGGCCTAATACTCCGGCTGCTCCAACCTGCACTTCACTTCAATACACAGTGGCCATATGCCTGTTGTACATCTATTCAGTCCTTGTGAATGTCTGCATTGACTCTGAGTGCCCATCTCTAAGTTACAAACCATTAAATAGCCCTGTCCATCAATGTACAATGTTTAGCCCCCGACACTCTCCTCTCGGTGGTCCACTCAGTGCTGGAGCATCGTCATAGCATATATCAGGATGTGAGTCAGTGTTTAAAGCTGCAGTAGACAACTTTCCTTGATTGTAATTTATTTGGAACAAACAACTGTAAATCAACATGTCCGGCAGTGAAAGATGAACAGTAAGACGTGTGAATATCACAAACTGTGCTCTGCTATTCTTATTTAAAAGTGACGTGTGGAAAACCAGGAGACGTCTGAGGCAGAAGGTGTCACTTTGTCTTTTCAATTACTCCTCACAAGCTGCTATACCAATTATAAAATCATTAATTACAGTCTGTTGGTTTGAATTTTGAGATGTCCACCTGGATATTACTCACCACATGTGTCTTTTGTGTTGAACTGTTTTATTGCTACTGTTACAACACTGAATTTTAGCTGCTTTTGTGTCCCTTCTTTTCTACAAGGACCTCAATGACACACCTGTTTGTTAAAAAAAAAGCTCTAAAAATAAACATGACAAAAAGACGATACATCCCCGAGAGAAAGTGGTCAGGTGTGCCAATGCAATTTCTCAAGCAACTGAAGGACAGAATATCTGATTGTAAAGAGATAAATCAGCTCAGACAGTGCAACCTGCCCGTAACTGTGTTTTAAACAACCATTCTAAATTGTCTGTTGGCAAATCACATGAGAAGACCAAAACAAGCAATGTGTTAATCCATCTCTCAGTACTTCTTCATTTGTTTGCAAGTAATGTCCCAAAACAGCTGGGCACTTAAGTTTTTAGAAAACATTATTCAAACAGGAGTAAATAGTGCATTTATTGGATGATCTGTGGATTATTAAAGGCCCAGTGTGTAGAATTTAGAGGAATATTTATTCACGGTGTTTTCATGAGTTTATAATCATCTAAAAATATAAATCGCTACGTTTTCACTACCTTAAAAATGAACCATTTATATCTGCATACACAGCGAGTCCTCATCCACAGAGTCAATCATGTTGTTTCTACAATCCCCAAGAACAGACAAACCAAATGCTGGCTCCAGACAGGGCCATTCCTGTTTTTGCACCTGCATACAGTACAGGCCAAAAGTTTGGACACACCTTCTCATTCAATGCGTTTTCTTTATTTTCATGACTATTTACATTGTAGATTCTCACTGAAGGCATCAAAACTATGAATGAATACATGTGGAGTTATGTACTTAACAAAAAAAGGTGAAATAACTGAAAACATGTTTTATATTCTAGTTTCTTCAAAATAGCCACCCTTTGCTCTGATTACTGCTTTGCACACTCTTGGCATTCTCTCCATGAGCTTCAAGAGGTAGTCACCTGAAATGGTTTCCACTTCACAGGTGTGCCTTATCAGGGTTAATTAGTGGAATTTCTTGCTTTATCAATGGGGTTGGGACCATCAGTTGTGTTGTGCAGAAGTCAGGTTAATACACAGCCGACAGCCCTATTGGACAACTGTTAAAATTCATATTATGGCAAGAACCAATCAGCTAACTAAAGAAAAACGAGTGGCCATCATTACTTTAAGAAATGAAGGTCAGTCAGTCCGGAAAATTGCAAAAACTTTAAATGTGTCCCCAAGTGGAGTCGCAAAAACCATCAAGCGCTACAACGAAACTGGCACACATGAGGACCGACCCAGGAAAGGAAGACCAAGAGTCACCTCTGCTTCTGAGGATAAGTTCATCCGAGTCACCAGCCTCAGAAATCGCAAGTTAACAGCAGCTCAGATCAGAGACCAGATGAATGCCACACAGAGTTCTAGCAGCAGACCCATCTCTAGAACAACTGTTAAGAGGAGACTGCGCCAATCAGGCCTTCATGGTCAAATAGCTGCTAGGAAACCACTGCTAAGGAGAGGCAACAAGCAGAAGAGATTTGTTTGGGCCAAGAAACACAAGGAATGGACATTAGACCAGTGGAAATCTGTGCTTTGGTCTGATGAGTCCAAATTTGAGATCTTTGGTTCCAACCGCTGTGTCTTTGTGAGACGCAGAAAAGGTGAACGGATGGATTCCACATGCCTGGTTCCCACTGTGAAGCATGGAGGAGGAGGTGTGATGTTGTGGGGGTGTTTTGCTGGTGACACTGTTGGGGATTTATTCAAAATTGAAGGCACACTGAACCAGCATGGCTACCACAGCATCCTGCAGCGACATGCCATCCCATCCGGTTTGCGTTTAGTTGGACGATCATTTATTTTTCAACAGGACAATGACCCCAAACACACCTCCAGGCTGTGTAAGGGCTATTTGACCAAGAAGGAGAGTGATGGAGTGCTGCGGCAGATGACCTGGCCTCCACAGTCACCGGACCTGAACCCAATCGAGATGGTTTGGGGTGAGCTGGACCGCAGAGTGACGGCAAAGGGGCCAACAAGTGCTAAACACCTCTGGGAACTCCTTCAAGACTGTTGGAAAACCATTTCAGGTGACTACCTCTTGAAGCTCATGGAGAGAATGCCAAGAGTGTGCAAAGCAGTAATCAGAGCAAAGGGTGGCTATTTTGAAGAAACTAGAATATAAAACATGTTTTCAGTTATTTCACCTTTTTTTGTTAAGTACATAACTCCACATGTGTTCATTCATAGTTTTGATGCCTTCAGTGAGAATCTACAATGTAAATAGTCATGAAAATAAAGAAAACGCATTGAATGAGAAGGTGTGTCCAAACTTTTGGCCTGTACTGTACATAGTTCTCCCACACGCTTGCCACACAGAAGATGTTTCAGTTGGTTTAATCTTCCTGCGGACCCCAGGAAGATTAGCGGCTGCTGTGCAGCTGCTAATGGGGATCCAAATAAAATAAACAAATAAACAAATAAACTCTGTAACCTCACCACTAGATGCCACTAAATCCTTCACACTAGCCCTTTAACACACAATAATTTCTCGTATAAGTTACTATTTATGGCTACAAGGCTGTGTATGTGGATTGACTCAAAGTAGTATACAGAGCCCATGTTCATGACATTGAAGGAAGTGTCATCTAGTAACAGTGTGGTTCATTAAGTGTTTCAATAGTTTTTGGACAACCCCAGACATTTTCCATAGTAGTGGCCAGATGGGGCCACTGAAAAGTTTATACGCTAGTTGAAAACTAAGTCAATATGAGAGTTAAGAAATCACATACTGTTATATATTGGTTTCTTTTTTGTTTTTCTTCACAAATATTTTTACTAATTATCTAATACACATAAACTAATAATGGTACAGTTAACATTTTGAGTCCCACAATCATGTTTTAATGTGTTATGTATCTCTATATACATGTGGTGATTTGTTGTCCTTTCCCTTAAAGAGACAAATACTCAGATTTAATTCAAAGGAGCACAGCAATTGTAAGGAAAAAACATTAACTTGGAGTAAAGCCTTCTTAAGTTCGGGGGAGATTCGTGGGTTCAAGAGTTCAAGGAGCAATTGTATTAGAGGGACCCCGACCCCCCTCTTAGGGGCGTCACTGTATGGCACAGAGGAATAAGATAGGTCAGGCTCTGGATACACAGACAGTAGGTTTTGGGATCAATTCATTATGTGGGATTTGTTAATAATAACAAAAGTATTGGCCTTATCCTTTAAAAATAACATAAACATCTTTTGGTTGCACTAATGAATATTTGCTTTCGTCAAAAGGAGCTTCTGTTTCAAGGATGTTTTCCACAACTAGTACCAAATTACATCATTCCTTTTGGAAACTTCTAAGGACCCATACAGTAAAGCGGAACTTCTTTTTTATTGTGTGAAGATGTCGTATTTTCTGTGAAACATTTGCTTCCCTTCTTGTTAAAAGAATGAGTTCAGCTGTGCTAACTTTTAATTAAACCAAAGTGCCATTGATAGTCACTTACTAATTTTGATTTAGGTAAAAGCAAACAGGACTGAAATAATGACATCATTGTGATAGTTTAAATGCCAACAACATATTGTTTATGTTTTGACTTTGAGGCAGTCTTGCATTTAATCTGCAATTGAATAACTGATATTCTTTTGTTTAGCTTGTTATCCAATTTTTCTTTCTCCTTCACAAAATCGGCTATTTAGGGAAAGAAAAAGAACTGTTAATGCCTGTGGATCAGTTCAACATTTCTAAATGTTTAGTGGCAAACATTAATCCCCTCTTCTTGTCATTGACAGACACACAGCTGGAGGGGTATTAGCACAGATAATTAGCTAAGGAGTGCTAATGGTGTCATTTTCCAGTCAAGTGTTTTTTTTCCTGCTCTCTGATACATGTGCATGGTTCAGTTGGCCTATCAGAGGACATGCATGGCTGTGCATTATTGGGCTTTCCATCAAACATCCTGGTAATAACCTCGACCAAAGTCATGCTGCAACATACACCATCCATGTTCCCCCTCTGATCAAACAGCCTGTGGTATAATAACCTTAGTGGATGCAAAGGCATGACGTAGAACCCTTAGCATGTTAAAGAGGCTCAAAGTAATGGCTTTTTACTGTACCTGAACCTGCTGCCATCAAGCCTGCGCTGCATGATGACATATGACAAAGTGCTTTTTATAGGCAGGTGTGTTCAGGTTAAGGACAAGGACAAATGAAAGTTAAAACCATAAATTCAGCACACTGATGTAATGACTCAATATGTGCACAAAAGATGTCCTAGAAACTGTTAGAGTATTATAACTGAAAACTAATGGCAGCCAGGGGACTGGAGATACAATGCATTATACTTATCCATGGCATTAATGTTGACAGTGTTCTTCAGTTTCCAGAAAAGCACTGTACGGTATCAGCTGCAGTATGAATCAAGCAACACTAATCAAGAAACCTTCACTTGAATTTAAGAGTAAATGTTTAAAACACAATGTGACCCTTTAAGGAATTTTTTTTTTTTTTTTAGATGGAGTTGTATGACTAACCAATTGTCAGTATTGTTTCCCTGTTCTTCCCCTTCCCTTGTCCCTGAGGCCTGTACTACAGAGCAGGATTTGGAGTTAGCAAAGTAACTTCAGGGTTAACTCTGGGTTTTCAGTACTACGAAGCTGGTTCTCTTTTTACCAGGATAAATTATTGTGGTAACTTATGCTGAGCAGCTATCCTGCTCCGGAGCAGGTTAACTTCACAACACAGAATCAGATCACAACCTGTTAACATCCCAACCCCTGACCAATCAGATCACTAAAGAAGAAAAGTATCCATGGAAGTCCACAGTCTCAGATAAAAAAAGAGTAGCCTACTGTATATGCTGTTACAGGTTTTTGTTCCAGGGCTCTATTTCCACTGGTTTTAAAACAGAGCCTCTAACAAACGGAGAGATAGATTTTAACTTATATAGAAAGTTTATTACAGTCTGCAGTGACAGTGTTTCCATTTTACCAGGCTCAGTCCATCATACTCACCTGTCTCTCATCAGCTCATCCACATGCCGTATTTCTTCCCTGCCTCTCCGACCACTCACCGCCAGATTGTTGTTCAACCTTTGTGGTACATACACCTCATGGCTGGCTTAGTTCATTATTTGTGTTTTTGTTTCCTTGTGTTTTTTCGTGCCCTCTTAACCTGTGTTCTCCTTTGCTCCAGGATCATCACTCACCTGCCTGCCAGCTTCACCTGCTCACTTCGCTTCCCTTCCCCGTCTGCCCACACCAGCCTCATTTGAGCCGCCTCCATTCCTCCCCACAGACCCTGGACTCTCGTCCCTTACCACCACTCCCCCTTACCATCGTTTGGGGCAATAAACCTTTTTATCACCATCCAGTCTGTATCCTGCGCTTGCAATAAAGAAGTGTTTAATACGTTCCTTATTTTTATAATGAAAATGGTTTACCAAGAATTCCAGTGGGGAAATGCTACTTCATCCCCAGAAAGAGGATTTTATTTCTTTGAGACTGCATTTATGTTTGTTCAAATAAAATGAAAAGAAATGTATCCTTATGCATTTTGTTTATTTTCGCTGTGACTCCTAAACTGGGGTAGGAACCAAAGTGTGACTTCTGCGTACCGTTACACCCCTAATACTGTATATACAGTAAGAAACAGATAAGTTGTTCTGACAGTTCTACCGCAGCACAACCTAGTCAGTCTTTCAAAACCAAATTGAATTGTGCCTTCTTTCAGCCATATTGTGCGTCTGATTATATTGTTATCTCCAGTAAGCCTGATCCACAGTTCCTGGATTATTCCTGCAATATGATTCATAGCTTAGGCTATATGGATTTCGAGCATGAAATATGGGAGAAAACCCATTAATGCCAGTGCTGTCTAGTTAGAATATGAGCAAAGTCCTTCTTAGCTGTGCTGAGGCGTAAAAGCAGGTGGACAGGCCAGAACAGCTCTGCAAAAGCCCCACAATCCACTGTGATAACAAATGGGACTGAAGAAAACTTAATAAAGAAAGTGGAATGAAGAAACGAGACAATGATTTACTGTATACACATGACGTTTGTTTAACAACCAGATAACTGAATTACAGTCACTGTAACTACAACTAGATCCCTACAAACTGTAGTTAGAGGCTGAATCCAAATGTCCAGACATCCCCGCACTTGCAGACTCATTGACTTGTGAAGTCCAAAGTGCCGAGGGCTGTCCTGATGCATAATTCATCATGTCCGCAAGGGCCTCAAGCATACTTTCTGCTGACTTCCAGAGAGTCTGCTCCAGTTGGGAACCAGACTGTAGAGAGGGAGCATGGTATGGTACGGTCATGAGCTTTGGTTAATGACCAAAAGAATTAGACTGCAGTTACAAGCAACTGGAACAAGTCAACAGTAAAAACACTGCTGCTTTACACTGAAAGGTGTAAGCTGAGGTGGTTCGAGCAAGTGATTAACACACATATGGATGAAGGGATTCTAGACCAGGGGTCTGCAACCTTTGCCATTAATAGAGCCATTTTTGACCAAAATTGACTTTTAAAAAATATGTGTGGAGCTGCAAAACATGTTTCAGCCTTATAATCAAGGTAACATAGCCTATTTTGTCTAAATTAACATTTGTTAATATGTTTTACCACAAGGTGGCCACTGTGCAGGGCACTATTTATGATTATTTGATACTTAAATTTTGCAGAGCTGGCAGTGAGAGCAAACAAATCTGTCCACGCACTACTACATTCTCTATTTCATTCAATTTACTTTTTTGGATTTGGCATCCATAGCTAACCAGCCACTGCTATCGAGGTTCGGCAACATTTGGATTCATAGAATAAATTTCCATAGACTTCTTTTCTCAAAGGCTCAAGGAGCCACTGGACAGGAGCTAAAGAGCCACATGTGGCTCCGGAGCCACAGGTTGCCTACCCCTGTTCTAGACTCTTAACCTATTGATTATATATCCCATTTCAGTAATGTTGATGGGGTTTTAATGTTGTCTGAGGGACCCACAGATGGTCATTTGAGTGGATCCCTAATAAAATTTGTGTTAAACTGGTGTTTGATGTTATATGGTTCTATTTATGTCTATAATTGTGTTTGTTGAAAATATGCCTGAAATTAAATAAATAAAAGCCTAAATCTGGACACTTTACAAACCCTATATTATACTATATTAGACTATATTTATCTTTACTCCTAGTCTATGCACAAAACGAAAATGTCACATCTTGAGTGTAGAGAGCATTAAAAATCATCCACCCAGTATAAAGCAAATCTGATATATGACTGTGATATTATGGGATAATCCATACAAAATCGAAATAAACTACTGGATAAATTCAGGAGTTCAACATTTTGAGGAATATGCTCATTCTCTCTTTCTGAGAAGAATTTTAATGTTTTCCTTTTACTCATTGAGACTTTGGACAGAATAGGATCGCGCCCAATGAATGGTAAATCATCAACATGACATGAGTCAACACAGTATCAATCAGTTGCACGATCACATTATTACCATGTGGCATTATCAGGGGAAAAAATACGGTGCATCCGCTGCTCCAAAAAGCATCATCGAGTCATCATCGACAAGAGCCAACACAGCATCTGCTGTCACAGATGTTGACATGTGACATGTAGTAAGGTCACAGCAATGTCTGCAGTAATACCCAACATATTTGTGAATGTGGGTGCATTTTATGAACCAAAAAATATATGGTTATCGTCTACCAGCAGTGCCTGACCTTCATGCCGTGTAACCGCTCAGACACCGCCGCCTTTTAAGCCAGGCAGCAGTGGTGCATAGAGCTTCAAAGTGCTGGGGATGAGGGCAAGCGGGCGGGCAGCCATGTGTCAGATCTGCGCGGGTCACCGCAGCAGAAACAGCGACACATCACCGACAGCATGATAATGACATCCAAAAGTTTCACTCTCGGTGGTTTCTGTGACATGACAAAGATTTTCAAAATAAGTAAACTGAAGTGATCTCAATGCCTTTATGATTTCAACACTCATTTGTTGTTCAGACTTTGGCATTACTGGGGGAAATAATAGCGTTTGTCTCCTAGATGCATCATCAGTGAGTTTACTGTGTCTTTTCAAATTTTAATGTGTCAGGGACGCAGGATGCATACCTCGCATCATCACTGCCATTTGATCTGGAAACATCTTGGGATACCACAGGAGATATCTTGGGAGAAGGACATCTGGGCGACTTGGAAAGCTCACTACCACCATTACACATAAGCAGCAGAAAATGTATGGATGGATGGTCGCATAATGATAATATGAAGCATGGCAAACACAAAATAGGTAAGATGTAATTTAGATATAAAGCAAAAATTTACCATATTGAATGTGCCCTGTGGAGTTTTCATGTAAACAAACAAAAGTTCTGTTTGCATTCAGTGTTATTCACCTGTATCCTTGTGTGCTCTAAAGGTGAGTGTATCTTCGAACTCTAGTGAGTGACTGTCTGCATGTCCTTGGGGATTCATACAGGCTATGTTGTGTGTTTAAATGTTGCTGTGTTTGAACCCTGTGTGTAAACGTACCTACGCCTCCCTTTTGAATGTGTGTGAGTACAAGGCTGTCTGTGTGTGTGCATGTGAGTGTGTGTGTGTGTGTGTGTGTGTGTATGTGTGAGCGTACGGGGGTGGAAATCTTACGACATGTGACAGCTGGTGGGCCGATGCCAACGGGGAAGGATGGAGCAGAGAAGGAAACGACTGTTGCCACGGCAACGCCGAGCTGGAGTGGCTGATGGTTGGGTAGCGTGAAGTAGCTGCCAGCTGAGACAGTGAGAGCTGCAGAGAAACAATGCAAATGATTCGCTGTTATTATTATGATTATGAATAACAGGGCTCAGGAATATACTTTACGCCAGAGAGACACATGTGCTGTCTCAGATGACAACAACAGACTATTACACTACTATGGCACTTATAAGCCCTTCTCACTCCACCCGCTTCTCCACCCACGATCCTTCAGCACTGTCATCCCCCAGCAGGTCGAATTGTAAACTGTTTGTCTGCTCCCTTCTCGCTTCTGAAGACTTTGACTGAAAACAAAAAAGAATGTAGCTAATAATGTGAAGGGTGCTGTTGGTCCTTATGGTTGTCTTAAGGGTAATACAAAGGAGGTAATCAGATATATCAATCACTACCAACAATGGAGTAATTATTTTTATTTGTATGTGGAGTAAAATATGATCCAAAAACAGCTGAGCAGCATAGCCACTCATTTGCACTCTACAAAAACACAAGATAAAGTGCGGCCAAAGCAAAAATAATATGTTATGAGTTTGTCACACCACAGAAAAATGTGTTATTAACCACCTATCCAAATTTGAGTAATTAAAAAAAATTGCCAAGGATATAAAATTGGGTTTCAAAATTGCGGAAAATACAAACAGTATCCTCTGCTTTGAGTCGCCGGGGGCCGTGTCCGCTGAAGCTGAAATGTAGAATGAACCACAGCAACAGACTGTCTGACTGACTGTTGTTAGCAGCTGATGCCCCAGTCACACAGAAAGCATTTTAGCAGCTGAAGGCAGCTTTTTGTAATTGTTTTTATGAGAATTAAGCTTTTTGCTTGTTTTTGCGCTGCCAAGCTCCTTGTGTTTCTGCGCTCGAAGCGCCTGCCGTTTTTGCTGGAGCATTGTGAACTCCTTGAGTGGTGAGAGGTGATGGGGTGGTTGCCTGGTTTTGTATTTTACAACCTGCAAAAAGCTTTCTGTGTAATTGGGGCCTAACTCAGTAAAACAAAGCACACATGCCCCTCAGAGCTGCAGAATGATCTGACGCGCAGTGAGAGACTCTTGTTAGCCGCTAACTCAGTAGCAAAAACACTCTATAGTAGCACAGCACACACACTGAGCAAAAGAATGACTGCTGCTCCACAGCAACAGATTCTCAAACACAGCTAACCCAGTAGCACATACAGTCTACAGTAGCACAGCACACACTCCCCAAGACCAAAAAACCAGAGACCCACTGTGTGGCAATAGCCTCTTGCTTAGCAGCTAATAGCAATTAATGTTAGCATCAAGCACACACCCACAGCAGTGAGCAGTACCAGCCGGCAGGTTGGGTCGCCGATTCAGGCTCAAAGACTTAAAGGTACATTAGTGACAGCTATGTTGCTGGTGTTAATGTCATTGTTGCATTTAACAGGTTTATTTATTCATGTCTTTATTAGACTAAAAGAGCCAAAAGAGTTCATGGAACATAGCAAACTCAATACTTAGACAGGGGGTGAACGAAACAACACTGATGCTATGAGTCCTAACGATAATGCAGTACGATGCAGTACTAAACAGTTCCCAGTCTTTTCACATTTTACACAAGTATTTCCAACACGTATGATGTGTTTAGAAAGAAATACATGATTTTGCTTAGCCCAGACTTTACAGTTGTTCAAACTCAGTGTGCAATATTACAGCCACTACATGTACATTACAGGACACATATGAAAGGAGCCAACAAGGACATAAGGTGACGTTATTATAGAGAGAAAGGTCCATGTCCATGGGGTTAGGGTGGATGGCTGCATCGATAATACATCAGACTTAAATGTAAGAAACCACTGCTCATTTCCCTTTTCAAACAGTCATTCAACATTGTTTTTAAAGGCATTACCATGATTGTTAACCACAAATTTATTATTGTAACCATGACAACCAGTGCCCCTTACCATTAATGTAACAGTTTTAATCATAGCGTTGTCACATCATTAAACGTATTTATTTTTTCCAACAGTGATTTGTAATAGTTTCTACAGCACAGACAAATGATGTCCTGCTGTTAGGTTGTCAGATTGTTTCTGTTGTTCTAGGAGGCCTGGGCAAACAGTATTTTAATTTGGGAGAACTTGTTGAGTTTGCAAATAGGCTTAGATTAGAGACAGCATTTATTTAGAATTTTCCCTGTTCTATGAGCATACTTTTTCATAATTTATGAAGTAGGCTTCCTGTTTTCAGATCTGCTGCCATTTTAATCAGCTATTAATGGTGTTCGCTGTTAATATAAACTCAACACTTCCTCTTCATTTACCTACAGTCTAAGTAAAATCAATGTAATGGATATTTTCACATCATTACTTATATCCAAGGGTCCTAGAGATTACATTTTAAGATTTTTTAATATCACTCAGAATAAAATTTTGGATTATTTTATTATTTTTTTATTTTTTTAAGCCATAGGGAAGACGAAACAAAAGGCCTGTCATCAATTATGTAGGGTTACAGAAAATTTTGGCCAAATGTTTAATGGAACATAAAACATCACTTTTTCATTGCATAGCAGAGATAAGGGTAGAACAGAACTTGGAAATACTTGGCATTTGTTGATAGGTTTTCTTGGTGATTTTGTGTTCCTCACTCTGCATGTGGAATTCCTCTGCTTTGATTCCCATCTTTCAGAGTTTGGAAAATGTTTTGCATAAGATACACTGAGCCTCATATGCATTGCCTTGTACTGATTGCACCCAGGCACCAAAATCTAGGTTAAATGGACAGTTTTCACTGAATTTGCACAACCTCATGCCATGCCATGCCCAGGGTACAGTGACAGTTAACTAGCAGACAGTGGATCCTCTGCTCTGAGCATCCTGGTGAAAAACAAAATATATGACTGTTGTTGGTTCCTCTATCCTATCCGTATGATGTTAATGTGGGAGGAATTCTGTTAATTATCTAAGAAAAAAAAGATGTTAACAGTGTCAGAAAAAAAGCAATTAATTAAATCCTACTTACCATATCTTAGCATTTGTAAGGCTTTGGAAAGATTGATTTAAGACATTTTAATACCATTTAAGGCCCTATTTTTAGATTAATGAATACAATGCCCCTGAAGACTTTTTAAGTATCTGCAGGAACCCTGTACCTCATGCTTTGAGTTCTCTTATTATTGTAAACACTGTTCTCAATCACAAATTTGTCTTTACCCTTCTTTTTTTGGCATTTCATATAAAAAGCCTTCATAGAAAGAGAGGTATTATAGCCTCTGAACTGCTGGAAGGCTTGTACAGTAAAAGGTCTGTGCAGGAGGTGTTGAGTTTCATTGATGATAGCTTAACACAGAAAGAAATAATAGCAATTGGATTGGAAAGCAATAAACTGGAATGAATGAGTGAAAGTAAACTGTTAAAAAGAGAAACTCAGAGCAGAGGCGTGGTGACTTGTACTGGATGTACCTGTGCATCATTATAGCTCATGTAATTCCACCTCCTTTCAATAGTTGAATGTCTTTGTAAAAACACTGTAAATGTTATTTCAATCCAGAATTCTTTGGTGGACTTTTTTGGATACCATGATCCAACTTTGGTTCATTCAGGCACCTTGTCAAATATTATCACTTACATGTCATGGCTTCACAAAGCAGGAGGTGTACTTGTGATCGAATGCTTGCTGCAAATTTGACATATAATGACCAGAATCACAAGTACATTTAAACAAGAAATTCAACTGGAATTCCTCTAATCTTAACAGTTTTCTGCTGTTAATCTGGTTTTGATTAGCAGAAGTGACAAAGTAAGTCGAGTAGCTTATTCGTCCTTTCCCTGGCCAACTCCAGATCCTCCTGGGGGATCCTGTGGCTTTCCCTGGCTCGACAGGATATATTACACCTCTGGCATGAGTCTGCTCTGAGTTTTCCTCCCAGATGGATGTCCACAGGGAAGCATCTGGGAGGAATCCTGATCAGATGCCTTTACCACATCTATCAACTCTCTACGCAAAAGAGCAGCAGTTCTGCTCAGAGTTCCTTCAGGGAATCTGAGCTCTTCACTTTGTCTCCAAGTGTGAGCCCAGACAGCTTTTGAAAGAAACTTAATTTGACCTTTAAATCATGGGAATGTCTTATCTGAACTGATGAACATGGCTAACCAAATGTTCCCTAGACTTTCCTACTTCCTATTCATAGCTGCAGGATTTTATCCCAAATGGGAGTGATGGGTTAATAATTTGAATAGTAAAGGCTGCAATACTTTGGTTAAGTACTAATTAGATTTAATTAGAATTAGATAAAATTCCCAATATTTGTTCCTATCCATTGGGAAATGTTTCACCAATGTAACCAGAATTTAATTTCACCAAACAGGCCTGATCTGAGGCATCTAGCTTGGAAGAACAGGGCGGTCTTTTTCTGTTGCAGCCAATAATTCAGGCACCATGTGATTGTGAAAACTAACAATATAAAACACACTGCTTACAGTAAAGTACTTAATTTTCTTTACATGGAAATATTGGCAGGTTTGCACTATGTTAGATGTTAAATCAATCAGCAATAGAACATTGATTTGAGTATTTTAAATTTGGGCTAATCGGAGTATCTTAAGTAACACTGAAACAAAGCTACAATGTTGAGAATAGTATCATTTGACTACTTGGGGCTAATATTTCTCTGTATCTTGAATCTTTCTTTCATTTGGTCTCATCTAACAGTTTGCGAGTGCTATTGAATCAGCTGTGGTCGAAACAAGTGGCTCTCTGGGAGACAATAAAGATACAGCACTGAACTATATTGAGCAGTAAAAAAGAAGATGTTCCCTCACCCAGTGATCTGTTGGACACACATACAGTATACGCTCCCTGACTCTGCTATGCCTGTGAGGACATTACACTGATTTACATTAATTCCCTTGAGCCTTGAAATGGATCAAACAGACATTCCCATTCACCCCAAACCTCTTCTTCCATATCAAACAAAAAAGGAGGCAATCAGACAGTGCAGACTCGATGTGGTACTGTGACACATGTCATGATGAAACACTAAATGTATGGAGCATATGGAAACATTCAGAGTGTGACTGCACTGTAACTCCGAGCTTGAGAAACACCAGAGACAGATACTGTTTATGACCTGTTTCCAGCTTATGTAACACAAATATGTTGTTTAATGGCAAAGATGCATTAGTAACAGTTGTATCCATAGCAACAATAGTAATCCTGCATTGTAGGTACCTGTGAAAATGGATACAGGCAACCTATCACCAGTCTATAATATACTATTTTACATCTACATACAAAGCCCAGTTTCCCCTTATTAATTTTCTTTTAAAAGGGAGCACGACCTAAATTAAGAATCACAGTTTTTTTCCATGGCCTAGGAAAGTTAAATCAATATTTGTGAACATGAGCTACCCTCTCTTAAAGCCAGAAACCTGAGAAGTAAGTCTTAAACTTGTGATTTCTTCAGGAATCAAGGCTGAGGCAACCTCGAGCTCACCTGGTAGAGTGTGCGCCTCATATAGGCTGGGACCTTTGCAGTGGCTCAGGTTTGTTTCTGACCCATGGTCCTTTAATACATGTCATCCACCCCTCTTTCACCATAGCTGTCCTATCTATAAAGGCAACAAAAATGCCCCAAAAATAATCTTTAAAAAAAAAGATTTGAGTCTGGAGGTGCTCCATATGGGTGACTGATTTGTGGACCCAGAGTGTTTGTTTGCTTTTTTATACCCAAATGAGCTTTATTCTACTGCAGTGACACAGAAAATGTACCCATATACTCAGAAGAGTCCCCTGGGTGCTCTCAGTGTCATCAGTAACATCTTCCCCCAGCAGCTCCACACTTTATACTTGACGACATAACAAATATGAGTTTTAGCACTCTTGTTTTTGTATTTGCAAGAGAGTTGTTCATGCTCACGAATACTTTTGTGACTCTCTTAGACCATGAAAATAAGGTTTATAAATTTTGAAAATGGGCATGGTCCTCCTTTAAAGGAATAGACCCACAAAATAATCATTTGATCAATTACTCACCTTGTGTTATGTTGAATTTGTGAAGAAAACAGGTTTATTGCATGCCTCAAGAGTGAACGAATAATCCAAAAACTGAGAAAATTTCTAGTCATTTCTTGTCATAGGCAGCTGTGTTTAACAGCAGGAAAACTTTATGAAAACACCTGTTTACCAACTCTCATACAACTCGTACAGAATGGCCCACGTCTCATTTATCCAGTTGTATGCTCAGCACTTCCCAAACATATGCATTTTTGCTGAAACGTTACTGTTTAAAACACACACATTCAAGTAGCGCGCATGGGTTCGAACTTTGCTCATGCATACCACAGAGTTGTACAAGTACTCGTTCGTGCCTGAGACCGTTTTTGTGATAGTGTTTTAAATAGTAATGTTTTAGCCAAAATGCGAGTGTTTGTGAAGAACTGAGCATACAACTGGATAAATTAAACTTGGATTATACTGCAGTTGAGTTTGATATAGTTTTGCTGCTGTTAAACGCTGTCCTTCTTTACTTCAATTAATCAAGAAATTTCTCTGTTTATGGATTCTTTGTTCACCATAGAGGCACACAAGAAAAACAAAGTTCTCTTCATGAATTCAATGTAACATGGGATGTGTAATTGATATAGAAATGGTCATTTTGGGGGTGAAGCATTCCTTTAAGCAGCTTAAGTTTGGAAAAATCATCTCATCCCACACTGTCTGACAGCGTCGTATATATTCTGTATCAGCTTGTTCCAAATCTCCACTGAAGATATATGATGTTTACTTTGAGTGAAATATTCAAACTGCAGACTGCATGTTTTTGATGACTGCACCATTCCATCAAATGGAAATATTCTAGATATCTTGGGAATCATTTTATGCACATTCCCCCCAAAATCACCCCAAAAATTTGGTCTGCTTGGAAACATGGGATGTTCACTAGAATTAAAAAATAAAGGCTGTGTGGGTATGAGTAATGTCTGGCTGCACAGCTTGAGCTTGTAATGACAGACCCTCCGGCAGGTTTTCGTCAACATATCAAGAATGTTTGTTTATGCTATGTATTTATGTTAAAAAGAAAATATCTGTTGAATATTTAAACTCTCAGAATCTGCTTCAGATCCTGTCGTTTAGTTTAGTATTTTCTACTCCTGTGTCATGCCCAACATCTGGCCCATCGCCTGTGGGATTACAAGACTTATAATATCTAGTATTGTTGGGCTTTATTGGAATCCATTTTAACTAATTAAATCCAAGCTGAACAGCTGCTGTTGTTCACCTTCAGTAACATTTTACAGCCACCTTTCCATACTCTCTTTTGAATGTTTAAACACTGACAAAACAGTTTTAGGGTTCACTTCAAAAGTAATGGTACATGTTAAATGTCACTGATTTTTGAGTGGTCTGACTTGCACATGATTTCAGGCTGGATATCTTCATGAGAAACTGTTGGCCACTCCACAGTTTGCTCGCTTACAATGCTAGGTGTAGGAGTAACCCTAAAATGAGCTGTTCTGGCTGTTAGGATTGGTCAAAATGTCCTAAAATGTCCTAAAATGTCAAGACCAGTGGGCTGTAACAAGTCAGTCCTCATAAGTATTCCAAAGCCATATCACATTCTACACACACACACGCATGCATGTGATCTAACATTGAGTCACCATGTCCTGCACACAGAGGGTGTGAAAGACACCACACTCACTCTGCATGTGAGGATCTCTCTTTCTCTCACACACACACGCACACACCAAGAGAATACACAGAGGCAATTAGTAGTGGCATTGCTGTGGCTGCCAATGTTCTGAACTCAGCCTGTTTGCCCTGACAGCCAAGCAGATCATCTGTTCACATTCTGGCTTCATGTGACCCGCGTGTGTGTGTGTGTGTGTGTGTGTGTGTGTGTGTGTGTGTGTGTGTGTAGAAGAGTTCAAGGTATTATATGCGTCTGCATGTAATGTTTTTGTTACCCTCGCTTCTTTCCTCTCTGTGTGAGGTGTGTTTTAATGTGTGTTTGACAAAGATCTTCATGAATGACCATTTCGCCGCTTCCTGGATGGACAGTGTGGATGTGAGAGTGAGAGAAGAAGGTGACATGGAGTCAAGCTCATCATGTGCCTTAAAGAAAGACAAGTGAGAGGCAGGTGTGGTGTGTGAAAGGGAGGAGGATCAAGAAGGAGATCCAGTGAAAAAGATGGAGAGATTACAGAATGAAATATCGAGAACAAAAGGTGGAAGGGTCAAGCACACAAAGAGGAAAATATTAGAGATGCATGAGAAAGGGGTAGCACCAAGTCAGAGTGTGAACAATGATGGTCGGATGCGAGTAAGGGTGAGCGATAATTGTGTGTGAGCGTGAGGCGAGAAAATGAAAGGTGAGGATGTGCAGGACTGAGCGAAATGCCACAAGAAATATGTGAGGAACTGAAATAAATCTGTAATGAATATCAAGACATAGCAAAGGAAATAAAAACAAATGGAGCAAACACAGATGATAGAAACATGGCAACCAACCATTTAAACATATACTGTGTATCTGCAGGTTTTCGAAAATTAAACATTAGTGATATGTACCTGAAATGGTAATCTGTCAGTACCTGCTTATATCAGTGTGTTGGCTAGAGCTTAACACTTTGAGGGCAATATCAGATATCTCTGAACAATACTGTGATTTAAATTGTAATTATTTTCTATAATTGTGGCCTAAATGAAATGTTAAAAAAGATGTTTTGTAAGAAGTGAATCATAAATCATCCTTAGGTCTTTTATGAACAGAGAGACACAGCCCTCCCTAATTATTTTTCACACATCAAAGTTTTTTCCCTCAATGACACTGGCATGCATACTAACCGAATCAAACCAGTGTTTTTAGATCTCGCCAACTCACAGATTTAATGTTAATTAACAGCCCAGTAAATTTGCAGCTGACAGTCACCATTATAGCAGATGAAATCAACTGTCACTTGCTACAGCTTGTTAAGACACTGTTCATTATGTGAGTTTTGCAAATGACACTTTTTCAAATTTCAATTTCCATATTAATCATTCAGCTCGAGTTCTGGCCTAACAAGAAATATGTCAATCGTTAATTTATATATGGTGTATCTGTATGTATGAATGTGTATGCTCTCTCTTTCTTTGTAACAGGGCTTATGTGTCAGTCTTTCTTGTTATAGGATTTTTGTAAGTATTCGGATGGCATAAATGTTTATCTTATTAACAGTAATTAGGTCTCTGCTGTGCTGGCATTCTTCAAGGTACCTCTTGATGAAATTAAGTACGAACCACGGAAATAGAATGAGAGTAGCACAAACACTCACAATCAAATCAATGTAGCAGGATGGTCAGAGCAGTGGCCATTTTATGTGTACCACTGCCATTGCAACTGTTGCAGCAAGCGAGCTTTCGTATGAATTTCCATATAAACAAATCGACTTGTAGCAAGTTGTGAACTCACTGAGGTTAGGCTGAGCATTAATGATCAAATAAACAGTTAAGTAGTACTTTTAAAATAATAAAATAAACAGTCCATTTCCTTTAAAAATATTACCGTAACTCTCGGTTAATTTTGTTGACAATAACTGCAAGTTTGTTGAAACACAATATACTTAAGCTGCCCCCGAAGGAGTGAGAGCTGCTGCTGAGTGGAGCTGAGAGACAGCTGGAATAAACAGCGTGCATATATCAACAGATTTTCACATTTAAATTGGTTAATTAAGTTTTTTTTTCCCAACCAAACCAGATATTTAGTTTTTTGGAACAATGGACTAATTAGATGACTCATAAGACTAACCAAGATGTTTTTCTTGAGTTTCAGTTTGTTGTTTCTGCCAATTTTGAATAAAGTGTCTTTGTTAACAAGACAATTAAGCTACCATTAGTTTTAGTTTGGTGAAAGAGAGAAACTTGGGTTGGTGTGTGGTTGTTTTTTACTGTTAAGTTAAAAAAAATGGGGCCAAAATGGCATTCACAAACTAATAAATGTGATACAATTTACAGTCCTGTGTGTCGTCACCATAACAACTATGATCGCCATTTTTTTTGTACTAATCAAATGATCACAGCAAATACTTCAACGTCCTTTCGCTACTATTGGTAGGCCTAAAAATTACCTCTCTGGCACTTTCAACAAAAATATATAATCTTCACAAAGTTATAATTTATCTTTGTTAACACGTACTAACCTGACCCCCACCTGACATCGAGGTCACTGCTACAAAATTCTAATAGCACAAATTAGAAGGCATAGAGCATAAAATCAGCATGCACCGTCACGTTTAAATTTGAGATCAGGTATCAAAATTAACTGAATGATTTGCTCTTTCATATTACACACACAGAGGTGCAATTACACCTCCTCATCTTGTTAATCTGTTAACTATAATCTCAGTGTTCCAAATGATCTGGCAGCCTTCAAATGTAAGACTTTGGTTTCCATTTAGATTTACCAAAAATTGGAATAAAAAGCCCCCACACTGGCATAACTACGCCAAATATGTAGTTTGAGCTCATTTACAGCTACTGAATGTGAAGCAGCAAATTGACATGAGGTTCTTCCCCCCCAGTAATCGCTCAGGTAGCAGTAAGGGGTTGAGCTGTAACCTAGAGTGTGATTATCATAAGGCAAACACCTGCATGAACAGAAATGCATTGTAATTTCAGAGATAACTATTCATGCTTCAACACAACATGAATGTTTATATAGCTGAAATCTATATATCACTTGACAGACAAACTCCTTCAGCCAATCAGCGTAACAAAACATTGAGAAACATTTTCTTCATCACCAATGGAGCCAGTTGATGAATGAAGTTTTTGCCAAATCCAGTCCAAAGAATGGTGAAAAACATCTTTTCCTCTGAGAAACTCCACAAATCCATACTCTTGTTTTTGTTTAATTGTTGTTATTGACTTTATTTCTGCAATAACTTCGGTTATTGTTGTGTTTACTCTACTAACATCGGAGTTAGTGCTTATTGCTTCATGAGCCGCCGTTACTGATCTGTACATTGCGGCCTGCATTTATAGTCATCAACTTTAACTGACTGGCTGCTTACATTGTCAACTTCGGTGCGGATCCCAGATTGGCCCCGAATGGATTTTAATTTCTGGAAAGTGTTTGGAGAGACTGATACAGAGAGCGACCAGAATGTTGAGCTCACGTTATCAGGATGCTTTTACAGGCTACTAAAACAGTCAGTAAATACTTCTCAGAAATCTTGAATCCTATTCTTTTGAGAAGAAAAAAATTATACAAGGCACTAAGTACCTCTGCATAAACGAGAGCTGTATAAATGAGGTCTGAGTGAGTCAGTGCCAGCTGCCAAATAGCCCTCTGCCAGCAACAAACTGAAACATGGCCTCACCTCCGGCCCACGGACTACAAGACCACCTGGGTCGACAGAACACGAGCATGACCCTGAAACATGACCGCAGCCCGGTGCGAGGAATCATCATCAACACAGGCAAACAAACTCAGCTGCTCTCCCAAATGTTGGCTATAAATACCACAAGATCCTTAGCATTCTGCACCGCGGCAAACCGAGAGTGTCAAGGATCAATAATTTATGCAAGCGAGAGAAAGTTGTCAGATCCAACAATGCCTACAGACAGAGCCGGAGCGTACGGCTTGTTTACAGAGCCATTTCAGAGCAGGATGCCATTGATTAATCAGCACTTGACAGTCATGTTGAAGAGGAGAGATTTTTTTTTTTTTTTTTGTCGAACAGGCGAAATCATTTTAGGATTGAAACAAGTGTATTTTTATAACAGTATCTTTAAAAGAGTAGGAGACAGACAGACAGGGAGAGACACAGAGACTATTTGTGAATTTTGCAGCAACTCTAGAGTCGTGATGAATTGTAGGGTGACTGCCAACAGCAGTGGCATGTCTTCACACAGTGTTTTCTGTTGCGATTCTTTATGCAGAATCCTGGATAGCCATCAGATGGATGTCTATGCTGTGCACACTGAACAGCCAGGGCGCTAATGGCTGCTGCTTTACACCCCTATTTTCTCAGTATGAGTATATTCTAGATGATCATATTATCAGATACATCTGCTTTGGACTTAAAGCCACTGTTATTCATTTTTTGACCACTTGAGAGCGGAGCAACATTCTGGAAACATCTGTAACTCCTTAATGCACGTTAGCTAATCTATGTCTGTTTGCACATTTGGCAGACAGAGCAACATTAGCAGTCATTTACAGTTGTATTTACTAATAGACAACTATCATTTTTGCTTGGGTTCAACTCTACCAAATCCTAGCTCTATAGCTGCTGGATACTTCACACAGTTCGCCAGCTAGTCACTACCTTTTTTTTTTTTTTTTCACTGTGGCTGGAAATCAGATGGATAAGAGCTGGTTTTGCAGGCTGGAAAACCAAAACAGTGATCTGACATAGGCTAAAAAAATCCTCAATTAAAGTTTCAGCATGTACTGTAGGATTTAGGGGGATTTATTGGCAGAAATGGAATATAATATAATAAACATGTTTACTTTAGTGTATGAGCACCTGAATAGGGACATTTGCGTTAGCAGTTAGCAGCCCCTCTACAACAAGCAGCGCTGGAAAAACACTGATTCTTTACTGTGAAAATGCTTAATTCCGTGTTCTTACCAATGTAAATCACCAGATTTATTTTGGAGAGGAAGAGACCTTTACAGATAATTTGGCTGCTGGTAAAAACCTCCTTCATGCCTGAATCTTAAGTCATCAGAGAATAAAGACGATTACACATTAGCAGGTGCTGGGCTAGCAGCCCATCTCCAGCATGTTAAACAGTATTAGAGAAACACTGATCTTTTTTTTTACATGAAACTGCTCTATTTAGTGTTTTACGAGTTTAAATCACCTGGTCTGTTTGTTTTAGAAATTGCAAGACCTCTGTGAATTATTCAGCTCCAAGTAAAAATCTGCTAACACCAATGAACACTGAAGGAATCCTAACCTGGGAGTTCACATTTGGCATATAGGAGAAGTTTGAGCTGGTTGCAATCTGCAATCCTCACCGCTGCATGCCACAAAATCCTACACACTGCTCCTCTTAATGATATTTGTATAAAAAAATAGTTAGTGCAGTTTCAACGCAAGCAACTTTTGAACAAAGAAAGAGCACAATCTTATAAGACTCACCCTTACTGATAGCCACAGCCCTATCGCAGTCTGGTGTGACCAGTGGCCTACCATGGCTAATAATGAGTCAGTTTCCAGACTTCATTTACTTGTGGCTCCATTCCAATTGCTCTCAGTAAGGTCACCTAATGATGATCTCTTTGAATTCAATGTGTCATTATGCTGTAATTGCTTCTTGCGGTCACTGTTTTTGCAATATTCACACTTTGGATAAATGTTTTCCTTCCTGTCTCACAACTTGTGCTTCACCTTTGGTGCAAAGTTAATTGCTTGTTCCTTTTGGGAATATATGGCTGAACGTTAACCCTTAAGCCTTGGAAATATTATATAAACATCGACTCCTTGGCAACGGAAAAACTCGTTGGATCATTCAAGCAGCACACACTGAAAATAACATATTTTTGTTTTAAAGTAATTCTGTTTGTTTGATACACCAGATGTTTTGGGAATTAAGAGGTGAAAACAGGCTCTGTACATGCACAGCGGTATATCCAGCTAAGCACCACCATTCTCTAATGTCATCCCCAAAGAGCTGCCCAGTATGACCACAGTCGTCTCTTGTTAGCCACAGGGAGCTGCCCACTTGCAGGCTTCCACCGCCTTCGCTGCTTAATCAAAATGAGGGTCGATTTGTAGAGTTCATGGGTGCTGCGCTCCCACGGCTCCCAGCCCCTGTTGGTTCAATTTAAAAATGAGTCGACGATACAGACTGTGGCTCATATTGGCCCAGAGAGCTGACACTGTAACAGACCTGAACTCTCTCCTCCTCCGCTCTGTGGCACAATGTTAGTGTGTGTGTCTGTATCTGTCTGTGTGTGTGTGTGTGTGTGTGTGTGTGTGTGTGTGTGTGTGTGTCCCTGGCCTCATACTGAGAAAGCAGCATCCATCACAACTCCCAGCCTCCACCGGAACCTCCGCTCAGGCTGAAGGATGATGGTAACGGTAGCTTAGCTTAGTCAGGATGAACAGACACACAAAATACACACACAGCCACACACACTGCTGGTACATATGGTTGATGTTGGTATTTTATTAAGAACGGGATGTGAGTCAGTCATCGTCGCCCACCTCAGATGCGATGGGTGGATGATTATGGAGCAGTTAAATTTATGACATAGTTATTGTAGGATTGATCAGTGCTATATCAGTTGCCTGCAGGAAGCCTCCAACATACACTGATGCTAATGTGACATTTAATCTGATTTAATGCAACTAGGCGTGATTATCATCATCAGTGCCGCTCCTATTTCCCAGGTTTCTGTGCTGATTTAACCGTTCCGTGATTGACACACATAGATATCTTGTTGTCTTTCACCAAGAATAACATTTTCAACAGACACACACCCACACACTTCCATTTTTACTTTGCCAAGCCAGCTGCATACATAATCAGTAAAACTCTGGCTGCAGGATGTTTTGATAGACAATCTTTCTGAAATCTCATACAGGTGAGTCAAAAGATTAAACGATGCCAATTATGCCTCCTAATCACATTATTGCCGCGAGATCTGGGACAGATAATGCATTATTCCTGACATTTTTACTAAAAACGCATACACGCTTGACCTGCAGTTTCTGTCGACAAACCAGATACAGCATGACTGTGGGTTAGTCAAGATTTATGAGCTTTGTCTAAAGAGCGCGGAAGGGGAGCTGCATCCATGTAGAGGGAACTGCTAGAGGGGCTTCCTGATCCTGTCATCCAGCCAGGAATCACTCCAGGTCAGCTGCTAACTGGATCCATTCATATCATTAAGTACAGGCAAGAGCCAGGCAGCATTTGCACACTTTAATGTTTTTTTCTCTCAGTGGTAACGCAGAAGAAAAGACACGTTTCATCACTAATTCAGGATCACGGTCTGGAACAAAAATTCTTCTCTGTGTATGCAGCCTTTATCTTTTCTTTATTTCTCTGATCCACAGTATTTATTGATTCTGAACATTTAATAGCACACACAAGCAATATATGAAGCCTATATTGTGAAACACTTACAAAGGAACTTTTTTCAGATACCTACTTCACACTGTGAAGTATTTACATTTTTAATTTACACCTGAACATGAGGTGAGACATTTGCAGCTTTACCAAGAGCCTAAAGCTCTGAACACATTATTTCTAGAGAACCATAGTGAAAGGATCAAAATGTGGATCTACTGAGCAATTTAAATTTAATTCTTGCTTTTATGCAATAATGAATAACAGCTGTAAATAAAGCTGCAGCTGAGGAATGGTAAATGGACCTGCATTTGTATAGCGCCTTTCTAGTCATCTAGTGACCACTCAAAGCGCTTTTTACACTACGAGTCACATTCACCCATTCACACACACATTCATACACCGGTGGCCGAGGCTACCATACAAGGTGCCACCCGCTATTCAGTTTTAACACACTCACACACCGATGGAACAGCCATCGGGAGCAATTTGGGATTCAGTATACTGCTCAAAGATACTTCGACATGCAGCCTGGAGGAGCCCGGGATTGAACCGCTGATCTTTTGATTGGTGGACGACCCGCTCTACCTCTGAGCCACAGCCGCCCAGGAAGCAAATTATATATTATTAATAGATAAAGCTTGTTTTTTGGGGTGAATCTATCCACTGTTAAGTCAATAAAATGGCAAAGAAATACGTGAAAATACTCTTCAAAAGTTATCAAAGCCTGAAGATATGAATTCTATTTTGTTTTGGTGAGAGATTATTCAATTTATAATTTACATAAAGCTGGTTTCACTTGATAAATGATTATATAGTATTTCACTGCTGGTAAGATGGTCTTTTTATAAAACTGGGCTGTCTATGCAGTGGAAAGGAAAGTACTTTTGACGTTGGTGCAACATGAGAAAACCATTTTCGTTTGTTAAAAATTACAAATTACACAAAAAAACTACTCAATTCAGTAACGTGAGTAAATGTAATTAGTTACTTTCCACCTCTGCACTTTAGGTATGGTGCCTCTGGAACCAAGAATAACCTTTCAGACATGGTACCTAGACCCTAGCGTTTCAACTGTAAACATAACCCTTAATTAAGGGCAGGGTTGTTGTTGGCTCCATCAGGCACCGGAGCCCACAGGAACAACACTCCACAACACCTTTTTTTTCTCTGTGTGAGCATTACAATATATATGCAGTTCACATAACCCGGACAAATTTATATATACATATAATATAGGGATGCTTGAAGATCCTCTCATTACTAAAAGTGTATGTCACCCAAGAGAGACAGTAAAAACTAATGGAATGCTCAAAGTTGTCACATTGAAGTGACATAAAAAAATGTTTGGAAATACGTTATTTGAACTCTGTTTTTAGCCTCATTGTAGCCTGTAGCTCTAACTGCCTCTCTGTGAACCGTGCTTACGTGTGCGCGCTTGCGCGAGACAGTGAGACATGGGCACCGCGTTCATGTGTGTTCACGTGCTTTCGCTGGTCTGACGCGCAAGCAACTTTTTATGGCGGGGCTTCAGGACACTTGGATCACTACGGACGAGACTCTGGGGGTTTTTTGGACCTAATTGTATTGCGGAGTTTTGCACAGCGGTGACCGGATCTTTGCTCTCAAACAACAAAAAAATGTGATGGCACAACAGTCTCCTTCAGTACATTATTCTATGCTTTCTTTTGATTTTCACATTGACTAGTCATCCTGTTTATTTGTCTTCTGATTAAATCGGAACCATTGAAACAAGTTGTAGGAAGCCTCTGCAAGTAATTGGTTGCTGGCAGACACTCTGTGCTGCAATAAAATGGTTAATCAGCAGTGCCGTGCACTGTAGAGCCGATGCGCTGCTGGTTCTGCCGGCCTGAATAGAATATAATGTCTACTGTTGTGTACAGCCTTATAGACTGAGCTGAGTAGTGATGCGCGGGTCGACCTGTAACCCGCGGGACCCGCAAATGGACCTGCGGGTCGGGCAGCAGTGATCGTCTGTTAAATCGGTCTGTAAATGATATTTTGTCATTATTATTATAATCTATTAATCTATAATCTATTACTGTCATGGCATCCGAAGGTACTGATGCATCGAGCAGGTGACAGTCCGCGGTCGTTTTCAAAACACACTTGTGTCACACACTCCAAAAGAAATTTATTGTACAAAACGGGGGAAACAAACGTTGACAAAAACGGTTCCATAATTCATATTAAATTCAAAAGATAACGAAAAAACAGCTACAAGTTAGAGGGAATAGTGATAAAGTGGTAAAACTTGGCATTGATCCACAGCCTCAGACAGAAGCGCTCAAGCGTGCTGTGCACACAAGCTCAGTTGGTAGGCGATACTTTATTTTCACATTTTTAACAATGCAATTTAAAAGTTTTGATTTTTATTGATAACCTACATTTACCAACAACAAAAGACTACATTTAGCACCAAAAAAATATGTAAAAAAAAAAAAAAAAAGTAAATAAAAAAACGAATATCGAATACCAAATTTTCAGAACGAATACCTACCCATAGAAACGAAAATTCAAATATCCGAATATTTGGGTACAGCCCTAGTGAGTAGATAATGGCTGAATTTTCATTTTTGGGTGCACTATCGCTTTAGAGCTTCACTAATCAATACTTATTATACTGACAAGGGATCAAATGACAATGTGTGATATGATCATGATGAAGCCACAGAAAATCATCAGCAGACTCTGTGGTTCCCCCAGCTCTGCAGAGCATTTTTGCCTCTTTGAGCTTATTGTTTTGGTTTTCTGTCCCACAAACTCTGCTCCCATCAACCTTGTTTTGCTGTTTTTGGTAACAAAGTTTTGATAAACCCACTGTACACTACCTGCCAACCTCAGAACAGACAGACAGACAAAGTCAGTAATGAGCTGGACAAGAAAGACATTTACTTTAGTCAGATCTACCACAACCGAGAAAAGGAGAGGGAATTCTGTATTAAGCGGACAGAGACACAGCTCCAAATGAATGTTAATCTTGTGTGTGCTGGATGTGTAAATAAATTACTGTGTGCCAGCTATAACTTCATAAGATGCTAATATGTCAGATGTTGTATTTTCAGCTTGTTCTACTACTCTAAGTGGCCAAAAAAGCATACAGAAATCCCTTCATGCAGCTTTAAATGACAGATGATTAGCAAAGGTGATCCTGCATGGACACACTGATAGCAGGAGTTTATTTTTTCTTCAAGAGAGAAATGAGTACAAAAGCAGCTACAACGCTTGCGGTGTAGATTTGCTTTCAGTGAAAAAGGGAACACCAGGCGCCCTTTTGTCACAGCTCTAGCTGTTTTAGCACTTAGGGTTTAGTCAGTACTTTAAGTTGTGTAGGTGACAAGATGTCTTACCCCGGGGCCTTGAGGAGATTGTGGAGGGGAAGCTGGTGTAATATATTTCTGAGCTGAAAAACACAAGCAAAACAAAAGAAGATTTAGATGAAAAACAAACTGTATATCCACCTTGTAAAGTGTAAACTAACAAATAAGCATGAACTACATGTAATGTTTATCCCCTTTATGTGTTCTTGTTGTTGTCTACATCTGCACATCACTTGGCAATGTGCAAACAGCTCAGTTCAGTGTTTAACAAGCTCAATTATCAACATGCTTCCCTAAGCTCTGACTACCTGCCAGCACTGTTAATTGTACATTGTGCTTAGACATTTAATGGAATATCAGCTTGTGAGAGGGAATGGAAGTTGACAGCATGATGTCATTTTTGCAGACTGCTTTCTTGTTGATTGGATTTGCACTCAGGTGGCTTCCTGAGGTATGAAGAATATATGGTGACAATGTGTACTGCATAACTTCAGCACAGTAAATAACTCCACTCAGCGCTGGGATACCAAACGTACTTACAATCAGTGATGAATCTATCCAATTTCACACAGATCAGGAGGCAGAGTTGGATTTAGATGTCATACTGAGTTTAAAGTCTAACAATGCTTCCTGAGGTTTTTGGTTGGTCGCCATGGTAATACTGAAATGAAAGGCTTTCCGGCATCTCTTTGTCCTCCTCTCCCACTCTTTCTCGCTCTCTGTGCTGGGCTTGACTGGCCTTTTGGAAATTGCTTCAGTTGCCTGGGGTGTCTTACTGTAGCTCCCATCTGCTCAGACTACATGCACACAGAGTGGACACAGAGCAGAACGGTCTGGCTCTATGTCACAAAATGGGCTCTGGCATTCCCCCCTCCTCAACCCCCAGGCAGCCATTTTGTTTTTAGGGCTTTCCGTTTCCTCCCTGTTTTATGTCTCCGATGGAGAATGTGTTTCACCTCATTAGCTGGACTGACACGCAATTGGCTGTTAATTCATGATCAATGAGAGGCCTTCCTGACAGCTGGGCAAACTAGCAGATGTACAAGAGATGGATACAAGCACCTATATGTGCACAAGACACCGGGGATTGAGGAAGAATGTATTTAAATATGGAAAAACGATGCATCATTAAAATTCACTGATGAGCATCTGTGTCAAAACAGCAAGATTGCCTCCATATTTTACCCCTCCCAGTTTATCATTAAAGCAGCAAGTGTTGTGTGATGGTCATGTAAACAGCCATGGGTGCTGTAGCTAAATTTTACATTAATGAAAATGTATGGACTCCATCCTCATGGCGGTGTCCATCATGACTAACTTAGAGGTTTCACATTTTTACAATGCCATGCACTAACTCTCCTGTCATTTCAGATTCTGTGTTCCAGTCATACACCATCACCTCCCCTGCCCACCTGCACACCTGTTCTCACTTGCCCATCAGCCCAGTTACATATTTATCGCCCCACTTCCATACATTCCCTGCCACATCATCTACTGTCCTTCTGCCTCAGGCTGCATTCATACCAAATCAGGTGTTGCGGTGTTTAGCTGCAGGGTTGTGCAGTGGTGTGGGAGTGTCCCTTAAATGGCCCATTTGTGGGAAAGTGGAGGAAGAGACCACCTGAGAAAATCAATCTCACCATCTCTGCAACTGAGTATCTGTCTTTGGTAAGTTTGTTTATGTTTGCTTAAAAGCTCTGTAGAATTCCTTTGATTATCGTTACTGTAGCATCTTTACTGCCACAAAACACATGCGCACAAACAAACAAAGCAAGTTCTCTCCTTTGTAGGATAGTACACATGAGCTTGGGTTGCATTTCTCTAAAATCTGATTCTGTTTCAACTCTTTCAACCCCTGCGGCCCCACCACCACAGCCTAGACAAACTACCCACATTCAAATGAATGCAAGTTCTGGCCATTTTGTGGCAGCGCCTGATTTAGTGTGAATGCAGCATTAGCGTTCTAGCTATTTTCTCTGCCTGCCTGAGTTGTACCTGTTATGACCCCCAGCCTGCCTTTTGAACGCTCTCCAGCCTGATCTACTTACTGCCTCATTTTCCCTGCCAGCCTGGTTTTGACTTCTATTGTAACATACTGGTGTCAGAGAAATGCTTTTGGGTTCAAACCTGTTTTTCCTGAGCCTTTTCAAGAGGTTATGTGTGGCTTGTTTCTTTCTATCAAATAACTGATTCAAAGGTTGAAAAGTGCTGTGAGCTTTCCACATTAATAGACATACATGCATAAGGTTTGACTATCGAGGCTGTCACAAAATATTTACACAATGAGATTTTTGATTGCTAACTGGGTTAAGTAGAAGATTTAAATTATTGGTTGGAGACCCCTCAGCTGACGGAGGTTCTTCAAGTAGAGCAATCCTATTTATATGTTTGTGGAGGGATGTCGTTTTGGTCCCCAGATTGAGCTGCAGAGAGAGCACTCATCACCTTCACACTGCTCTCCAGTACAGGCAGCTGCAGACCCAGAACCAGGGTGACTCTGAGTGAGACAAAGGCAACAGCCCGGAGGCTTTGCCTGAGTATCTTCTGCCTCTTGATTAGATGTGGTGAATTTACAGCTCAATGAAACACAAAATACAGTCTGTAGCTTTTTATAATAGTGTTGTTGAACATTTCAGATCTGGTGTTAGCGTAGTTAGCATGCATTAGCTCAGGGGGCTAACCTTGACTTGTTTACTATATTAGGTGAACATCTCTTGCCGGATTTGTTTAACATAATTCTGAGTCATGTGTAGTCCTAATATATAGTCATCAGTAATGCGGATATAATGATTACATTTCACTAGAATTGTATTTTATATGACTTCATGTGACAAATAAATTCATAGATTGACTTGGTGGGTAAAGGCAAATAAAAGAACAGCCGGAACAGTCTGATGAGATCAGAAAATCACATCACTTCACTGTAATGCAGCCTATAAAACCAGGATAAGACAACACTTATATTTCTACATTTAAAATCTAAGACAATATCTAATCTATTATCATTATATTGATATAATATTCATGTACTGCCTAGCCCTACTACAGACTGGCTATAAATGTCATATTTGTCTAAATAAGCTGTCTACAATAGAACGCAGCACACATACTGGCATATCCATACGCCCACACACACAAAAACAAAGTCAAGGATGATTAAGGCGCTGAAATCAAAGAATGACAGAGATTCATGATACCATTCTCTTCTGAACACTAGCCCAAATCATTCAGGCTTCTTTGGCGATCCTCTGAGGACACTTGAACACTGATTAAAATGTCATTAATAGACTTTTCCAAAAGCCTTCTCCACACGCCCATGAAGTAGGCCCTGATCAACGCTATTCTTCTCTCCCAAGATAAGTTAACAGCATCATTAGTGGGGAAATCATCGAGTATACGACCGGGGTCCACTCAAGTTCTTTCTGCTGTCATGGGGATTGAGTGGCTGTGTGTAGTGTTTACTACACTTTTAATCAATTCACTGACAGACACACAGCAAATCAGCAGTTTGGGCTTCAGTAAGAGATGCAGACAGTGGCACATCATTTATCTTTGGCTGTGAGCGGGATGTGGAATATTTAATAAGAACTTTGTTTCAGTGGGAGGCCTCTTTAAAGCTTGGGGTTCAGGAGTTATTTTTGGAAGGATATCGTGGAACGGTCATGCCTAATTGGGAGCGATGGAATAAAAATGCTTCTGTTAGAGAAATTCAGTAGCATACGCTGATAACCCCCTTAAAATCTGAAGGGGGAAAAAAAGCAGAGACTTGGTTCAGGTTTATTTTCACATTCTTAATCACTGCACTTATAGAAAGCAAAGAACAGCCAATATGCGTAGTGACACAAGTGGCTGCTACAAAAATGTATTTGAAATGCACACTAAAGCTGTTCTGCTACAGTGATCTCACTTAAATGGATAAACAGTATGCCATTGTCACTGGGAGTCTTGTAATTGAGTCCAACGAGGTACATTTCTTTAGAAACTTTGTGATTTACCGGCACAACGATAAACAAAGTTTAAGGAAGCACAGAGAATGCAGAGAATCAAAGTTGGTTATAAAGGTTAGAAAAATTGTGGGGAGTCAGACTTTAGAATACAATCAATACATCAAAACATTATAATTATGTACACTTACACTCAGGGGAAGTGGGGTTTGTCGCACAAAGCAGGATTATGACTTCAGCCGGATGAGTAACACACAAAACCCTCTCAAATCTGGATTTCCAAGGTTTCTTTTCATTCCAGATACTAAAACAAGATTCTGCCAAGACCTCTGTAAGCCTGAGGGAACAGTGGCCTTTCTTTGTGGGATTACAGCAACAGTAACCACTGGTTTCTACTGTGTCAAAAGATGGATAATCATACAAAATGTTAAATGGCCCAAAACCCACTGCAGTTCATCACTGGATTACAGGGTGGTTTATGGGGGTGGGGGGAATCGATTCAGTCTAGTCTTGATGATAATATTGTATTGATACACAGATGCTAGGTATCAATCTTTTTATTACATATATTTTTTATGTTGCAAATACAAATTAAACTTTTGGCAGCCTACTGGAATAATACGATCAATTATCTTTTCAGTCTACCAGATACATTTTGCTACAATAAAAATTACTGAAGTGAGATGAACAGACTGAAAACTTTATCTTTTAATATAACAGATGTTGACAAAGTTTTCTTTTGGGGACATAATTTGCAGTTGAAAAATTGTAATAGATTGCAATATCTGTTATTGCAGTATTCAGCATATGTGGGAGATCTGGTGATTGCCACTCCTCGTGGTTTAATGAATAACCGTGAAAATCTAAATACAGGTTGTAAATGAGCAAGAATTCCCAAGGCTAAGAATTCAACCCTATGTTTAAACTGTAAAAATATTTGCTGCCACTTTTTTATTTCATTACATAATCTGAGAGGAAATATCATGCTTTACATGCTTAATTATTTGCTTTTCACCAAGAGGCAGAAACAGAATGAGCAAAATAAGGACTTAAAATATATTAGTTACGTGTGATATTCTGTCAAGTTTATGCTCATGTTTGCGTCCACTTCCTGTTTTATATTCAAATGTGTTCTCGTTGTGTTTAGTGTTTCTTTTACTTCCTGAGTTTTCCCGCCTTTGTCAATCACCTCATGTGTTTCACCTGTGTCTTGTTCCACTCACCTGTGTTAGTAATGAACTCTTATGTATTTAAAGCCCAGTGTTTCCCCCATTCAGTTACCAGAGTGTCATTGTTGCCCCAGTGTGTTCATTTCCTCATGTTTGATTCCTTGGTTTGTAAAACACTAAATAAATCTGGGGATCACATAAGTGAGTAATCTGAAGGGGTCATGAATGTGTATGCTGCATTAGCAGTCCTGTTGTGGCATTTCACTTAAAACCACAAAAGTAAACTTCACAGTGGCGTAAGAGAAAAAAGCTAGGGGATCATCTAAGTAAAGGGATTCATCCTCTGGGATACATGAATATCTGTTCAACATTTTGTGCCAACTTGCCCAGTAGATGCAGATATTACATAGAATAAATTAAAACTCTGACCTGCTGGCGGCAAAGCTGGAGGATAACCAAAGTAATTGGGATTAATCCTCTGGACATCATGAATGTTTATACAAAATTTCCTGGCAAACCACCCAGTGGCTGTTGAGATATTTCAGTCTGAACCAAAGTAGTGGACCAACTGACACGCCAACACTGCCATTTCTAGAGCCAAAGACTTGAATAGGATACTGAATAATTTTGGTACTAATACGAGCTATCACTGACTAAAAATGAAAATAACTAGAACATCTATTCGTATTCACCTTTAAAGACACAATTTAGTGAGTATCTAAAGAGTGAAAGTACTATGTTTAGGCCAAAGTTCCTCTCTCAGGGCAGACATGAGCATGAAGACGCAAAGTCAGTCCTGTTCAAGATCAAGAGGCCCTAATGGACTGCCAAAGTCTTCTCCAAGCACTTTGAGTTTATCCTTTTATTCCCCTCAGACCCCAATCATGAAGCGTTCTAATCATGCAGAGAGCAGGTGGTGCAATTGAGATAACACTGCAGAGGTGGGGGCTGCATCATATGCAGAGGACAGGCTGTGTTTGGTGCTTGCTGCTTAGAACTTTGGCTGATTACACCTGGGTGTTGCCGCACACTTGAGGTGCGCCCAGAAAACAATTTGCAGAAACAGACCACACACTTTCCGTTCCAATGAAGAAGAAAGGGAAACAAAACTGTGGGTCCTTTTTAAGCAGTAAAAAGCCTCTTACATCCTTCTTGGAGGAAAACTCTTACATTAGCGTGCTCCTATTCCTTTCCAAGTAATTAATTTATGTACTTAAAAAGCTATTATGGATTACATGATTTACCCTGTGAAGGTGATGAAGGTGATTTTCTCTGACGTGACACATCCTCCCGCTTTGTCTTCAGAGATGCCTTTGGGCTCGATGCCTTCCTTTCCAGACTGGACGACAGCCGAAACGTTATGGTATCCTTCGCCTGAGTGAGAGGAGAAAGTTTCACACATTTCAGTAACACAAAAAAAAAGCTGTTGGAGAATTAACAGTTCACATTGTGCAATGAAGGACACAACTGGAATGAATGGGATAGCAGACAGAAGAGGGAGATATGTGTCGGTGACGTGTAGTTATTTTCAACTATCTGAGCTGTGTGAAAATTCACAGCTAAAGTGTGAAAAGTTAAGTCATCACAAGATGACGACTTTTGCACCCTTTGAAATGCTTGATACCGTCACTAAAAAGATCTGACTTGCAGACAATTATTTTCCTACAAGTGTGCTGTAAACTGTGATGATGATTTACGGTGCAGAACTTTAAAGGATGATGTAATCTGACCTTGTGCTGTATAAGGGCGTACCAATGGAGACAGCTTATCTTAATGCACCACATAATGCCCAAAAAACAATTTAGGTAATGTGAAAGTTTTTGTCTTATGGGAAACATCTGTGTGAGTGATGAAAATAGCACCTTGTCTTAACACCTTTCAATGCATTCTTTACATTTTGTTCCTTCGACAAAGACATGTCTCGGTGCTATTGTGCTACCTGAGCTGTGCCTGGAGCTGTGAGTGGCGCAGGGCTCTGAGTTTTGGCAGACATCTCTGTGCTGTAGACCATGACTCCGTGAGGGTTTGGCTTTGCACCTCCTTGCAAAACAAGCTGTATCTCTTCCCCCTTCCAGTCAGCTGGCTCCTGGAAGGGGCACCAAATCCCCCAACGAAGGCACTGCAAGAAGGCCGCTCGGGATGTGGAGGTGGCAGACAGCTGCGTGATGGAAAGAAGACACAAGATCACAGGGCGTTCAGACCCTGACGTGATTATTACTGATTTCATATACGGAAACAACCTTGATTAACCTTTCTATAACTCCACAGAGAAATAATAATATTTAAAGTAGCACACAAGTCTTAGTAGTACTTGATTTTTGCTTTCAAATATGCCCTACAATTCTGTTCCAGTAAACCCACGGTCAAATACTTACATTTTTCATTAGGTTGAATGCGCAAGCATGGATTTAGGAGACTATTTGACTGAATGTGTTTAGTTTTTTTTAATCTAAAAGAAATGTACAACTAGTAATGCAGCAAATCAATGACATACTGCCACTCTAAACATGTGCAAATAAAAATACAGAAAAAAAACACTTTTGTCACCATGGTCACAATATAGAGCCTGGAGTGTGTCAATAATGATCACAGTGTTTAACTAGACACCATCTTGCAGTGGGATCACTTCAGCAATACAGTGGTTCACAACTTAAAATGAATGTCGACGAGAGTCATAAATTGGGAGACCAATAGTTCTTTCCCTACTTTCAACCCCCCCTTTTTCTTGCGCCTTTGCTCATCCATCAAACTATCAACACATCTGTGAAGTTTCATGGCTGCATCTCACGCAGTTGTAATATTATCATGTTGGCAAAATCTGTCCACAGAGAGACCCAAACAACTGCCAAAGTACTCAATCCTACAACAATAGGTGCCACCAGGGCCATGTTTGACACTAACACACAAACTCACAGACTCACAAAGTAAAAGCAATACCAGTCGTATGCTGGTAAACATAGGCACTTAACACATTATTCAATTTAATCTAGAGGAACATCAGAAACTGATTATGCATCAATAAACTCAAAATAAAATATCTATTAAATCTCATTGAGTATTTCAGTTCATGATTTTATTTCCTCTATCACAAAATTAATCATAAAAAGCTTTCAAACTTGACTTTATAGTTCTACTTTTGTTATTCTGCTGTCCTATCATATTCAATTTCACATTTGACCGCTCACTGAATTCCCCCTACAAACAGTGATTGTTAAATCATAGCAACTGTAACTAGGCGCCGCAGGTCTGTCGGGCTTTGGATTCCTCCATATGCTGAAGTAAAGTGCATGGGGCTGTAGTGAGGAGATACTCAGTCTTTTTTAATTGCACAGATTTGTTTGCTATTTCTGAATAGCAGACCATTGCTATGGATGCAGTTTTGATCATAGGCTCTAGTGGAAGCAAAGAAATCATTCTTAAATCAACAAATTATTGAAATCATTGAAAAAGATCAGGTTTACAACAATATTTGGTTTATTTCACCATAATGACCAGCTAGGTGTACATCATTCCTTACTTATTGCTTTTCCAAAATCAAAAAAACAAGACCAAGGAATGATTTAAAAAGTGACATAAGCCACTCCTGTTAGTATGCCTGTTTAATTAGTTACCTGCGGTAACTAATTAAACAGGCATACTAACAGGAGTGGCGGAAGTTTATCGAGGCGGAAGTTTAGAGTGATCTAGGTGTCTCTGTTCTTTCCAAAGACGCATCTATATATGACTGTGTACACACACCTTATTATGCAGTCTCCATATCATGATGGCTTTAATTAAAAATTAGCTGTCATTCTTGCATGCTGTGTGCCATATAAAAATGCACGTCCAACCTACAGAGCAGCAGCAAGAACTCAGATTGTACAACTGACTTGTGTTGGCAGGAGTCGTGTGTCGGCAGTGGCACACTCCAGGTTTCATACCAGAAACCCTAAAAATGTTAATTTGAGAATTTTGTGTGAAACATAATGAACATATGGAACGACAATGGGAGAGCTGCTGCAGGGTGGATTTGAGAAGTTTCTATCCTTCCAAGTATTTGTTATACAACAGAAACACTAGATTTACTTTTCCTTTAAGCAGTTACTTTTTCCATACCATCCCATTCATACTGAAACACGGGTGGAGCCATGCAGCATCAGGGAGTCTGATGACAGTTGTTCACAGCATGGAACAGCAGCAGTTTGCAACCCGATGAAAAACTTCCATTAGATTAGTAGTTACTGCATTTCCGGGGTTTAGTCAGACATTGTTACAATTAAAGTTAAAGTGCAAAGAAACTATATATAACTGGTGTGAAAACTTAATTTTGAAAGCAATATGAAAACAGGTCACATTTTCTACAAAGCTTTGATACTTATGTACTGCAGTGAGTGCTTTTTACCACCGCCTATAATTCTATATAGTGGTCAATGCATTAGGGGCACTCAAAGAGTCAAACATACAGTTTAGGAGCAGTTTGTAGTGTCTAAACATGATTTACAATCAGTCCCACTGCACCTCTTCTCCAGCCATCCCAGGAAAAGTAAAAAAAGCATTTTGTTTTAAATGATCCACAGGGGATTTGGAGGTTTTGCTGAATCGATTAATAAGCTGGTCAGCCTCAGACAATTGTAATCAATCATAGACGGGAAGGTATGGAATACACAACGAGCTGGCAAGTCCACATCGTTCCGAGACAAAGTAGAGCATATAGTGGTTCAGTCAATGCGTACATTTCCCCTGAGCACATTTTTTACATGTAACACCATAATCCAATACTATAGGCCATCATTCATTTACGTACTGCCTTTATTCTAAATGTCATGCAGTGCCTGTTGTGGTGGTAGTATGGAAAACAGGAACTGCCTGCTTTAGTCTTGAAGGAGATTCTGTTAACCGAGATGTTCTTTCAGTGCAATTAAAGCATGATGTCAGTAATTCAACTACTTACATAATAATTCTTTTTTCATTGTCACCTTTATTTGATAGATGAAAGTGTAAAGGCACGAAAATATTTCTAAAGGGCTCTTGAAAGGGTTTATGACAACTGAAAATATGATGAAATTCTTACTGAATTCTTCAAATTCTTAGTCTGACTCACATTTAAATATGGCAAGATATAGCCTTGAGATGCAGTACTTTATGGTCTGTCCAGGTATGCGATAACTGCAGTGGCAATACTAACAGCCAAGAGGAGTAGAGCCTCTTTCCCCCAAATTCACACCAGACTTGAAACTTCAAGCTCTGTAACCGTCATTGTCCTCAGAACCAACTGTCCCTTTCAGCAGCAGTCTGAGCAGCTGAAAGGACAGTGGATAGAAAATGCAGTCTCCACTTGGCTAAATAATATAAAAAATGAAATGGACAAAAACATATTTCCACAAGGAATATGCAAGATGAAAAAGTTGTTTTTCTTTATTGATTCATTCATTCTATTTCTCCCTGTCACCACAGCTCTATATGCCCAAAGAAAGTGGACTGTTCGTAGTGACATACAGTAGTTCACTGGCTTTGAAAAACTGGAGTTATGTGTGATATCACATGCAACATTCATAGCTAATTTGGTGAGGACCAAGAGACTGAATAAACATTGCACACAGACATCATCAGCTGCCTGTGAAGATCAAAACTAATCACAGAGGTTAAAGTCTTTAACTAGGAGCCAGTGGACAGCAGGAGGTCATCCACAGCCATCGCTGAAGACGATCTTTGAACAAATGGGTAATAGTCTCCCCTCCATGTATGACCGCCTATTATAAAATAACCAGTGTTCCTTTTTAGGTCATGTGACAACTGAGCTATCTTCATTAAACTCACTAAACTCCATTTACGCAGGTCAACAGTTGAAACCTCCAGTTATGATTTTCTTTTTAAGTAGTTCACATCTTCACAACATACAGATGGTAGATTTATGGCTTTGAGCAGCTGTCAACAGAGATAACATTTCTCTTGGCACACAAAACAATAAAGGAGATCCAGAGCATTAAAAAGAGAGATGATGTGGACTGATTCATGTGAAGCACAGTGTTAGTTCAGGCACAGCCCTGAAGTCACGCTTATATTGTATTGATTGGCATCAGCTGTTTGCAGTGTGCCCCTGGGCTCATTCACTATGAATCCAGTAACATCCAATCACACTGATGCAGATCCATACAGCACAGAACAATATAACCTTACACATACTACTGTACCTCTGATGATCAGAGTATGTAGTATTACAGGGTTGTTGTTATAAAAGATTTGTTATCTGTGGCTTTTAGCCTCATAGATATGGGTTAGACAGGACCTGCCACACCTACTTTTAGGTTCAGGCTGTTTGTATATTCAACGTTGTGAAGCAATTGCAGTTTTGTTCACTTCCACTGTCACTGTTATGTTTAAGCACAACAACTACATAATTAGGTTTAGAAAAAAATATCAGGTTAGGTCACTTGAAACAACAGTCTCTCGTGACAATGAGTCAGCACTGACTTTTGGTTTCACACGAGACACAAACCCTGCTCTCCTGGGCAGAAGTCCTGTGTTTGGTTGACCCATAAACCACCTCATTACTCCCATCTGACACAGACTTTCTTGCTCTTTATACTACATTACCCGACTTCCTCTTTTGCTCCCACCATAATTATTTCAGCCACAAGAGGTCTCGGTTTAACAATAAACATTAACAGCCATTTCACATGATAATGACCTTCTGAACCTAATAGCAAGTGTGGCAGGCCCCTTCTTAACCATATGTGTGATACTTATAACTACTGATAATGACCATTTAATGGCCTGCTAACTGGCTGGCAGAATATTACTCGCTGCTATGATTCATAGAGAGCCCCCTCAAACAGCAGAGCATTTTCTGCCAAATCCGAATAACTATTTGCTAAAAATGGCCAATTCTTTTTGGTTAAAAAACAACATAAATATGGTGTTCTAGATTGGCCATTAGCAGTGGGGGAAAGGGTCTAGGAACCAAGTTGCCTGACATCAGACAGTAATGTTAACTCGTTACACTCAGTTTCTATCCCCAGTCTGACATATCCACTCTTACCGATTTTAGTGGAGGAGGGGGATTCGATTTCAAACCAACTACTAGAAACCAAAGTATAATTTTAAGTCCACACCAATGTGTAGCTATGCAAACATAGTGGTTTTGCCTGGGTTTTAAGAGTGGTGCGAAGTAAAGCAAATTAAAAACAAACTACAACGTTGGGTGATATTGAGCAGATCTGTCGATTTAGAACAGCGTCATTAACAACGTCCGTCTTGTCTATAGTAGTCGGTATTATTGTTATTACTCCTCACTGGTTCCCTCGCACTGCTTGACAATACTTTCCTACAACAGTAATCAGCCTGCCCGTGGCACTGATATGCTAATCATTTTTTCTCTTGTGGCATTCGTTAGTTTTTGTTTTTTCAACCAAGAAAAAACTGTTTCATGTCATTATGCAAGACAAATCTATCAACATGGTGGAGTGGGCGGATACAAAGGTCTGGACCCAGGTAAGGAGCCAAGTGGACTGCACCACAGTGCATTTCTTCCTTAATGGACAAAAGACGTGCAAGGTGTGCCGGCCTGGTCAGCTGGAGCTATTTTGTGAAACCCAACCACTTTTGATGAAAAAAAAAGTCCAACAAGTCCTTCACACTAAATGACACAACAGGTTTGATGTTACTGTCTTTTAAAATGATCTAAAAATCAGCCTTTATTTGATTGTTAAAGTTTGGATAAATAAAGTCATTAACTAAGGTTGGGGAATGATAATGTTGTGAAACCAACATTGACTGTTGGTACAAAAACCTGAAATAAACATCAGTCTCCGGTCAACAGTCATTATTCACACAGCCACAAGAGGTCCTTTTCAGGTAAACAAAAACAGACATAATTTCAGGCTTTTGAACAAACAACCAATGCTGTCTTTGTTTTTCTGGTGAGGGCAGTTTCAAAATGTCACATTATTATGCAAAGTAACCTCGCTGTCCGGTTAGCTTGCTAACAAAGCCCAAAGTCAAGTGTTCAGATAGGTTAATGGAGCTGACATTTTGCACACTACAACTAATAGTGCACTTCAGTGGGAACTAAGAGCGCTAAAGGTGTAAAGGTTGGTGACAGGTGAGCCTCCTGTTTTAAAGCAGACAAATCAGAATATTTGCTTCATTTCTAATACAAATGGACAGATAATACTAACAATGTCTTCAGTTTCCAGTAAGGTGTTGGTCTCGTCTTTTCGATTTGTGCCACAGCTATAATGACTATATGCATACAGAGCAGTAAGTCTTACACAGAGTATTATTGTTGCCCAAGCAACCTAGAGCAATCATTATATATCTGTTATGTACATCTAAGCAGACCTCTTCAAAGCTTCATACATTTCAAGCAGCCCTAGATGCAGATCAATTCTCCATTCCTCTCGAGAGAAAGTTGGTTTCAGACTATAATTTTACCCCCAAGTAGCACAGACATTAACAGCTATTTATTTGAATTGTAACTCCAGAAATTTATGGCAGCCATAAAACAGATAGCAGCATATTCCCCCTTGAGGCACTGCCTGTTTTTCCATCTCATGGGGTTGAATTAATAAGATGCTTTATATGAAACATTCAATCAAACAAGTCTATTTTCAAAGTGATGATTTTGTAAAAATGATCCAACTAGAGAAAGATCATTTTATGGCACAGAGAGTGGCCAGTAAAGATTGTGAGACAATTTATCTAATGTGTCTCTTTTTTTCTTCTGAGCACTCTCTGTCTTCAACATGTCTGTGCTCTCATAGAACATGAGGAAAAGAGCAAAATGATTGTCTGGCACATGACCCAACACTCACTTCTTGTATTATTCAATGAATATATTCAGTTGCAGGGAGGAATCGGGAACAGAAATGCCAGCTGAGCTCTGAGAGAATGAGAGAGACAAAGGAGCAATCAAGGGCCTCTTCTACAGGGACGCCTACAGCCTAGGAAAGAGCTTTTATCTGTCCGACACTCAATGCTTATCACACACTTTCAGTCTTCCAATCATAGGAAACTGAGAATGACTCTATGTTCAAAATTGCACTGAGTAACTGCGAGTGAGGATAAAAAGGAAAAGACACAACTGCGAGCCAAACACTCATCGAAACTTGCAAGCATGTTTCACCATAGCTACACATCTTGCTGTGTGAAGTGAACATCCATCCATCCATCAAACAACTAATAACTTATTAATGGTCAAAATGGAGGATCTTTCAAGAAAAAAAAAATCTGTGATCACAATGGCACTTAAACATGCACAGCACAGAATAAGAATTCCCTTTCAGACGCAAAGCTGTTAACGACATGAATCACTCGTGATTTCAGCGCAGTGGTTTTAAAGTGCTTCTGAACAGAGTGATCTACATATGAACTGCATAAAGCGCTGACAGCTCGGGCTGGCAAACAATGGGACTGAAGGAATCTCAAAGAGAATCCTTATTTGTGGTTTGAGTAAACAAACAGGGATAATAGTTTCATTCAAAGCCTGGCAGAATATTCACATTATGCATGTAATCCTTGTACACAAACAGTCCTCAACGTTTGGAAGCATACATGAGCTTAAGAACAACAATACGCAGTTTCTTGATTATATGACAGCGGAGATCAGTGTCACATCTTCATACGAGTGTAGGTGGTTTAATGGAATCGTGGTACAGATGCAGTGCTGTAGGAGGTAGTTAGCTGATGTATGCATGTGTTAAGGCCTCCAGTGAGAAGAAAGTTGCCTGGAGGGTCAGGCACATCGACTTGTTCTGAGCACCACAGTAACTCAGTGAGTCTTAATCAATTGCAAAGCCTGCTGGTGACAGCAAAGAGACATCAAATCAATGACATTATATTCCAGTGGAAATAAAGTATGACTTTTTGCACTTGCGCTGTTTTGGGCAGGAAACATTTGAATTAATCAGGGAATTTGCCATTTGAATTAAAAGTTGCTTTTAGAACTGCTTGCTGTGGCACTGGTCATTATGTCGGACAAGGCAGAATGATCAATAGCCAATTTCCCCAACGTGTGATTACGCTGTTGATTTGAGTGTTAAAGGCTATATTTAAAATAAGAGTCATTAACTTTCACTCGGAGAGCAACCAAGCACTTGTTTCAATAGTGCACTTCGGAGAAAAAATAGAAACGGTAGCCTGAGGCAAAAACAAGGAAGCAGCAAACTTTTTCATAAAGTTGTACAGAAAACAATAACAGGCGATGTCACTGCACACATAATTGCTCCAACTGGCAAAGCGTTTTCTAAGGGAAGAATCCATCAACCTTGTTTAGAAGTGTAAAATATATAATGATGCAGCATCTCAAGAAAAATAGAAAAAAAGTGCCTCTGTTTCAAACATACTACGGGGTGGAAGCAAAGATCTCATGTCTGTAACCTGGAGCAAGAAAAGTAATCATCAAACTTTTTTGGGGGGGGGACACACCGTGGAGAGGGAGAGAAAAAAAGAGGAAATTATCAAAAGGTGACAGACGGCGAGTTTTGCACATCAAAGACAGCTGAAACCCCATTTCCCAGCAGACAAGAAGAACTGGAAGCAGAGACACAACCAGTCCAATTCAGCACCACTTACTAACTGAAAGGGGTATGAAAGGTCGCTTCTTGTACATAAAACTAAAAACACCACTGATTTTACAAACAGCTTCCATTTCAGAGCTGCTATTGCTGTTATATTCAAGTATATATAGTAATATTTATATATAAAATATATAAAAAAGGCCAAGTTGGTGATAAGCTGAGATAAAGCAATTTGCAGGAACATCGTTTTAGAAGAGCTCAAAGAAAATGGCAGGACGTTCAACGACTCCAGGCTCTCTGGAGTACAGCAGGAATTAATCCTAAATTAGGGGGATGTGAGCATTGATGGGAGACGGAGTCTGACAGTTATTACTATTACCTCAGTCTGTTGGGCTGTTCAAGTCATTATTTCAGCCAAGACCCTGTGACAGGCACCGGCCCACAGCTCCCGCTACTTATTCTCCACAATGAGATGCCCTGGAGGAACTGAGGGAACATGCACCGAGATCATTAACTTAAGAGCGCTAAACCACTCACATTTTCATCCATCTGCACAAGAAGTCCAAATGAACCCAGCTCTATTCAGCTCACCAAAGCCAAATATGGCTCGGGAAGAATTGCAGTCAGTCTCAGATCTTGTCTTTATTGATGGCAAAACTTCAAGGAGATGCTCATGAAAGGCATGTTCACTGCTCAGGCCAATTTACTGTGAATGTAAAAACATTTTTTTTTTTCTAAATCTGCAGTTGGATGCTCATCTTCTAAAAAATCTGTGGTCATGCATAACTATCATTAAACTGCATATGTAATTAACAAATTATTTATGTTGTGATTCAGGATTTAAGACTTACTTGACCTTATTCTGGAACATTTTTAAAACATCAAAATGGAATATACTGCAGTAGAATGTTTCAAGCAATTTTTATGTGCATTTAAAAGAAATAACAGTATAGACAGAGACCAAATACTTGCTCAGGATAAACGTTTTTAGCGGTTTTATGGATGTTAATGTCACTTGGTTGGTCTGCCACCTTGATCCGGATTGTAACATCTCAAGAAATAAGAGACAGATTACCATGTAATTTTGTGCAAAGTAGGGCTGCGTGATCTGGAGAAAGTAAAATTTCACATTATTTTTGACCAAATACCTTGGTATTGATATTGCGACAATTACTTGTTCCCATGGACTGTGGGTATCCTCTGATCTGATCGCCAGTTACATGATTGGCCACCACAGTGTGAGGTCAGGTTGCGTTTCTCAAAACGTTTGCCCCACCACCACTGTGGTGGTGATGCACTACCCATATTCAAATCAATGGGAGGACTGGCGTTTTTTGCCGCAATGTCAACTTGGTGTGAATGCAGCATCAGCGTTCCAGCTATTTTTTTCCACACGCCTAAGTTTTACCTGTTATGACCCTCAGTCTGCCTTTTGAACTCTTGCTCTCTTGCCTGATCCCCTATAAGCTGGCCTCGTCTCCCCTTCCTGCCTGGTTTTGACTTTTGCCTGTTTTTGACCTCAGGTAAACTTTATATTTTATTGTCTGATCTCAGAGACGTGATGTGGGGTTTCAACCTGTTTAGCCTGAACTTTACAAGAGGTGACAAGTGGCTTGATTCTTTCTATCAAATGACTGATCCAAAGGTTGTGAAGCACAGTGAGCTTTCCAACTGATAAATATACATGCATCAATGACATGAATTGTGTATTTCAGACTAGGGTTGTAAAGGAGCCATCCACGGTGTAAAATGTGTGTAAGTTTCTTATTTGTCCTGTAGGGGGTCACTGTATTGTCATGGATGTCTGCCAACATAGATAGGAACCATTCATTGACAGACAGGTGTTGCTAGATGGGGGAGCACATAAAGTTTTTGACCACAACACCAGGCCACTTTAAGTGAGGTGTATGGTGCTCTGTGTATTGGTGAAAATGTGTGTATTTGAATGGTTTATGGACACAGATTCATGAATTATGCAAGTTTCATTCAAGACTACAATGGTGATAAATAAATTATGCATCAAAGAAGAAGAACAAGTGGACGCTTTGTTTTCACCTTAGAGCAGCGGTCGGTAAGGTCAGGCGAGCACGTCAATTACTAAGTAGCCTGTCTCTGCAACACCTCAGTGGCTTTACATTTAGGCTTAGCCGCTATAGGTTGGGCGATGAGGAGGAAATCAAATATCACAATATTTTTTACCAAATACCTCGATATTGATATGCAACGATATCGTAGGGTTGACTATCGGTACTTTCACAAAATATTTACACAATGAGATTTTTGATAAATAATCATCAAGTAAATAATAGAGGAGCTATTAACAGTCTGGTAAATTCAGAAAATGACATCACTTTACTGTAATGCAGCCTTTAAAACCAGGAAAAGACAACACTTACGATATTTTGATATCCAAAATATACAGGGTTTCATGTCATGATATCGATATAATATCAATACGTTGTCCAGCCCTACTACAAAGGTTCATAGATCCCAGGTGATCCCCTGATGTTTCCTCTAGCGCCACCAGCAGGTTAACATTTCAAGTATGGTGTAAAATGTCATCAAATGTGATACAGACATCTGTTCCGCACAGGATGAATTGAAATAACTTTTGTGATCCCTTAATTTTTCCATCACCACCAACCTCATCATCAGATCCAAATTTCAATCTGTCCAATACTTTGGTTTATGGCCAAATACCTACAAAATGACATTCCAATCAGGCTCAGCTGTACTTCCTGTTAAGTGTTAGCATGCTAACACACTAAACTGAGATCTTGAGTATGGCATGCACTACCTGCTGAACATGTAATCATTATAACCACTACCATCTTTACATTTACTTCACCAGCAATCTCTAAGGATCAAAAATTGATCCTCAACATTTATCAACCTTATAATCTGCTTTAATTATAATGAGCATCATCCGGACCACTGTAGTCTTGTTTGCTTTTTACATTGTAGAGAAAGGTGCCACAAACTAAAAAATAGATTCACCTTCAGACATACATATCATTAAAGCCTGTCTCAATCATCAGCATCAGTAGCTTCCTCATTTAAAATAACAGGGGTGCATTTAACTGAGAGCAGTAATATAAAGTAGCTGAGATGATTATCAATCTCTCATCAGAGTAGCAGATCATGCGTACACCCTCAGATGAAAATTTAAATCACCTGAAGATAATGACAATGCGAAAGATGACAAATGACTGCCAAATCACTTGATGAAAGTAAATGATATTAGGCGTACATGCAAGATTAGGTGCACATTGTACAGAGACGACTTCCTTTTCCATAAAAATCTGTCAACGTAATATCTTATCCATACGGTCTCAAATTAATCTTGTGATGATATTTTCATCTTTGTTGCATGAGTACATTTTTACAAAACATCACAGCCTATCAGACTCGAAGTCTGCAGTATATCACTGGTCTGCTCATGCAATCTGACTTGACATTTTGCAAGCAGGTCTGGCTCAACCAGTTTAACATGGGAAGTAATAAACATAATGAAATAATGAATGCATAAATGTGATATTAAAGACACTTGATATATGTAATACACTACTTGTTCAGGTACATTGCCTTCAGATTTGTAATGAAACCTGTTAAATCACACAGTTTCTCTAGGATAAAGTGGATGCCAGAGGGCAGAAAGGACTGCTGCGTTACCGAAAGGCAAATGACAGAACTCTAATGACTTTGGGCACAGGCAGGAGAGCAAATACACAAATGTTTTAGTCAAGTGCCTTTATTGAGCCTCCAACAGAACAGCATGAGGAAAACATTGCTTTCTATGCTTTGCTACGTGGAACATGGCAAATGATGGCTAAAACAGAATTTTCCACAGCTGCTCGGGCCTCAAATGGCCCCAAAATGCCACTGACCACTTTATACAACTGCGGCTTTAAAACGAAAACCATTTAGGTCTGGGCTGAAACTCCTCTAAATTTGAAGCAGAGCCTCAGTCTGAGGTGGACATCGACATGGCAACCATTAGATGTGCAAACATCATCGCGCTGCCTCTCTGGCTGCCAGGGCGATGCATTCGTCTGGAGAAGGATAGCACTGCTGGCAGGCACTGACAGGGTAAGACTCACTCTGGGCCTATCGCAGGGGGAGATTGATGCACTTCTCAGTGGGGGGAGAGCTGACATTCATTTTAATTAGGCGGGCGAAATATTGTCTCTGCGGCATGTAGCCTCCCTTGCCTGATCCTCAACTTCTCTTCTCATTGTGAAAAAGGAAAAAGGGGCCTCGAGGGAGGAATGACCTCCCGAACAGACCGCAAATCTGCTAAATATATCACTTCCCAATCCTGATGACATTACTGTGCTTAAGATGTTTGATTAACATTTAATTAACATTTGTATGACATTTCAGATCAGAGGCAAACAAATATATGACTGGTTTCTTTGAGGATGAGGTCTAGTCCAGCGGGAGGACTGGTTGCTCACATGTCATGTAATGTCAGTAGTCAAGGAAACTAAGACCAAGGGAAGGGTTCAGAAGGTCAGGGGACAGTGTCATTGTAAAGAGGGCATTTTAATGAGCATGTGATTTAGAAAAGCCTCACAAGCTGCTTTTCATTCAACAAACATCATTAAAGCCTGCAGGGGTGCACAATAACCGTGCAAATGCACACAAAAAACTGCACACCGGAACACACAAACAGCCACTTAAGGGAAGTCACAGGAAAAACACACAACAATCTATACAGCGTGTACCTGTCGGTGAGCCAATTAAAATCCAAACAAGAGTCTCTGTGGCACAGAGGAGAAGCTGTACACCAACACCTTTAATAAACCCAGCCGCTAGCCATGTCACTGTTCTCTGCTCCACATACTGCTTATTCTCATTCCCTGGCAGTAACATCTCACACACAGCAAGGAATAAATACATCAATAGGAGATTGATATTTGTTGTATATCTTAAGTAATGGAAAGATTGTCATACATCAAACATAACTCAGGCTTGTGTAAGACTTTTAACCGCAATCCCTAAGCCATCGGTCAAAAGTCAATGATATGGAAATACATTCAGTATTTATAGGAGAACTGTCAATATACAACTGAGCAGCAGACACTAGTGCTAAAAAGGGAAGCAAATGCACAAGCGCCAAAAACTGCAGTTCTTCTGATGGCCACTTGAGGCTGGCTCCAGAAGCAAGTCAGTCCCTACAGACCTCCATGATAAAATGCCCAACTTTACAGCAGAAATAAACATGTTTACAGCCTGATACTGAAAACAGTTCTAGTCTCAATAGCTAATTTCAACATTCATGAAAACTGTGTGGGGGTTGTAAATGGGTGACATTTTGTATTACTCACCCATTTTATATTACTCAAATTACTCATTTATATTTCATTAAAGCTTAAAGTTATACTTAATTAATGGTGAGTCACAGGTTGGCTGTGGATCATGCTGGTTCTCAGTCAGATCCACCCCTTGCTCCTCCATAGCTCCACCCTCTCATCCAAATATGGTAACTTCTGGCTCCAAAAAAAACAAGATGGGTGCAGCCAGAGAACTCAAGCCTTCAACACTGGGGTCTACAAACCAATGAGTGACATCACAGTGGCTACATCTATTATCTTATACAGTCTTTGTATGGACCTGAAGGAGTAGCTAAGTATTTATTTTCAAATTCTAATCAAGTGTTGTCCGCTTATTGCTCATTTGGAAGTGATGTACAAAGCCATGCCAAATGTTCTAATTAAAACAAACAGATTAACTTCACCTGTCATAAAGACACAGACAAGACGGAACTGCAGCTTTGTCAGCCACTGTCTGGCTGTTTTAATGAAGTCAGTTGTGGGCACATATTAACCCTTGTGCACCCCTTCAGAAAATGATGATGTTTTACCCTCTGTGCAAAAAATGTTCAGTTCCTAAAAAGTGCTATAAAAATATTATTAATGAATATTTTTTTTCACTTTCACTGCATTAAATCTTTTGACCAACTTCAATCCTAATAATAACTATTAAATTTACATGTATTTCTTCAATAATTTTAACCCTTTAATGCCATTTTAGGAAGATTAAGCCACATGTTTTAACTGATAAAAAACACAAAATATGAAATATTTTCCATATACTAAGTGCAAACTAGGATTTCTTGGGGGAGGTTATTACACCCTTGGATATGTCAATAATTGACAACAATGTTGATTTTAATGCATTATTGTATTTTGAGCAGTGTGTGTTTATTACAATATACGCCACCTTTTACCCTCCGTGCAAAAAATGTTCAGTTCATAAAAAGTGCTATAAAAATATTATATATGATTTTTTTTTTTTCACTTTCACGGCATTAAATCTTTTGACCAACTTCAATCCTAATAATAACTATTAAATTTACATGTATTTCTTCAATAATTTTAACCCTTTAATGCCATTTTAGGAAGATTAAGCCACATGTTTTAACTGATAAAAAACACAAAATATGAAATATTTTCCATATACTAAGTGCAAACTAGGATTTCTTGGGGGAGGTTATTACACCCTTGGATATGTCAATAATTGACAACAATGTTGATTTTAATGCATTATTGTATTTTGAGCAGTGTGTGTTTATTACAATATACGCCACCTTTTACCCTCCGTGCAAAAAATGTTCAGTTCCTAAAAAGTGCTATAAAAATATTATATATGATTTTTTTTTTTTCACTTTCACTGCATTAAATCTTTTGACCAACTTCAATCCTAATAATAACTATTAAATTTACATGTATTTCTTCAATAATTTTAACCCTTTAATGCCATTTTAGGAAGATTAACCCACATGTTTTAACTGATAAAAAACATAAAATATGAAATATTTTCCATATACTAAGTGCAAACTAGGATTTCTTGGGGGGGTTATTACACCCTTGGATATGCCAATAATTGACCACAACATTGATTTTAATGCATTATTATATTTTGAGCAGTGTGTGTTTATTAAAATATACGCCACCTTTTACCCTCTGTGCAAAAAATGTTCAGTTCCTAAAAAGTGCTATAAAAATATTATATATAAAATTTTTTTCCACTTTATCTGCATTCAATCTTTTGACCAACTTCAATCCTAATAATAACTATTAAATTTACATGTATTTCTTCAATAATTATAACCCTTTAAAGCCATTTTAGGAAGATTAACCCACATGTTTTAACTGATAAAAAACATAAAATATGAAATATTTTCCATATACTAAGTGCAAACTAGGATTTCTTGGGGGGGTTATTACACCCTTGGATATGCCAATAATTGACAGCAACGTTGATTTTAATGCATTATTATATTTTGAGCAGTGTGTGTTTATTAAAATATACGCCACCTTTTACCCTCTGTGCAAAAAATGTTCAGTTCCTAAAAAGTGCTATAAAAATATTATATATGATTTTTTTTTTCACTTTCACGGCATTAAATCTTTTTAACAAACATCAGTCCTAATCATAACTATTAAATTTACATGTATTTCTTAAATAATTTTAACTCTTTAATGTCATTTTGGGAATATTAACCCACATTTTTATTGTCGAAAACACAAAATTTGAATAACAACAACTTGTGTGTGTGTGTGTGTGTGTGTGTGTGTGCGTGTGTGTCAGTGAGAGAGTTAACTCAGTGGAGCAGAAGCTGCAGATCGCATATATGAACAATAACAATAACAACAACTTGCGTGTGTGTGTCAGTGAGAGAGTTCACTCAGTGGAGCAGGAGCTGCAGATCGCTTTCATGTGTACTTTGCATGAGTACTTGCTGCACTTGGAACACTGGGTCCAGACCTTTCGCTGTTGTGTGCAAAATGTGCATTGCTTGCGCCTCTTCAAGGGCCCGGCTTCTGCTGCTGCTGGCTCTGTTTCTTGGCCTTGGATCTGTGCAACCAGTGTGGCTGCTGCTGGTGTGCGCGGCATGCGGCGTCTTCGGGCCATCATTGGGGCAACTAGGGATTTTCCCAACTCCTCAAGAAACAGGCGCCTCCTAAACAGTTTCCTCTGATTCCAGCTGGGATCCACAGCCACAAAGAGGATGAAAGCATTATAGGAGGAGACGTCCAAGATGTTGCAAAAAAGGGTCTGTGGCCACCTGCAGGACCTCCGACGAGAGCTGTAGGTGCCAACAACCTTCAAAAGAAAAAGAAATGACCAAAGGAAAAAAAAAGCAAATATTCTTCCTCAACACAAATATAGACCATTTGTCATTCATTATATGAATATAAAAATTACTCAATAAAAACTAAATAACCTATGGCTATATCAGAAAATTATATATATTGAGTAATAACAAAATAAATTGCAAATTGCAAATAATTAATCTGTAATGGCACATACCTTATCTAGGTTGTCGACTGCACCTTTGCAGTGATTGTAGTCAGTCACAATCTTAGGTTTCTTCTTCGGGCCCTCCTCCACTGCTGGCTCCCTGTGTTTTGTGCTGAGCAGCAAGACGTTCCTTCCCCTCTTTGGCACGTAGGACACAGCTGTTTGGGTGCGAGTGAAGGCGAACACTGAGGACAGCGGTTCTCTCAGCCGGGTCTGTAGTAGCTGTGGGGGGAGCTCCGGCTTGTTTTTTCTCAAGGTGCCCACCAGGGTCATTTTCCTCTTCCGTAGCTCCTCCGCCAGCGGAAACGAAGTAAAGAAATTATCCATTGTGACAGTGTGGCCCTCAAGTCCCTCTGTCAACTCAAGCACCACTCGCATCCCCTGGTTAACCTCTCTCTCCGCTCCTGGAGACCTCCCGGTATAGACCTGCATTCTCCAGGCATATGAGGTCTCCACATCACACACTACCCAGACTTTCAACCCATACTTAGCTGGTTTGCTTGGGATGTACTGTCTGAATGAACAGCGTCCCCTGAAAGGGACCAGCTGTTCATCGACACATACATCCCGGCCTGGGTTGAAAAGGAGGGGGAGGCGGGTGCTCCACAAATCCCACAAACCCCGGATGGCAGCCATCTTATCCCTCTGTTGACGCGCTGGTCTGCTCAGGCAGTCGTCAAACCTGAGGGCCACGCTGATCTGCTGGAACCTCTTCCGGGACATTGTGGCACGAAATATTGATCTTCCCGTGTCCTCAGCCCAGAGGCTCTGTGTTGCCTCATCCCGGGATCTGTAGACTCCAGCCAGGATTAGCAATCCGATAAAGGCCCACAGCTCCTCCACATCTACATCTTTCCATTCTGCTGCTGTTCGTCTCCCCTGTAGATTGGTGTTCTTGAGGATAAGCTGAATAATTTCCTCAGTAATGAAGAGCTCAAAGGATGTCTTTGGGCTGCTGATCCTGGCTGAGGCATAACGCGTGGGCCCTGAGGTCAGAATTGGAGGTGGAAAATACCGCAGAGTCTCATCAGGGGTTGGACCCCAGATCACCTGCCCATTTCTGGATTTCCAAGCAGCAGCAGCCTCCTCCTCCTCCATGTCCTCACATGAGCTGGAGCTGGAAAACCCATCCTCTTCAAATTCAGGTAAAGCCTCCCCTGATGTCCCCTCACTGCCTGTGTCAGTCCTGCTGGATTCCTCTTCCTCACCCTCAGAGGACTGCAGGACAGCAGTCAGAGCCTCCTCCACAGAAAAGCGTCGCTTCATTTTTGCTGATGAAATGACCAGCCATGCAAGCTACATGCACTTATAGGTTTGCAGCAACAGCACCTGCGTAAACATGCTGCAGTGAAATCCAAAACAAAAAAGACCTTGTTTTGGTTATGGAGTACTCCTCTGATCGTTGACCTTTTGATCACTACTTTTTATTTACAAGTACTGTAGTGTGCATGGGACTCCGTATTGGTGTGTGTGTGTGTATGTGTGTGTGTGCGCGCGTGTGTCTGCGGGAATAAGAAAGGGAGAGAGACAGGGTGATGTGGGAAAAAAGACTTTGCTTTGGTAATGGAGTGCTTTGATATTTGACCTTTTGACTTCAATTTTTTACAAGTACTGTAGTGTGTATGGGGCTCTGTATTCGTGTGAAGGTGTGTGTATGTGTCTGTGTGTGCGCGTGTGTGCGCATGTGGGTGTGTGTGGGGGGTAGTCCGTGGGCATGAGAAAGGGAGAGAGAGGGGATGAGCAAAAAAGACTGCTTTGGTAACGGAGTCCTTCTTTGATCTTTGACCCTTTGATCTTGATTGATTTCTTTTTTCTTTTTTTACAAGTACTGTAGTGTGTATCTGTGTGTCTGTATTGGTGTGTGTGTGTAGGGGGGTTGACAATGTAGTCTGTGAGCAGAAAAAAGAGAGGAAGAGAGATGGGATGTAAAAATGTGATGAGCAAAAAAAGACCTTCTGTTTCCCTGTGCACACACACACACACACACACACACACACACACACACACACAAATAATTTTCTCAATACACACATTCATACAACACTTATACATCAATACCAATACACCCAGACCATTTTAGTTGTAATCATGTATTCTGTTGCCAAGCAACAGTCAGAAATGCAACAGGAAGAGGCCTCAATGAAACAGCATATAATGGAGCCCTCAGCCATATGGTGTAAAATGACATCATATGATGGATAATTGTAAAAAAAAAAAATTTCAAGCCAAAAGCTTAGATTGAAAAGGTAGTAATATGTAAAACAGCGTTTTATGCTAAAATTAGAGTAGGATCAAAAATGTATGTTATAATGGGAGTCAATGATGCAAAAAATGCCTGGAGGGTAAAAGGTGGAACTATTTTTTTTACACATATTATTATAGCCAAATTATCAGATCCAAGTTTGAAACTTTAAAACTTCATAAGAACCTGAAATCCTTGCAAAATTTTGTCCTGCTACCATGAACACAGGCAAGGTTATTGAGTATTTTTAATCAAAAAATGCAAAAAATGTACCAAGGGGTGCACAAGGGTTAATGAATGAGTAAAAACAGAACCACATGTTCCTTTCATGAGCAAATAAGGGCCAGTCAAAGACACTGAGAAGAGTTAGAATTATTGACATGTGATGAACTCACTATATTGTACATTTCCATAGCACTAATTCATTACCCCAACAACAAAGTCACACATTATTCACCACTCTGCTTCTTTCAGTTTTGATTATGCTGTTTTTACTGATGAATTACTTCTAATAACAACCCATCTGTTTAAATAAAGTCTACAACATGAAACTGAGTTGAAGACATTTTAAGGTCTACCACATGAAACTGAGTTAAGGTTATTTTAAGGTCTACAACACGAAGCTGAGTTACAGATATCTTAAGGTCTACCACATGAAGCTGAGTTACAGGTATCTTAAGGTCTACCACATGAAGCTGAGTTACAGGTATCTTAAGGTCTACCACATGAAGCTGAGTTACAGATATCTTAAGGTCTACCACATGAAGCTGAGTTACAGATATCTTAAGGTCTACCACATGAAACTGAGTTAAGGTTATTTTAAGGTCTACAACACGAAGCTGAGTTACAGATATCTTAAGGTCTACCACATGAAGCTGAGTTACAGGTATCTTAAGGTCTACCACATGAAGCTGAGTTACAGGTATCTTAAGGTCTACCACATGAAGCTGAGTTACAGATATCTTAAGGTCTACCACATGAAGCTGAGTTACAGATATCTTAAGGTCTACCACATGAAACTGAGTTAAGGTTATTTTAAGGTCTACAACACGAAGCTGAGTTACAGATATCTTAAGGTCTACCACATGAAGCTGAGTTACAGGTATCTTAAGGTCTACCACATGAAGCTGAGTTACAGATATCTTAAGGTCTACCACATGAAGCTGAGTTACAGGTATCTTAAGGTCTACCACATGAAGCTGAGTTACAGATATCTTAAGGTCTACCACATGAAGCTGAATTACAGATATCTTAAGGTCTACCACATGAAGCTGAGTTAAAGATATTTGTCAACCTGGACCCTATTTTCCCATGTTGGTCCAGTATTGAGTGAGACTGCTGCAGACACAGAGGCAAAACCGCAAACCATGACATGATTTTGAAGCCTCGAGTTCACCATGTCAGCCGTGAGCATTTTGAATTATTGGAACCAGAGGTGACCATATGTGAACCAGAGGCTGGAACTGTGGATGAGCAAGGGGTAGATCTAACTTACAGCAATGCCTCGCAGAGAGCCTGTCACTAAAGCCACCCCACCCTTGCAGTACATATGAGCAAATTTAAGCCTTAACAAAATGTAAACGGTTGAGTTATATAAAAATCCCCTCCTTGTACAGTTGTCATGAATGCTGAAATTAGCTTTAGAGACCAAAACCCTTTTTGGTATGAGGCTATAAACATGTTTATTACTGTTGTAAAGCTGCAGTTTTTTTGCACTTCTGACTTTTTTTCATTTTTCAGCTCTGGAGGTTGCCCCATGGGCGAAACAGGCTGCAATGTAACCACTTGGGGCTATATGCACCCTCAATTTACGTCCATTAAAAGTGCTTGTTTTTGCCATTGCCAGGCTCAGATTGTTATTTATAGGTGTCCGACAACATCATGGATAGGACCCTACAAAGACGACCTTTTTGTTAAAGATTAAGATCCTGTTTGTTTAACACGAAACAGCCCTGAACCCTCCAAAAAACTGTTATCGTAGCATGTATAGCAGAAGCATATTTTCATATCTAACAGAGTGAATTACAGCCTATTTTCCAGAAACCAGAGTTGGTGATTCTTGGAACAGTGGAAAGATGAACCAACACATTTTTGTGAGTTTTATTTTGTTTTTGTTAACTTTGAGGCTTGCTTTTAAGACAATTACCTTACTGTTTGTTTAAATGGAGTCTGGTAGGTTTGATAGTGGATGTAAATTGACAGTAAATTGATGGTGCGAACATGCTCCGAGTGGTTACAATACAGCCTGTTTCACCGCTGCACCTGCCGCAGTCTCGCTCAATGCTGGACCAATTTTAAAAATTGCTGTTCCCATTAGTCACTCACACACAAAGTCATGGAAAAATACTGTCCAGGTTGAAAATTACCAAGTCCACCCTTTCAATAAAAGCAAGAGCCATTATTTGAAAATGTACAGAATATGACAAAATAAGCTTCATCCATGAAATGTTACGTCGGGTACATGTTCAAATTAGTGACATTGGTAGGATCAAGCAAAATCTATGCATGGTAAATCCTCATTTAGGTTTGTGGAAAAGTCTGATAAAGCACTGATGGAGTATATTGCCACATGCCTGACCTTGGTGTGTGATATCTGAAGCAGGACATTCCCCAGTGCCAGCAACTCTCTGTCCAGTCACATTTCAGAATATTTGAAAATGCATGAAAATGTCTCCAGTTCTGTATCCACTGCACTCATCAGTCTCAGTTATTTGGAAATTATTCTCTGTCGCCCTTCTGACAGCTGACAGATGTTTTTGGTTTGTAGTTTTAAATCAAACCACGGACAGAAAACGAGACAACACTCATGAATGCTGCCCATTGTGTTCTGTAGGCGACCACCACAACAAACATCTTTGGCTTACTGATGACCGTGTTTTCTTTGAGCTGGGTTGTTGCTTTATATAGCATATGAGAAATGGGCACGCTGCCAAATTCAGTCCTGCGTCTGCATATATCCAGATGAGAGCTCAGTAAAGGGCAAAACAGTGAGTATGTTTAAAGGTCATGCATTAATGGTTACACTTCCTCAGACTCACAGTAATCGACTGTGCCATTCGCCAAGCCCAGTCAGGGTCAAAGGTGACACAACATGAAAACATGATGCTGGTGACACATTCATTACTGGTTGAGGCGCTGGCCCAGTTACTCAAAAGGAGAACCCATTTCAGTACACGACACGTGTCACAACTGTCAAGCTCCTTTCTAAGCAACACAAGTTTGCTGTGGTGTAACAGCTCGAGAGAGTCACCAATTACTGTTCCGAGGATGTGATTCGCGTCTGACAGTCTCTAAGGACCATAACAGTGGTTAGTGAGAGGATGAAACCAAGTATCTCCTCTCTACATGTCCCTCCCTTCCCCTCTTGTCTCTCCATCTATCTGTTTTGCTTCCATTCTTCAGAGGCTGCGACCTACGAGCAGTCACTCATTCTCCGTGTCAGTGTTTTGGATGACTGCAGCTGTCACGCCTCCCGACAAATTGTTTCCTGGCAAAAGGACAAAGCCGTGCAGGCCGGCATCGCCTCGTGCTTCCACTTCCCCTAGACCGGCCCCTCCATTAGCGATGAGCTAGTGCTTGTCAGTGGAGGAAGTCAGACAACAATAAGCCCCATCACCTTGCATTAAGCCCTACGCAACTGTATATTGCTCAATTGATGAGCCGTGCTTACGGTGAGGAGAGGCAGTGATCGGCAGGCAGGAGCAGGCCAGAGATGTCTCGGATGAAGTTACGGCTTGGCTAAATTGGTGCTGACAGACCACAATTAGGAGAGCTGTCGTCGCCTCGCGTCAGTTGTCAGTGACCCAAGTATTCTCACAGTGAGTAAATCATGTACTGTTGAAGGCGTCCACTTACACTTTTGAGTGGATAACTGAACACATGATGTACTATGATGGACACCATTTTTTCACTTCTCAAAGAGATGAGTATGTCAAAATATTCTACAAGTATATGCTCTGGAAGGCCCCGAGGCCTGTCAGGGCCCGTGTGCGATGTGTTGTTGCTGTGTATTGTGTGTGTACTTTCAGAGCTCCTGGCAGATGGAGCTGAAGGTCATTAAGGAGTTCGAGGCAGCTGGCCACTGTCTCCAGATTGCTTAAAACCTGCCCGATCTTGGTTGTCTTTGGTAGACTTAATCTTCCCTGGTGTTACATTATATTATTTTTTTTAAGTTCTTTGCTTCTCTATATGGTTCCTTTTTGCATTATTCAAGGTCAGTGGTTCCCAACTGGTGGGTCACGGTCCAAAAGCAGGTCCATTCTGAGTGGACTGCAAGTCACTCGCAAATGTCTCAAATCTGTAGGCAATGGGACAAGATTTTTGGAAGGCATTCTGGTTTCCGCTTCGAGTCCCAGCGGTACTGACCAATCATGTTTGAGTGGTAGGTAAACAGTTTTGTCGAGAGAAGGATTGCACTGGAAGAAATTCAATCTTGGAACCCATTAGCTATCGTAACAGAGGATAAGACAGAACTTTATTTATCTCGAGGGAAACTGCTGTGCAGAAGTTGCAATACAAAGTTGGAAGAGTACAGATACAAAGAGTGGAAAATACCAAAAGACTTAAATAACAGAACAGCAGGTGCAAGTCTGACAACAATTTAGCTTTATATTGGCTTTTAAAAAGTGTATCCGCATTCAGAGGCAGATATCTGTTTATAGAGATTAGAGGAAATGACCAGTGCATGGAAAAAGGAAGTCTTGGCCCAGATATCCACTTGCATTGCCGGATCTCCCAAAACATTGCTGATGCCCCCAGAGGCTTTATCGTTATCAGACCAATGGGCAATGGGCTCACAGACTGATAACTTGTTTGAAAGAGGGATCACTTCTTTACTGTTTAAAAATGGACAGAATGGACAGATTATCCAAAATACATAAAAATAACAACAACCAAAAATGTTTTCTTGCATACATGTTTTGGTATTTAGCCATGTTTAGTTTTGAATATGACAACTCGTTCTTGACCTTGACATGATAACAGGTGGCTGTGTTTGGGAGATATTTCACCTAGTCCCTATTCAGCGACGGTTTCTGGCATCAGATGTGAATGGCCTTAATTTTTCTCCAGCTGTTCAGTCACTAGAGAGGCCTGATACATAAAACTCTCTGAAGGTTCACAGCTAAATCTCTGTCTACACACAAAGACAGAAATATGCATTCTTTTCACCAGATGTGTAAAGCTGTGCGTAATGGTTCTGCTCTATATATCTCGATTATTGTGGAACTGGGTGCACATTATACGCCCTTATATGGATAGACTCAACTGTAAGTATGTGTTGAAGTCAGACTGTAATATTATATCATCATATCCAATTAATATCATGTTTCATACCACCAATCAATACAGTACATAAATGAGCAATTACAGTAATAACATGGTAGAAGATGAAAGGAATTAGGCTACCCTTAACATTTTGGGGCGTAATAATCACTGAGAAGAGCACTGAGCTGAGCAACTAACTGCAGCTCTCAAATGTACTTTCACCCCACCTTTCTTTTCCTTCTCTAGGTTTCTTCTTCAATAGCTGGCAGAGCGACGTGAAAAAGTGTGGCTGGAGTAGACACGAGAGGACAGAGGACGTGTGTGCAGCCCATCAAGGCATAAGCACTGAGAGGGATCCTGGGTAGTACAATGGAGCCCTTGATGAGAGAGGAAATAGAGACAGAGAGGGAAATAGCAGCAAAAGAAAGCAAGAAGACAGGAACTGGACATTTGACTGAAAGAAAAGTTGATTATTTGAAGTTCGTTGACCCCAGACACCCTCCGAGAAGAGCCTATCAGTCAAGTTCCCAGTTCGTCTCCGCTCCCCAGCCTCCTTAATTTAAATTGTTATCTCCATCCCTCTGACTGCTGCTAAGGAGCATGAAAGTAGTCCGCTCAAAGGCTCTGAGAGACAGAAAGTATGCTGCACGGAGAGACAAGACAGAAAGAGCAACCCGATAATAACTAAAATCAAAAATACCAAGGAGGACAAATGACGACACAGCATGGTTTTCTTTCTTCATAACCAAAGGCAATGAGGGCAATTTTGTAAAAGGAGGCCATCCACTTTCTTTGTCTTACAGTGAGAAGCAGACTTGCTTTTCAACGCAATGAGGATGAGACATGCAGGCAGTCTCAGAGCACTCAGTGATTGCCTCTGGATTGCAGCGGTTATGTTTTAGGAGAGAAGGGATTTCAACAAAATTGTTCTACTCTTTTCACCCACCTTAGCCCCCTCAAAATACATCAAACGACATAATTCTATTTAATCATAGGAAAGAACAGCAGTAAGGCAGACTGCATGTTCCTGCCCTCCGCCCATCCAAGCCCAGTCCTGTAGCAGAGGCGGCTCCCTCAAGTTGCACTACACAGCACCATCTAGTGGCAATATATATGCAGACAGAGGCAGAGCAATATGGGAAATGAAACAGGTTTAGTGCTCCATTGTGTAAGGGGCTCTGAATGAGAGGATCAAGGTGTCACTCTTGGGTGAGCCCACACACACAAAAAGACAGTGTTTCAGCCATTTGTTTGTGCCCACCACCAACACACTGCACAGCAAAGCCATTTGTATTATAATTGAATCATAGAGGGTTATTCTGAAAGACATCACAAAACATTTTTTTATATTACATATGTTGTTATTTTATACATCATTCCTTTACAGTATACTATTGTATTATCTTGTTCTGTAAAATATTATACATTTCTTACATTAATCTTTTCAAGTGTATATGTATTTTATTATCCCACCTGTAACTGTGTGTACTTCAAGTCTTTTCAGCACTTGTAAATACCATCATTACTTCTCTCAGTAATTACGTTTCAGCTGCCACTTCACCTTCTTTCAGTGCTTCAACTTCAGGTACACCGTTTTTCTTAAAATAGCTTAAGCTACAGCTTTTAAGGCTATACACAGCCATTCAAAAACCAACCTCAAGCACTCAACATGTCAAGACAGTCAAGCAATTTTAAACTTCACATTTTCAGCGTGTACATTTTCTTCAGAAAATGTAGCTTTTTCTATTTTGTTTGTCATCATCTCATTTTATCATGAAGTGTATTTTACTCCATTATTTCTGCACATTTGGAAGCATTACACTATTAAACTTATTATGCTTAGTTTTCTTCCTGATGTGTCACATTTGACATCATGAACTTGCCAGAAAACAGGATTATGGCTCATTTTGCTCAATGCACAGATACAAATACGGATACAGTTCATTTCGTCCATATAGTATGTGCACATTTTCTGACAGCTTACAGACACAGACATAGAAGAGCAGTACCACTGGAAATTGTGGGGGTAGTGTAGCGTATTTAAGTAAGACATGACCGTTTGACACGATGAAGACATTTTAAAAATGGCAGGACGGAACAAATCAGCAATATAGTAAAAAGAATTCTTCGTTCACATTGCCTTCTATTTAGTGGCCTAAAAGACCACCGCCATTTACAAGGTACATTATCACAACCTCTTCTACCGTCGCCATGTTTGCTGTCATCAGAATCTTTTGACTCTGCCCTCTAGTGCCATCCATCTGTGCCAATATAAAGGACACATAGATGTATATGGGCAGCGACAGTTGCCACGTTTTAAACAAATTCATCTATTTTCGTACTTAAAGGGAGTATAAATGAGCCCTTACTAATCAGTAGAAAGCAGAATGGAGGCCAGGGAAAATGTTAAAGGGCCAGTGTGTAATATTTGGCATGGTTTATTGTCAATCTGAATCTGAATCTGAATCTTCTACCCATTAATATGTTTATACAAGTGTATAATCGCTATAAAATAAAATTCGTTTGGTTTTCGTAGCCTTATAGTTATGCTTTTATATATATATACAGTACAGGCCAAAAGTTTGGACACACCTTCTCATTCAATGCGTTTTCTTTATTTTCATGACTATTTACACTGTAGATTCTCACTGAAGGCATCAAAACTATGAATGAACACATGTGGAGTTATGTACTTAACAAACAAAGGTGAAATAACTGAAAACATGTTTTATATTCTAGTTTCTTCAAAATAGCCACCCTTTGCTCTGATTACTGCTTCGCACACTCTTGGCATTCTCTCGATGAGCTTCAACAGGTAGTCACCTGAAATGGTTTCCACTTCACAGGTGTGCCTTATCAGGGTTAATTAGTGGAATTTCTTGCTTTATCAATGGGGTTGGGACCATCAGTTGTGTTGTGCAGAAGTCAGGTTAATACACAGCCGACAGCCCTATTGGACAACTGTTAAAATTCATATTATGGCAAGAACCAATCAGCTAACTAAAGAAAAACCAGTGGCCATCATTACTTTAAGAAATGAAGGTCAGTCAGTCCGGAAAATTGCAAAAACTTTAAATGTGTCCCCAAGTGGAGTCGCAAAAACCATCAAGCGCTACAACGAAACTGGCACACATGAGGACCGACCCAGGAAAGGAAGACCAAGAGTCACCTCTGCTTCTGAGGATAAGTTCATCCGAGTCACCAGCCTCAGAAATCGCAAGTTAACAGCAGCTCAGATCAGAGACCAGATGAATGCCACACAGAGTTCTAGCAGCAGACCCATCTCTAGAACAACTGTTAAGAGGAGACTGCGCGAATCAGGCCTTCATGGTCAAATAGCTGCTAGGAAACCACTGCTAAGGAGAGGCAACAAGCAGAAGAGATTTGTTTGGGCCAAGAAACACAAGGAATGGACATTAGACCAGTGGAAATCTGTGCTTTGGTCTGATGAGTCCAAATTTGAGATCTTTGGTTCCAACCGCTGTGTCTTTGTGAGACGCAGAAAAGGTGAACGGATGGATTCCACATGCCTGCTTCCCACTGTGAAGCATGGAGGAGGAGGTGTGATGGTGTGGGGGTGTTTTGCTGGTGACACTGTTGGGGATTTATTCAAAATTGAAGGCACACTGAACCAGCATGGCTACCACAGCATCCTGCAGCGACATGCCATCCCATCCGGTTTGCCTTTAGTTGGACGATCATTTATTTTTCAACAGGACAATGACCCCAAACACACCTCCAGGCTGTGTAAGGGCTATTTGACCAAGAAGGAGAGTGATGGAGTGCTGCGGCAGATGACCTGGCCTCCACAGTCACCGGACCTGAACCCAATCGAGATGGTTTGGGGTGAGCTGGACCGCAGAGTGAAGGCAAAGGGGCCAACAAGTGCTAAACACCTCTGGGAACTCCTTCAAGACTGTTGGAAAACCATTTCAGGTGACTACCTCTTGAAGCTCATGGAGAGAATGCCAAGAGTGTGCAAAGCAGTAATCAGAGCAAAGGGTGGCTATTTTGAAGAAACTAGAATATAAAACATGTTTTCAGTTATTTCACCTTTTTTTGTTAAGTACATAACTCCACATGTGTTCATTCATAGTTTTGATGCCTTCAGTGAGAATCTACAATGTAAATAGTCATGAAAATAAAGAAAACGCAATGAATGAGAAGGTGTGTCCAAACTTTTGGCCTGTACTGTATAGCAAGGGCCTTGCTTTAGAGAGGTCGCCATCTTGCGCCGCCATGTATGTACGGCAGACCGAGCGGACAATCCAGCCAGTCAGAGAACGCGTTTCACGCGTATAAATGAACCAACGAAGACAGCGGAAGGAAGGAAGAAGGAGGAGGAAACAGCAGAGAGTGTTAGTAGTTCGTAGATAGAGAGTAGTGAAAAGTTTTTTTTAGTTATAAAGTTTGCGAATGGACCACACTTACCACGCAACAGGAGAGAATGAACCCGAACCGTCATCTGCGAGGAAAAGAAGATGCAACTTCACTCCTTGTGATGCACTCTCTGCGGCGCTTTTCCTCCTGATGATATAGTATCTCTCCAACGATGGTAGCACCAAATCCCATTCTGTGCATTCAGCCTCTCTTCTGGCCCGCTCAGCATCAATCAGTTTTGCAGTGTGTCTGTTACGCTAGAAGAGTCAGAGTTTGGGACGGAGTCTTTTACCCCCTGGAGTGTTACCGGAGTTTCTGGAGTGCTCAAATAAACTGGCCTTTTTCCCGAATGCTCCTCTGGTCTCCTGCTCGTGAGGGATTCATTACAATATCGTAACATGGTTTAGATTTCTAAATAAATATTCACCTCATCGCTAGATAGACCTACTCCTGAAAAACTCATGCGCAAGGCTTTTTGTCCCTACGAGGCCGCCGTCATTTACCCAACGGGAGGGGTGAGCGAGTGAGCCCTCCAATCTAGAATTTGGCCACTGATGTCACTGTTTTCAACCCATTTTACACACTGGCCCTTTAAGATAGTCATTTCTTTTTTATACCAGTTTTTCTTTTTTTTTCCTTTTTCTGCCTTTTTCTTTTAAACTTAGTGACCACTAATTTGGAATGACGTTTGAGCACTTATTGGACGTAGCTGGACGGAATTTGTGACTGCAATGAGAAAGAGTTGCAGGAGTTACCATCAGTTGCGCTGGAAAAGGGGCGAAAATAACCTGTCCAATTGGGTTTCAAGTTTCTGTCACTGCCGATGGGAGCTGGAGCCGGTAAATACACATGACTACTTGAGAGTTGCTTGATCCGGGAATGAATTCTGATTGTAACCTTTCTTATTAAATACAAAAGCCAGGTGTTTGTGGGGTTTTTGTTCAGTGTTAAAGGGCTTATGCTTGATTTTTTACGCCACAGTATAGTTAACTCCAAACTCATAAGTTATAGAATCCAGTAGTATACAGACACTGCTGCCGACAGCTTCATTCAAAGTATTGACATGTTTTGTTTTTGACTGAATAGCCTCAAAGGTCAAAGGTCAAAGCAACCTGATCGATTCGTGCAGGTTTAAATACCGGTACAGCTCCACTAGTCTCGCCACCAGACAATCAGAGATCTCTGCCTTCTGATAGTCTGGGGACACTCCTTTCTAAAGTGTGTTTAACACACCGGCGAAAACGGCCAGCAACAAAGCAACGCCTCTTGCATTTTTGAAAAGGACACGCCTTCTTGGAAATGTGCGCTCCCCCTTTTCTCGTCCGCAAGGAAACAAACACACAGAGAGCTTGAAAATGGATGCAGAGAGATTTAACTCCGTTTTATCAAACGTGTGCTCATCCGTGAAGAGAATATTTTTTCTACCGGATGTCTTAGTTACAACATTATTGAGCCAACTGGAGTAGTTTCATGTCGTATCCGACAACGGGAGGCTTTTAACAGATGACGTCCTGTTACCTTTGCTGCTGCTGTTAGCTGTCCCTGTCAGCTGCAGCCACTGATGCTTTCTAGACATCGTGATTTCCTAAAACTGTATAAATACCACACATAGCAACACAAAACTGCTTTGCTAGCTCAATCATGTTGTAACTAAGATATCCGCTGGAAAAGATTTTTTTCACGGACCGTTTAATGAGTTATTACCTATTACAGACACTGCTAACAGCTAACAGGGCTAACAGCTAACGGTTAGCCCAGCTAAACGTGCACACAGAAATAGTAATGTTTGTTCAATCATTGTGTTTATAGACTTTATAAACATCGGATTAGTCTAAACGGTGATACAGTGATGTGAAAAATGTGATATATAGGCTATATATATAGCTAAAAGCTCTGCTGGTTTTCTACCTGGAGGTATTTGTAAACAACAAGGCGATTCTCTCTAACGTTATAGACCGGCCGGACGGATGAGTCATGACCTTGTAAAAGATTATGTTTGTTTCTTTTAGTTGGCGAGAATGTGTCGCCGCAAACGCGACAAACATCCACTGAATTTTGACGGCGTTTTCTGCGAGCACGCTGATCCTTTTTGGGGAACTGCCCATTGGTTCGACAGCCCATTGGTTTGACATCCCATTGTTCCGACCATATTAAACTCATTGTTCCGAAGTCCGTTCCGAAATCATCATGATGCCCTGTGGTTAAGGTCTGGTTAGGTTTAGGCACAAAAACCACTTGGTTAGGGTCAGGAAAAGATCATGGTGTGGGTTAAAATGAAAAAGAAAGTGACAAACACATAAGCTGTGAGCCTGCTCCGCCTCAAGCCGGTCGTGGCGCACCATACACCTGCCGCGAGCCGTTCAGCACCGCAGACAGTCGGACTAATGGGATGTCAAACCAATGGGCTGTCGAACCAATGACATGTACTTTTTGTACCGCTACACGTGTTTCTAGTGGGACTATGTTTACAAGCACAAGAGTTCAGCGAGCCACCGAAGGACCGCCCTGCAGATTTACTATTGGTTCTGCAACGTAGGGAGTTTTTTTAAACTCTGAAATTGTATCCGCCCATCTAAACACAAAATCAAGGAGAAAGTCATCAGTCTTTAGTTAAGCAAAGCGTCTAAAGACTGACTTGTGAGTCTACAGCTCCACAGGGGCCTGAGAAGTCTCAGAGGAGACTGTGGCGGCAATCAGACATGAACCCTCACATTTGTGGTTCACAAGTGGTGTCAAGTGCTGTGAAGTGCTGTTGACAGTGTGCAGCTGCCTGCCCCGAAGGCACACCTCAGCTCAACACATCTATAACACCTCAAAAGCATCACATTTCTGACAGCTGTGACACAGTTCAGGGATGTGTACACTGTCCCATCACACTCGTCTTGGTAGCCGAAGATGCAGACGCTGAGGCTTTAGCAGTGTACTGATAATACAGGAGCCTTTTGATGCAGTGGGTGGCTGAGGTGAGTCTTCAGGTGTCATGGCTGCTGCTGTCTTCAGGAGGCATTATGCATCAAACTCTTATCAGTCAACACCCAAGACAGATCAGGCTCTGGATTAAAACTCACAAATGACATATGTACACATCAGGGGACACACACACACACACACACACACACACACACACACACACACGCTCTCTCTCTCCACTCCCACACACAGACAGAAATTACTCTCCACCTGCTAAATATCTCTCACCTCATCAAACATTCATGCCAGTGAAGGCGAAGGTGGTGAAGTAGAGAGTGGTAGGAGATCTTTTTTTTTTGTCACCCACACAACAGTTTTTGCCTAGCTATTCTGGGATGATGTAGACAGATATCATTTTGATGGTTCCATCAGAGTTATTAGAATTTCTCAACTTGAGTGAACTTTTTTCATTTAAACCAAAGAAAATGCATCCAAATGGAAGCCTGAATGTTCTCAACAAATGTCATGGAAATCTGTCTATTAGACTGAGAGATATCCTGTGTGCATAGTTGATATTTTGGACTAAAACTGGTAGGCACAAAAGGAGAGCTCATTAAGTGTCCAAGATTGAAAGGTTTTAAACCTGAAATTATTCCTCAAGAATCTCTCGTAACTTGATTACTAAAACTCATTGTTGATTATTACAGTCACACAACGCACTGCGGACAGGTCATGTGATTTGATGGCACAGAATTGCAGAATGGAGAAGAGAAAAAATAACAAAACAAAACTCATCTATTGTAAAAACCAAATTAGCATATTACAATAGCACAACTTCAAAGCTTTAGCATCTCAACAGGCAGCAAGCAGTCTACACATCTAGTCCACAGACCAGACCCGACACAAGGTACCGTTAACGTTAGCATTTAATGTAAATCAATATGATTGCTAGTTGACATGAAGGCCCCCTGATGCTGGGGTTTGCACTGGCTGAATTCCAGTTGCTACAGCTGCTAACAGGGGTTCACCTCCAGAGCTGGGGTGAGCTCTCCTCCCGGCGAAATAGCCTTCGAAGGGCAGGAAGTGAGGCTACATACTATTACTATGATAGTCTCTCTCTACTCTTGACTATTGCTCTTTAATAATGTCCAAGGATTTCTTATCAATGGAGTAATCATAGAATGTTTGAGTACTAAAACAACCATTAGCTGCAGCCCTGAAAGCGTTCATCCTTTGTCGAGCATGATCGCACTCAAAACTTCATGAGAATCTACCCATTAGATATTTCCTATGTACAAGCGGAAATTTTGGTCCAATAGTAGCACAAAAGAAAAGATTAGGAGGTCATCAAAAACATGAGGCTTCATTCTTTGAGGAACATGAACCTCTACAACAAATTTCATGAAGACCTGCCAATGTTTAAGTTGGTCAGAAATAGTCTGAACCAAGTAGTTGGAAGGATAGACCAACTGGTGGCCCAATGGCCAGCACTCCAAAATAATTCATATTTAGACACTTGGATAATGATGAAATGTTTATAAGGTGGAATAAAGGTGGTCTGCACTGCCCAGTATCTATAATTTCACAAAACCAACTAGTACCCAGCCAGCTTTCTACAGAGACTGGCCAGGCGTGCACTGATGTGACAATACAGTAGGCAGAGCCTTGAGCATGCTGAAGGTTCTCTGCAAATACCTTGCATTCCTTCTTCCTTGATTTCCTGTTTACTTCAGCAGTTACCTCCATGTTGGCAGCAACGGAGTGGCAGTTTGCTTTCAGAAAATAGTCTGGCAGACTGCAACTGAAACCTGAATCAAGTTCTGAACAATGGCTGAGACACATTTGCTCAGCTTCCTGGAGCTGACAGAATCATAACACACATCAAACATCTGTGTGACACATCTGTGTGATGTGTGTGTTAGGATGACATCTGTGTGATGCCTGTAAATGTGATGTTTTACTTTCTGTAGTCTGTTCATTAGTCTCATTACTTCAGCTTTCTAACTTTCTTCCCCGCTATCGGAGCCAGCACCTTTTTTCTGCCATCACAGACAGCCCCTAGGAAAACAACATGTCTGACTTTGGATTTGTGATGTGGTAGACAACACGCGGTGCAACCTTGCTCTCCTTGACAACAAGGTCACAAGGTCTCCTTTTGAGTATATATCAGCCTTTATACTGTGTCACTACATGACACATGTAGAGCTAAGGCTCTATGTAGGCTCATAGTTAATTTCCAGACCAACAACTGAAATAAAGGCTTTTAATGCAAGAACGCAGTCATATGATTTTTAACCACACTGGCAGTGTAGCTCTGGAGACAGGGAGGTCATCTGGTCAGTCAGACGTTGGCGATCCCCTGACATTTAATCTGCCAACAGCAGGTTGACATTTGCGATTTTGAGTGAAATGTTTTGACAACTGTTTGATGGATTGCCCTAAAAATTGGTACAGACATCAGTGTCCACGTCAGGGTGAATTGGTGATCCCCTGACTTTTCATCGTGTGCCGTCAACAGGTCAAAATATAAATTGCCAGATACTTTGTGAGCAAATAGATGCAAAACTAATAGCATTCCCATCAGCCTCAGCACTGGTATACCTGTATACTGTAATTGTTGTTATTTCTTTCTGAAATCTTGTTTTTATTCTCAAAGTCACAAACTATCACAATCAGGGCTTCTGTCAAGAAACTAGGTATGTAGGAGGTTGTTGGCAAAAACATTTGAAGCTATCTGAATAAACTCTACATTTGCGTGCCTCCATAAGCAGTGTTTATTGCAACTTTCACATAACAGGCATATCATTTGTCAGTTGATATATTTGATCATTTAGATCATATGGTAGCATCAGGATTTATTTGTTTTGCTAATAGAAGATTGAACAGTTTAAAGCAGTATTTCATGTACAAACTGCATAAAACAAAGATGGTGAAGGTGGTGAGCAACTCCTCTTTTGTGATGTATTTCATGCTCTGGAAAAAGCTCTTCTGTGCAACTGTTTTTTTAAACCAATATCCAGTAAATAATCACTCTCACACATAGTAAAAACAAAAAGGGGTAAATTGTCCATTTACAACAGACTGATTGGCTGTCAAATGGTTGCAGGGGTAAGAACGGGTGAATTAGTACATAAATGCAAATGCACCACGGCGCTCCGACGACTGGGTGGCTGGTGATTTTTTTTTTTTTGCTGCTTTTAATTGGTGATCTGATGACCCCTGCTTGTACAAAGTATAACACGCAGTAACACAATGAGAGCCCAGCCTTGGCATGCATTAAGTGTTAAAGGCTCACCCACGCACATAATTACCACAGTCTTTCTGAGGTTTTCCATGCCATGAGCGGTTGTTAAGTGGTGCAGCTTGAATTTGGAAATGACTTTCCTGGGGGGGTGTTGACTGTGTCAGTCTGTACCAGGTGCCAGCTACTGGTCTTTGTAATTCAGATGGACAGAGGGGAGACATGACAGGACTTGAGATTAGGATTCAACTGAATGACAATGGACAAAACCTGCAGATTTTTTTTGTTGTTGTTAAAATTGGATACTTTTATGTTACCTGTTTGTTCCTCCACAATCACAGCAGGGCTTCCTGAAAAAAATGTAATCTTGATATGCTCAACAACAAAATCACTCATCTTACCAATCATGACCAAATTAGCACTGACCAACCATGACTTACTGTTACTCCACGGTTGATTGAAGCCTCATATCTGCCCATCACATCAACAAACAACATACAGGGTCGGTCAACTTTAAATGGCAGGCAGACCAAGACACTGATTACATGCTGTTCACTGTCAACTAAAGCAGACAGCTGCAAAGTGAAGAGAGCTATGTCACAGAAAGCATGTTTATATTCCTCAACATACAGTATCTAGGAAAATTTGTTACTGAAACTGAGGTATTACACTGGCAGCCATATTGGCAAATAAAAAAAACAGTCTCACAGAGCAGATGTCCTATATACAAAGGGCAATGTCCTTGCCACAGCGGCAGCAGGTTCAATTTACAGCCTGTGGCCCTTTGCTGCATGTCCCCTCTTCCTCCCCCCCCCCACACACACATTGACTGTCCTATCAAATAGAGGCAAAAATCCAAAAAATAATCTTTACCTGCATTCAATTCATTTTACAGTGGGGGTTCTGATCCCAGGCTGTCCTGACCCCCTGCTGTATAAGCAAACTTTCTGCTGCTGCTGTCTTCAGCACTGCTCTCCTCCCAGTGAACAGTCAGTTAAATGTCTGCCTGACTAGCCTGAGAAAACATGGCAGCAGCAGCTAACATTGGGCACTGAGCGGTTAATGGTCCCAGCAAACTTACACCAACACCAAAATGGCTCAACTCTGTCCTTAAACCCGTAAATAATAACCATTAGGTAGCGTTAGCTGTGTGATGCTTAGCTCTGCCAATGTGCGTGTGGCCTTGCGGACTCTTACAACTGTCCCTAGCGCAGAGCTCACACTCCCGCAGCAGCAGCTACAACCAATACTCCGTAGTGTGGTCAAATCTAGGGTGATTTATTTTACAGAGCTGGCAATTCAGCATGCCAAATTGCCACCAAAATGTTCGAAAGTATGGCTATGCTGCACGCCACTCCATTCACATTTTGGGTATCAAATGAAGTACTTTATTTGTATCTGTATCACTTTTAGTGCACTGGTATTAGTACTTTTTTACAAGATACCCAGCCTAATAATAACTACTGGATTTGTGAGGCTAATACAGATACATATATATATATATACATATAATATTTGGGAGTTTAAAGAAAAAGTTCATAGATATATTGTCCTATATTTGTTGTCTGTATTGCAGATTATTGTTTTGTTGTTACCACTTTCAGCTTCATCATTTTTGCTCTAGTTCTCTTGTGTGGATATACTGCAGGTGTTGGTTCAGGGTATTATAATACTAATTAAAGTCCTATTTGACTCACTTCTACAGTAAGTGGATAAAACAAATAGCAGTATCACACTCACACTTCTGAGAAATCCCTGACAGCGTATTTAAATCCCCACATTTCCCAGAAAGCCTTTCAATAACCCTGAAAAACTTCCTCTATGCAAGCTGCATTTCAACAGTGGCAGAAGTGATTGTACAGTAGACCTACGCAGTGAGTTTTTTTGGGAATCAAGTGAGTCATGCCCAGAGGCCGTAAGTCAATGATGTCAGCCATCACCCAGGCAACATTTTGGAGCCTGGAGTTTGAGTTCACTGGTCGTTGCCACTTCGTTACTTACTGGAGCCAGAACTTACATCCTAACTTATGCAAAACCACCACCACAGTTGAGACTCCTGTCAGTTAAATGTTCCCTATGGAGTTTTTAACCTCATGTGGACAAGGGTGCACATACGTGCACACACGGATGACACAATACACAGTCCTGCCAGTCGTTTCACACTATTTCACTAATTTACAGGTGGTGGTATCACATGAAGATATGCTGCAATGTGCCAGCAAAGGAAATAAAAAAGAAGACTGCAAACAAGTAAACATGGATGTAAATGATGCACTGCTTAAAACACTTAAAGTAGAAACACAACTTTTCCCCCTCTAGCTTTTCCAAGTGGTATCATTGTTGGTTTTGTTGCTGTTGCAAAAACAATCAAATCGCTTCACATTTTCCTCAGAGCCTACCAAATAATCACACTAACATCTGGGTTTTCATTTACGGAGAATAGGTTAATGTCGAAACATCAGGAGAGGGGGAGTTGTCTTAATACCAACAGCAACAAACAAAAGTGAAACTAAACCTCACCTTGCCGCCTCCTTCACACAGCAGCTCTGATGACAACATTTAGATGAGACAGAGTAAATTATCATCAGAACAAAGCAATAGAACCTTTAACACAATAGCCACCCAACTTATTACACACTGATGTGGGCTTTACCTGGTGGCAGACTAATTTCCATAGTGAGAGCGAGACATATAGGGAACCAATCTAAACGCGGATGGTGTCATTATTCTGAAGCCATTACACTGTGCAATCAACATTAACTTCAGAATGTTGAAGCAAAAAACCTGTCTTTTTCCGCTTTCAAAACTCCACTTTGCAAATGTTTTATCAGGAAGGAAATGTATTCAACGTATTTGGTAGAGCTCAAGGACACACACACAAAGCATTTTCGATAAGTAAGATGAACCTTGCTTTTAGACTTGGCATCTTTTAAATCAAAGTGTATTTTTCCAAAAGATGAAAAATCAGTAATGGAAACTATGCCTTTTTGCAAAGTGAGAGGTTGGGAAGTTGTATCAAGGAAAGACACAAAAAAAGGCCTAGATGAACCTCCTCATGATCAAATATGTGACAGTGAGGATGAGAGGCAAGCTGCCAGCTCAGGTCAAGTCTTCACAACTGATTTGTTCTCCTTTGGTTCCTTACTTCAGTCTCATTCACACATCCTTCTATGTACACTTCTTTCAGTCCTTTTTGTTTACAGAGGACTTGTGGCTAAGGAAGCCTTCAGTTATTTCCTCTGGGAGGCACTGGCAAGAGATGGATGGAGTGATACTCAAAGGACACAAGAGAGGTTGTGTGAAAACAAAAGCAGGATGACGAGAGGATAGAAGGGCATGTGTGTGTGAAGATGTCTTTAGTCCTTGTATTACTGTGAAGACCTGTTTGAGTTGAGTGAAGAGTTCATTCTCGTTTGTCCTCGTTTTGTCAAGAGGTTGACTTCAGGCTAAGACCTGGCTTTAGGATTAGCATTAAGTATGGTTTAGTGTTTGTGCATCCCTCTTACCATTGTCTCTCGGCCAATTGGAGCAGAGAAGACAAACTCCAGCTGAAAGACGATTGCCAACGCTTGATGATTGGTCAGACGGAGCTCCAAGCTGCTGCGAAGGCCCAGCGTCTGAGGAAGAGATGATGTTGCTGAGCTGAGGAGAGAGAGCAAAGAGACACACACATATATAAAGTGAAGGTGTAGTGTTAGGACGGAGAGGCGCAAGGACAGAGGCTATTATGGGACAAACATAAAGATTATTTGTGACCTATGTGCTTTACAGCCATAACTGATGAAAATGATAATGTCTCACTAAAATGTAGAGTCCACTTATTTCTTTTAATAGAGTTTCATTTTTCATTAAAAAAGAAAAGAAATCAATGTGTTGGGAGGATTTACACTCGCTTGCTGAATGTTCCCTGGCAAGCACTGGCCTCCTGTGTGAGCAGTGGAACAGCACTCTTGGTATTCGTCATTCACAGTTTGCATACACCATAGGCGGGAGCATACTGTGGAGCGCCGCCGTGTCACGAGGTGGGGCCGAGCGCCTTTTCTTTTTTCGCTTCACGGACTCTCTGGAGAACGGAACAAGCAAGCGCTTCAGTTTTTTTTTTCTCCACTCTCTCTTTCTCTGCTGTCTGGAAGCACCAGGCCTAACACAAGCAAGACAGACTGTCAGCCTTCAACGGCAGCACCCTAAAAGAGGCAAACATCATAATTATTTCCTTGAATGATGCTATCACACTAAACTGCTTTTACACAAACACTTTCTTCTTCAAACAGAAAATAGCAGAACATACAACTTTTGCCGTTAATTTGCCGATGATGAGTATTATTGTTACTCGTATAATGCAGTAATTAAGCGCAGATTGTTGGTTAGCATGTGACTGAGTTGATTATGCTTTCCCATGTTTGTGCACACAATTTCATGCCTGTAAGACACCCATATAATCACCACATCAGCTCGTGTCTTATTTGAAGTAGCAAACACAATGCATTTTGATTCAGACACACACTGAAAAAAAGGCAATCATCTCTCACTGACTGTGTGTCATCTGTTGCGTTTTACAGTATATTCTCTGGCATTTTTTACTTGACTGAATAGTTCAGCTAGTCCTTTCAAATCAAAAGTCCATGTGCAGTATTATTTCATGAAACTGTATAAAATATCCCATCTAATCATTGTGATGCAGCGAATTCTGCTACTGACAGACACTGACACTCACCATTATGCTTTCAATCGATTAGGTATTTCGCACTCGGTACTGTCAGCACAAACACATCATTAAAGGGTAAATTCCAAATTTAGCCTGTAAAGAGCCTAGGGGTGTAACGATTCATCGATCTGGAACGATTTATCAGTTCAATGATCAAAGAACCACTATCATTGCAGCAAAGCGAAAACATCAATCCCTATCATCATCTTTAGTTTACGCCTTTATTTTGAAATTCCATGTCACCTTCAAACAGCAGGAGGCTTATGTGAAGCCAAGAGAAGAGCGATGAGGATAATATTATTTACACGGGAATAAATTGGCATTGTGTAAAATATTTTTGATTTTTGAGAAAATATGGGTCAACAGACAGAGCATATGCCGTATGCAAACAATACCGTTATGAGGAAAACATGTCAAAACTGCCTGGTCGGGCATCTCACTCCGCTAACTTCTTGCAGCTGCATTAACGTTAGCTGCTCTGTTTCAACAATGCTAGCTGAAAAACATGCATGCATGCTGAAATTCAACCATGCTGTTCTGAAATGCAGTAACTTTAACCAACGGTGAGTAAGAAAAACTAGAAATTCATGTAATGTGTAAAGCTATGTGTAGAGGAAAGGTCTGCTAGGCGCTAAACTAATTTATGCAATGTAAAAGTGCTTAAGTTAACAAGGAGTGACTAACAAATAACAATTGTTTTGTCTATAAACATTTATATACATCTCTGTAGGGTCCTTTCCATAAGTTGTCAGACACAATAATCTGAGCCTATCAGCGGAAAAAACATGCCCTTTCAGATGTAAATTGACGGTGCACAAATACCCTGAATGGTTCCAATGAAGCATGTTTTGCAGCTGCCAGCTGCAGTGCTGACACTCAATACTGGACCAGTGTCAAAAATTGTTGTTCCCATTCGTCAATTAGACACAAAATCATGTGGAAAGAGGGTCCAGGTTGAAAAATACCACACTTACCCTTAAAGGCACGGCAAATTTTATGCCATGTAAAGTTTCAAAATTCTGACTGTACAATATGGAAATGGAAAATACCAGCAATTTAGCATTTTAACAAACTCAATTTCATCATTTCTGTGTTACAGCAGCCAAGAGCAGCCCAAAATCTCAAACCTTTCATCACTGTGCCACTCTGAAACTTTACTGGGGAAAAAAATAGCTTGCATCACAGCTATTCTGTAACGATTTCTTGTGACATTTTGTATTGTAGTTTTGTAGTGTTTTGCATATTGTCTATGGAGAGAAAGGTGATCTGTTGTGACAGGATTTGCACATTCTCTCTTCATAATCTGCAGGAACAAAATGTTCAAGATACAAGCATGACACACCTGCACAATGTCACTGAAATAGACACAAAACCTTTTTTTTTTTTAAACCAAAAGCAGTTCTGCTCAATGGCTCACTGATGCGCCCTGACAGCTCATTAATTGAAACTGCTGGCTGTTGTTTACTTGTGCCGGTCAAAGGTTCACTCACTCTCAGCATTTATGTTAGGAAATACTTCCAGTGATTCAGCGGGGTGCAATGGGATATTTGTGACAGTTGGTTTACCCAAAGCACAATACGTTACAAAGTATCAAAGGGGATCTGGCTATTTTACAGCCGCTACCGATCCATTAGCAAAGTGCCCTGACCAGCTCTGAATCTGAGGATGTGGATACATCAAGTTTAACAAAATGAAGGAGTGTGCATTAGTACTGTAACTCTTCATGGAACCTTCTTAAAGTATACTCATTTTTAGCTTCAACCAGCAGCTCTATAGCTCACTCTGTCGGATGGTTGGTCAGTCAAGCCCCAAAAATTTCCCCATTCTTTGGCTGCCACAGTTTTTGTCCTGGGAGGCTGAAAAGGGCATGGAGAGTAAGTGTGTGTGTGTGTGTGTTCATGCTAATTGGCTGACAGAAGCATGGCAATGGGAGGGGCCTACTGTAAAAAGGCACATAACTTCCAAATGGAAAGACTTCATGAGCCAAAGGACAGATGATTAACTGTTCATGCCAACTGGCAAAAAGGAGGTGTGGCAGTGGGAATGACCTATAACAAAAAGGCACATAACTTCTCAATGGATTCATGTAGTGTGACCAAATTTTGTCGAAAGACACACACATGCACAAATAGACAGACATATATATATACACGCATACAGCAAACTCATAAATCAGCTGTCAGAGACAGTCGTGTGTGAGGTTGTGTTTGTGTGAATCATAGACTATATAAAAGAAGTGGACATAGCCATTGTGACGTCACCAATTAATTTGTGGACTACCATTTTGAAGCTTCAAGTTAAGCAGTTTGGCAGTCACCATCTTGTTTTTTTGGAGCCAGAAATGACTGCAGTGGATCTGACTGATGACCCAATGACAATGCCATGGTAGCCACTCATTAAATACAAGGTAGCCATGGACTAAAGCATACCCTGCATTATCCTCTATTTTACTATAAATGAGAACATAATTTTTGAAAGAAGCATCATGTTGTGTGGAAGAAACTAATGATTAATACCATAAAATTATAAGGGCATTGTTTACTGAGGTTATAAATCAAGTTAAAAGAAGGGTAATTTTCTCATACACTTTTATACAATCTGACTTATTTTTGCAACCAGATGAGTCACCCCCTGCTGGCCATTAGAGAGAATGCAGGTTTTAACACACTTCCACACTGGCTTCACATTTCAGACCCGGAGATAACCCCTTGGAGTCAGTTCATGAATGCATGCGTGTACATGGTGTCAGCTATTGCAAATTTGTGCTTGTATTGAGTGTTTTTTTCACCCTGGAATTAAGATTAGGTTTAGGATTTAGTATATGTGTGGTGCAGGTGGTGCAAATTCTTACACACTATCACCTGGTGTACAGTTACCAGCTATCTGTGGACATGCCAGAACCGTTCAATGCAAGTGTTTTCCTGCTGATCTAAGGCAGACGCTGGTGACCTTACGTCAGCACATGCGCTTTGACAAGGTTAGCATTCAGTGTCATGGTGTCTTAATAAAACCCAGGGACAGAAGCAGCAGGAGCCATATCTCCTTGATTGGTTATGAAGCACTAGCATGAATTGGAATGTATTGCAAGACAGTTTTATGAGGGTGGAGGCCTGTGTGGCATGGAATAGTGAGTAAATTATGAGGCTGGGGTTGGCTTAGGACATGTAAGGCCTTATCAAGCAAACAGTATTTGTTGTTTGAGCAAGGTCAATGGACTACTTACACAGTTGCATAAAAAAACATAAAAATATTTGTTCCTACAGGGTTATATTTAAAATGTAATTGTGTGTTAACCTGTGTCATTAAAGGTAGAAAGAGGTTATGATTTTGTTTTTTAATATCCTGTCTATTTGATTGCCTGTTTCTTGCCAAATTTCTGTTGAATTTGATGGAATTTGTTGGACAGATAATTGACCTATGCAGAAACTGATATATTGTTTAAAAACATTATTTTTACTTAGCTTTTCAGCCTTTTTTGATAAATGACTAGAGACACTGATTTTATTAAGTGGGTTGTGTATTAGCCAGACGTGACTGATACACATTATAACTAAAAATGAATATTTATGTTGAGACTAATGTTATATTACACATGCAAGAACGGTATAAATCAGTTTCACAAAGAGAAGTTTACAGATTTTAAAGCTGAGTGGTTTAGGTACCTGTTTTAGGAAGAAAAAGTCTAATTGATGCTTCCCTATATGACAGTAAAGAATGACAGCAGACATAGGGAGAGGGCAATCTGTCATTTTTTGTTAGCCAACTTAATGTAGGGGCATTCTGTGAATTGGCGGTCACCTATAACCGCCACCCCTTGTTAAGGATATCATCGCATTTGATGAGTGCTGTGTAACACATGCTCAACTGGGTTTACATGTGTTGAATGTAAAGGCCATAGCCTGTGACTCACACCATTATCAGTCTCATTACTTTTTTGTGTGCCCCCATCCCCTGCATGAAAGCAGCTGCAGTCATTATGTTTCTGTGTCTACGTGTCTCAGTTACTCTGGATTTCCTTAAGGTTAAGTCTAGCTTTGTGGCATAACTGAAGCAGCTAATAAAGGAAAAGTTGTGTTGGGGCATTTTCAAACTTTCAAACATCCAGTTTACTTAAGTACATATGAAAGGACAACAAGGACGACAACCAGCCACCAGCACATATGGAATCCATTTCCTGTCGACTCATATGACAAAAAATGACATCAGTTTGTGAAATAACTGGTCTCAAGCCACGACATGTAATAAGGAAGACGGAATATGAAACACACCAAATATAGTATACACTGTAGATCTTGGAAAGAAGGAGAGGATGACGCAAATGGACACCAGGGGGGAATAAGATACAAGTCTGCAATGTTTCACTTTTTCCAGACATCTCCCAGCTAATACTATACACAAATTAAATTCATACCAACCTGGCTTTTTCAAAAATAGAATTTTTGCTGACTTTACAGGATAAACTTTCAATCACCTGCCTATCAGCTAAAGGACCAGCGCCGAGAGAGGCTGATGAAATACTATAAAAATAAGCACTGCTGAAATTATTTTTGCACATCTGTGGATTCTGTCGGAGAACAGAATATTGCTCCACCATCTCCTGTAGCCTACAGTAACAGCCCCACTGTAGACATGTCTTTCCTCTGCTCACCTGTCCTTGACCAGGGTGCTCTGTTTGGAGGTACTGTCTGATCGGCCTCTGGCCCCCGAGGCTAGGGGCTCCAGCACCACCACTTGGGGCTTGTCCAGGAAACACCAGCCATTGTGGACCCCGACGTGGAGCCTCCTCTCCTGGATGACAACTGGCCTCAGTGTGCCCTCTGGTCCTGGCTGTTTCTGGGAATCAGTGAGAAGATTGGAATCACCACAAAAACAGACACTACACCAGATATACATCCTCATACAATTGGGTACTTTTGATCAGAGTATGTTTTTCGTGGATTCGGGCTCAGCCCATTAGTTACAATGTAGGAGAATTTTAAAGCTGTGACATACATTCATAGTTTTCTTCTGACCACTTTGTCATTACGTTCTTTCCTTTTTAAAAACAATAATAATGCTCTAGTGCACAAAGACAGGTCCATAAATAGTTTTTCCAGTTTGATGTGGAAGAACGTGATGGGCCACACAGACATGTAGTGTGTTTTCTAAAGCACGAGGCAGACATCTTAAGATTTCCAAATGTCTTGAAGATTATTAGTTTAGATTTAAAATGTCATAAAATTATGCAAGAATGACAAAGGATAATGAAGTTGAATTTAGATCGTGTAGACCAAATATTAAGTATAACTGTGTATTTAATGAAATTTCTATCCTTTATATTTGTTTGCTAGTCTGTTTGTCTTCTAGAATGCAGGGTATTTAAAAAATACTCCATGAAGAAAACATAATCTATTCTACATTAAACTGAAATCTTAAAATACACATTATGTTACAAACACTAAGGATAACGACATATCTATGGATCTCTTCTGAGACAATTACAAGGCCTGAATGACAGCCTATCCCAATTATCTTTTCACACTATCCCCAGGTCATTCTGCACCCTGATGGATTGGCTGTCAGTGGTCACGCATTTGTCTCTGCACCACTGTTGTACTTCTTGCCACAATACTGATGAGTTAGATTTTGGAGATGTTTAACATCCTATCAACTATATATTTTTTCAGACACATTTCTGTCTGGGGAAGAAAAGGAGACTTTAAAATGTCACTGACAATGTTACTTATATAAATATATAAAACTGAATATGATAATCTCACTGCAGGAGTATCAAACCCATGTTGTTTGAACAGCACTTGGAAATAATATGTGGATATTCACTCAGTCCACTAACTCAGTAAGCTTTGGCGTTGCATTTCAAATCACTATACACAGAGGTGGTGAAATTTTATAGTTTTGTGATGCAAATATCTTACCCTTTATTTCCCATTAGCTTTACTGACAGACAGCCAGCTAGCCCTGTTGACATGCAGAAACATAGTGCCCAACGCCCACCCTCCGATGTCCACTGGTTAGTCAGCCTTGGCCACTCTACACTGCCCACCACCAGGGTCAGGTGGGAGCTAGCTAGCAGCTCCGCTCATTTGCAATTACAGCAAATAATGTGGTTCCACTACCACGACGGCGTTGCTGTGTAAACAAGGTAGTCACCCTTGAGCCTCCCCTTAGGTCACCCAGTTGAGTAAGCTGCTTCATTTTGGGCTGCAACTCCTTTTAGCATTGTTAATTATGTCAGCACCACTAGCTGTGCTGATACTGCTAATGGTGCCAACAATGATAACATGGTTAACAATGTTAAAGGGGGTTTGTGGCTCAAAATGTAGCCACTTTCTCCGCAGGGCAACCTGGAGGGAGACCGGAGGGCGAGCACAGTGTTTTCACAGCAATGCTAATGAGCGGTGATGCTAGGTAGCTCCCACTAGACCCCATGGTGCACACTGCAGGAACTAAAGAGTAATAAATTGAACCCACAGAAAGACATGCCTGACCAGTCAAACATATTCTTGGCGGTTAAATGATTAACTGTTAACCGTTGACAACCCTAATCTTCCCAAGTGTTTCTGTGTCCCCCTATCCAAGCAGTGACTTAAAGGTATAGTTTGCAGAAACTGCTAGCAAATGCCAACCCCAGATTTACTCGTTTTGGAACAAGATTTGTCCACTTGACATTTCGCCTTGCTGTATTTGTGTTTTTCTGGACTGTGTCTGCAATTTTTATAGCTTTCTCTTGGATGTGTGCTGCTACTCCCTAGTCGCTACCTTTTTATAAAGTCCTGGCCTCACCTGTGCACTGTGCCAAGGGAACATCCCTACTACAGCAAACTGTTAATAAAACAAGAAAAATGGCAGGGCCCTCTGCAGATAAATACACTGTGACACTTCTATTGGGTCCTAAGTGATGATTGATTACTTCTACATGAGTCTATACATACTTTTTTTATTTAGGAAAATCCTGCATAGTATACCTTTAAGTATTTGACTAGAGTGAATTAAGTGATCGATCAAAGTAGAAAAAATATGTTGTAAAATCTAGTAAAATTAAATTATCATTTAATGAAATAATTGTATGTAACGTTTTATGGAAACCACAGTTATTTTGTTTTTTAACTATAGTGTATGTGTTACATAACAAATGTTTCAAAAACAAGTCAATGTGTCAACAGGCGCTGGTGGAGACTGTGCTGCCATCCTGTAGCTACTGCCACTAATAACACACAGCTGACTGACAACTGCTCAGTGATTGACTGTAAACTCTCTAACCCCAAAGTGCAGAGCCACGCTGAGCTCACCTCTCGTCCCACTCCTTCCCATTTGTTTCATTTCAATCTTTTCCCTCTCTCCATCACATCTCTCACTCCCACTCTCCCTTTCTTTCACTCTCTTTTCTTGTCATTCTCTCTTTCTGTCCCTCTCGCTGCTTAAAACCTTCTCCATATCCACCCACGGCTCCTCAATCAAATTAGCATATCAATTCAGCTTTGGTTTTTTTTTTTCTTTTAAAGCAGCAACAGCAGGAGCAGCAGCCGAGCCTGCCTGGCTACTGTACAGCCCACATACTGCACTGCTCGCTGCACCGCTCATATTACATCTCAGCACTGACTTCATCCCTCTCTCTCTCTGTCTGCCTGTTTACTATCTACCCTCCTCTTTTTATCGTCGTTCATTCTGTCGCTTACAATCACCCGTTGGTATGTGCTCAGCAGTGTATCATGTTTTCCCTTTGGTGATGAGGATGAAAGATTAGGATTCTCATTGTAACCTTAAGTGAATCCTTCCCTTCTGTTTCATCTTAAAAATGTCTACACATTAGTAAAATTCTGGCAACTCAAGAACAGAAGCGATAAAGGTTAAAGAAAAATGGATGTTATAAGCTACACTCCTAAGGCCTTCTATAGGTCCACAATGGTGAGTTTTGTTCACTTTTTATTTACCTATAAGAGGACGTGGTGACTCACTAATGCAATGTTCTATGTATAGTTTGTTTTGAATCATGTCAGCTCTCATTTTGCTTTGGGAGTGTTACATAACTGTCTTCCAGCTGGATCACATAGGCTAAGGCTCCATTCAATTAACGCTTGCCGACTGAGTGCCAAGACGAAGATGTTCCCTCACAGAGGACCGCACATCACACATTTCAATCCTAGACTCAACCGCATGCACAGTATATGCACTGTAACAAGCAGAATAATTACTAATTACCAGAGAAAATGATACATCAAATCCCTGGATGTGCACTATACAGTTAAGGTTAGGTGTTCCAAGTGAAAAGGGAAAGAATGAAACTATATCTGTCTTGAAGTCGGTGTGTTGAAAATAGACCCAAAGATGTTTACACATACATATTCTAATCTCACTGCTTTATGTTACAAAATTCTCTAGAGATGGTGTATACATGGAGTTTATTCTCAGGTCTCTCTTATAAAAGAGATTTTTAAATAGATAAATTAACATTATAGGGACAGTTCACCCCAAAAACATACATATTTTCCCTCTTACCTGTAATGCTGCTGACTTGCCGAGTGTTTAAGATCAGCCATAGAAATTAGGGTCAGCAATGTTTAACTGTTAATAGGTTAACCACAGAGAATACTAGCTCAGCTAATATTAGCTAATATTAGCTATTAGCTCTGTTAGCACTGTTAGCAGTATCAGCACAGCTAGGGGTGCTGACAGTGTAAACGATGCTAAAGGGGTTTTGCGGCAGAAATTGTAGCCAATTACTCTTTAGGCTACATGAGAGATGGCCCTAATGTTTACACAAAAATGCCATCCTGCTACTGGGATGGCGTTAATTTGTAATGGCAATTGAGGGACGGCGCCAGCCAGCTCCCATCTAACTTAGCTGGTGTGCAATGCAGAGCGGCAAAGGCTAATGTTAGCTAACCAATGGAGACTGGAAGGTGGGCAGTGGGCACTATGTTTCCACAGGTCCACATCACTGTCTGTCATCAAAGCCAACAGAAAATAAAATAAAAGGCAAGACATTTAAAACACAAAACATTAAATTCTCACCACCTCTAAATGGATCGTCCTTTGAAATGCGGTACTAAAGCTCACTGATTCAATGGAGTGCCGGACCAAAAGGAAAAGCCTCTTGTATTTCACATAATTTTGTGGGGGGTTTTTTCTTAAAAAATTAGATGTTCAAATCATGTAGTATGCTTTCTTTTATTTTTTGGAAGACAATTGTTGAAATAATTTGCTGCTTTGTTTTTTGTTTTTTACTTTGTTTTCAGTTTGACAACTCATGCAGTATTCAAAAACAGCTCTCAAACAATCATGTTGTGAGGATTTGGTCTTCAATTTCTGACAAAGACAGAATTTTGATGCAGGTTGTCTTTAGCTGAGAAGCTCTAAATCGGCCATCGGCAGACTCACAGTGCAATTTAGGACTACTATTTTGTATCAAAGACAAACAGCTGATTGGGTTATTTCCATAATTCCACTTGCAAGAATCTGTACAGCTGTGTCGATCTCATCTACGATTGTCGCATTTTTGTTTTGAATGGATTCTGGCTCTAGCATAGACGAATCCCCACCCTTAATTCCACCTACAAAGCTCTGATTGGCTCACATGTTTCTTCAACCAAGGAAACAGTCACCAAGAAAAGCACCAGACATATTTGAGTTAATGGAAAAAAATCAGAAATGTAGGTCTGGAACCAGGCTACAATGGGATGATTACCATAATATATATCTTAAAATCAACTCACTGTGTCTATTCTTCTTTTTTTATTTATTTTTTTTATTTGCATCGTGATGCACCCCTTCATACAGTTCACATGGTGTTTACATTTCTGTGCTTGTAATCTGTAACATGTGTAACATAGTGACATAAATGCACTGTCTGCACAGTTTTACGTAGTTATATAGGAATATTTTTTCCTACTTTTACCCTTATGGTATTCAGTTTCTATTTATTAGTATATATGCACAATGCTTGTCTTTATTTTACACCAAGGATCGTGGACTGAGATTTTCTCCAGGCTGAAAAAAACCCTATTTTACTTTACAAACATTGATTCATACAGCCGATATAAATTAGCTATGTATAGAGTTTTCTAAGCAAAACATTACATTGTATTTGAAGTGACCTATCTGCCAAAAACTACACTTTTTCACAGGTGGCAGCAAGCAGAAAAAAGTATGACAAGATATCTGTAAATAATTGCTTTCAGCAACATCCAGATCATAATTATGATTATGTCGTACTCTTGCCGTCTTCCTCCACTGCAGCCAGTACTGGGGGAGATGACAGAGAAATAGCTTTGTCTTTTGTTGGACAGGTCTGCTGTGAAGTGTTTCACAGTGAGAAAAAAGAAAGACAGAGAGAAAGTTGTTTATAAGAGAACATCAGTTAAAGTGCTGCTTTCTGTTCTCCGCATCCCTCTCCTCCCTCCCCTCCTCAGAGTTTCTCTTTCATTTATTTCATTGCTCTTTTTTCTCACTCCGTCAGTTTCTCTCTCTCTCTACCTCCCTTGCTCGCTATCCTCTTTCTTCTCCCGCTCGCCTCTGTCTGCTGCCGTCACAGATTTCTTCCTCCCTCGCCTGAAATATGAATATTTTAGAGCTAAGAAGCTTAAAGGGAACAATGAAATGGCCCCCAAGTTAAATTATACTCCATTTCCAGAGTCACAGAATAGGGACTTTTCTGAGTGATGAGCGCACCGGTGCCACGTGGGTGTGTCTTTCTCTTCACACACATATGAGCTTGTTGTTTCCTGCTTTTATGTCACATTTGTGATAGTTCCCCCAGATCTTACTTCCAGAGTTGCTAAATCAGGCAGCAGCACTGTAACCGATCAGCATGGTCCCTTCCGCAATCTTAAGTTACACTCGACACCTGGGTTACAAAGAGCGGACATTGCTCAGAGCTAACATGCCTATAGATGCTGTGTATATCATTCAAGGAAAAGGACGGGGGAGGTAGAATGAGACTAATTTGCATGCTTTTGGAGGTGGTTTGTTTTAGAGCTTTGTTAACAGAGTAAACAAAAGCAGTGCCTTGTAAGGGAAGAGCTGGTGGAGGTTTTTTTGTCTCACAATTAGACGAGTCACCCTTGTGTGCACTGTAATGAATTTCACTGTAAAATAACAGTAAAATACTGGCAGCAGGGACGCCAGTATTTTACTGTTATTTTACAGTCCATCTACTGTAATTTATTTTAACAGTATATTACCGTATTTTGGATTACAGTATATGACCGTAGGATAACGGTGGGTGTTGTGGTTAATTTATAGTGCATCTACCATAATTTATCTAACAGTATAATACCGTTTTTTGGATTACAGTACATGATAGTAGGATAACTGTGGGTTATGGTAATTTTACAGTATATGCCAGTGTGTTATAAAATCTGCTATTTTTGCATTTAATTCATAAAAATCCTCACCAATTAAAAAAAGTATGCAGGGCTTCTCAAATTCCCAGCTACCTCATATTCATGGCCAGTCACCATCCAAAAGTCCTACAATAAACACACAGCTTGACTTTTCTAGTATTTTACTAAGGTCTTGCCTTCTAGTGCTCATACCTTGAGCGGATTAGAAACACATTCAGCAACAACACGTATTCACCACTATTCACCTGTCTGTGCTCAACTGAAGAAAAGTAGTAGGTTAAGCTAGCGGAGGACACGGAGGACTACAGAGTGGACAGTACAACGAGCGCTCACTCTGACCCTGTTTTCAAAAACCAAGAACCACAACTAACAGAGCAGAGCACTCACTCTAACACTGTTTCCCAGAAACGACAGCACAGAGCTCTCACTTTTAACTTATTTAACTTAATAACTTAACTTTAAAGCACAGTAACGTTTTCTATTTTCAAATAAATTTTCTACCAAACTGTCTGAGCCGTGTCTGCCTCAGTTTCTATCATCAACATAGAGTTTCTATGCATGCTGGCTCAATGAAGAGACATAATCATAACTGAATTGATTAAATTTGATTTTGTTATTGCCAATCATTCCTGACCTCTGACCTTGAATAAAAATCAGATGCAGACCTTTAAGTAATAAGTTTGAGAACCCTTGGTATAGAACACAAGAGAATATACATTCCATAACATTGCTGTAATTTATTACAAAGTTCTCATTTGTACAGCAGACTTTGTAAGATTAATAACATTTAGAACATTTGTATTACAAAAATGACAAGGTATTGCATTACCACATTTGGAAGAAACTGTCTCCAATAAAATCATTAGTGACAGGCTTTACTGAACTCATGAGCATAGCCTCAGACGCTAAATAAAAATAGCGTCAAGAACAGTGTAACACTGAATTAAAATACCATCAAGAACAGTGTAACACTGCATTAAAATACCATCAAGAACAGTGTAACACTGCATTAAAATACCATCTAGAGCAGTGTAACAGAACAGTCCAGCTTGAAAACAAGTCTTTTGCAGGTGAACAATAAAAGTGAATGTGGAGAAAGAGAAGAGGGGGAGAAAGAAATAGCGAACAGTGAGAGTACTTGACTGCAGCGTTTGGCTGGTATCCTCAGTCACCGATGACGAGAGTCTGTAAAACAAAAAAACAAAAAAATGAGCAACACAATGTCTCTGGTAAAATATAAAAATATGAAAGACTAATGGAGGGAGAGAAAGAAACATAAGAATGAGGGGAGAGAAATGGGCCAGAGCAATAAACTGTTCAAGGGAGAGAAAATGGTTAAAGACAGAACAACAAGTGCAAAGAAGAGAGAACAGCAAGCGACAGAAAGGAGAGAGGGTGGTTAGTTGGTTGTTATAGTTTAGGGAGGGAGATTATCTCATAAGTGGGCTCATAAGTCAGTAGAGTAGCATGTTGTTGGAATGTTAAGAAGGGCTAGTGGGAGGAATGGAGTCAAGCAGAAACTAGAAACGTCTAAATTTTCAGAAGACAAATTGTGTGCTTGCTTCCAATTTGAAAAAGTAGATAGTTTTAAGCATTTTAAGCAATATTTGATGTAGTTGAACCATTAGTTGAACAAGCTGATGCAGTACTTCATGTATTTTAAAAAGTTTAAAGAGCAGGCAAAACAATGCGCTCATTTGAAATCTGGCAAGACCTCATGCATGCATGTAGTCAGAGCGGTTCAGGCGCTACAGTCATTTTAATTTGGGTATGCCATTTTAGGCGTTTTTCCTACAAAATGGGGGGTGGAGTGCAAGAGGTTAATAGACTGGCCTGTATTTGTAAGTTAAATTAATAAATGATAAGATAATGACACATAAACTTTGCAATAAAACAAACTTTATGAAGGTCAGCAACACCTATGGCTAATTGAGCTCAAGCTAGCAACAGAGCTTGCTTCGCTTAGCCCTATTTAGTAACCTGAACCAATGAAACAGACCTAATGAAACATCTGAAATGTCAACAGTTCAATAATCATGCAGACAAAACAACAATGGACACTACCAATTTCGGGAGATAAGCATAACTTTACTTTACCTGCTCTGTTGAACTCCGCATGGACTTCTCTGGCTGGAATGATGACGAAGCTGTGCTCTCCATAGTCAAGTTCAGGAATAGCTAATTAGGTTAGCCTACATCTTGTCACTCAAAAATGAGTAGTTTGAGGAGTTTGATCGATAAATAAGTGCTATCATCAAAATAGAAACATAAGACCGCAATCATCAGTAAGATGCTGATGGATAGTGACTGGACTTGAGAAGGGATGTTAGCACGTCTCCACTGCTTGACAGAAAATACTGTATTATGCTGTTAAATTACAGTTTCTTATTGTTAACTGAGCATTAACTGTTAATTTACATGTAAGCATGAATATTTAACAGTAGTTTACAATTATTATAAAATACAGTAAAATACTGTTGTAATCCACAGTAAATTTACAGTAATTCATTACAAATACTGTTTAATGCTGTTAAATTACCGTTATCTACTGTTATTGTTAATTGACCGATTTAACTGTTAATTTACATGTGAGGGATGAATATTTAACAGTATTTTACAATTATTATAAAATACGGTAGGATACTGTTGTAAATCCACCGTAAATACACAGCAATTCGTTACAGTGTGGGCGTTGTAAAAGGGAAACTAAACATTCTGCTTAACCATCCATTTCCTGCTGAAAAACAATGAAGTGAGAGAAAATGTTTGGACACCAGTGCATCACTATTATCTGTGATGGTTTCTCGCATGGCTGTTAGTCTGCAGTGCATCAAGAGCAAGCCAAAGCCGATTTTATACCAGTATGGCCTTGAGGGCTCAACAGAAATGCTTCTTAAACTGCAAAAAACCCACATTTCTAATGTGTCTGCAATCTCTAAGAAAAATGACTATATTCCTTTGAAATCTGTGTTGGGGATAAAGTGCTCGCCAGCAAGTCAATGATAACTCTGGTGGAAAAACATATCTTATCTTGGAAAGAAAAAACCCTACAGAAAATACAGACAATACATTTCTGTGGAGGATTGTAGTGTATAATGTTTGCTGAAGAGGTTTGTATTTGATTCCAGCCCGCATGAATGGTATTAACTCAGACACAGTTTTGCCTTTTTTCTGTTGGAGGGTGTGTTTTTTTCTAACTCATCTGAATTTCAATCCAAAATAAAATGACAAAAAAACCTCTGAAGTACAGCGGTAGAAGATTATTTCCTCACTTGAATATTATCACCGTTTATTAACAACAAAGATTCTTTTAGATTCAATTTACCGGTCCAACTGCTGGGAAAGGCAGGGGAGACATAGGGGTGAGGATGACATATTAGTAAGCAAAATTGATTTAGTTGGGGACACTGTCATTTGAATAAAATGGAACTGCTGAAAAAGAAAGAAAGTCATTTAGAGCGAATTTAGAAATAATAGCAGTTGGAAGAGAAATGGAGATCAGGCGGCAGCTGCCTCATTGTGCGAGTTTGAGGAAAATGAGTGTAGATTTTCAGAGGAGGATAAATTAGTTTCTGAAGGTTATTTCTTTTGTGCTCAAAGGGCAGGATATGAAGTGAGAGAGCAAGCTCTCTTTAATAGCTCCAACTGGGACATAAGAAGCTCAAGGCAGAAAATGGGTCTTGACCCTGTAATCACCGAGAAGGGACTACATAAATGGTCATGACAGGGCTTAGCAGCACTGATCAATAACAGAGTGAGAAGTCCTTATATGGGCCTCTAAAACCTGTTACCTGCTACCAGTCATATATTGGATGACATTCACATCTGAAGCCATAGTGCATCATTGAACAGAGATGAGTTACAATATTTTGGGGTTTTGGCCTGTTGGTCAAACAAAGATGAACATTTGAAGACGTCACCTTGGATTCTGGAGAAATTGAGATGGGCATTTTTCAGTATTTCCTAACATTTTACAGACTAAACTTTAATCAGTAAAAACTGTTGCAGCCCAACTGATGATTGTTGTCAGCATGTAGACTGCCAGAGGACTCTAGTTCTCAGAGAACTAGTTTGCACACACATTAAAAATGTTTTAGATACAAAGATAATGCCACACTTTTCGACAGTCTCATTCATAGTGCTGCACTTGCTTGTAAACACAGAAAATGACAGAAATAGTCATTCAAAGAACTATGAAAGAGGGCTTGAGTAGGATGCCCTGATTACTTGAGTTTTTACAATACCAATGCAAGTATTGGAAATGCCATCGATAGTGCCTGAAATGCTTGATCGGATATCGGTGTGTACTAAGCCCCGTTTCCACCAAACACTTTTGGTGTGGTCCCTTTGGAACCAAAAGTACCCTTCGGACACGTTACCTAGACCCTAGTGTTTCCACCGCAAACAGTACCTTTCTACATTGGTGGGGCTGTTGTCACTCTGTGCTACGTCCAGCACTCAATGTATTTCCTCATTACAGGTAACACAGATGGAAGTCTGCACCTCATTTATCGTCCACAGCACTAGGCTGCACACCAACATTTTCAGAACAAAATAGCACAGGCAACAGTGAGAGTCTCTCTCCATGGGATATTTAAAAATAGCAGGTTTGTGCTTTTAGTCCTGCTCAGGCAAGCTTGGGGGTTTAGTGTTGCTGGAGCTCACAGGAACGGTGCTCTGTGGCACTTTTTTTCTCTCAGAGTGAGGGTTAGAATATATGCCGTTCACATAATCCAGTCAAAATTAATATACCGGTATATAAACACTTGAAGATCCACTCATTACTAAAAGTGTATGTCATATATCATACATATCAACTCATGCATTGAGTAACATAACAAGTTAACGTACCACCTTAAAAGTCGCCGTCAGTCGGCCCAGTGAATTAAGCTATTTTTTTCTCCGACTCCAGCTGCTGCAAGAGGCAGCAAATCATCCTTTCATTTTATAGTTACAGTTTACTAATGTATAAAACTCTCCACAGTATGAACAGCGGTTTCTGCCTCAAAACCAGCCACAGCTCAGCCCTGAGCAGAGTGACCGTCCACTATTGACCAATCAACGGACTGCAGTGTTCACAGCTCCACCTTTTATACCAGATCTGTGTGCTAGGTACCCCAACAGAAGTGGTACCAAAAATAGGGATGCTACAAAACGGTTCCTTTGGTACCATGCACAACTTTTCACAGTGAAAATGGGGGAGAAAAAGGGCTTTAGGGTATTTCTGAAGTTATTCTACCATTCAACAAGCACTTCTGTTAGAGTGTACTCACTGACACCCTACAGGCCCAGAAACACCAAGCTGACTTCAGAGAACTAGCAGATGGCGGTAGACTGTATTTGTCATTCAAAAAGGGAAACAGGAAGACCATCTTAATGCTAGTTAGCACATTAACAACACAATTCAGTGTTGAAAGAACAAAGTATATTTACCATGCGCCGGTGACCAATAACACAAACCATCACAAAACGTTTCTGCAAAAGAGCTCAATGGCTTAAGAAAAACAATCTTACCTTATGGAACAAGTTTGTTTTGGTCTTACTGACTCTTGACTTAACCTCTTTGTTTACTTTCCTCACTTCTGTTTCTCCTCTCGTGCACTGAGCTGAACTGCCAATCAGAATGATTTCATTCCCCAACAGGCTCCGCCAACGCCAATTCAACATGCTGAATCGTCAAAAAAAAGCTGCGGGGCTGATGAGGAGCAACAATGCTGGACAAACGGCGCCAATTAAGACAACAGACCCTCACCGACAGCCCAAAATTGACTGACAACCGACTGTCGGATTGGTGTGACAGGGCCTTAAGACTGTGTACAAAATCCCTCACAATTTGCTACAGTACATTAAATGTATCCCCACCATTTTATTTGACTGTCTCTAAAAATCCCACAATACAATGCCTAATGCAGCACTACACTTGTCAGTGATGGAGAAAAATGACTTTGATTTTGTTGGATCAAAGACTGCAAGCTCTCAATTTACCACTTTCTATAAAGTAAACTATTGAGTGTTTATGATGTAACCAGTAAGGAAGCGATTTAAGGCACAGCCAAAAGCTCTCTATTGAAACCTAATAGATGCTCTACCAATTCTTTAAAGGATAGAAAATGAACTCATAGAAGGCTGGAGTCTAAACAAATTCAATAGCACAGCTATTATGTGTTATCATCGTCTCTCTCAGAGGAAAATGTCTTCATTTTCATGTGAAAGAGCAGTGATGACCAAGATGCCAAAGCAGAGTTCAGCTGAAATATATAATAAGTAAAAAAAAAAGTCTAAATTATTCTATGACTCATACAATAATTACATCTTTTCAAACTCCTTTGATGCTTCAGCTTGACAATATAATTAATAACGTTCCCTCTCATTTCTGATTACCCACATTATATCACATTATATTTGATTATCTGTTTGCCTTATATTGCTGTTTATTTGTGTGGGAGTTCACGCAAACACAAACACACTGACAAACAGTACATAGAGGGCAATGTAAGGTGGGGCAGTTTAGCAATATTGTGATTTAAGACAAGATATCATCTTTGATTTTGGATATCATAATATTGTAAGTGTTGTCTTTTCCTGGTTTTAAACTGTCTATTACAGTAAAGTTATGTAATTTTCTGAACATACCAGGCTGTTATTAAAATTATATAACATTACCCTCTTAGTCATTATGTCCACATAACTGATGATTATTTTTTGAAAATCTCATTGTGTAAGTATCTTGTGAAAGCACCAATAGTCAACCCTACAATATAGTCACAATATAGACATAGAGGTATTTGGTCAAAAATATTGCATTTGATATTTGATTTTCTCCATATCACCCAGCCCTAATGCACTGTATATTTCATAAGTGTCTTTTTTGCATGTGTCTAATGCAATTCTACACAGCTGCACACTTAGGAATGCTTGGGAAACTGAGATCTAAGATAAAAGCTAAAACTATAAGAAAATCCAGTGTAGAAAACTTTATGTTCTGCTTGATCCTCCAACATAAGATATGTCACTTTGTTACTCTGTGTTTTGTTATGTCATACAGTTACAATTTACTTCACTCTGTTTTCCTTCAATGGTCAGACCGCAGTCAGCTTTTGCAATCACAACAATTAATGCAAATTCAATCAATTCAGTTGTATATGATGTATATATGGATATATTGTGTATATTGACATATATGGATAATAAATGTTCATCTGCAATTTTCTGCAGTGGCTTTTTTCTTCCTCTTTGGCAGTTTTGGCGGTGCCTTTGCCAGTGCAGCTGATTACGATGGCTCCACCAAATCGTCAAAAAAGGGGACATATTATGCAAAACTCACTTTTTCGTTGCTTTAGTATGTATATTTGCATATCCGGAGTGCCTCCCCACCCCTTAAGAATGATTTTCGACCACTAAGTCAATGTTTTGTAAACTTGCTGAGTCAGGGAATGTGTCTCTAGAAGAGCCATTTAGATTTCACCCGCACTGTTACGTAACAGTCCGGGTGAAATCTGAGTGATATGAATACTCCCACCCTCACACTGGGTATCTCCTCCCATATTACGCCGGCTACCTGAACGAGGATCCACCATGACAGCCTGACCGCTACCATGTACAACCCGAAAGCCAAGCACTCCTGCTCTGTCGTCGGATGCACGGATACTCATGTTTCCCTACATCGCCTCCCTGCCAAAGAGGATATCAGAGCGAAGTGGCTAAATTTTATTTTTCAGGGAAACGTCCCAGCTTCGGTGAGCAAAAGCGTTTTTGTCTGTGCCAGTCACTTCACGCCGGACTGTTTCAGCAACGAGGGTCAGTATAAGGCTGGACTGGCAACGAGATTGTTCCTAAAAGATGGATCCATACCCACTGTCCGTGGCGACGCCACAGATGAAGGAACTGTAAGTATTAAAAAAAACAGTGTAGTTTGTGTTACTTTGGCTGTTTAGCACATGAGCTAACGCTAACCGTCGATGTAAATATGAGACTGAACTAACGTTACAACGTTGGGCTTACTGGCCATAGGATTCACGGTAATGTTAATGTTGCCAAACGTTAATTTGTCATATCAGCACTCTTAAAATGAATTAGGATATTGAGATTTGATGGCTTCTAACCGGCCGGTGAACCACTGCGCGGCCGTGAACATGCTAGCTGGCGCTAGCTAGCGCTAGCTGCTAGCTAGCTCACTGTCCGCGAACAATTTCTCAGTTGTTAGTGCTGCTGTTCCAACGTGATCACGCATGGGAGACCGTCTCCTCCACATGCTCACGGCCGAGCAGACTGTATGAAATGGTCTCAGTTGTTCACGGACGGTGAGCTATTGTTCCGCCGTGAACACGCAGAGAGGACGGCATGAAATGGTCTGTTATTCACGGCCAGTGAGCTACGTTAATTAATTAGCATGTTGTGCTAAAGGACAGTGTGTTAGATGCCCAGGAGCACCTTGGCAGTCGAACGACTTCCTTTGTGTTGGTATGCATGTAACTACGTGTGTAGTGTTAGCTACTGGCATGAGAGACCCTATCTGAGAGTACCAAAACGTTATCTGCAGTAAAGCAATCACTACTTTGTTTTGGAGCCGGAGACAGGGGTTACCTGCCACATGTCTGCTGTGTTGTGCTACGATTAACGTTAGTTATATGCAGGCACGGACACAGAAAAGTTGCTTCGCAAATGTGTATTGCTCACTTACTAAATCTAATGTGAAATGAGGGATTTGCGTGGGTTTGCTCGGATTATGATTTGCCAGATTTTGCCTTATCAAATTGATTTTTTAATCATCATTTCTGTCTACATAGCTTTGTTTCATGTAACATGAGAAAACAGACACATAACATATTATCTCCTTTTGTGTTTAGCCAAGCACATCTGTACAGCAGCCTGTGGTGCATCATGTTGCCTGCCAGACAGACCAACCAGTGACATGCACAGTTGGCACACAGCTTTCCATGAGAACTCTCCAGCCTCACTTCAGAAGCACAGGTTTGTTGAACAAAAGCATATGATGTAATGTTAGTTACTATGTTACTCTAATATGTAATTTTTGTTTTACTCTGTTATGAATATGGATTGGCTAATGAAAATTCTGTTTTCATCTATCAAAGGCACACAGAAATCAGTGTCCTGTGCTGATGTTGGAGTTGGCACCTCAACCATTGCCTTCTCAACTTCTCAACCATTCTTATCATCAACCCCAATAAAGAGACCACGCAAAAGGGCTCGCTTGGAACTGGAGGAGGAGGAAGAGGAGAATCCATTGGAGGGCAGTTCATCCATGGACATTCCCGACCCCAAGGATTCTTCGTATGATCCTGAGGACTCTGTCACAGTTTTGTCTGAGTCAGCAGATGTGACGTGAGTAAATAACCTCAGAATTTACTTTTTTTTCCCTTTTTTTTTCTTTTTTACATTATTTGTTTCAAGTAGTATGGGAGTTACTAATTTATCTTTGCAATTTTTATTTTTCTACTAGACTGGAGCCTTCCTGCCCTGTTCATAAGACACCAACATATATTGTCTATGAAAAGTGTCTGATGGAGCTGTTTAAGGTGTGCCCTGTCTGTCAGCGTGTTTCAGACGTGCAGACAAGAAGGATAGGCACGTTCCTCTCTGTAGAACAGACATGCCCACATTGTCAGTTCTTCAGAAAATGGAACAGCCAGCCAATTCTGGGAAGCACACCTGCAGGAAACCTCCAGCTTTCAGCTGCAGTATACACCACAGGTGCATCTTTCTTCAAACTTGAAAAGGTAATGGATTAAGACTTCACTATGTAATTTTATTTGTTTTGCATATCATATTGCTAAATGATGTATATAGAGCAGTACTTATGACACATCTTGTCTGTCTGTCCTCAGATCTTCCGGGCAATGCAGCTGAAGATGTTTCAGTATGACACTTTTCACCGTCATGCACGGACGTACATAGAGCCTGCCATCATACACACATGGAAGACTGTGCAGGACGCCATGATGGAGCAGCTTAGTCAGCAGGAGAGTGTTATCCTAGGTGGCAACCTAAGGGCTGACTTACCAGGTATACAAGATTCTCTGATACATTTTACTCTAATTTTTTTGTTTAGAAAAGTGGTTACTATGAAGTACAACAAAGTGATATGTAAAATGTAATTTTTGTGAAATGATGCATTTATTTTTGAAGGGCACTCTGCCAAGTTTGGCAGTTACTCAATGATGGACCTGAGGAGCAACACTATTATTGACATACAGCTGGTTCAGGTGAGTTCAAAGGTGTGATCTGTATTCAAGTTAACTAATCTGTGTTTAATGAGTGCTTTTAAAAATCATTTTGTTTAATAGACTTTTATGTTCTGTTTTTGTGTTTTTCTGATCAGAGCAACGAAGTTGGTGGAAGTTATCACATGGAGAAAGAAGGTCTGAAGAGGAGCCTTGCTCTCTTGGAGGCACGTGGTGTTGCATTGGACAGCATTGTCACAGACCGTCACCCTCAGATCCAGAAGTTCCTGAGGGAGGCCAAAGTGACACAGTACTACGATGTCTGGCACATGGAAAAAGGTATTCATTACGGTGAAAATCAGGATAAAATGCCCTTGCTCACAGGTCCACACACTATATTTTCCTAGTATCATAATTACTAATGTGTTACATGGGTTAGGGTTACATATTTTGTTTTCAACATATACTGTTTATCTGAACGTGACTGAAATATTGTTTTATTAGGACTGTCCAAAAAACTGGTCAAGATAGCCCAGAACAAAGATTGCGCGAAGCTGAAGAAGTGGCTTCGCAGCATAAAGAACCATGTGTACTGGACAGCAGCCTCCTCTACGTCAGGGCCAGAGAGAGTGGCTAAGTGGACCTCCATTCTTAACCATGTCCAAGACATTCACACACATCAAGATCCTGCTTTCCCCCAGTGCTTGCATCCGCAGCGCACCTCGAGAGACAAGAGCAAATGGTTGACAGCAGGTAGATAGACACACAAAATTGTGTGTAAAATGTGTTTTTTTATATATATATCTAAAAGATGTTTAAACCATTTGAATTCATGTGTTTTGTTTTTTCAGGAACACCAGCTTTCTGCAGGCTAGAAAAGGCGTTGACTAATAAGAGAATTCTGAAAGATGTGGAAAAGCTCAGCCCTCACTATCAGACCTCATCGCTGGAGGCATTTCACAGCGTCATTCTGCGGTTTGCACCCAAGAATGTTGTCTTCCCCTACCTTGGAATGTTATGCAGGTGAATAAAACATCACTATCTGTTTAGTTCATTATAGTTTAGTGTGCTTGCTATGATTTTTAAAGTACTATTTTTCTACCTGGCTGCCCTGCATTACAATGAAAATACTGGCCGACCACAGGCAACATCTACAAGTGGAGAGCTGCTGTACAGAGTCAACTTCCCCAAATCTAAACATGGAGAATGCACCGCAAAGCCTGTGAAAGCAGAGCCAACATTCCGTAAGTTTTAAAATCTTTTATTTGAACCCAACAAATTAAAATAAACATGAACACACAAGCATAACACAAAAGGTTGAAAATAAACACAAATAAAATCTGAATTCTTTTTAGATGGTTTTCAAAATAAATAATAAATAAGGAGAATGTATAAATTAGGAGAAATAAGAAGAGACACTTTACAACACTGCAGCACAAGGCTTTTTGGTTCTAGTGCAATTTTCTTGTAAACATTAATTTTTGTTTATTGAACTGCAGACTACGTTGATGCACTGTTGGACCTGATCTTCGAGAAGGTTTTCCAGGACCCTGCCCCATATGTGAACGAGGTGCTGAAACTTACAATCCCTGAAGACCTCTCTGCTCAGTATGAAAGACCCGACAAGCTGGACGTTATAGCCAGTTACGTGTCAAGGTTCAACCAAGGACAGGTCTGAACCCAACATACTGTCCTTCTGCGTCAGGGAACTCTGCACGAATCCTCAGCACCACGCAGGCAGGCAGCACAACTCTCACTCTCCGCCCCAGAAAGCCCCAGCACCAGCTTACAAAGCTTCTGTAGGCTAGGTATCTATATTGGCTGGACACAATTCAGTAGAAAGTAGGCACTGAATGTTCACATCCATGGCAACTGGCAAGTTCAACTGTTCCACTTCAGATATTTATTTTGTATGTTTACAAATGTTTCTTGCAATAAAACATCTTTACTAACTGTTCTGTGTGTTTTCATTGTTTGATATGTAGTTGTGTTACCATGTTACCAAGTAAAAAATAGTAAAGATAAACTATAAGCAATGTAAGATAGGGAAAGCAGTTATGTACTTTTCATCATAACACTTTTGCAATAAATTAATAGTATTTATAGGACTAAAAGCTTACTGCACTATTCCCCTCAGACGTAAAGGTCCATAGTCTGCCCGATAAATGTTCAGTGCATTCTGCAGTGAAAATACATTCAGGCAGACAGGTTCTAGGCCAGGATGATCCACCATGCATGATGGTGGCTCAGGAAGCTGCTGTAGTCATCGTGTAACCTAGAAATTATGAAAGGTAAGTGAGTGACAATGGATAACAGAAAAGAGAGACTGTAAAATGACAACCATGTTTGCCCAGTGTTCACACTTACTTGTGGTATTTCCATACAGCAGATATTCTCGGGCTCGGTAGGCATTTGTTCACAATTGCCACAGGAACACCTGTTTTTAAACAGAATTTGTGTTATTCATTGGAAACTACATAGCTAATCAATCACGTCGCGTTGTTTCTTTTGTAATATTTATTTAAAGTTTATAAACTGTTGGAACCGGTTCAAAAACAATACTGCTGGTAGAGAGGTGATGGGAGGCAACTGGCTCATTGAAAACTACAGTTGTTGAAAATTGTGGCAGTAGCTATTTACAGGTCGTCACTGCAAATAAGAGGAGGTTCTCAACAGACTTACCTGGCTACATAAAGGTAAATTAAAGTAAATAAATAATATGGGGTTATGCTTTTCTCTAGTATGGGCGAGTGCTCAATTGCATCCGCGTTACTGCAACTGAACAGCAGTAAACGCCAGCCGAGGTTTGGCGAAGATTTATGATGTAAACACTCAGGAGAAGGGGGTTGTGATCTGTAACAACATGGGAATACGGCCACTAAGCCAGTAAAACTTTCGTTAGTCTATGCAGTAACATAAAAGTAATGTCGAGGTAACAAACTTAACTACTAACCACTGAGAAACATCCATGTTCATTCTTGGCTGCTGACTTTCTTCTGGAGCGTCTTGTTGTTCAGGGTCGGACTCCGGCTCGAACATGTACGGTTGCACCGCAGTCTGTTGTCCGGCAGCCATTTCTTTCACAAACTCAGCCGTTGCCATGGTCACACGGTGCCGGCCTCACGTCTTCCACAGGCAGGAAAAGGTAGGCGGCGCACGCAGTAGCTCATTAGCATTTAAAGGGAAAGGCACTGAAACCGGCCATCTGGAGCAGGGCTGTGAAACTGGTGTTTCAAGAACCCTGCTGTGCTCAATCCTTCAGCTTTTTCGACCAAAGCACGTTACTAACGTACCATTTAGACATCAGGGAACCTTGTCAGGAAGCAGAAATGAGCATAATATATCACCTTTAACCATAATTGCAATTACAAATGGCAGAATGCTTGAAGTGCAATGCCTGCTAGAAAACAGTGTTTTCCATTATGACCCCTATCAGTGTTTTGTCGAGGGCTGGAGGTAGGACGAAATTTGGCGGAGGCAGCTGCCTCATAATTCTCTATGCGGACATTAAATAATTGCTTATTTGGTGTAATAACAATGCTTTATAGTAATTTAGGTCATGTTTCCTTAGTGTGCAAGTCCACTTTGTGACAAAGTTTATGACTTCAATGCTTTTGTATTACTGGGTTTATTAGAAAAAATGGAGGTAGTGAGGGGGAAAAATGTTTTTTTTTGTTTTTTTTTTTTTTTAATGAATTATTAGTATTTCCTCACCTACCACACTGGAGCACACAAAGATGAAGCCAATTATGCATTGTGGAAAAAAGAAGGTTTAAACTGCAAGACTCAGACTTTCATACATTTGTCACAGGTCAGCGTACAAACAGAGACAATGGTTGTCATGGATTCTGTCATGTCTTTGTGGTCTTCAAAAAACAGAGAAACAAAATAATGTGTTGAGGTTAATGTTGTACTAAAAGCTATAAAAGGCTATAACAAAAGCTAAAACCACCAAGGCCTAGCTTTGGTGCTTCATAGCTTTTGCAAAGTAGATTATATTTATGCATGGCACCATCAGAAGCCGTCAGCTATTCGTCAGTAAGTTTTTCTGTCAGTACTTTGTGAAATCAATGTGTAAGCTGTTGTAAAAGGTAATAATAACTCTACAGATGGCAACTGTCATCTCAAGGGGTGTGTGTGTCTGTGTGTATGAGAGAGAGAGAGAGAGAGCAAGAGAGTGTGAGAAAGAGAAAGCAGATGAAATTATGTATGTCCCACATGAGTTTTGTATAAGCCAATTACCAAGTGAGTTACACAACTCTGGCAATCTTTCTCTTACCTTTGAAAACCAGCAAACAAAAGAAAATGCCTCTCACACACGGTAGTCAAGGAGAAGATGCAAGTTGGCTGTTAACATCACTTTCCATGTTTTAACCCATTGATAACACAGCAGTCAGGACACTGACCTACACATCTGCATCTATGTCAAGACATGCATGTTTGTGTGTGTTTGTATGTGTGTGTATGTGTTGCTACCCACACAGTGGATGTTAGCTCCCCCATATTGAGGGTGAGTCATCCATGGCAAGAAACAGTGGCAGCATCATTAGCATGCCGCTCTCATCCTCCCACTCCCCTACTCCTTAACAGATTTTAACTGGCACAGCGCTTCCACTGATAAATCACTGTTGCCCTACTGCTGAAACACTCCCATAATTCACAACCAAAAATATTAAGTCAAACACACACACATACTACTGCCTTCCTATTTCCCTTCTCATACCACTTGTCCCTAAGCATAGTATAACTCATGCCACTTTCATCCACTGCACATATTACACCACCATGAGCGCACTATTGGTTCCACTCGGAAAGAAACCCCTCATGCTGGTACAGTCCAACCCTGAACACCAACAGGACACACACACCAAAACCAATACTCTTGGCCTTCCTGCCCTGTATCACTCAGCTCCAGCCCATTTGTTCCTACTGAAGACATAAATCTTTAATAATAGGTCACAAATATATATACAATATATATACAATTTTTTTTGTTTTAATCAAAGTTACTCAAACACGAGTAAATGGTGTTTTTATTGAGGGCTATGCCGTAATTCTTCATGGCATAGATTCAACATGGTGCTGGAAATATTCCTCAGAGATTTTGGTCCACTTTGACATGATAGCATCACGCAGTTACTGCAGATGTGTTGGCTACACATCCATGATGCGAACCTCCCTTTACACCACATCATCATGTTCAAGAAACCAGTTTGAGTTGAGCTTTGTGACATGGCGTGTTATCCTGCTGGAAGTAGCCATCAGAAGATGGGTACACTGTGGTCATAAAGGGATGGACACGGTCAGCAACAATACTCAGGTAGGCTGTGGTGTTTAAACCATGCTCAGTTGGTACTAAGGGGCCCAAAGTGTGCCAAGAAAATATCCCCCCACCATTACACCACCACCACCAGCCTGAATCATTGACACAGGCAGGATGGATCCATGCTTTCATGTTGTTTACGCCAAATTCTGACCCTACCATCTGACTGAGACAGATATTGAGACTCATTAGACCAGCTAATGTTTTTCCTCTGTTCTTCTGTTGTCCAATTTTTGGCCCATGTGAATTGTAGCCTCAGTTTCCTGTTGTTATGTAGTTGACAGGAGTGGCACCCAGTGTGGTCTTCTGCTGCTGTAGCCCATCTGCTTCAAGGTTTGACGTGATGTTGGTTCAGAGATGGTCTTCTGCATACCTTGGTTGCAAAGAGTGGTTATTTGAGTTACTGTTGCCTTTCTATCATCTTGAACCAGTCTGGTCGTTCTCCTCTGACCTAAGGCATCAACGAGGCATTTTGGCTCACTGAAGATTTTCTCTTTTTCGGACCATCCTCTGTAAACCCTAGAGATGGTTGCGTGCGAAAATCCCAGTAGCTCAGCAGTTCCTGAAATACTTAGACCAGCCTGTCTGGCACCAACAACCATGCCACGTTCAAAGTCACTTAAATCACCTTTCTCCACTATTCTGATGCTCCGTTTTAATTTCAGCAGGTCATCTTGATCATGTCTACATGCCTAAACGCATTGAGTTGTTGTCATGTGATTAGCTATTTCCATTAATGAGTAGTTGAACCGGTGTACCTAAGACAGTGGCTGATGAGTGTACATTTGATGCTCTATTGATTATTTTAAGTAGGATGGTATGTTTCAGATTGACTCATGGTAATGAAGGAACATGCCAGCTAGTGCAACAGTGAGGCCCATTGATGTGTTTTTAATAGGTCAGGGCTCAACAATAAGGATTGCCCGATTGCCCGGGGCAAGTAAAACTCACGGTCAGGCATGTAAACTAACAACTCACTTGCCCGATCGGGCAAGTTGCTAAAAATAGTAAAAGTTAATAACTAATTGATAAAATAAATGTATTTTAAAACGTGCTCTTCTGCTCTGATGCAGCGGTCTCTCTGCCTGAAGTCACAGGCACAGCTGTGTAACAATGTCCTGCCCACAGCCCCCATTAATATTATTTTGCGCGACGGACGCTTCATATAATAACATAACAATATACTATTTATGGTGTTATGCCATCGTGTCATTTCTGTCTCTACATGGTCACGCGTTAACAATTCTCCTCTGCTCTCTGTATCGCGCACGGCGGAGTTCCGCCACACACACACAGGTGAGCACGCTAGAGCGGCTCGGGCCGCATTTTCCTGACCAAACCTGACCCCGAGCCCGGTGCAGTTTGTCAGCTGACAAAGTTATTGTTATGGACACTGTGTAAATAACCACCAACAGACTGCTGTTACGTACAGACAAACACGCTGCTCGCACAGCAGCATAGCACGGCACTCATGCTGAGCTTGTGTTGCGTTCAGGCGTTGTCACGTAAATAACAACTTCCAACACTTAAATAGGTCATAGCACAAAACAGCAGCATGTCTAGTGACTTTTTACTTTATTATATTCAATACAATTGTATGTTTCTAAATCTTGAGACACCTCATATGTAAGCTAGACAGACATTTCACCTGCTCATTACTGTGCACACATGTACTGTATGTACTTAGTCCTAAAGAGCCCTTCTGGTGCCAGTAGATACATAGAAACATCCCAGCAGGCTGTGCTTTGCAAGCATACAAAAAAGTTTCACGCAAAATTATTTTTCATGCGTGTGCTTCACCTCCACTGCTACAACTCCACCCTAGGGGAAACACTGCTGTGTGCGTTTTGTGCAACAGGTGCATGTAGTAGTCTACTGGTAGAGTAGAGAGAGAGCAGTTGAAGTAGTAGTTGAAGTAGTTGAAGTACAGTAGAGCAGGGCAGAGAGATGGAAGGAAAATACATTAAACCCGGTGTTAATACAGAAGAACTGGAGAGAGGGGTGAAAAATAAATAGAGGTGGGCATGGCTCAAGTAGAGCGCAAAATTATAGACGGAGAATGATTGACAAATTTTTCACTTTAAGCCCTGACACTGTCATTTTTGTGTAGGAATTAAGCTACAATACATGACATATGTTGTTTTAATTAATAAATACAGTATGAATAAAGATTACATAACATAAAAATAACTGCAGTCTTTGTTATTTGATAACCGCTTAAATTAAACAATTTTTATAGGGCAAGTAAAAACTGACTTCGGGCAAGTAGATCTCTGACCAACTTGCCCGACCGGGCAAGTGAAAAAAAAACCTTAGCGTTGAACCCTGTAGGTTTTGTGTGGAGCTCTATGGCACAGAGGAGAAAGTCAGATTAAGCTTTGGCTGCAAAAGCAATACATGTTAGTCGGAAAAATTAAGAAAACAGAATACCGTCAGCAGAATCCTTTCACTTTAGAATAATTGTTGCAAGATATAAAACAATAAAGTGCAAAAAGAAGAAATAGAGCACCAGAGATGATTAAAAATCTAGTGGAAACACTTTGTTTGGTCAGACAATGTCTGTCCAAAATGACTGTCTTAGCAGTCTTTGATGTTTGTCCAAAATTTAAAATAGTTTGTAAGATGAAAATGCACAAACAAAGATTTGTATGATTGACTTAGTGCCCCAAGAATAAATGTTCTTACCGGTTAAGTCAGGCTTAGGAAAAGAAACATGGTTGGGCGTCATCAAGTTACGTACTGAACAGAAAGTTAGCTTTCGGAAAGTAACGCTATGTACCACTAAAGTAATGCATTGATAAAGAAAGGCATTTGTATCGTAACTCATTTTCTTCAGCATTAATCTAACAAAACAGCTAGTGTTAAATTAGTATGAGCATCGTTTTTAAATGTTACTGTGCTAGCTGATCATCAACAGCAACATCTGTATCTGGAATTCCAGTTCCTGCATTGACAGCCCATGATGCAGGCCTGATGGCATGCAATCAATAAATGACATTTGATCCTGGCACTACAATTTCCCCATGAGGAATCAATAAAGTTTATCTTGTTCTGATGATAATCCAAAGGGCTGTGCCTTAGGGACCAGCTGAATTCCCAAACAAGTAACGGCTATGTTTCAGATGAGATGAGGATAACCTGCCTTTTGCTGAACAATACCATGTCAGGGGATGTGTGAATTCCCTCGCACTAGACTTTTAAAGACTCTTGTCACACTAGGGTATAAGAGAAATACCAGGCTTCCTTTAACAGATCACACAAATTGAAATGTTGCCAAAATCTGAATCAGAAACCCTTCATGCACGACATTTGCCTTGATAAAAGGTTCAGTGACATCCAAAGGACTCCAAATAATTCAAAACTTGCAATAGTTGAGCTCCCAGTAGTGACTGATGGATCCTACTGATGAAGTATCAGCTCTGTGTATCTCACAGTGTTCATAAGTGTCTCCTGGAGGTCACTTTGTTCAGTTTGGTCAGATTCTCCAGATATATTATTTCAACAGAGGAAAAGAGGCAGTGACTCTCAGTCTTTTAAGGGTTCATGAATCTATCTTTCCTCCCTGAACCACTGTGCACTCTCTGTCTTGTCTGACTTATAGGGTCTATAACCGGTCGCAGTCTATTTCGTCTAATCATTGGATCGTCAATCATTACATAGACCTGCATTTCATGAATATTTGATGTGAGCCAAGTGCATTAAACCACATTCCTTTGCACTGCATCAGTTACAGTGGTTACAGGCCTAATAATGATAAGGAGAAGGCACTCAGCTGGCACATTCAGAGGTGCAGCCAAACTCGGTGTCCTCAGAGAACAATGTGCGAGATGCCTGCTATTTCAGAAATGTACAACCTCTTTTGTCTTTTTTTATAGTACCACGTCCACAGGGGCAGTCCTACTTTGAGTGAGTTTTCTTCTTTTAGGACAAATGAAAACTTCCTGGAGCTTTGTTGCCAGAGTCTTTCTCCATTCATTAAATCAGCCCAAGGCATTTTGTTCTGCCTGCGGCATGGCATCGGTCCTCGCCTGCTTCCCTCCTCCTCTTCATCTTCCTCTGTGCGCCCAGGTCTTTTGATCACAAGCCAAGATGTTACATAATTTCTGACAAGATCTCAGGCCCTTTCATCAGCAGTAATATATTTTATTGAAGATTTAGGTGAGTGGTTGCTACAGGTCATTTCAGGTGAGGTAGCCTCTGGCTTCATTCAAACTTGGGGAAGGCAGTCAGGTTCAAGCAACCCTGAAGATGAATAGCGTTAGTTTCTTAAAGTGGAGGTCAGAGTGTGTTTGGAGAGAGTCCAGAATCACAGTTCAAATTAGCCTGGTGCTCATTAAAGTATGCGATGAAGCTATGGAAAGTAGCTATAGCAGTTACATGAAAAGCACATCAAGTAGGGCACCGGCTGTATAATATATAGGAAAGTGGACTGTAAAAAGAAGCCACTCTCTGTGATAGTTTGTCGGGCTAAAAATAGCAAAACTTAAGAGGAGATTATGTGAAGACTGTATGTCAGACTAGCAGCCAGCATAAAGGATTCGTCTCATGCTGCACTGTACATTCATTCGCCACCCCATTCCTCTTCATTTTTGTCACTCCATTTCTGCCTTCATACCAATTTAAGCACAGACACGCTGGCGTGAAGTAACAAACGCACACATACACACGTACACACGTTCCCTCACACAACGGTGAAACTGAGTTGGCGGGTGAGGTGTCAGCATCACTTCAGAGACAGCTTGATGACAATCCAGCTGGAGTCACACTTTTAAAGGTCACACACATATCACACACACTTTCTTTCTCTGTCTCTCTCTCTCTCTCTCTCTCTCACACACACACACACACACACACACACACACGTACAGACACCCTTTAATTAAAAGCTGCAATCAAGCTGACTTCTGCAAGTATTAACACCTCTCAGAGACATGAGAATGTCGTCATACCACTGAAGTTATAAAAGTCTGGAACATTTTACTAATCTATGCAACTTAGGCTGGTTGTGAAAACCTTCAAAGAACATCGCACAGATGAGGAAAAAAAACTGTCAGTGCTCCAAAATAAGATAATTATTCATGCTAACATGTCACTTACCTCACAGCAGAAAAAGAAGTTGTAGCCTACTTTCCACTATTTGTATTTAGTCAGATACAGTGTCATGTAAAATATGTAACTATATATTTAACAAGTGGTGGAACATAACTTAGTACATTTACTCAGGCACTGTACTTAAGTACAAATTAGAGGTATTTATACTTTATTTGAGTTTTTTTTTCATGCCACTCTATACCTTTACTCCAGTACATTTCAGAGGGAAATGTACTTATTTGAGTTTTCTGTTTGTTTTCCTTGTTTCATGTCATTCATTCATGTTTAATCTGCATCCTGTTTTATTTTGTAGATTCTCTCCTCATGTGTCGTGTCTGGTTTTACTTCCTGTGTCTGTGTGTTTTCCTGCCTGTTTTCTGTCACGCCTGCCTCGTTAGTCCTTCCCCAGTCCAAGAGTCTTCCCCTCACACCTGTTCTGTATTAGTCCACCCTAGTGTTCCCCTCCACACCATTGTTGTTAGCCAATCCCCATTTTCCTCCTTTTGCCCGTGTCCTCCTACTCCAGCTGTGGCTTGTTCTTGTGATTAGTTTCCTGTGTATAAATATAGCTGTGTTTCTCTTTGTCCTTGTTCCTTGTGTTCGTTCCTGTGTTCATCCCTGTATTCTTGGTGTTGTTCCCTGCTCCGTTTCCTGCCTTTTGTCTTGGGTTCTGTTTGGATTTTTTACCTGAGTTCACTGTATTATCTCAGTTGGTTTTCAGTTAGTTTTGGTTCTTCTGTCATTTGGACTTTCTTTTACTTGCCTGTTCTGGACGTGTTTCATCAACTTTATTAAAGCTCGCTTTTTTGTTTAGCCTCAAACCTGCCTGCTGCTCTGCATGTGGGTCCTTCCTGAAGTGATACTTGACAAAGTGCTTATAAAATATGATGTTTTTATTAATCAATCCTCCCAAACGTTTATACAAGCACAGCTAAAACAATTAGCCACTTATTCAATTAGCTGAGTGATTACAAAAATTATTTTGCAGCTATTTAGAAAAACATTTTTAGGGTTTTTTTTTTTTTGGGGGGGGGGGGGTTTGTATTAATGCTTTTACTTAAGTAAAGGAACTGAACACTTCCTCCACCACTGTACTGAGTACATGTGCTGCCACAACCCACTGCCACTACTTATTTAGCCCAGTGAATGTCCAGACAATCCAAATGTGCTACATGTGATCAACTGTTACAGTAAAAATGATCATTCGTTGTAGTCAAAGAAGCAAGCTGAAGTGGTTTTCTATACTTCATTCTTATGAGAATGTCTCCTGGTCTGGATGACTCCCTGTGGAGGAACTCTGGGAACATCCAACTGAAAGAAAAACCAGGGGCTGACCCAAAACACACAGAAGAGATTATACATCTCAACTACAGTGGGAAAGCCTTGGTTGGAGGATGTCACTAGGGCAAACTGATGTCTGGTCTACTTTTCTTGGCCTGCAGCTGTGATTCAGACCCAGAAAAGCAGTGGATATGGATGGCTAAATGGTGCTAGCCAGTGTTGTCAAGGGATTTTTATTGATGGCTGCACTCTAAATCTGTATTATGGCAAAACATTTTTTGTACTTTGCAATGCAGAGTAGTACTATTTATAATCTTATCCAAATAAAATAAAAGGCTTTAGCCCCCAAGGCAGCCCCTCCAGCAAGGGGTGTCAAAGCAAAGGCTCTAATCTGTCCCACTTGATGACTTTGCACACCTAATGGTGATGCACTTGTGAAGGCTAAGAGGTGCCGGGTTCCAGGAGCAAGTTTAACAGTGAGTAGCCTACTTCATGTAAAGTGCTGCTTCAGAGGCTTTTCCATCGTGACCGGAATACAGTTCTCTGAAAAAACAATGAATACTTGTTGTGTGTTGTACAAAATATCATCAGAGGCTTTAGTAAAAAAAAAAATCTGTATCAGACTTATATCTGAAAGCAATATTGGCAGAACCCTATTGCCAAAACGTTTTATTTGTAAATGGTTTGTAAGGCAAGTGATAACTTAAAATGCTTTCTCAGCATCCACTTTGATTTGGTGTGGTGTGTGATGTTGCATTTATTTTTCTTCAGACATCTCAGGCTGTTTTCAGAATGTACTTTACAGTAAAATAGAGGGAAAACATTGAAGGTGTTGTTATGTATGGGTTATTATGCAATGGTTTTACTGGTCCAACCCACCTGAGATGAAATTGGCCTGTATGTGGTCCATGAACTACAATAACTTTGACATCCCTGCCTGAGAGGCTTTAATGGTCACTTTCCTGAGGGTGGTGCTGGCAGTGGGGTTTGTACCATTGGGAGTACAAAGTGTGCCTCAGCAAATTTCATGGCAATCTGCCTATTAAATTAGGATTATTCTTGTGTGTCCATTTATTAATTGATTAATTCATTCCCCTCTCTCCCCTCCCTCTTTTTTGGTCACAAAATCTGCACTGGGCCCTTCCACAGAATATTACTGCTTCTTTGCCATGGTGACAGTTTGGGACTCACTGCACTGGTGCTGGACAGCATGGAAAGTTAAGCGGGGCTGATTCTCCATAAAGCCTCCATTTGAATATAACTATATTTAAATAGGCTTGCTAGTCCCTAAAGAACTGGCTCCATCCCGAGGGTTTGAGGGCAGCTCTAGAAGGGGAGCACAGTTGGACCCATGAAAGGACAGTGCCCTCCTGTAAGAGTCTGAGGGTGGCCTGAGGCGAGGTCAATTTTACACACTCAATAATAGACTAAAGGGAGCAGTAGACAAGGAAAAATACCTGAACCAGCCACCAGCAACCTCTTTTTGTCCTCTGTTTTAATTCAACTCTTACAGAAGCACTTTCGTTCAACTATTTCTTTTTTTTGCCTTGTTCAAAGGTTCCCTATGGAGTTACAGACCTCCATTAGCGTTATCAAGCAGTTTTTTATGAACCATCCCCATTTTGTTTACCACAAAGATGCATTTACAAACGATAAAGTATCAGCTCCACTGATAAACAAATTTCTACGAAGAAGTCATCTACGTCAAACTGAAACGACCATTGTTAAACAGAGGAGGTGGCGGCACCACTTATCGCACCTGCAATGCAGTCTTGGGATCCCTCCCCAGACGAATGAACACCCATTCACACCTGGACCCATCTTACTATAACAACACACAAGCTGGCCGGGTGGGTGAACGACTGACGTGACCTTAACAACTCTGAAACTCAGAGCTCACGTGACCTGAACGATTCTGTAAGGGCTTACATCCACAGAGAGTTTAAAGCCTGCGACTCCGCACCAGTCCATTAGAACTGAGGAAGTCACTTGGATGAGAAGCGAAACGTCTTCATAAAATTCAAGCAAGTCCATTTGCCTACAATATAGCACTTAGGAATAAAAAAAAAAAGACAACAAGAAAAAAACAACAACAATGTAAAAACATCAGTATCAGTATCGGCTGTCAGCCAAATTGTTATTTTAAACATAGGCAAGGCCCAGAATTTCACAATCAGTGCAGCCCTACTTTTTGGTGAGAAACACTGAATGTACACATAACCTTTGTTTGTTGTTCAACTTGTGTTGAACTCCACAGAGCTCCTTCAATTGGTATGATCAGTGCACATAGGTGCAGCTAACATCATAACCTCTAGCTGATGAGAAATGACAATATTTTATGGAGGTTCGTCACCAACAAAGAGCATGTAGATTGACATAAAAGCAGGTAGGCCCCTGACACAATCAGTTATTTTGTATTTTGACCACTGTGTCAAATGTTGTACCGTAGTCCAAAAAAATGTCTTTTATTCATCAAGCTTTTTATGGGCCTCTTTACAGGTCATTTGATATTGGTTGCATTCTGCCTCCGGCTTGCTCTTTCCCACCTGCAGTGAATAAATATTTTTGAAATGTGCTGGGGTAAAAGCCTGTTTAATCTTTTTCAATGTTCTCAGATCACAACTGCAATGCTATTCTGTTTTTAAACACAGGTACTGTGAATTCTAAATGCCAGAAATCTACATTTCAGTATAATAAACTGTTTTGTAAGAATGTAAGAAATGTTTTTTTTTAAAGGTATTTTTGGGGGGCATTTTTTGCCTTTAATGATAAGAATAGTTAAGTGTGAAGGGGGGAGAGAGAGGGGATGACATGCAGCAAAGGGCCACAGGCTGGACTCGAACCCGGGTCGCTGCGGCAACAGCCTTATACATGGGGCACCTGCTCTACCACTAAGCCACTGATGCCCCAGAATGTAAGAAATGTTGTGGATAATACAAAATCATTACACCAAGTCCACACAATCTTCAAAATGAATTACAGGTACTGCAATATCATTGCAATACACTGAAACCATTATTTTTCCACACTGTTTACTCTACAGTACCATGGGAACTTTAAACCACTTATATAGCATAGACTTTTCCATGCATATTCTTCACTCATCCATCAAAAACAGCCCATAAGCCCGAAGCCACCTGCAGCTCCCTATAACAAATATTTAGACAGTTGTTCCATCTTTGTACACTTAGTATAAATTTACAAGGTAGAGGCACTAGTGCCTACCTTTAGCTCCACTTAATAAACTCTAACACTCCCTCGATCCCATATGTTTGAGTTTGAGGATCTGGCCCAGTAGTATCAAAGAGCAGCGGGAAAGCGATATGGAGTGACAGTGTTGTCATATCAATTCTCATCCCTCACAAAGACACATCTCACTTAGGCTGAAGTGAACAGATAGAGCCTGTGCAAAGCCACTGTACAAATAATTGCTGGTCCATAGTTGCACCTGTCAAATATGGTTAACCATCTGGGTTTCCGTAGACAAGAAAAGGGGAAGAGAATAGATAAGCTCCATTTAGTTTGGGAGTCAATATAGCTTAAATTGCAGTGGCAGCTGTAAAAAGGGCTTGTGCTTGCACACTTAAGAAACGGAAAGTGAGATAAAGGAAAGCATCAGGCTGGAGAGAATAATCTTGGCAGAGGTGTGTCAAGGCCATCGTGGCCATCTTTAATTTCAGGAGTTTAGTGAACTGTTGCCCTCGGAAGGATGAAAAGTTATCTGGATTTTGTATGTGCATTTATATCCCAAAACTATAAGGTGATTTGTTTTTCCCCTTTAAGCAGACCATATGCACTTAAAGAAAGTAGGATGTAAGATGATGAAACAACATATTTGCCTTACAAGTTTGATAACTTCAATATTTCCCTCACACTGTATCTGTAGTTGATTTTTCTCAATAAAAAATCTATTCATAGGTGCACAACTCAAACAACCAAACTGTAGATCTATTGTATGAGAATATGGATCTAAAGATGATTGTGCCTAATATGTCATGTGCACGCACTATCAAGGCTGTGTGTGTTACAAAAGCCTGGCCTTACTGTGTTATGGCAGTCAGCATTGATCAGCTGCAGCAGCTGGCTCTCAAACTTCTCCAGGGATGGTTGGAGGGAGATGGTCAGTCTGCTCAGGGTGAAGGGCAGCATCTTTAGCAGCTGAGGCCTCAGCAGAGCATCTCCTGGTGACAATATGAACATGGCATTAATGTTTTAACATGCAGTGACATTTACAGGATTATATCATATTTAGAGCACTTCTGGGTCTGAAATGGAATTCCTCTTCCTGTAATTTGATGTCTCCGCTAAGAAGGTCATGTTTTCAGTGAAGTTGGGGGTTTATCTGTTTGTCAGCAGAATTACAGGAAAAGTACTCGGCTGATTTTCATGAAACTTGGTGGAAGGGTGTAGCATGGACAGAGGAAGAATCCATTAAATTTTGGAGTGCATCTGAATCAGGGGTGGATACACAAATCATTTCTTACTTTCGTTAAACTACAATAAATGCACACAACTCTCACTTCAGACGTCACAAGCTGACATAAAGGTGGCTGAGCCAACATGGCGGTGGATAACAGTGCAGTGCTAACAAAGGCAACAGTGCTGACAGAACTATCAGTGTTAATGGGGGTTAGCTCACACTCACTAGGGTGACAAGGGGGGTTTATGCTTCCATAGTGATGCTATCAGCAGAGCTAACAGTGCTAACAGCAGCAACAGTGCTGGTACTGACAGAGCTAACACTGTTACTGGGGTTTTAACTCACACTCACCATAGCGACCTGGGGGCGAACCACAACACTGTACAAACTATGGATGTTTAAAGAGAAATGGATACAGCATTGAAGGAGGGGCCCCATTCATTCTTATAAAAGTTGCTCAGTGGCTTGTGAAACCAAAACAGTTCAACTTCCTGGGTATAAAATTACCCAGATAACATCATTGGGCCTATGGAGCAAGAGCACTACAAACGTTTTGAGCTGAGCAGCTAACTTCTGGTATAGCTCTCTGCTAACTTGAATGGGGATAAAATGATTTAACCTTGCAGCTCCTCTAATTTTTCCAAATGTTGGACTGAATGGATCGAACCCTTACGCTAAAATTAGTCATTTTGCAGGGGTTGTGATGCTCAAAGTAAAATCTCTTTCACAACGTTAATCAATGAGAAAAAGTCCTTTCGGGCCCACTGGCATCACATGACGGACTCTCAGGTTGTAATTCCACTGTTTGGCCACTGTGAAGAATGGCTTCAAAGCCAATCGTACTTCCTAAGGGCCTGGTCCCAACGTACATTATCAGCGGTAACCATTATATGAGCACTGCTCTTCAAGTGCCCTTTTAATTAATTTAGTTTTCAGCTCTGTCTGTTGGTGTTGCTGTAGGGGAAAACCACCATCCAGTGTAATAAATGTGTGAAACAAGTTGAGACTATTTCAGTATACTCCTATTTGTGACCCATTTACAAAGTTCCCAGACATTCTCCATCATCCCTAGAAAATTTATCATGGCACCCCAGAAGTTCTAGAAACCTAAAAGATAGAGGTCAAGTGGAAAAAACATGGTTTGATGCAGTGTGTTACAGCCATGCTGATTCTACTTGTGTGTGTGTGTGTGTGTGTTATCTTATAAAGTAAGCTGAAGTTCTCCATGTTACTTTATCAGCGGTGTCAACATCAGAGCCAAAGGGTTGGTTTCCGGAAACACTTAATGTTTCATGGCAGCTTTACTTATTAATATGTCTGCCTCACCCTGGACTCTAGAGACGCTCCACTTCAAATGGTACATACTCCTAGTCTGTGGGGTTAACATTTTGTTGTGTGTATTTTTAACCACACTTGACTTACTGTCATATATCATACTCCCTCATGGAGATATCCATGAGCTGGATGAGGAAACACACCCCTTCTTTAGCAGCAACTGTTTACACCGTCAAACCTCAACTCTTTGATTTCAATATATTTGATTAGAACTTCTCTGAGAGACAGCAGCTCCATCTTAATGACTTCTCCATTGATTTGTGGTAAGCTGCCTGATGCCAACCACTGGAATATTTACACCACAGAGAGAGATACCACTGCTGGTGTCAAACAATCCAACAAAAACTATTTCCATCTGGAAACTTGGTGCAAATGGAATCAGAATCGATTGAAGAAAGCATCTCAGCCACTGGATGAATTGGGAGAGCCTGTGAAGTCCACAATCACCCCTTTCAGACACAACAAAGAGAAAATGGCCAGTGTGATTGTAATCTCTTCAAGAGTAATGTAGCCATCAAGCGTTTCATTGCAGCCCTTGTCTCTGGAGCGCAGAGTTGGACTGTTCTGAATGCGGCGTGAATATCAAACTGGTGGCTGTGGTCTTAAAAGGCAGCTTAGGTCTCTGCTGCTCACAGCCCCAGAACATGAAGAGGATTAGCCGGCTACCATAACTCCCACTGACTCCCAATGATTATAGCTCTGCACTGTCAGACTTCATTACATTCCCCCTTAGAAACTCACTTTCTAAGTACTGCAGACATTTCAACTTCTGATGGAAGTATGTTTCCAAAAAAAGACCACTATTAAGTATCATAATCAAGATCCTGTTTGTTACTTTGACAGTTAAAGAACATGTGTGAGTAGTTGCTGGAGTATGTTATGTAAGATCACACCTGATATATGCTGATGGTGTTGGGTTGAGCCATGTCATATTTTGATTAATCTATCTTGAGTTAAGGTGACCTCTTCGTTTACCTCAACATTTCTCACAGAACTCTTTAATGTGCTGCACAGTAAACACAGACACCCTAAGTATAACTGTTTCCACCAACATAATAACTAGAGTTGTTTGAATAGAAAAAGCCCCAAATATTAAAAAAAAAGAAAAGAAAAAAAAAACACTCAAAATTGTTGTGACTACCTCAAAACGGAGACTGACAGATGTAAAAAGTGTTTACCTTGTAATGCTGCAATTTGTGCTGAAAAGGCACCAGAATGAAGGAAAAATGTTAAAGAGACACAGGCAACAGGGACTTTTAAGTCTGCACAGAGAGCTGGAGAGTGAGGTAAACTTCAAGTGTGCTGTAACCCAGATCAGAAGGGTTATAAAATAATTACTATTTATGGCACAACACACCAGGTGCAACCATTTTCAGCCTTTTTTGTTTGCCAATTTTGGCAATTTTTTTTTTTTAATTATTATCATTATGATCATTTATCCAGCTCACACGTGATGTCCATAGTCCTGACTTCAGTCAATAAAATTCAGTGTGTTTAAAATAATCTAAAAAAAGATATACTACTCAGGATTTCCCTGAAAACAATGTATAGTCTCACACAAAAGCAATCCCTCCCAATCTTCTGACCAACTAAATGATGTGTGGCGTGTATTTATCAGCAGTGATCCTGCACTCTGCTTGTATTTTCGTATTATGCCTCCACACTGACCATAGCCATGGCCGGGGGCAGTATGTTTTCGGGTTGTCTGCTTGTCCATCCATATGTCCCATTCTTGTGAACGCGATATCTCAAGAGGGAATTTTTTTCAAATTTGGCACAAACATCCACTTGGATTCAACAATCAAATGATTACATTTTGGTGATCATAGGTCAAAGGTCAAGGTCACTGTGACCTCATCTGTCTCATTCTTGTGAACGCAGTATTTCAAAAACAACTTGAGGAATTTTTCCAGATTTGGCACAAATGTACATTTGGACTCAACTATGAATTGATTAGAAATTGGAGCTCGAAGGTCAAGGTCACTGTGACCTTGTGTCTGTCTCATTCTCATGAATGCAATATCTTCAGAACACCTTGAGGGGATTTTTTCAGATTTGGCACAAACGTTCACTTGTACTCAACGACAAAGTAATTAGAATTTGGTGGCTGAAGGTCAAAGGGCAAGGCCACTCTGACCTCACAAAACATGTTTTTGGCCATAACTCAATAATTCATGTGCTGATTATGACAACATTTCACACAAATGTCTAAAGACACAATGATAAAGTGACGACCTTTAGTATCCAAAAGGCCAAAAATCAAATTCACTTTTACATCATAATGTTCTTCAAAAACACTTTTCTGGCCATTACTCAGTGTCAGATCTCAGGAGCAGAGGGGGAGACATTTGATCAGATACTGACAAGGTGACAATAATCTAAACAATAATCTAAATAAACTTTGCTGTTTGTGTAAATCTTTTGTGCTGCCAGGGCAAAGATGTGTGTGACGCTTCATGTTTTCACAGACATGGATGTACACAGTAACTGCGACTTGACTAGTTTGTGGAGGCATACAACTGGTAATTCTAGTTTTCCCAGTTAATTTCCTGTGTTTGGGATGTTTTTGGGTACAGCACACAAGTGAAATTGGGACTTTATAAAAAAGTAGCAACCACTTTTGAGACATAAGCAGCTCACATCCAAGAGGAAGTTACACAGCACCCACAAAAACACAAATATAGCGAGGCGAAAATGTCAAGCAAAATGCCAAGCTGGGTGAATCTAGGGTTGGCTTTCATTTTTGCTGGCGAACAGCAGCTCACAAGTTATGCATAGTATACTTGTAATGAGACTAAAAGGGCCAACACGTGATCCACAAACAAACTATCTGAATTTGTAAGCCCAGTGTGATGTCATTAACTGACTGACAACACCAACTGACCCAGACTTCTCACACACTTTACTGTTTTGTGAAGTTTTTTCTCTTACACTGATCTAGTGCTGGGCAGTATATTGAAACAATATCAAAATGGTGATATGAGATTACGTATGGTCTTAGATATTGGATATTGTAATATCTTGAGTGTTGTCCTTTCCTAGTATTAAAGGCTGCATTACTGTGAAGTGATGTAATTTTTCTGAGCTTACCCGATTGTTTTAGCTGTTCTATTATTTGCTTTTACCCACAAAGTCATTATATCCACATTATTGATGTTTATATATCAAAAATCTTATGAAATATTTGGTCAACAATATTGCGGTATGATTTTTTCCATATTGCTCAGCCCTACACGGATCATTTATCCATGCATTTTTACATTAGTCCAGAGAAGATTAGCATGCTCTTTTATAACCAGTTGCTGCTTCACATTCCTACGGTTACACATATTTACATATAGGCGTAGCACAGCGTCACTACAGTCCTTTAATCTTGTCAAGTGAGGCCGCCACAGAAGATACTGGAAGTCAAAGATCTTCCATCATCTTAAAAGACCATCTGTTATTGTAGGGGAACATATTACTCATGTTTTGATTTTACACGTCCACCAGTTGTGTGACGTATACCTGTTGGAGAAGCTGCAAGCCCGGGAATGTTCTCATTTCCAGAAATAAGGATGTTCTCTGGAAGGAGGTGCATCGCGGAAACCAGCCCAGGATGTTTTTTAATCACACAGTCCAAATGTGCTCCATCAATAATCTTCAGGACACTGCTGTCTGCAGAAAAAGACATATCACAAATTGTTGTATGTAGAACTGTTTCAGTATTTTACGTGCATTTCAAGAAACAAAAGCAAACTGCCAGTGTGAATACAAATGAGTTAGACTTGATATTCCAATCCACCGTCATCCCCAACCCACCAAAAGAATCAATCTCCTTGGTGCGTCAGACTCTAATATTTCCCCAAAAGCAATGAGTCACAGACAACATGACACCCAACACGCAGACCATTTTTCAATATTCCATTTGGGTGTTGGTGACCTAGGTGCAATGTTCCATTACACTGCGAGCATCGTTTTCCAGGGCTAAACCGAAATGACAACCATTCAAGTTGGAAGAGACGCTCCTCCAGAAGAGCACTGCAGCGTAGACGAGGCACAAGGTGTGAGCAATGAGGGAGACATTGTCATTTTTCAAGCAGGTCATCCAATGACAAGTGACGACCCGCAATTCCTGCCATCGACACAAAGCATTTGGAAGGTGAGCAAAGTGGTGTTTGATGCGCTGCGTATGTTGGTTTTCTTCAAGCCTGAAAAGCATGAACAATCTTTCACTCTGACAGGGTTAATGATTGCGCCTTCAAAAGCATCAGTGACAATCAATACAGGAAGCTCCTTTCACTCCTATGGGCTGTTTCAACAAGGTGACAGTGAGCAATCTGCAGGTGAGTCGTTACAGAGAGTGAAGTGGTGGTGATGTCTGAGAGCATTTAAGTGCTGTGATACTTATCAGTGTAAACAGTGTTTGTCAAAAAATATAAAGATCGTTGCAAATTGTATGTAAATTCACAGGTATATGCAGAGCAAATAAATATAAATATATTTAAAATATATAGGTATATAGGTAATTGCTATTCAGGAACAAAATATTGTTTCTCAGCTTTCTGCATCTCCATCTCCATTCTCCATCACACAGTGACTTTCGTTAACAGCTAACGTGGTAGCACTCACAGTCTGTTGTAGCACAGCACACAACACACACCCTGAACCAAACAACAAATGCTATTTTGCTGCGACGGACTCTTGTTAGCAGCTAACTCAGTAGCACACACAGTCCATAGTAGCACAGCACAAACTTAGTAGTTGCGCAGTGACAGACTCAGTGAAGCTAACAGCAGCTAATGTTAGCACAAAGTGCTGAGAAACTGACAGGTACATAAGAACTGGCTATTTTGCTTGAGTTAATATGACTGTGGCATTTAACGCAGATGTTTATTCATGTATTTATTAGACCCAAAGAGCTAAGAGAGCTTGTGGGAGATAGCAAACTCGCTGCTCACAGAAAGGCTGTGAACGTAACAGCACAGTACAACACAGTGGTAACTTAGTTTTCATATAGCAGGGGATGGGTCATGAAAAGGATAGCTCCAGTGTGTCACTGGGCCATGATTTCAGGACCGCATAAAAAATTTTGGGCACAGGAATAGAGAAAAAACGGTCTATCTCCAAAATGCATCATTACATTGTTCCCAGTCTTCTCACGTTTTCAAGAACTATTTTCTAGCATGTATAATGTGTTTAAAAAAGAAATCACTGATTTTGCTTTACCTGGACTTTAAAGAAACCACTGCTTCAAAAGCCTTTTTACTATTTACAATGTCTCATTATTTTTTCTCAGATGTCTTTTTTATACTGCTGTGAAAACATTTGTCAGCTGTGAAGTTTCTCTCCTAGAACAAAATTTAAAAAGATTACATTTGAACACATAACATTGTCATTTCTCTTTGCCCAAAACAAATTTTTAATGAATATATTTTGAATGTCTCATAATGTAATTCAGTGCAACCTTTGTATGAGGTTAGTTCCAACCACCAGCTGCTAACAGTTAACGTTAACTAGAGATGTACCGATACCAATTCCGATCCCTGAACTTTAGGTATCTGCCGATACCAAGTACCGATCCGATACCAGCGCATAAAATAAAAATGAATGGGATATGAATTGTTGTATGTCTCAACTCCTAAAACTCTATGTAAAATATTAAGAAATAAATAGATAATAGTAGAATGAATGCCATAAAACTTTTTTTACTATTATTATCCAGTGTTGACATAGATCAAAACACAGGTTAAAGTGCAGCCACACAATTTGGTAAAAAAGACATTTTAAAGGCTACAGTAGAATGCTTTTTAAACTCTGCTCCGTTTCCGTTTCGTTTGCCTGTAGCGTGCGTATGACGTAAGGACGTGAGGCAGTACTTGGTATCAGATTGGTCATAGGCTGTACTCACCGATACCCGATACCGCATTTTAGGCAGTATCGGAGGCATTTCCGATACTGGTATCGGTGTCGGTACAACTCTAACGTTAACTAGCTCTCTTCTTGTTGATTGCAACACTGTCATCCTTCTGGCTTCAACTTCTTTGAAAACTATTAATTCCCAGCAGGACAATCACCCAAAACATGTATCAAAGCAATGTCAGGTCTTTTTGAAGCCCAAGGAAGAATTGCTGACTTGCAAGGCTTTACCCCGGTCACCATTCCTCAACCCCGAAACATTTTAGGGAAAATATGAAACAAAAAAAGGTGAGACACACTTTACCGTCACAAAACATTGTTGAGACGTTGTAAAAGAGAGCTGGATTCATGTGAATTTAAAACATCTGCAAAAGCTTAAAGAATCAATACCAGGGTTCAAGCTGTGATGATGGATAGACCAAATGTCAAGAAGCTGTGATTTTCAGCAAATATAAATGCACTTTCTGACTGTGTTTGATTATTGGTGTCAAATAATACAATCTTCTCCTAGAAAAAACATACAAAAACTTTGTTTTGGGTTTTGAAGTGTCATTTCTATTATTATAACTGGCTAAGCTTTTTCTGTAAGGAACATAACCTGACAAAAGACCCTCAATCTTGACAAAATAGAAGTCAAATTATACTCACATCATGTGATCCAAATTTTCCCATCTATCCATGTGCATGTGCGGTCCAAAATAAAGACCATGCAAACTGTAGGCCAGGGATACCAAAATGGCTATATTCTACTTTTGCAAAATGACAGGAGGCCAGGTGTGCGCAAAGGCGGTTCTAAGATTTGAGGACATTAGCCCGGACCTTTGTCAGGGGGTTTGGGATATCCTTTTTTTTCTATTGTTTTCATTGTGGATTGGAAACGCTTGGCAGGCTACTCAGTACCTTGTGGCCCACTACCTGTAACTTGAATATCACTGCTGTATAGGCACTGACAAAACATTTGTGAAGGTATTCTTGGATGCAAACACCCAATGTAGTATAAAAAGAATCACATGCCCATCGCTGTCCATGTCTGTTCTGGAGTATATCTGGCCTTTAATGTACACCAGAAAACCAAAGCACTCCTTACCAGCCATCAAAACACGCAGCGAGTATTACAGATCTAATAAAACTACCCAACATCCCACAGTTTGGAAAAATTGCTGAATATAATCCACACAGGAGTCATTTTTTCTCACAATAAACTTTGTATCAGCTTTTAAAACATCAGTGCACCCTTTTCAAGTTCTGACTGCTTCACAAACTCAGCCCACAAGAAAAACAAGTTTAATACCTCCAGTATATAAATAAAGTCCAGATTTTTGTAAGGAAGAATCCAATTTGTTTAGGTATTGCTCGATGGTAGCTTCACAATGAATTCAGGTTTTAAAATGATTTCAGACATGAAGTTGCACTTCAAAACAAACTGGTAAATCCATCACTAACATATTTATGTTTCTATGTTATTCTCTGGAAACACAGAAGTAAAACATCTGTAATCTTTTTACCAAGAAAATAAAAGCAGCAAAATAACAAATGGATCACGATGGGATTGGCTGAATAGCAGGACCGAAGAGAAAGTAGATCTTATGTTAAATTTATTGGAAATAAATGGTATCTTGGGGACCTGAGGGACACAGATATTTCTATTAATAACGGGGCTTATTTTTCAATCATATAAAACAAAAGAAATGAGAGCTGATGAGTTCACAGGAAGGATGTGAATGTCCATTTCTGCTGTAGACAGCTTTAAAGTGCATCTATCTTTAAAGTCAATGAAAGGGGATTGAGAAGTAAGGAAGATGGAGTACATCACTGTGTTCTCCTTCCCTCCCTGTCCATGACTCATCCCCGCCAAACCCTTTAACTCTCTCTAACAGTTAACTTACTATGAAAAAGTGCTTATGTCTGAAGCCAAAAAAAGGAAAATGGTTTGGGGAAATCTCTGAGGTTGCAGCACAGCTTCAGCTCTGTTCTACAAACGCTTTCAGGGGCGACAGCAGCTTTCGTAGAAAAGGTGTTTCTCACCATGAAACAGAAAAAAGTAGGATGGTATGAAGGGAGAAAAAGGGGGGTGGGGGGGAATCAGGCGTAGAACTTTCTTGACACAGATGGTGCCCAGGTGTCGGCAACTTTTTCATCATTTATTTCTTGTTATTCATTATGCATCAAGCCTGGTTTTCAGTCAGATGCTGTGCATAGATTAGAAAAATACCCCAAATTTTCCTTACAGCGGTGGTGTGGTACCTCACAGTCAGTTCAGCAGCAACTTGGCAGGAGATGTGAAAACAAGGAAGTTGGGGGGGGGGGGGGGACCCAAAAAATGGCTCAGCATCAGACAAACAGAGGCAGTGGTTTTGGGAGATGGTTGAGTGGGAAAGAAGAAAGTAATAAAGATGAAAACCAATGGGGTGATTTTTAGGAGGTTTTACTGCCAACTTAGGGAAGAGTGAAGGGATTTGAAGCGGAGACTTGCATTTGTTTCTACATTTGGTATTGTACTAAACAATCAGTATTTTGGTGCTTCTGCATGTCATGTTTTCAGAGATTACTTGTCAAACAGTGAAGCTATTACTAGGGATGTAGACCTTATAGGCTTTACTTTTTTATACATCATTGTAAATTGTTGGGTTTTGGTGGTCAGACATATCAAGCAATCTGAAAACATCAACTTGGACTCTGGGAAGTATTGACCTGCATTTTTCACTGATTTCCAGACAGATTTTTGAGGCTGATACTGACAGATGAATGAATAAAATCCAATATGATACATCAGCGAATACTTTGTACACAATAGCATGTAACTTAAGGGGATACTTTGCTGATTTTCAGCCTGCATTGTATCATAACAATGTGGGTAGTATATAAATGAACAACGGTAAACTTTCATTCATCTTCCCACCGCCCAGATGTCCCTGCTCATCTCAAAGCCCAAATCGCACCATTCAGTGGATCTTCAATTGCTCAAGGACTGTTTGAACAGACTGTACTTCCGCACCACAGACACAAAGTAAAAACAGTAAAACTAAGCAGTGCTCACTAAATCCATCCATCCATCCATCCATCCATCTTCATTTACTTATCCAGGGCTGAGTCACGGGGGCAGCAGGCCAAGCAAAGCATCCAAGACATCCCTCTCCAGAGCAACGCTTTCCAGCTCCTCCTGGGGGACCCCAAAGTGTTGCCAAGCCAGATGGGATATGTAGTCCCTCCAGCGTGTTCTAGGTCTGCCCCGGGGCCTCCTAACAGTGGGACATGCCTGAAACACCTCTAAAGGGAGGCGCCCAGGAAGCATCCTGATCAGATGCCCAAACCACCTCAACTGACCCCTTTTGACGCGAAGGAGCAGCGGCTCCATTCCGAGTTCCCTCCAGATGTCCGAGCTAATTAAATATAAACCAAGATCCTGTTACTGCGTTGACTATTTCATGTTTTCAGAAACATGTTTTTAGCTTACTGCTCAACTGTTAAACAAAGTTGCTTGTTACCTGCCGGGTGCCATAATGATTTGTTTGTCAAAGCAGACAAGGTGGCATTATGTCACCCAACAGTGGGCGCATGTATTGGTCCAGTGTGGCGCAGTGCATTCTGATAGTTGCAGGTTTTCTACCCCTTAAGCAAAAGCAAATGCCACAGCCCTTTTGATCTGTTTTCTCTGATCATGTTGCACCAATTTCAAAAGTGTTTGCATCTTTTTACTATATACACTGCCCAGCTTAATGAAATGACCATCTTTCCAGCATTGAAATACTTCTTTAAACATGCATGATAAGTGTTTCTTAAATGTGGTTATTAAAGAATTGCTGCATTGGTTGAACATGTTACAGTTCAGAAATTAACCTGTCAGTGCTCTCTGGTGGACAAACCACATAACCTCTGTTTCTGAATAACCTCAAACCTTTTGGGCATTTTGTACCATGCCATTTCTCATTACTTATCAGCTGACACATGCGTATCAATATGTAACTGCAATAAGCTAATATTAGCCAATATTAACTTGGTGAGAGCATTATTATGAGAACAGAAATGTAGGAGCGCCTTGGCAGCAACATACTTTCAGCACATGCCACATAACCAACCACATACTGGCTTTCCATCAAATTATGATCACGTTTGGAGCCTTGCGTGGTCAGGCGCCTGCCTACATTAAAGAGCTGCTGCAGCCCTACGTCAGCAGCAATTCTCTAAGGTCTGCTGATCAGGGTTTGTTGGTTGTTCCTTGCTCCAGGCTCAAGACAAAAGGAGACTGTGCTTTTGAGGTTGTAACTCTGAAAGTTTGGAACTCTCTCCCATGGACTTTAGATCTGTGGACACTTTGAAAAACCAGCTCAAGAGCCATTTTATTTAGACTCCCTTTTGTTTATTTTTTTTTTTCAGTGTCTTTTATATTCTTAGGTTGATATCTGCATTTTTATATCTGTTCTATCGTCTTTTACTTGGTTTTTTGTTTTTTTATTGTAAAGCACTTTTGCTTTTATAAGCAACATCCAAGATTGTTGGATGACATACCCCCCTCTCTCTCCCTCCATTTTCTGTCTGTCAAGTATCCAATAAAGGCAAAAAAAACGACCAAAAAATAATTTAAAAAAAAAAATGAATGTTGCTCATAAAAATAAGGCCCATGTTGAAAGAAAGTAAAATTATACTTCAACTAGATAAGTTAAATTTTCTGTTAATGTCACTGTCTTCTAGGCCTGGGCAGTATCAAGGTATTACGGTATACCTGGGTATACAGAAATCCCGACGGTATGATTTTCAAAATCATCAAAAATACAGACACTTATCTTTCTATTAAACTGGTATGGAGATGCTGATGTATTGTAGTGTACAACACATGCCACCAGAGGCCAGTCTCTACTGTTGAAACAGGCAGCTGAGCTGAGACAGATGGTAACTGCGAGTGGTGGGGATAATGTCATAGGACTAGAAAAAAAAAGCCTCTGCACCTGTTTCGGAGTATCTTGGGTTTAGTCCCAATGATAAAAGCAAGCCAGCTGACACAGACAAAGCGGTGCGCACTATTTTACTCAAGAAAGTTATGGCTACAGAGAAGGGAGGTCTCCTTGCTGATCGATTAAATATGATTAGAAACAGAATGATGGAAAGAATGCTACATAGGACTTTCTTGAGATGACTTCTTTCAACTACAAAAGCAGTCTATTAGCTATATAATTTTCAGGGTTTTTTTTCCAGGAGTTTTTTTGTGATTGTTGCGATGGAATATGCGGGATATTTATGCAATTTTATGCGATAAAATTGCGGGAACTTGCAAAAATTGCGGGAACTTGCAAAAACTGCGATTTGATGAAAAAGAAGAAAAAAAGTGATTCCCACAACACCCTCTTCTCACTAGGCTGCTACCTTAATGTAAAAAGTCATTTCTAATTACTTCCTATGATAAGCTAGCATACTACATCACAGAAAGTGCAGGGAATATTTAAGTTCTCATCTTGTTTTATTTCAGACCTTAATAAACACATGGCTCAAACTTACAAAACATTGCTGAGTCAAACAAGTTCTGTAGCTTTACAAAAGGAATATGCTACAACTTCTGTAAAAATTAATAAATAAAATATAAAATAATAAAATGTGTGCTTCCTGTTTTACAGAGGTAACTATACAAAACAGACATCTTCTGTTAAAATAAGTGCTTCCAATGCACAAAGTGCAATCTCTTACTGTAACGTAAATTTACATACTACTAATATACTTACAACTGTAAGGTTTCTGAAACTAGTATGATTTGACCCACTGGTAACAAAAAAATGCAATCTTACAACTGTAAAGTTGCATCAACTCCTGAATGAAACTACAACAGTCCACTGTGAAAATGAAAACTATAACTGCGTAGCCTCTAACACTGGCTAGTCATTCACCATCCTCATCCTCCATCCCCTCTCCCTCAACGTCCATCTCCTACCCCTCCTCCATCTCCTCCCCTTGCCCCTCCTCCATCTCCTCCTCCTCCTCTTCCATCTCCTCCCCCTGCCCCTCCTCCATCTCCTCCCCTTGCCCCTCCTCCATCTCCTCCTCCTCCTCCTCCATCTCCTCCCCCTCCTCCTCCATCTCCTCCCCCTCCACCACGTCACTTATAACGTTCCCAAGGCAACAGGGGGAAAATGGCTGCTCTTGTGTGAAGTAAACGCAACATTTTTCAACTTTCTGCTAAGATATATGTGAGTTTTTTGCAACAAAAATGCGGGGATTATGAAATCGTGCAAGCCCCGCATATTTTTCTCGCATTTTGCGTGGAAATCGGCGATTTATGTGGCAAAAGTGCGGCGTCTTTGAAAAAATGCGGGCCCCGCATAAATATACGGATTTTGGCTGATTATGCGTTGAATTATGTGATCGTATAATCGCGTTGTTCTGGGGGGACTGGATTTTATTCAGCTGCCAGTTTGCTACCACCACCGGCACATCATCTCTGTTCAGACCACTGATGTGTCCCTGTTGAATTTAAGTTTTTGCTTCTCACAATACCTACACAGTCGTACATAGATCTTGGTCTACATCTAAGAAACTGTCTCTGGTGTAAATCTCGGCAGAAATTTTTCTTGGAGGGGAAGGAATTCACCAAAAAGGGTGTCAAGAATTGAGTATAATTTGAATCAGTACTGCAGAATATCAATAAGTAATAGAAATGCATCTGACACACGAAAGAACTATTTAAATATTGTAAAGCAGAGTTTGCCCAGGCTCAATATGAGCCTAGAGTGGAACATGTTCCAGGCGGAGGAGCCACAACAGGGGTAAAATGTTGTTTAACTTCATTATGTTTGTTGGAAGTTTGAAGTTCACCCGAACAGCAATAAAGCTTGGCGTGGGTAGTGAAAACAAACACTTATGTGGGATGCCTTCGAGTCAGATATGCAGGGAAAACCCTTTTGAAAACACCAGCAAACCTCTTTATCTCTGCCACGGAGAGGCTTTTCGGTATATCAGGGATAAAATTTGTCATGGCACTACCTTTCTGTCCCCCACACACAGACATACACACAATAAATTGACGCATCGTGCTTCAAATTAAGATATGCTAATGTGAACACAATGTACCATCTGTTTGTCCTCTCATCACGCTAAGAGGGCCCCAGAGCAGCCCTCCATCCTTCTCATTCCATTTTTTTCTTCTCTCTACTCCTTCCCCTTTCCTCCCAGTTGGTTGAGAGGAGAAGCTTAGATCAAGCCAATGAGCTTACTGCCTCCCTCCGTGCTTGTTTCCTCCCCTTTTTTTTGCCTCCCATCATCTAAGACTTTCAAAAGCCCCAAGGCAACTTCCTTTCCTCTATCTTCTCTCCTTTTCCCATTTCCTGCCTCTTGACCCTGACTTCAGCTCTGGAAAATAGAGAAGCTTTGACTTCTCTGCCACTACCACTCTATTTCTTTCTTCCCCAGTTTCACTGCTCCTTTTTCTGTTTGAATTCAGACTGACTTGTCTCCAATTTCTATTTCAGCATTTGGGTTTTCTCCCTTGATCTTATACCTTTTGGTCCAATTTGTATTTCATAGGTTAAAACTGTGTTTAACCTTGGGAGCAAAGCCACTTTTGTTTTCTGCTGGACAGATTGAAAATAACAGTTTTTCAGAGCTACAAAAAGCTTGTTCTTTACTGATTTCAGCTGCACCGCTTTGTATCTTCTAATCAGCCCAGTTGTTGTATTAATTTCTCCTATCTAATCTATTCATCGAACTGTGTAATCTGGTGTTTGAAAACATGACAATCATTATAATTAGAGTTATGAGAATTTACCCATCCCATCACCTTGCATTCCTCATTTCCACCAAGTCAGTCTTCCACCAGACAAACCCTTTCTACCGTCTTTCTCTTCTTCCTGTAGTCATGTTTCTCTATCTGGTGCTCTCCATTCATTACCCCGTTCCTGAGGGGGGAGTGTGTGTGTGTTGTGTGTTACTCAGCCAGTGGCAGAGAGCCTGACTAGGCAGGAGAACATAGAAACATGTAGTGTTTGGCAGCCACCTACAGTATATACCCTGTTCACACTTTGGCAATTACATCCCCCTACACACACCACACACACTTACAACAGCATGCACATGCTCTGGCTGTGACTTATATTTCCAAAAGGCCTGCTGTCAAAGCTGGCATTGGCACTGATAACTGTTACGACAGGATTGTGGGAGATCTCAATAAATGCATATATTAAAATTGCTTTTCTGTGTTAACATGCTGTACAGTTACATGTGAACATGAGTGGGTCTTCTTTGCCTCCCTTTACATACATTTCTATGCCTTTGTAAAACAGAAGTGTTGCGCACTGGGCAGCGTCCAATTTGTTGGCTGATGGCAGTACTGTAGGTACTGAGTGTGTGGGATTGTGAACAGCCACAGCTCTGTGTATGGACTGTATAGATGTAGGAACTGTATGTATATCCTTTTTTGTATCTTTTGGATAGCATGCATAGCCTTTTCCTGCTTCAGGGGTGGGTCCATTTGCGTTCTTTTGACATAGGTTACAGCACTGATACCCTCCCTTCCCTCATTCCCCACACAACATACAATGACAAAATGCCTCTGGACTATGGAGCTACATTAGGGTCAAAAGTTCTGTACTTGAAAAAATAAAATTTGAAACTGAAAATTCATGTGTTGATCTTGAATTTTGAAAATACAACAATGTATTCAAAATAAAAATAAGAAGTATGAAACGTTTTTTTGATTCACTTTTGTAATTCTTTTGAATAAATAATTTATTTTCAGTTTTCACTTCCATATATATTTTAACATTTGCGGTCTTATTTTTTTCAATTGCATGTTTTATCTTTTCAGATTCAGATCTTATTTTTTCACTTTCAAATCTTTTTTTCAGTTTCAAATCTTTTTTTCAGTTTCAGACTTTTGACCCTGATGTGGTGGGGGGGCGTGGCATCAACTGAGAGGGGTGTAGAATCATGAGTGACAGTGCCTTCAGGGAATGTAGGAACTAAAAAAAATCTGACTCAACACTTATATACACCATATTCATGTGACTGGCAGTGTAAAAATTGATGATAGTGACAAACTTCCATTTAGAAATCTGTTTTAGACAGTACTGAGCACCAATTGCGGTATAAAAGCGATAAATTATGCCAGATTTTGCAGTTCAACAGCCACATTTTAAGTGCTGATATGTCCGATTTCCACATAGCACTGTGAACGCAGCGTAGTGTCCACTTCGCTTGCGATGATGGCGTCTGGTCGGTCGGGTCAATCTGCTGGAGCCCATACATCCAGCACACAGGTGAGAAATGTTAACTACGTTTTGGGAAATCATAACAAACATTAAGGGGTCGTTTTTGTGACGATTTTCGAACAGTGTTTTTGCTTGTGCAGCCCATCCCTAGTGTCCGCAAAAATGCTTCAGAGCCAAAAAGGTCATTGCATATTTTGCGTGAAGCACGCAGGCTCTTCAAGTTGTCAGTCATCATATCAGACTTGTCTGGTTCCCAGGCTACTTACATTAAACAGCATAAAATACACCATTTCACATGTGTAAAAAGGCCTTGCCATTAATAGCTCTGCCCTAAAATGCTATGGTCTCTACAATGACACTGAACAATACCACACAGATTCACAACAACAAAAACTTAACATCACAAAAAGGCAAAACAGGTAGGCATGAACAACAGAAACAGTGTATGTTTTGCCACTGTAGCCATTGGACCCTAGGGGATGGCAATGACGGCCAGTGGGTTTGGTCCAGAGTGAAATGTCTCCACTAATAGAAGATACATTGCCATGAGATTTTTACAGACATTTATAGTCGCTGTAGAATAAATCATAATAACTGCAATTGCAGGTCAAAGTTTTCGATAAACTTTGTGACCCAAATATGCCGTGTAACATTTACTGTTTGTGTGAAACTGAGTTGCCAAAAGGCCACAAGGTAAACTCTCTCTTCCTATTCATCTCTCTTTATTCGTAATGTGAGAGGAACCAAGTGATTTTCAATGTAAGAATGTATGAAATGTATGTTTTGCTGCATGTTGTGATGCAGCAAATAATTCTCAGGGGAGAGTGAAAGACAAAGACCACATTTTGCCCTGCAAACAGTGGACAGAAGGCTGTCCTTCCTGTGTACCCCAGAGGACAGAGCACAATTACTGGCCTTGGAACGGAAAATAAGCTCCATTGTGTAAATGATAGGACCGAGGTTTGTTTGCTTTGTGGTTCTTACACTACCATACCGGGGAAGTTCATACATTATGTACACAGTATATGCTGTGCTAAAGACGCCTTTGGAAGCACAGGGACAAACACTAGCTCATGTCAGTCAACAGTCAGGCAGTCAATATTATCTTCTTTCAACAAGTTTTTCCCAGTGATACAAAATCAACAACATGCTTCAAAGATGTTACGGCCTGGGATATACATTCACATTTCAGGTTTCTCATACTACCAAATCACAAATAGAGCCTTACAAAAGAGTGCTCTGCCTGGCCTCAAGCCGTATGTTTGCGACTGCCCCAGACACATAGGGCAGCCCCCTATCCAAACATTACAACACATTCTCACTCCGACCTTCTCACATACTGACATTTGGTGAAGGACTTTCCACTTCAACATATGATGTGCAAGGTACCCTGGGTGTGTTGGTTGTTGACGTTCTGGGACGCTGTGTCAACTTCTACTTCTGATATGCATTGTCTGTTTTCAAAGTACACTTCCATTTTTTTTTAAAGGAAATGTATAGTTTGCATATAGTCTCTTTCAAAATAAACACACTACGTCAGTACAACATGGTGAATTGACGCTTTTTCCCTTCAACAACAAACATACATGGTTTGATTGGCCAACACATGCACATGGTTGGGTTTGAAAAAAAACAACAGGGTTTGGCTTTACAGGGCAGGAAGTGAACGCCAGGCCTGCCAGGTCAAAGTCGGTGGTTGCTGGACCCATCCACCATTACGCAATAAAGGCAATCGGCTGCGTATCATGCTGACAAGGAGCTTTTTTCATTGGTGTCTGACGCCAGAAGTCACTAACCAAGTACTCAACGACGGGGTCGAACACTCCCAAAAACTCCAGAGCGTTGTAAAGTGCAAAAGTCAAAATCGACTGAAAAAAAAGATAAAAGCAAATATTTACAAAATTCACAACATACAGATTATTCTGCTTCAATCCGTATTTGTTGCCATTTAGTATTTGGAAAATAACATTTTTATTGCAGTCAAAAAAACATTTGCCGCACACAACAAGAGGCTAGCACCTGCAGGCTATTAACGTGACGTTCTAACAGCACCATAAATACATTTATTAACTACACAAAGTTGATTTACTAAAAAAAAAGACACTCATTCAATCCAATGAATCACTTCTTTCAAACTGAGGATTTTGTTTGAGTTTTTTTAAAGGTGATGTCACACAATATGACAGTCATTCAAAGCTTTATTCAGAAACTCAACAGAAGCTTTGCAAGTAAAGAAAAAAAGGACATTCAGTACAGCCCTATTGCCCACCCTCAATAGGGCAGGTCTTACCTAATATGAACCGACCTGAGAGCAGATGCTAGAGAAGAGAAAGGGAGAGTACAGATTGCTCATTTGAGAGTGGCATGCTGCAGATGAATGCAATTTTGTTGACTCCATAATGGATAGCAAATTATAACCCTCATCCCTGATGTATGTTGGTTTACTTTCTGTCTGCATCTATTTGTTAAGTGAAATGAACTGAAACCAGCACAGCATGGTACAAACTCGTTGCATAAGAAGAGAATTAAAGTAAACCGGCCCAGCCCTGCAGTCAGGTGAGCGACAAAATCCGTTTTTGAACTACATTTTTGCCTTAATCCATCAGCTTGTTTTAGGACAATAAGGAAGCAACTCCATTGTAATGCTGATAGTGGGGTGATGCTTGCTACAGCAGACAAGTGAAAATACAGCCATTTATAGTTTTAATTCATTCATTTTCACTCAGTTCAACTTTTAACCCCAACTTCATTTGCAACACATCAAGAAGTAATGAAGATATTATTCTTATCCGGGGAACGGTAGTTTAAAAAACAAAGTCGGGGAAACTGAATAAAGTGGAATTTGTAATGAATGAAGGATAAACACAATGTCAGCCTCCAGGGCATGTTTTCTCATTATAATTCCTTCACACAATCAGACATGAATGACCACCATAAGGAAATGTACTTATTTCACTCGGGCACAGAACAGTTTAAGATACTTGTTGTGCTCTACAAATTCACACTCTAAACGCTTCACATCAAGCAGTAGATGCAGGAGCTGTGTGTCTCTGTCACAGTGAAACTTAAAGCGATATAAAGAATTGAAAAAAAGGGCTCTGACTATAAAAGAGCAACAGCGAGAGTGGCAGCAACATGGCTCTTAAAACAAAAAAGCATCGTTCTACTAAACAACAGGCATATGTTTAATAATTCAGCCAGTGTAAGAGTCCGTTTGAGAGGAGGTTTTCTAATATTCATGTGACATGATAGCCAAGACAGGAACTCTGGCTCTCACTGGGCGCAGTGTTATTCATACTGTGAGACACTACAGTGTTTTGTAATTCATAGCCTTGGTTTTTAGGCCAAGCGAGGACATATCTAGACCAACCCCAAGCTTCAGTAGCAACGTTAATAATTCAACAAGATTTTTTCTGTAATGCTGAACCGATACAAGTCTAATATTCAAACATAATCCAATCAATAGTTATGTCTCCCAACACAACTCACACCCGAAGCCAGAAGAACAATCAAACTGTCAACCTCCAGCAGGGGATCCACAGTTATATTCATTCATCTAATCATCAGTAATAACTTTCTTCATTACCTATTCATTGTATATGTAATTGTTAGGTATCATGCAGAGTGCTACGATCTTTATAGTCATTCTGAGAGCTTGAGATACAACTTGCACATGGTCTATCAAAGAAAAACGTCTCTTAAAATTAAACTACAGAAATAACTGACACTGGCCTGGGCAGAAAATATGGAGGACGTGATGGTCAATAGTACATTGACCCTGGCCTCCTGGGAATACTTTCATTTCAACCTAAACGCAAGGGGCAAGGTATTGTCTGCCTCAAATGTGTGGTTGTCTGTCTTTTCCCTCTGTTAGACTGACCTTACATGGCAGCTGACCCCTCTGTCTGTGATGGTACCTGGCAGAGAATTCAGATACTTGACAACAAAACTCACCTTTGTGTCAATTCACACTTATGTTTTCTTCTTCAAATGTCATTGCCCATTACAATGCCCATGTTATAGTTTTCTCCCAGGACCTACTGCTCTGGTATCTCTTTTTGAGTTTTCAGACCAAATTTTTATTTAGTTTTTCCCCTATAAGGTTTGTGCTGGGAGTTTTTCCAAGTCTGTGAGGTTTTAGGATGGTGGTGCCAGTTGAGCTGGGTTAGATAAATTAAATGTTTAGCTTTTCAGACTACTTTATTGTACTATACGTTATCATAGCATAAGCCATCACTCTGATACTTCAGAGTGATGGCTTCACTTTATCGGTAACTTGCACATCTATGCAGATTCATTCTCTGCCAAGCTAAACTGGCACAGCAGAGCCACTCAACCCCCACCCCACACCTTTATGGATTACAGTCTCCAAAGGTTACACCTTACATAACCCCTTCAGACTATATAAAGTGTTAGTGAATTATTGATATGATATTAAATTTTGGAACAGCATAGCTTGCATAACATGGCAAAGAACAGAATGGAGGTGTGGCACATCACCCTTTATTGCTTTGTGTAGCTAAAGATGATGTGGTTGTCAAGGTTCTCAGCTCAGAAAGCACATGCAGCCTTACTGGCCTGAAAAAAAAATATTAGAAAGTCCCACATGTTCTGTGGCCCTCTCAGCTTTTCTACTGCATTACTCCAGGGACAAATACCTCAGTGAATAGGCCTAAGTGAGTTGAGGTAGAGCGGGTCATTGATTTGACCACTGTCTGTGAACACCGAGGTGCTCCTGATAGGCAGGCCAGCACCTTTCATGGCAGCTCAGCCACTGTTGGCGTATGATTGTGTCTTTGAATGGGTCAATGAGAGGCAAATTGTAAAGCACTTTTATCTCTAAGGTATAAAGGCGCTTTATAAACACAGACTATTTACCATAATAACAACAGACCAACTTGCGATGGGATCAAACCCGCCACGGTACAGCGATCCACATCTTAAAACGAATGTCAGCCAGAGGTGTAAAGTGGGGGGGCAATGGCCCCTTCCCTCCTTCCTACCCCCTTATTTGCGACACTCTTGCTCGAACCACACCTGTCTTCGAACTCGGCCTTAATTGTGATCTGAACCAAACCTATATGACAAAGTCTATCCAGACTAACACAAACTCACAAGGTGAAAACAAGACCAGCCTTTCTATCACTGCTGGTAAATATAGTACATAGTACATAAAAAGGGTCCTTACAGTCAACAGTGTCCTTCAGGAGGGGATGGAGGAGGCCTCTTGGTGATCCATGGTGTAGATTCAGCCTAGGAGATAAATTGAAACCAATCTGATTAGATGAATCAATGAATGGATGGAGCTGCTATAGCTGCCAATGTAACGAAATCATCTCTTATGTTGTGCCAGTTACATTTAATTCTCGTGTCAACTAGTGTCAACTCATATTATTGCAAGGGCTTCACAAGTATATGCAACAATCTGGCAAGTCCCTGGATAATATTCAGATGGTAACCCCCTCACCAAAACCTGTCCTGTCCTTCAACCTTCTCCTCATGAGAAACCGAATTAATACCTGGCTGGTGTAATTAGGAATAGGCTAATCACCTTCTGTCACCATCAGCAGCCTGAGCCTCTGGCCTGTTAGTAAACAGCTCCAGGACAGTGAAGCCTCGCCCCAGGGCCTGCTGGGAGCCGTCTGGCCTGGGTGACAACGACACCAGCTCCAGAACCACCACCGTGCTGGGCAACCCCAGAGAGGTATGGAAGTACAGGACCTACAGAACCACATAGCACATAGAGGGGAGAAAGATGTTATCAATCCTAGATCTCTGATTTGTTTGATATGTAGCTTGGATCTTATCTGATGCCAATGTCTGCGATCTAAACCGTAGTGTTGATTTTAAATGAGACAAAGGAAACATTGAATCATTGTGGCAATTGTGGCATCTGTGAGTCATAACAGCTTTTAAGACAAGTTAGCAAGTTATCTTCAGATAATATCATTACACAATATAACAAACGCACGTGTTCTGTTAAGAGTTTGTTTGACAGCTATCACACCAACCAAACTCAACAGCACTTACCAAGCAAACACACCAGGGTTCGTTTTAACTAACCAAACAAGTTAGGTGTGAAAGGGCCCTATAACAAATGGAATTTTGTCTTTGCAAAAAATTAAATAAAATTGCCAGTCAATCATGTTATGCCTTGTTCCAAAGCCTTCTGTTAAATGTATTATGCTATATTTTATAAACAGCACATCAAGAATCACTTTAGGGAAATGACATACAAACAAGTGCAGATGGTGCACAGTCCCACGGTAGCCTGCTCGGTTTTCAGCATCAGCTCTTGCTGGCATTTAGATTACTGCAGTCCAGGGACAGTCAAAACAAGAACATCATACACATATAGTATTGGGCCCTTGACACCAAGAGATCCAGGGAAACTGAGAATAAAAGTCACACAAAGACTGTACAATTTTCCCCAGGTTTGTCTGATTTCTCTGCAACAACATTATAAAACTTGAGAAAACAAAAGAAAAGGTACATAAAAAGGCTACCACGGCAATACAAACTTATTCCATGGTATACTTGTGTTCCAGATGACAGGTATCCTGAATTAACTAAATTTGGCTCCTGATGGCCTCATCATATGAAGTAAAGTCTTAAAAGAGGGCACAATTCTACGATCACTGTGAGAAAAATTAACTACTCCCAGCAACTGCTAGCAATAAAATGAAAATGACATCAACAGAAATGGTAAATCACTCACTATTGATTGGTTTGGAGGAAACAAAATACTCCCCTCAAACAAGACATGGGCTAAAATGAACATATCTAAACAAGTCTGAATGAGAAAGTGAAACAAAAAGGTAGTTTAGTCGGATTACCAAGCAAAAAAATTGTTTGCCTCAGACCCAAAAACATGCATATACTGATCAGTAACTTCAACAGTGTCTTCTTGATGTTTTCCATTCTCTATCTGTGAGCTTGACAACACATATGAGCTATACTACACATGATTTTCCTAAAACAAACAAACAAACAAACAAAAACAATGTGTAGACTTATACAAAAGAAATCCCTCTCAATCATTAATTATGACCCACTAGAGGTGTGTGGTGATGTATTTATCTGCGGAGACCCTGCCCTTTGCTTATTTTGCTGTGTTATGAACGCTGTTACGCAGGTGAAGTCGGGACTTAATAAAATGGCAACTAGGTACCAGACCATAAGCAGCTGTATCCAAGACAATGCTTCAAAAATCAAGGACAGAATTTGAATTGTCACCTGCTGCATGAATTTTATGTTTTCCTTAGCATAAATGAAGACATTTCCACCACAAACTGGTGCAAAAAAATCACCAAAATGCAGGCAACGTTTGACACTCAAATGTCCTGGGAGAAAGCTTAAAAGAAAAACCTTCATATTTCCATTTTGATGTGCCGTTTTTTGCCGACCCAACATAATTACATACTCTGACTTCATACCAATCCCCCAGTTACATTGCCTAAAATTGCATATGTTAACGACTGTATGAAAATTGTTTTTCATCTGAGCCCTTATGTTCCCAACACTTTTCAACACAAAGTGACGCTCTTGCAACTCTCTACAAGAAAAGAGCCAAACATCCAGGGTTGACAAGAATACCTGATTGGTGAGTGTGTGACACCAAACGTCTCACATTAAACAAGCAGGTATGTCCCCCTGGTGAGAAGGCTCTTTAGGATTATACTGGGGGAGTTTGACCTCGCTATTTTTACACAAGTTCAGAGGAAGACAGCCGAGCCTTGTGGGAGCCTTGTAGTCGGTGCCAGGTAGGTGCAATTGTTTACAGACTCTGATCTGCCATTCAAATTGGAAATAATAGCCTACCTACAGCAGAGCCACACTGATTTACATGCACAAAGGCCTGAATATGATAAAGAGACCCACAAATGCTCTGTGATCCATTGGTCCCCAAGCACAATAAAGCCTGTTATTTTTCAAAGCCATAAAGAAGAACATGACAGTGTCAACAGAAAAAAATGGCATAAGTAGACATGAGCTACCTTGAAATACAGAGCCAATTTCTCCCAGCCCACTGTGGCAGAGCCTGTTCATCTTCAACCCCAGCTATCAGCCACCACGGAGCAGTATATTCAAATTCAAAACCTCGAAGGCATTCCTATTTCAGCCACATCAGTCTTTTATCTATGTGGACGGTGAGTTTAAATTACTAGTTTTCCAAATACAAACACTGCAGAATACAAATGGGAAACATAGGAGGCAAAGATACTCGTCTAGCCACGGTTTGATTTAGCTGTTTGTCCGTTTGCCTTTTTTCATATATTCACCGGACGTTGTCTTACCGACAAATATGTTGAGATCCACAAAATAGCTCATAAACTGGTGTCTGCTAAGATGAAAGTCTCTTGCTGGAGGTGATTCAACATTAACACATTTTTGTAAAGGCTTTATCAACACGGGCAATGAGACAGAATGGGATAAGTAACAATGTCTGGTATCAGAACAGTGAGGCTCTGAAACTGTGAGGAATCACTTTCAGTGGAAACTTTGAGAGAGAAGTTGTTTTATGCAATCTTAACAATACATCTGTTCTCGTCTGACAACTGACTCATTTCTTAATAATAGTAACATGCTTTTTCTGGTACTGAACATTTATTCTGTGTGTTTGCTGCGCTGGATTTCAGACAGATATTCTCGCAGCAACAAACACCAGCTGAGCTGAGAGAGTAAAAATATCCCCCATCCCAAGATGCATGTCATTCAGTATTCATGGGCTGAAAACTTTACTTTCACTCGGTTTATTTATTTATGTATTTATCTATTTCCCTCCAACCTTAACTCCCAAATCAAAGTCTCATCTGTGACTGAACTTCTCTTGAACCTATCCCATGCTGTATAAATGAGACATTCAGGTGGGGGGGTCCCATATCTTCTATTATGTTCACCCAAGTTTCCTCCCCATGTGATATTGTGGAATTTGCATTGTGGTCAAAGACGTAGTCCCAAGCCTCAGAGCAATCCAAACACGGACATTGTTCATGACGGATTTCCAATTCAAAGGTAGAATTTCTTTTTCATCTGCCTCACTGCTTTGATATACCTCCAAATTGATTCTGTTCCAATCTCAGGAAAAAAAAAGGAAAAATAAATAAATAAATAAACACAACATCCAAAAGGAGCAAATATCTCCTTTCCTCAATGTGAAGTAATTCAGATTTTCAAAGGATGTAGTCAGTGCTCAAGAAAACAGCCATGACTCGATATGAATATTTTAAAACATAAAACTTAACTAAGGATAAAAGAGTGTCAAGTGTTTTGAATAAATATTTTTATCTAAATTCATTATGCATTAGCTGATTTGTACAGTTTTTTTCACAATGGTACAAAATTGCTTTAAGCTGCAGCTTGTTCCTCCTCACTGGGCCTTATTAATATATTTTACAATACAAATTCACAGATGGAGAGTTCTTACATGTCCTGTGTTGTTGTTCAGAGCAGGGCAAAAGCATGATGGTGCTATGTCTTCCACCTACTGTGAGTTAAGAGGTGAGTGTTATATTCTAACAGGAAATGAAGCAAGGCGTGTTCCAACAGAAGCCAACTGTTTTGTTTTAGATAACTTATTGATACATGCAAAATGTTGTCTTGTGGGAAAAAGAGGATTCTAAATTTTTAACTTTGCATACTGCTACCCCACTAGCTATCGGAATATATTTGTATTCATGTTCAAAAATTAAACACTGACACCTACTTCAGTTTGCCTGAGCAAAGCTCCAAATTTGTACCATTTCAAGACCGGCATAAACTGACTACACTTTTTCCCCAGAACTTTACGTTAAGGCAATGTTTTGAGATCTCGCTCCTTCCAGACACCACAGGAGCACTGGGAGATGTCATTGAGAAAACAGCTTGCATCGGCAGCAATGCCAGGCGCAGCATATGTCGGACCTAATGAGAGGTTATACTCCACAGCGACTGTCAACAAAGCAGTAATCGATTCTCACAGGGGTAAATATCCACCCCCCGCAACTTGAGTAAAGAGGGGCGAACGGCAATGGGGTGACATTAAAACATCATCAGCACAGAGGCATGTAGCTTGAAGTCACTGTCACTACTGACAGCCAGCCTGTCTGCAGCTTCTGGGGGCTTTGCTGAGACCCCTTTGTGGGTGACAGAAAACTTAACTATGACAGCAAAGAGGCAAATGAAAGCGTGAGGGAGCTGTTGTGAGATGTAAAGCTGCGGTAGAAAAGAGAGAGCCAGACAGATAAAGGGAGACCACTGTGATGGTGGTTCTGCCTTGAATCTGTCTCATAGTAAACTGGTTTTACTTGCTATGGCAGCAGGTAAGAAATGTATCATGGGCTCCATCCAAAATTCCAGACTAACATGCTATTTAGTATGCTAAGACTGTGTGTGAGATTGTTTCAGTGTGTCCAACACCTTGTTAAGAAAACCAACAGTATGTTAACTGCACACTATTTCCAGTGAAATATTACAGTATTCAAACAGCAGACGCTGTGATGGCATACATATCCCTCAATGCATTGTGGTAGACGACAGCGTAACACATTTTTTTAATTAATCTTAAATTGCCAGTGGAGCTGAGGTTGGCACAGGTTGCTATGGTTACGCTTCTTTAACCCACAAGAAGGCTGTCAGGAAGTGATGTGGTAATTACAGCTCACTGCTCCTGAAAAGATACATACTGTTTGCAGCAGCAACAATTAATCAATTAATCAATTAGGTGTCAACTGTTAAATTGATGGCCAACTAATTTGATAAGCCTTAATCAGTTTAAGTAATTTTTAAAGAAAAATTTTATGATTTCAACTTCTTAAAAGTGAATATTTTCTGGTTTGTTTCCTCCTCTATGACAGTAAACTGAACATCTTTGGGTTGTAGACGAAACAAGACATTTGAGGTCATCGTCTCGGGCTTGACATTTAATAGACCAAACAATAAATTGATTAATTGAGAAAATAATCGAAAAATAATCTACAATGAAAACAATCATTAGTTGCTGCCTTATTACTTTTATTTACACAAAATTATGTTGAATATTGGTGCACACGCTGAGTATGTGGTGCATAGTGTGCAATTTTGGATGCAGCATAAAATGCTTGAATGAACTGCTGGAATGAACTTATCACACTGCCTTTGAGGCAAAAAAACATTTAATGTGGTGTGAAGCTGTCTTAAACCTGCCAGTTTAAGACAGCTTGCACTGCCTAATTTCATGCATAAAATTAATTCACAGATAAAGAGTTTAAAAACATCCATCTATATTTGGTTTGACAGCTGTTTTAGTGCTACGTTAAATCATAAAGCTGACTTACTGTTTGCTGAAAGATGACTGTAACCAAAACTGTGTTACATTATGTACGCATCAATCAGTGATTTGTAATGTGTATACATAAAACTTAAACAAAAACTTGTGTAATAGCTTCATAGAGTCCTATTAGTGGCTGCTGGTGCTAAACAAGCAATTATGTGCCTCTCACACTGCTATCAGACTGTAAAAGCTGAGACTAATTTTTCCTGCCCCCTCGAGGTGGTCTTTCAAATGCCTGACTTGTGGGCAACTGGGCAAGCACTGAAGGGGGAATCATAGGCATTGCACAAAACAAAGAGGCTGCAAATGAGCATTGGTTTTGCATAGAGAGGTCCAGAGCAACTGGAGTGTAATTGACAGGGCCCTGTTGTTTGACCCCTGGAGGCTTCCCAAAAGAAAAGCAAACAGGGCATTTCCATTTAGTCAACATGCTGGCTGGGAGGCTGGGAGCGCTAGTGTCAGCTACCTGGGACTTAGATAACAGGCCAGCTCCACATGCCTGTATGCCTGTATTAAATATATGCATGTTAAGCATGTACCTGAATGCATGTGACTGTGTGTGCACGTGTGTCTAAGATGAATAAAGGCTGCCATCAGACAGCACTGGGAAAAAAGGCACACACAATACATGATCAGGCTTTAATGCAGTACATATGTGTGCATGTAACTGTGAGCTCTACTGTATATCTGCTACAGCTGCCTTCCTCTTGGTACTTTGTTGTTAAAAGCAGAAACTCAGAGGCATAGCTCAGCTCATGAAGTGCTATGAAGCTAAGCAGGCACACGCACTCAGTAAGATTCTTGGCTGCAAAACGCTTTGATACTAGTTTTGGCAGGATAGCCAACGCCTTAAGGTGGAGGCGAGAGAGAGAAAGACAGAGGGGAAGAGAGAGATAGAGTAAGTCATTTGACAGGCACAGAAACAGCAGGTATCAGCATCGCAAATCCTCTCGCTGTGAAATTCTGTGACTGTCACCAGGATGGGAGAGACAGCAGTGCGGATGATAAAGAAGCAGAGAAAATGAGAGGGATGGAGGCTCTAGGCTTCCTTGTGGCCAATAATGTCACTGGATCGCAGCTGGGGCAGATAGGACAGAGTATGCGTATGTGTGACAGTTGAATCGAACAGATTTCCAACAAGAGGTCCTCACCGGTCCCACTGAAATTGACCCAAGGGAAAGCTACCAAAAACAGCGAGGATCCAAAGAGAAAACAGACCGTCAGAATCGCTCTAAATTAGACTGCAGGATAATTAATCCCAAATAGAGCAAAAGCAGCAACTCTGGCAGCATCATGATGCACCACAAATTAACAAACAGAACAGCAATACATGTTCCAAGAATCAGTGTAATGTCATAGCAATGAATTCCAAAAATATTTCCCTATCAGGCTGAATATTATTTACCTGGACAGATTTAGACCTCTGAGTCACTGCCACCATCTCTAATTTCTTTCAATGATTTGGACATGTCTGCTGCTATTCTCATTGGACCTTTGTAGGTGGGAATACACTGCTTGGGCAGTGTCTCAGGCGCCACTATAATGACGCAGGGGATACCCTTTAGCACCTGTATAAGACGCTCCAGGTAAATGGACTGCACTTGGATAGCACTTATCCAGTCTTCCGACCACTTAAATTGCTTTTTACACAACATGTCACATTCACCGATTCACACACACAGTCACACACTGGTGACCAAGGCTACTGTGCATGGTGCCACCTGCTACTCAGTAACCATCCACTCACCCACACGCCAATGGAACAGCCATCGGGAGCAATTTGGGGTTCAGTATCTTGTAGAACCGCTGATCTTCCGATTGGTGGACGACCCACTCTACCTCTGAGCCACAGTCGCTCAGGCCTTCAGTCTACTCCAATGTAAACCCATCAGCATCATTATTAAATGATCATAGCAACAGACATACTATTAAGAGTGTGAAAGTCTGCCTAGGTTTAGAGGGAAGGGAGGTGAATGTGTCCAGCAGGCAAGACTTTGACCCAGAGGACTGGTGTTCATGTCTCGTGTGAAAGTTAAAATCAGCTATTTTGTCACAGCAGTCGTTCATTTCGTCAGTCCTTACTCACTCGTCTGTCAGTCTTTTCCTAACTCCAAACAAATGGTTTTGTTGCCAAGACCTAACCACCAACCCCTTCTGCGCCAAGATCAGCGGATCCTTTTTGTTTTAAGATGCTATGCAAAGGCTGTCCCTGGCGTCATCATGATTGGGCTTGGGTTTCTGACTAAGCATCAAAATATGACAAGTAGGGATGAGATCATGTTGGGTATTAAGAATGGCAACGTCATGTTTGTGTGCCGGACCCGGTAAAATAGCAAAAGAGAAACCGCCACAAAAAATGGTGATGACAAAAAGTGTAGATGGGATTGACACAGCTTGACCGGTTGTTGTAAATTAAAATAACAACTCCAGTCCAGATCCAGTGTGCAGGATTTAGGGAGATCTATTGGCAGAAATGGAATATAATATTCACTATCACTATTCAACTATCAATCATTGTATTTTTGTTATCTCAGAATGAGCCCTTCATATCTACATAACTGGGAGATCCTTTTACACAATGTCCACCATTTTGCACTGCCATGTTTCTACAGTAGCCAAGAACAGAAATAAATCAACCAAACACTGACTCTAGAGAGGGCCTTTTAAGTTTTTATATTACCCAAAGACCATCACGGGTAAGCAAGAGGTGGGCAGAGGCTTCAATACAGTATAGTGGAGGGGTATTCAGTTGGTTGCAATCTGCAGCCTCACCACTGGATGCCAGTATATCCCACACACTGCTTCATTAAAGCAACAGTTTTTTAACCAGCATGAAAAATGTTACATCAATGCTCCGTAGCAGCTGCTAACCGCTTCAGTGTCAAATTAAAAAAGACATCAACAGGACAGATACTATGTCAGTCACTGGTGATTGATTGGGTAAAACTACACCACCTCCCAAATAGAAAGCTGTTAACTCAAACACAATGTTGCTCTTGCTGAAGAGTTGGTAAATTTGGATCCTTGCAAAAATGCATAACACACTTCTAAACCCCTATACAGTTTTAAGAGGGCCATTCTGCAGGATCAGAGACGTAGAAGTGGAGCAGGCAGCTTGTGAAAACCTAAAGCATGACAGGTGAAAAAAGGAACAAGGAGTGTAATGGAGCTGATTGAGAAGTTGAAGGCAGAGAAGGTGTTCTTTTCTATCACCTGAGTGACTGGTGCGAGGAAAAAAAGAGGCTTGGGCTGCATTAATGGAGGCAGTGAATGTGTCCCCTGAGGTGTGCAGTGGCTGAAGTAGAAAAAAAAGTGGTTTGATATAAAAGTTTATGTCATAAGGACAAAACAGAGAGAGAGGGGAAAAAGAACAGGTGGAGGACAGGGAAAAGCTGATTTATCAGCCAAAGATGAGAGGACTGCAGCAATTACTGGAGAAACAGCCCAATTATGTGGAATCCCTCCAAGGAATGAGGGTGACAGTGATGCGATTTCTATCCAGCAAAGGCTTTCATCGACCAGTAATTCTCATTTTTCAAAAATCTCCATCTGAGGCTATTTTAGACTACAGAGAATTTTTAAAAAGCTAGTGAGGCTACTTTATTTAGAAATGAGCAACCTTTTATTGTCATTGTAGATGAGGATGTCTGGCCAGCATGTATACAACTGAACCTCAATAGTTTTCTGGTACTGGCCAAATAGAGAAAACAGGCATCAAATATCAGATTCATCATCTTGCTTACTTATTGTTTGATCTGACAGTTCCAGATTTAAATCAAAATTTAAGATGATAACCAGACCCAGTGGGTATCGGCCAAAGTCATAAGCCAGACAGTAAAAACATTATGATAACCATAGGTAAAGGAATCCAACATAAAAATCATGTACAGTAGTGCCCTGATGTTTGGCATGGACATTTTGGGCCTTCTGACACCCTGTTTTTACCATAAATGCAGAAGTGTGACAGAAATAGATTGTTGACGTATCACTGTTGATACATTTCAAAAAGAATACATCCACCCACAAAGGAAAATAAAGCACATTTGTTGAACATGAAGGTGCATGAAAACACTTGGTCTGCTTACTAGCATTTCCAAAGCTTTCAACCACATCTCAAGGTCTTTCCTTTTTATATGTTTGCCAACTGTAATGCAAAAATACCCCAAACATTATTTCACTTTGGTTGACAGGTGCAAGGCCAAATGTTTAGCATGGAGCACATGCTCCCTTATCTCTAATCACAAAGATTCGGACTGAATGGAGTCTAGTCTCTTGCTACACTGGCTCTATGTCCGCTATCTCACAGCAGTAGATCTGTGACCAGTATCGTGGCTGACCATCTTGCTTCACTGCAGCAGCAGCAATTACACGTCAATGCTGCACACTCTTGTGCGTTACATTGATCTTTTGAGTCTTTTGCTTCCGTCGCTCTCACAGAATTTACTCTATATCATGAGCTACTTTGTGGTTTTGGAGTTTATGATTTGGGTCCTCTCAGTGTAAGACCAAGCAGCAATATTAAAAACAAGTTAAGGTCAAGCAGGAAAACGTTGTTTGTGTTGTTGGACAGTGGAAAGCTTAAACTGTCAAGCAGCAACACCAGTTGACTTATACTTCAGCAGCCAAATAACCTTATTTGTATATCAATTATTCACCCTGTGTTATGTTGAAGTTTTGGAGAAAAAAATGTTTTTCTCACATGCCTTGGGTGACAAAATAATCCAAAAACTGAGAAGGAGGGGTGCCTGCCTTAAACAACAGCAAAACTATATCAAAATATCCTTTTACAAACTCTGGCACAACCTATGCAGTACAATCAAGATCTCATTTACCCAGTCGCATGCTCACTACTTCCCATACACGTTAAATTACCTTGCACAGCGCTTTCTGATGGGAAACTGAATTGAAACTGAAACTTATCCATGCTCTCTTCAAAGCCAGACTCCAGTAACAACAACAGTCATTTTACCTTGCTGAACACACCAGCTGCTGGTCTACCACCTCCGTGATCAGTTTGTTTTTGTTATTCTGTGACTTTGGTGAATTTGAATTAACCCTTAAAAATCACCAAGTTACACAGTAACACAAACTAACTGATCGAGGCATCTGTAGACCAACAGGTCCCATGTTTAGAAAGGTTTAATTCTGGTAAGTACTGAGCCTATGACTGGATAAATGAGAGTTGGCTTTTACTGCACGAGTTGTGTGCGCGTTTGTAAAAGGATATTTTGATATTTTGTTGTTGTTAAATGCAGCCGCCTGTTTCATTTTAGGATACTTCATTCACCAGGCAGACCAGGTTTTCTTCACAAATTCAATGTTGCACGGGGTGAATAATTCATATAAAAATTATTGGGGTCTAAGTATTATGGAAGGAAAATTAACTACAACTTTGATACCAGTTAAGATGTTTGATTGATGATGACACAGTTTAGTGGGAAAGAAATATTGGGTGCAAAACTGACACTTTGGCTTGAGAGTGGCACAAGAGGAAAGCACTGAGTCACTAGATGTCCAAAATGTAAATGGTTCATCACCTGAGGAAAACAAATGTTACTTTAATTTCATGATAATCTGTCTTTTTGCAAATCAACATGGACCAAAAGGTTAGTCAAGAGGTAATTTTGATAATAATACTAGATTAAATGTTGGGAAGAGGTCAACAAAATATTTAGGTATCATGCTCTAAAGACTATCTATAATACATGTCATGCTAATGTGGGAAGTAGTTGTCCAAAGGGACAACTTTGGACCATACTGATCATCCTCAAACCCCACAGAAAGTGAGGAAAATGTTCACAATTTCATTTGAATCCAAATGTCACTTCTCTGAAACACACTGTTATTACCTGAAAAAAAACGCTTTCTCTCTAGATATGAGGAAGACAGACACTGACAAAGATTATGTCTCCAAACTGACTCGGGTATCGCAGATGAAGTTCAAAACTGACTAAGGTCCTGAAAACAGAGGGAGTGTCGACTCTGAGTTACATGTATCCTGACAGGTTATATGCCCTGGATCACAGCCAAGCCTGGTCTGAGACAGATGAGAAATTAACAAGATGAAAGAACAGTAGTAGTCCAGTAATTGTGTCAGACATATAGCTAGCCTGCTTCAATGACAGTCCGAACCTATTGTCAGCATCACACTTTCCATAACACATGCCTGTACACAATAAAAACCTCATCAGCACAACTCACATAACCTTTCCCTGAGTCCCTGTTCCTCGTTCTTAGCTTTGCTGCCTCTGGTGTTCGCTGCCTTGTCCCTGACTCCAACAAAAAAATCCGAAGACTCTGCATTCTACAACATCCCCAGCTTTGCCAACGACAGATCTCAGCGCTTGCTGGGTAAAGTCTTAGTTTGTCACCCAGGTTTTGGTCTCCTGACATTTTGTAAATCCTGTCTGAAATGCCTCACAGACAAACTGCGGGCACTGACTGTGAATGCTGGAGATGCATCACAATAAGGGAGGAATGCAGGAAATATACAACGATGAAAGGGCTGGAGGAACACTGCCAGACTTCAGATTCAAAAAGGTATTCTATAAAGGTGTATTTCAATGGAAGTCGGAATTGACATGTCAAAGCCTGCAACAACAAAGTACACGACAGACAGAACCTCTTTCTTTCTCTCTGTCTCAATGTCTCTCTCCCTCTCCACCTCACACGCAGGCAATGCAGACCCCCGGGAGTGCTGATAGCAGAATTATAGGGACGAGCTCACTCTGTGTGTGCATTTGAGCGCAAGAGTGTTTGCATGTGTGGAGGGAAAAAAGGGAGGACGGAAAAAGAAATGAGCTGGGGATGGCACAAGAACAGTCAAGTAAGAATCGAGTCAATACACACCACACACACTAGAAATAAGTCACACACACTAGAAATAAGTCACACATGCACACACTCCTAACACTTCCTTGGGGCTCTCATCTCTCCCTACTGTCACCTCGGCAGTAGCTCTTGTGGCCCTTGAATTCCCTCGATCACACACACACACCGACAGTATATAGCTGTGTGTTTCGGGGTGTGCCACTCCAGTGTGTAAAGCTGTTAAGCAGCAGCTGCTCCGCTAGATGTTTGGTCCCCGTGGAGCTGAAATATTGATCAGTTCTCGGGCAAGGCAGCAGCGTCTGCACCCCCACCATCCCCATGTATAATTGAAGTGTATATCTCTTAGTGTGGCATGCCAGTTGGGAGAAGGAATTAAGCCCCGAGGTAAGCTGAAGGCCTGTCTGTGCTGCTGTAGCAGCTCCTTTGTCCATCAATCATATGGCTTTTCACACAGGCGGGTTTCATAGGCTCGCTACATTTACTGTAGGAAGTGCCATGCCCTATAAAAAAGAGAATGGAAGACAGAATATAACAAGACTCAATATAGCTCCTTGTTTTACTGCTCACCATTTATCTGAGCTCTAAGCAGTTTAAAGGAGGACTCCTTTGGGCCATTTTGGACTAGTGAGCATTCATACAGGAGCACAATTCAATATGTGAAAGGATTTTTGTTGTTATACATTTTTCTTTTTGTCAACAAGTCACATGAGAAGACCTAAATCAACAATGTGTTAGTCTGTCTCTGAGTACTTGGACTTCAAAAAAAAATCTTCAGAGTCCATGTTCATGGTACCAAAGAAACACGTTATCTGGTGCATTGATGTTTTTTAAAGAACAAGTGAAATAAAATACATATGTTCCCAGTTTTAATCCTGTGTCCCTGTGTCAATTGATCATTTATCGCTTGTTATATGCCAAATATATGTTAAAAAAAAAATCAGTTGCGGAGTATTCTTACATCAAAGTCCCTGTCTTTTCCTGTAAAACAATTTCAAATGTCTGATGACTCATCCTGCACTCGGAGGCATTTACAGAAGTTCATCCAGTCAAATGAAACTTTTGGTGAATATCTACCACAACGGTCATTTCAGCCCACACTTCATCATTTGTGGTCTGTAGCTAACAGAGCAATATGGAGAGAGACAAGAGGAGATGTCGCTGAGGACTCTTTCATTCATCTCTCCCTCGTCCTTCTGATCTGCGAGGGACGTGTGTGCGGAGCCAACAGACTGCTGTAGCTCCTTATCGTGTTAAACTCTAGGCCCACCCACTTTTAAGTGGTCTAATCAAATGCAAAGGATTTGATTTAAATCCATTTTTTAACTGTACACTGCTCAAATATTCAGTTTCACTGGGAAGTACATCACAGCACAGAAGATATAGACGCTCCAACTTCTGCTTCACTGGGACTCCAACAGTTCTGTACACTACTGGAGCTCTATGGCACAGAGTAACAAGCTACATCAGGCTTTGGATACACAGCCAATAATTGTATGTAGGTGACAATTCATAGTAAATAGCATAAAAAATATATTATATTCATATATTTCCATCTTATTCCTTAAGACTAACACTGATAACAAATCTAGTCTTCCTATGTGTTCTTCATATGAAAGATCTCAATCTATATATTTGCCACAGTCCATGTTTACAATTTCCTGTAAACATGAAATTGCTTGCATGGAAAATAAGGAATGAATAAGAAATAGTACATATACGCAGCACAGAGAAGCAAGTCACAAAAACACAATATACTACCACAGCAAATACAGGTGTGTATGATACACACTGCGTTGCAGGGCAGGCTGAGCAGAAATGTGCATCCTGATTAATATGAACACCAGCTGCTGTTTAATATGCAGCTCGTGAACGAGTTTAAAAAACATTATGCTTTAAATGTGATGGTTTACAGACAGGTGTCGTAATTACAACTACGCACGTTCAAACAGCCTGCATTTTCAAACCAGACACAAACACAGTGCACTTATTCATGGGGTTTGTGGATAACACTTAAAATAAAAAAAGTTTTTCAGCATAAATAAATGTGTTGCATTAAAGTGTTTTAATCAGTTGACAACTTGTTTTAAGAAGTTGTTAAAAAATTAAGAACATTTCTGAAATTCTTGAGTGGGACTGAATTAAGATAAATAACTAAATAACAACACAACTTCTGGATAAATATTAAGTTGGTTCAACTTAATCAAGCTTTTCGAGGTCAAAGCAATAATGTTTGTTGTACTTAACCAATTGGGATTGTTGGATTATAAAAGGATTTACTCATTAAGGCCACAGTCGGAACTACTTAAACAGATCCATGCAAATTGTTACCTTATTTTTTTTAAGTTGAACATGTGGATTCTTTTTATAGTGTGAGGCAACGCAGATTGCTGTCAAAAATGTATCTCTGTGTGGTGTGGTGCATGTATGTTTATGCCATGTCACCAACTTGGCAATCTCTTAAGCCTTCCACATGCAAAGAAAAAGAAGTCTGTTTATCAAACCTATTCACTTAAGCCAGTTATGTAAATCTAAAGCAACTGGTTGAAGAATCCATAGGTGTAAGATATGCATTTGAAATAAAAGGTGATAATTGCACCATTAGAGCAAACACAACCCACACATATGCAGCATAATATACACAGCGGTTTAAATACAAACACACCATGTACTGTGCGTGGTTACATCTGTGGTCAGTAGCTGTGTCTTTTACTGTAGGATACCTGACATTAAAAGTCAGCCCCCTCTGTTGTTTTTTTCTGCCTGTACAACCATAAAGCATGATTCTGAGCAACACATATTAAGTGGACCTTGAAGACAGATTATTTTGTCAAACTACTATTTCTAAAGTCAAAAATGAAAACTGATGTTTAAAGGCTCCGCACACCCACTCAGTTGTTTTCAGCACATCTGCTCAGGTTGACATTGGGAACATGTTGGATATCATATGATGTGATGTCACCAGTCTCAACATATTAAAAAGCTGACATAATGTAACTCGTCTATCATTTTTTGCAACCCACTTTAGCTGAAACCACACCCACTTCCACCTGATGAAAACAGTCTGCCAGACCTCAAGGCACAATAACTGGCTGCCAGCCTACCGCTGCTGCTATCTGGATCTCCACTTGTATATGTGTATTTCTAGTCATCTGACCACTCAAAGCACTTTTTCCACTACCATTCAGACACACATTCACACACTGGTGGCCAAAGCTACCATACAAGGTGCTGCCTGCGACTCAGTTTTTAACATATTCACACACCGATGGAACAGCCATCAGGAGCAATTTGGGGTTCAGTGTCATGCTCAAGGTGACATGCAGACTGGAGGAGCTGGTAATCGAAACCGCTGATCTTCCAATTGCTGGACAACCCTCTCTACCACTGAGCCACAGCCACCCCAAACTTGCAAGTGCATCCATAGATGTACCGCACAGCCCTTTTTCATTCCCCATGGAAAGTTTGCTATTCCAGCAGGGAGTTAGATGGCAGTCCAGCCACTGAAGGTCTGTCTCTGCAACACATGACAGCTACAGTGGCTTAGAAAATAGAATTATGTGTAGCTGAAGGAAAGTATCGCCTATTTTCAACCAGCTCTGTGTCATCGCATTGTGGACAGTGTGTGCAGGCAAGCAGAAGTCCGGTAGACCTATGCTAGCAATGACCAGGGAGCTGCGGGCGCTCATGGCACTGGGGGAAGCCAAACACTGCTCATCTGCACACACTACTCACACTGTGATGACAAAGCTGGTTAAAATTCCACAGAGTTTCCATATAACAGCTGTAGCAACTGGAATTTAGCCAGTGACTGTAAAAACAGGTAAACACATGAGAGGCATACACATGTGAAGAAGACACATAGACACATAAAGGAGGTAGAGGGGCATCAAAACCCAATGTCCTGTCTCTGAGGAGTGGAATGAGAGAGGGTAGATTTCCTCAGAGTTTTTGGCAAGAGTGGTTTTCAAAGCCACTGATGAACTCAAGCTGTGCCATTTCACAGGGCCCCCAGCATGCCATAGCAAGTACAACTTGCAGCAGTAGGCTGGCAGCCTATCATCGGGCTGTGACATCTGGCAGCCCACTTTCGTCATGCAGCAATGGGTGTGGTTTCATCTAGACAATAGACACTGCCATACAAGGTGCAGCTAGGGAGAGATGTCAGTGCTGAAAATAGGTCTAATGACGCAAAGTGAAAACACCTGCGTGGGTGTGGGTACAGAAATATTGCACATTTTCCTAACACAATTTCAGCTCTTCATTGTTTAGTGATATTATTGTTACTTTTTCCATAGTTTAACAGTTGATTATTTGGGGTGGCAGTAGGGACGGCTGCTGAGACGTGGGCTAACTTTAGCAAAGTTAATGAAAATAATAATGAAGACTAACAGAGAAACAGCATAATAACCAGCTACACTACTACACTGAATGTTTCAGGTTCAATCAATGGGCGCCTTTCATCACAGATGTATTCAGGTTGAAACACCTAAAACTGCATCGACAGGGAAGAACATCATTTATTTGATTTTTTCACTAATAGTGTATTCTTTTCTTGTGGAGATAAATTAAGAATTGAAGTGAGAATCTCACATTTCTCTAACAATAGAGAAAAGTGCAGAGCCTCTTCCTACGTGACAGCTGAATGAAAACGCTTGAATGGATCATGAGTGCAATCATGTGTGATAGACTGCAAACACTGTATATAGCACACAACAACAAATATACTTAAGTCAAAAGACAAGTTTTCCTTCAGCTGAGCCAGCCTTTCTGGAGTATGTGTCTCCTTTTAGAAAGCAAGCCAAAAAGGGGAGGGGTGGAGGCTCTAACAGTAGCTTCCCTACAGCACTGACAGCTTAAATTTGGCAACATATTGTACGCTTTAAGTAGAAAACTTGTGCTTTACAGGATGAATGTGACTACTGCCACGTATTCATTACTCTGAGCCCAAGTTTAAACCATATGGGATTTTTCACTTTGAAACCAGTTTGCTCTTTAGAGAACAACTATTCAAGAAACAAAAGCGGAGGAATTGCATGACTGATGTTCAAATGTTTTCCCATCGGTGAAGCACTGTCTTCCTCTGTTTTTCACTGCTTTGAAGTCATGTAATAAGGCTGTGTATGTGCAGGCTGGTACATATGGTGGTATTGTTTTCATCACAATGTGGGGACCAAGACATGAGAGCCCACTCTACTGTGGGGGGGGCTCCTTTGGTTTAAGGTAGGGTTAGGGTTAGCGGGTTAGCGAAAGCATTAGGTGTATACATGCAGTTAAGGTGAGGATTAAAAGGTAGAGAAATAAAATATGTGTGCGTGTTTTATTCCCAGTTTATTCTGTGCAGTGCTACCTACGTAATGCCAAACAGCATTAGGAGACAAAAAAAACAGAGGTTGCACGGACAGGAACAAAACTTGGCCTTTTCTCCAAAGCCCAGCTGTCGGCCTGATAATGTTGCACATATGAGAAGGAACCACTGGCTCCCTGTGAAGGCAGGGAGTTCAAATGGAGTGATCACAGTGAGAGACAATGCAGAGAGATGCACATTTCTCCCTGCCTCCTCCGGCCTCTCAACTCCTCCGTCTGCACCGTCTGTAGCACAACATTGCCCTCTTCTGCCCGCAGCTTTCACTACCTTAGACTGGAACGAGAGCTACCTTGTAGAAAATATCCTAACAGTTGTCAAATGATCTGAATCATGATGTGAGAAAACCAGCCACTGGTGAGAAAGTGCAAATAGCCTGGGTGATTAAGGACACACTGTACAGGATAAAAAAAAAAAAAAGCCAAAAAAGGGACATTCGTCCAAAAGGATGGCTTTATAAAGCACATACACAGAAGCCCATGACATGTCCAAATGGCCTTCTTCTTTCTCAGTAGCAGAATCCAATTGAAGTGAATGTAAAATGACCTAAATTTCCCTTTGTGCATCTAACCAAACAGACCTAAATTCAAGCAAAGGCCCTAATTTTCAGTGTGAAATTATTGGGCTGTAATAGCCTCCTTCCATGCATAAAAGCAGTCTTTCAAAAGATATGAAAATCATTAAAGCATTGACAAAGAAATCAAAACCAAATTTGCACTCTATGTCCAAAATAAAAGCTTTATAACTCAGACTTGACAACCTGAAAACAACTCGTAAAGCCACACAAAAAGCAACAGACGTCGGCATTGTCAAAACGTCTTGCCTCTGCTGGAAAGTGAAAGAAATGCAGAGACAAAGGCAAGAAAACAGATTTAGTAAGAGCTCCTTTTTTCTCTCTTTAATCACTGTGCATCTTTGCTTTTCACTCGATATTAAAACCAATCCATCATGGCTGACTGGGGGGAGGTGGGGGGCTTGCAATTTTCACCCGGCTCCTGTAACTTAGGAGAGGATCCCCCCTCTGACATTATTTGGATATCAAACAGCAATTTGCCACTCATAAACACCAGCATGAATGCGAGTGCATCGGGCCAAATCCAATAAAAAAGCCGGTGCAGCTCTTGCGGCATGACACAGAGAGGGCCAGCCCCACTTTATCATCCTGATAGGATATGATGTGGTTTATATTATTACCCTGGATGTATAATAGGATTTGGACGCTTATTGGGATACCAAGTGGGTTTTTATACAGGCTATGACTATTATGGATCAAAGTAAGGCCATACACTGTGAGAGATTGTTCGATCAAAAGAACATCAAGCAGAGGAAAAGGAAAGAAAACAGATGGTGACAAAACTGGAAATCAGAATGTGCCATGGCTGTGACTCATTGGTGTCTCTGTAAAAAGCCTTATGCAACACTCTGCATTTATCAGCCAGCTACAGCTCACGGAATTCTTTCCATTAAAAAGAGTTTCTCTAAACACCTTGTGCAACTGCTCACACTGCAAGCAGACGAGGCATCTTCAGCATCGGAGGCTACAGAGGAGCTGAGCAGTGCTCTGACGCCATTATAAAACAGTGGGTGACTGGCCTCCAACCAGGATCTACAGAGGCCTTCAGATGTTTGATTGAGAGAGAACACAGGCGTCCAGCTGTTCACCAGATATCTGCTAAAAAATAACATAATGACCTGGGATAGATGGTAAACCCGATGCTGGGAGATACATTTTCGAGGGATAATAACACCGCATATGGTTACGTTTGGTAGTTAAAACTGATGACCCTTTCCCAAAAAACTCCTCTGTAGGGCGCTGCAGATAGACTCCATCTTTCAGCTGGAGATTTAAGCCATGTGACAGCAGGAATGTCTCTTAAAGTGTTGAGATTTAAGCAAGATAATGCTAAATACCTGCCATCAGCAGGGCTGCTGTGCTGTGTTTGACCCTGGCTTCTGGCTTTTGATTACCACAGGAGGTGGTAAGAGGAGAAGGGACAAATATTTACTGCTGCACATTTTCTTCTCTCAAAATGAAGGGCAGGTGGATGAAATAGAGCTGCAGAATGAAGTGAATTTGCCTATATGAAGAAGAGGCAATAAAAAACTAATAATACAATAAAAATTCACGACAATGAGAGGTTGCAGTTAACTGTTGCAAATTAATTACCACAAAGAATGAATAAGCGTTCTCACGAAAATTAACCGCATCAAAAGGTCTATTTTTAATGTTTTACTATCACTGACACTGAAGGACTCTTCTCTGTTGGTCATTTTTAAGCACTTTGCGTTGACTCTTTCAGAACTCCCTCTTTTCGTCTTACTATATAATGACGAAAACTCTGTCTGTCTGTGGGTGTGGGTGTGTGTGTGTCTGTTCCATGTTTTTCTCCTCACTGACTTGGTCAATCCATGTGAAATTTGGCACAGTGGTAGAGGGTCATGGGAGGATGCGAATGAAGCAATATTACATCAATTGGCCAAAGGGGGGCACTATAGCAACTGATTGAAATTGCAAACTTTGAATGGACATATCTCATGCCCCATATGTCGTAGAGACATGAAACTTTGCACAGACATGCCTCTCCTCATGAGCAACAAATTTGCCTCAAGAAACCATAACTTCCGGTTATATAGATTTTCCACCATTTTGGATTTTTTGAAAAACACTTAAAATCAATCTCTTCCTAGGAAGTTTGACCGATCTGCATGAAACTCGGTGAACATAATCTAGGGACCAATATCTAAAGTTCCCTCTTGGCAAAAGTTGGAAAACTTACTAAAACTGAGCTTCTATAAGGCAATGAATATTGTGGAGGGCGTGGCTCATCACATAAAGGTGTATAACATCTCAAGGGTTTCACCGATCACCACGCAACTTTGTAGGCATATGACCACACATAATTTGAGGAGACCCCTCCATTATTGACCCCATCAAACAAAATGGGGGCGCTAAAGAGCTAATTTCTTATCTAGGCCTAACTGCCATATCGATTTTTACTAAACTTGGTAGATATGTGGAACAGGACGCCTCAAGGTGACTGGAGAAATTTACCTCTAATTGGCAACTGGGTGGCGCTATAACAACAGAAAAATGCTTAAAAATGGCTAAAATGCGACCGATCGCTGTGGCACCCCCTGTTGCCGAATATTGTTTGTTTTTTTTTTCCTAATTTTTGGTATGACTAAGTCATGGTATGGTATGCTGTACTCAATGGGTAAGGACTAGTTTGTTAAATCTAAGGAAAGTATGACATCATTATGCATCCTTTTATGGGTTGTAAAGGCTGTTTGGTTGCAACTTTAGTTCATTTCCTGCCCTTGATTCCTGTTTCCTGAGGACCATAAGGGCTCACTACGACCAGAACCAAGACAGCTCACCAGTTGTTTTACATATATATATATATATATATATATATACACACTGGGAGGCTTTATTGGGCTGGATATCAAAGCTCAATACTTTTTTGCTAACAACCAAAATGTATCTATTACATTTACATTACATTACATTACTGGATTAAAAAGGATGGCAGTATCCATATAGCTGCTATATAAAGTATGAAGTATAAACAATACCAAATGTCAAAGCATTTAACATTAAAAATCAAATATTTCTTGACAATGACAAATGACAAGCTGCTCCTTTTCTTTACCACAGCAAGGCTCAACAATAAGAACTGACCAATTGACTGGGCAAGTAAAATGCCAAGTTGGGCTAGCAAATCTAGCAACTCACGAAAAAGGATTAAACACAATTTTTTTTCCCAGAGCTGATGATGGAAGTAGCTAAGGATTGAGCCATCTCATTTCCTTCTCATCTCTGTTAAAGAGTTATACATGAACAGTATTGATCAGGCGCTCACAAGTCCATCACTGCGGAAAAGCAGGGGAGATTATTTTTACCATTTTCAATACCCAATAATGTTTTTTGCTTTGCATCTTTGACACACTGTGTCCTTGTCCCATGTCATTCACTTAAATATCAAACATGATGATAAACTTTAATCTAATAAATAAAACTATTTGTGTAGGGGGCAAGTAACAATTGACTATGGGCAATAATCTGATGGAATAAAAGACATGATAGAACAATTAAACATAGCTTACATTGGGAATTTATCTGCTCAAACAAGATTTAAACTACAAGTTAAGTGCATCAGAGTTCTCAAAAATTCTTGGTGTCCTTGACCAACAGTGTTGCTCTGTACATCTTTGGCTTGCACCATAGCAATAACACAAATTTCTAACATACCAGTGCAGTGCCCTAGGTATGCCAAGTTAGATCTCCTCACATCTGACCAGAAAAACTCTGCAAAGCACAGTGAAGCGTAAAGGTTGTTTGAAACCATCTATTTTACCCATTGTACAGGAAACAAGCCACCAAAGCAGCACAGACATGACAGAGCGCAGGGTGCCTATAGCTAAACAAAAAAAATACCCTTTCAAGTTGAACGGATACCACAGAGATAATCTGATTTGTGGCATATTTCAATATCAGCATTGTATATTTTGTCTTCCGTAGTTACGACATTCTCTTTAGCATTTTCAAGAGGTAATTGGAAATTTCATCATCAAAGCACATCTTTCCAAGAGTACATCACACAGTTTGACATCAAAAAATTGCCTCTTTGTTCCCTCTGTCTAATGGTGATTACAGAGGAGAAACGGCTTGAAGAACAATGATTGGCAAAAGTAAAGAAATGAAGTGCAACAGAGTGAGACGATTGACATCTGTATTTGACTAAAACTTCCAGCTTCATTCACATGGACTCACAGAGAGAATTACATTAGACTTACAATCCCAAGTCAGCACAGCAGTAAGTCTTTAGTGTTGCTTGTTCAGAGGAGCTTGACCACGGCAGAAATATTAGCATGCCCAGAAGACTTGCAATAAATACTACAGGAGGTATGTAATTACACCAAATTTACCTCCAAACAATAAAAGAGTTTCCTATTAGGGTTGCTAGGTTATGGCAAAAATCATCATCACAGTTATTTTGTTCAATATCTCACAGAATTATTCACTGACTTTGAAAGCATAATGTACTGATTAAAGGCGCTGTATTTAAGAATGTGGCCAAAACGGTTACTGCACTCAAATTCAAAATACTGCCGCGAGTCGTTTCCGCCCCCCCTCCCCTACAGATTCAAGGTTGCTGGACAGCGGCACGCTGGAGACTGATTTGTTTGCCCACAGGCGGCTGCCGTGGCTGGGCCGCGTCGCCGCGCCCCTGATCTTTGGTTTTCCAGCGGACCGTTCGAGCAAGTCCGGCTTCTCTGCTGTTAACGCTGCTGCCAGGATACAGCGAAGGAGGAGCCGGCTGCTAATGCTATGTACCGGGACACTGCTAATGCTGCTGCCGGGATACAGCTGAGGAGGAGCCGGCTGCTAATGCTATGTACCGGGACACTGCTAACGCTGCTGCCGGGATACAGCTGAGGAGGAGCCGGCTGCTAATGCTATGTACCGGGACACTGCTAACGCTGCTGTCGGGATACAGCTGCGGAGAAGCCGGCTGCTAATGCTATGTTAGGGATGTAATGATTACCGATATTATGGTAAATCTCGGTAAATTTTTACACGGTAAGAATTACCGTTTATGTTTAAATTAATTGCATTATCGCGGTGGATTATCAGGATATGTAACAACAGCCTCATTCAAGTCTCACGATGCAGGCGCTGCGTGAATGCGTAGCATGTGTAAACACAAAGAATGAAAACATGGCGGAAGGTGGTGATAGCGGCACTCAGGACATTTTCCCCCCCAACTAAACGCACAGAGTCTGAGGTCTGGGCGTACTTTGGGTTTCTGAAGAATGCTGAGGGACAGCTGGTGGAGGACAACTATCCTGTGTGCAAACATGCAGAAAGAAAGTTGCTGCGAAGGGTAGCAACACTACAAATCTGCTGGCGCATCTCCGTGACCATCCGTGACCATCAAGTTATGCTATGCAAACGTCAGTTATTGTGTGAGGGACTTCGGTTTTACTAAGATTGTCATAATGTGTAACTCTCGACGTATATGGGACATTTGAGCCGTATCTGTCCTCTTAAACGGCGACTGGGTTTTCCGTTTTCTGATCTGCGCTTCAGCCACACAAGCTGCTGACTTCAGAATGACGCAGAGAGACGCAACTTTCTACATTTAATTTCTAGTTTCTAGATTTGGCCCCTACTACTGAGACTGACCAAGATTCCACCAACCAGCAGTGTGCAGTAGGCCTACAGTAAAACTGAAGATAGCATGATACAGAAGATTCCTTGTAAAACCTTTTTCTTGTAAAATGGACAAATGTTACATGAGGTTGGGCTGCCTGGCTGCCTGTCTCTGTGTGCTGCAGTGTTTAAAGGCTCCACACAACTTAGCTGTGACGTTTAAGGTGACTGATGCAGTTAAGCCAAATGGTCCATTTTGAATTCACTGGGCTTCTCACAGGTTTTATGTATCTGCTGCTAACAAAGTGGCGCTGCTTCTTAGCGGGGCTGCTGAACCTGTCGATCATGAAAGTTAAACCTATAATGACAGTGACAGTGAGCTGACAAAAATGTCTGCTATTGTTCACTTGTGCGGATGAGCAGAGAATTAACGAGTTGCATCTGTGAACACCTTAAAAGAGGCAGAAATACTGGAATGGAAACCATTAGATGTTGAATTCTTGTACTCAATACATGCTAATTGCAAATCAATCAAATTTTTTTGTTCACATGTGTTCAGTGGGAGTGTGAAAACTAAGAGGGCTGAGTTTAAATAGCAAAATACACCAAAGCCTCCACAATTTGAGTCTGCCAGCATTTCACAATTGAAAGGTGTGAACAAGATGCTTTCCTGGTTTCACCGGGTCATTCTAAAAATTGCAGCAATGGAAAGCCAAGCACAACCACTCCAAGTACACTCAAGTACTTCCTCAATACCACTATGCCTGTGCAGTTCAACAAGGACATATTGTTGACTCTTAAAGGGATGGTTCAGATTATGGACATTAGCATTTTAGATGATAAGTTCAGATTCACCAAAGTCACACAAAAAAACAAATAAACTAACTGATCGAGTCAGTGGTAGACTAGCAGCTCCCATACTCTGTGAGGTAAGATTACATTTTTTTGTCAAAGGAGTTTTGTGGCTTTGAGGAGAGCGTAGATAAATGTAATGGCTTTGACTACCCATCAGAAAGGGCTGTCTGACAGCAAAGTAAAGCAGTGAAAATATTCTCAATATAGGGTTAAGATAAATTGATATTAACTTTTTTATGTGAGCCTAACTGGGGGCATGCCGACTGTCATCTACTAAAGGTAATACTGTACACTGACTAAATAAATACCTCATACAGCCTCATTTAAAAAAAATCTAAACTAACCATTTAATTGCCCCTACACACCCTTGGTCCAGTCACACACATGTTTTCGTTTATTTTAGCTGATTAGGCCATTTCAAAGGTATGATCACGTTACACTTTCATAATATAACCAATTATCTTCTATTAAAGCCAGTACAACAGATTAATCTAGTGTGTGTTCCCAGTTTCGATGTAAATTCCCCCCAGATTCGCAGCTCAGAGTTCACCTTTATTCATCTGTGACCAAGCGAATGTGCTCGGTCAGCCAATGGACACACTCATGCATTGTTTGGCAATGGAGAAGTTATTACTTTAGTGGGTTTCATATACTCCTGAGACCTGAACTTTTGTTTGGTATGCATTATTAATTTATCCTAGCTACTTGGGATTAGTAGGACATAAGTTTAAAAACCTAAACACTGTCAACAATAATAAAGTCCTAATGTCCTCAAACCAGTACTTCCTAATTAACAGTGTTTTAACTTGTTACTATTGCCAATTTGTTGCCATATCAAACTACAAACATTATTAATCATAAACACACAAGTTTCAACCATTAAATGTGATCAGGTTTTGGACCTTGTCCACTTTTGTGTCTGGATCAGCTGCAGACTGACTTGGCAGAAGAGCTTAGATTCTCTGCCCGAGCCCAAACCCACCACTATCCTCGGACTCGGATGGGTCGGGCTCCTCATAATAGATCTAGGCTATGGAACCAACTACTTATCACACCTGGGGGTTGCCACTGGCCACGCACATGTGAGTTCCTCCCTTCACACGCATCACACTTGACCTGCTGCACAGAGGCCTAACGAGCGAAATGAAGCTTTCGGATGTCAAGAAAAAAATAGCCTTAGGAGAGTTTAAATTGGCCCAATCTCAAGGGAAGTCCGAGGTGTGGGACAGCTTTAAATTAGTTGTCAACGGTGACAACGTGTGTGTCGGCTTCGTCGAGTGTACTATTATTAATGAACACCCCGTTCTGAGATAGTCCTTCCTCATTGTTGCACTATTCATTAAGATCCTCCTGAACAGATTTCAGTCATTCAGACAACTCTAGCTCAAAACGTCTGTTGTAACGTCCCAATCCTTAAAAAAACAAATGTCTGGTTTAAACTGGGCTCGGGCTCCTAATTACAGTTAAAGGGACGGCCGGGCTGGGCTCGGACAGAACATGCACAGGCTCAGGTGGGGTCGGGCTGGATTTTTTGGGCCCAATCTAAGCTCTACTTGGCAGAGATGGCAGCCATCTTGTTTTTACAGGAATTTGTGTATTGTGCTCTTACTACCACTAGATGGCACAAAAAAGTATCCACGACAGTTCTAAGTTCAGTAGAATGAAGTTTAAGGTCAAGTAAACCCAAAATGTGATGTCCACGTATGAGGACGCAGGGTCTCAGGAGGTACATTATCCCACTACCAGACTACAAAGCGTCACATTCATACACTGTTTACAGTTTGTCATCTCTGATCAATATTTATTTAATACTCTCATATCACACAGAACATCACATCCTTTTTCAGGCTTTGTTGAACTTTGTTATCGTTTCTTATTCAGTTAGGACTATTCTATGTAATAAAGCAATGCTTACGTTCTGAAACCAAGATTTCAGGGAATTTAGGGACAGTTAAATTCTTTGTCACAGTTACTGTGCAATGTAGCACGATTGAACCTTTTAACCCTGCAAAACTAATGGAACACTTTTCATTTGTGGTGACTGCCTGATTACTTATTGATCTGCTGTTCACTGTGTCTACCATAAACAGTGTAAAAGGTAGCTGATATGAATTTGTATTGTATCCATAATTTTCTTCTGAAAAAAATCCTCTAACTCTCATGAGTTCCTGCCTCACATAATATGTGCTCCTCTTCAACTTTCTGGGTGAGAAATGAGTGGAGCCCTTATAGGACGGGACTTGTTGGATGCAACTGGAATCACTTATTGGCAATCACAGTAGTTTGTAACTCGCAGAGTTTCGGCTGACAACATTCTGAAGAGTGCAGAAAAACACAGTCCAATCATCAGTGCTAATTGAAAGCCTTGAGTGGTGGCGCTTTTGAGCTGGTTTTAATTAAATAATGGCTGTGCTAAATTCATGTAATTCATGCTTGAAAGGGCATTGATTTCACTATATAATCATCAGTCCACTGCTTATCAAAACAACATGAGAGGAGTTTAAAATAGAGCCCCCAAAACCACAGTAAATCACAGCTGCATGTTATCTGCAGTTGCCAGGCCTTATTTTAAACCTATTGTAAAGCTACCTCGTTGAGGGAGATCTTGTTGTTTTTCATCCTCTGGGGTGGGCTTTTCCATGTTTTCCCAAAGAAGTGCTGATGGTTTCTATCAAACAGGGTCACTCGCAGTTGGTAGGTCACATCTTGTCCCGCCTCTGACATCTCCTGTTTATAAAAAAGGATGACACCCACATTAGAAAAGTCACAGGTAATCCTTGCTCTAAAAGATTTAGATGTATAAAAAAATACACCTTAAATATTCCAATTTAATGATGCTCAACTTCTCAGCAAACACCTATGTGTGAGTTTCACTTAAAATCTTTATACATGATCCAAACCTAAATTCTGCATATACATACTACGCTAATGAACACACACTCCACAGAAATCACTAAGCTGGAATTAGCTTCCCAGTCAGCAGTTAAGGGGAGAGTTAAAGGGACATGTAATTTAAAATGCTGAGCGACCCATCCTCAGATTTTTGCACCTGTTACTGTTGTGAAAGCATGTTAGAGATTTAAGGGTAAAGCCTCAATGCTGTCTGAAACACACTTTTTAAATCTGTCTAACATTTATTGTACTTATAAAACCCACTATACTTAAACTTGTCAAATCTGGACAAGATTATCTGAGCTAGAATAAGGGTTGATGAGAAAACAGTTTCAGATTTGTTAAACCTTTATTCTATTTGTGAAAATGCAACAAAAAAAAACCGATCACATGTAGATCAAAAACCACTATACTTAGACTTGTCAAATCCGAACTGAATTATCCCAGATAGGATAAATATTATTTAAAACACGGTTTCAGTTTTGTGAAACCTTTATTCTATTTGTGAAAATTCAAAAAAAGGAAAAAGTCAAGGTTATCTTGAAGAGTATTTCCACGAAACAACAATGCGCTAAGACTTAAAACTGCAGTGGTGTTAGCTGGATTATCTCTAAACCGAATTTACAAGAGGATCCATAGCATGCCCACTGTGGTATTTTGTCGTGGTCAACTCAAGTGACCGGTGTAATAAATGCAAGGTCACCTTTAATTATAAAACTTTTGGATGGAGTTTTGCTAATTTTCTTCAGACGCACTGTGACGTATTTATTACATATAGGGGCGGACACTGTGGGGTCACAGGCTTTTATCTTATCTTTGCTAACTAATGAATATCGAAAGTAACGCTCTACTCCACGAATTAGAACCTACACGGAATTTACTTCGTTTAACAACCACCAAATTTCTGCCATGAGCACAACTGTTTCTAAATCTCTACCAAGCATTCAGCGTTAGTTGTGAGCTATCACCTGCGGGAGGTGAGCAGCAGTGAGCCGGCTGAGGCTGAGCTGGAAGCCGTGGGACTGGGTGAAGTGGCTTTCCACAGCCAGGCGGACAGTCTGACTGGGCGGGGGAACCAACCGGCTTCTGTCAAACACTTCTCTCCAGCCGTCCGCCATGGTGGATATGTCTTCTGTTTGGACCATTGTCTGTAGTTAACAGCAAAATAAGATTGACATCGCGGAAAAAAAATGTGAAATGAAGGGTACAACTAAGATGTTACTGGAAATGTTATCTTTTCTACCCGTTTAGATTTTCAAACCCGCGGCCGCCATGTTGAAATTGGATTGTACTACTCAGTGAAGAGGGGTGAGCGAAGTAAATCAGTTATGTCATTCGGAGTTTTTATGTGTTGAAAATAATAACGCAAACAATAAAGATTTAACATACGACGATTGTGCTTATGCACCGAGTCGTTTTACTACTAAACCGCACATCAAAATGTTACAATCTTCGACTCAAATCCTCCACACCTTTGACTTGGTATTTCCCACCGCGCTGCATCAGTTGCTATGGTAATATTCACTTTAGCATACAGTTGAAGTCTTTCATAAATACGACTAACAATGAATATCCACAAGTGTTTCAGTATTATGTATGTGCTTACAAAAAATATATAGTTATTTAGCAATTATTTAAAAATATTATTCAAATTATTCATAGTAATTGTAGTGTATTACATTGTATAGCATTACAACAGTCTGAGGTGACAGGAAACATTCAAATTGCTAATTTAAGATGAAACAGTTAAACTTAAAAGGTGGCCCATTACAGTAAAAAGGGTCTGTGGCCCTTTTTATTGCAAAGTATAGATAATTTCCCATGACTGGCTGTTAAAGTTTAGGAAGCGGGAAGTACAGGTCTTTTTTAAGTCCCATTTTACCCGATGGTCCACTTTATCTGACTTCAGTGTGTGTGGGACAAGGGGGGATTAAATTAATTGCTGTGTGAAATGGCTGGCCTGCCTACAGCTGAATTCATCCCTGCTAGAGACAATCTCCCCAAAATGTCAGATAGAGCCAAGGCAGGACATGCTTCCATATAGGTAGCTACATGCTCAAAACATACTTTATATGTGATTTGGGAGAAGCTCTTCAGACAGTCAAGAAGTTAAGTATAAAAAAAGGTTGAGGCTGGGCACAAAAGGTTGAGGCTGGGAAAAACTTTTTATTGCTTTAAGTTTGGGGAACTGTTATGTAATAGGTTCCTCTGGGTGCCAGAATTGAAGGGCAATGGTGGCTGACAGCAATGGAATAAGTACAGAGCCCCTAAATCTCACAAGATTGGTTTACTTTCATTTGTACTGCCACTGGCTCCACATGTGTAGTATAAATTTACCCACACAGTCAGTGCCATTACTAGTGGAGTCAAAGCTGCTCAACAATTCCAGTCAGAGGGCCCACGAACATAAAAAAAAAAAAAAAAAAAAAAAATTAACTAGCATACAAACTTGAATTTTTCATGGTTGTAGTAGCCCAACACTTTTGTGTTCATCAACCACTTTGTCCCGCATTTGCACTTGTCATTCATGCAACAACATATAGTGTTACCAGTTTGCATTTACACAATAACAGTATAAGCAAATATAGGTAATTGAACATTATTTGAATATTACAATATCCTGACAGTGTATACCTCTGCTTGTCTGTCATATAAAATTACAGCCTCCCTTTGGCCAGCTACAACATCAGAATTCTGCTTACACATTAATGCATTAATATAATAATATTATTGGCCCGGTATGTGTGCACATACAAGGAATTTGACTCTGTTTTTCTTTTGTTTGTTTGTTTGTTTTTTGGGTTTGTTTATTTTTTTGTTTGTTTTTTTGCTTTTAATGTAACCTACAAAGACAGAAATAGATATGCAGCTTTCAAAAAAGAGCACCAAAGCTGAACAAAATTAAACATGCACGTGTTAACTTTGAGGTTTTATTCATTTTGTTGATAATTATTCACTTACATTTTGAATGCAAGGCTTTTCCCGAGTAATAGAGGGTTTTTTTAAATGGTATGGTCATTTTTACTTAGGCAAAATATAGGTAAAACACCTCATACACCACTATTCAGCAGCGTCCTTTCAAGTAAAGACAATAGCGGAGGAGAGACACCAGGGGGCAGCCGTTTACCATCACCGAGTGCAGTCAGCCTCAAGAGGAAGAATAAGGAAGCGGTAGGTACAAACTGGACACAGTGCAATGTTTGGACTCTTCAGGAAAAGTAAACCCGTGAAAATTAGGAGTCGTAATGACAACAGAAAATACGGAGTTGCAGCAAAGGGTGTGAAGGAGTTGCTTAAAAAAGGCTGCAAGTTATTACAGGTGAGTTTGTGTGGTTTATTCCGGCTTGTTTTAGCGTTAACAGCTGTTCCGCTTTCTCTTTGGCGGGGATAGGTTAAAATAAGAGAAGAAGAAAAGTCAACACTGTTTGCAGACACAAGAAAACACACAGCTGTTAACCAGCAGCTGCTCAGGTGAATGGTTGAAGGTGAATATATTAAGCTAACTTTAGCTGTTTGGCTAACAGCTGTTAGATACAGGGGCGGTTTCCTTCAGACAACCTGGACAAAGAGATATGCCAACATGTTTCCGATACAGTTATCTGATTGTGCACGAGATGATACAACCTAATTTATACACAGGAGGGAGGTTTAGCATTCCAGCAGCACATAGATAGGCCAGAGAGGCAGGTAGCAACATGTTAGAAAGTCATATACAGTGCACTACCCCTGACAAGTGTGCATACATGTAATGGAAGTGCAAAAACAAGTGACAGCAGATGTTTCATAGTAAAGCATAACTTAAAAAAACATCCTGTTCCTTTCAAATGAAATGTAACATATGACCAAGTGTGTTTCAGAGATAGTGGCCACAACAGTTCATCTTTATTCAGAGGAGGCCAGACAAGCAGACGCCGCCCGCCTTCTAGCACCAGATACACAAGATAAATTTCATCTGAACAGACTGTCAGAGATAGCTCAGCGGTGTAAGGCAAGATTTGATCTAAAAAATTACAACACAAGAACTACAAAGGGAAATAAATGCAGATCATCATATTCTGTCATCATAACTCTCACTATCCACAGTGGTCATATTGTAAGACAGTGAGGGAAAGATAGTGGGCATCCCCTTGGCTTAGTTAAACTCCAAGAAATATATCTTTGTAATGGCTCAGAATTTGTGAGGCTTTGTCCTACACATCACTTGACTTTAAACATCTTGTATCATAATTCTTATTGTTGTATATATTGATGTCATTTCCAGTTGCCATTGTCTGGTGCACATGTGTGTTTGTATGCGGATGGGACCAAAGTGACGGAGGGATTCTTCCCAACTCTTCCAGACAACACTGAACTTGTTCTCCTCTCCAGCGATCAGGCATGGAGTGGAGGTAGGTCAATCAACCTAAAAGAAAAAGAGACAAGACAAATTCTTTTACTCTGTACTTGTGTATGTGTTCTTTAGGTTTAAATGGAGGATGATGGTTATGTTGTCTGACCCCAGTAACCTCAGTGCTTCCAATTCCAGTTGTGTGTGACATCGATCAGTTACTGAACACAGACCAGCATGCCGATGGCCTCATTAAAGCGGCGAGAGGGCTCCTGTCTGATGAGCAGTCTCATAAAAGACGTAAAATCCTGACTGACCTGCTGTTCAACTTGGAGGACAGATCTGAGCTGGAGAGGAGAGAGGAGGATGAAGACTGGTTCAAAGGTACAAAGTTTAATAGAGAGTCTGGACATCTACACTGAAGCTGCTTGGTTTATGGGTTGGTACAGCAATATACTGCAGCCACAATGATTTATAAAAGAAAATGTTTCTCATTAGAAGAAGTAAACTTATTTGTTTTAAAGAGATCATTTTCATGTTAAAGGGCAACAGCCTCTAAAGTGCTTGTTTTGCCACTGACAGGCACAGATTGTTATTTTTAGTGTCTGACATTATGGAAAGGATCCCTACAGTGGTCAATGTTTGTGTTAAAGTAGTAAGATCCTTTTTGTTTGACCAGAAACAGCCACAAAAATGCATTCGCTAAACCCACCAGACTCTTTTTAAATAAAGAGTAATTCTATCGTCCTAAAACACACTTCATTCAAAGCTGATGGAAACAAAATAAAACTCACAAAAACTATCTTGGTTCAACTTTCCACTGTTCTAACAATGGTCAAATCTGGTTTGGTTGAAATAAACCTTTAAGTCACCCAGGTAGATGTGAAGATGTGAAGGCTCTATGCGCGCTAAAATAACTGTTTATTTAAATGGAGTCTGGTTGGTTTGGCGATAACGATTTGGGGGCTGTTTCTGGTTAAACAAAAAGGATCTTATTCTTTACCAAAAAGGTCTATCTCTGTAGCGATCCTTTCCATAATGTTGTCAGACACTTGTTTTAACAATCTGAGCCTGTCAGTGGAAAAACAAGCACTTCTAGTGGGCGTCAATTGACGGTGCACAAATGTCTCAAGTGGTTACATTGCAACGTGTTTGCAGCTGCTTGCTGCAGCGCTATCGCCCTATACTGGCCCACAAAAGCTGTGGTTTTAACCTCAAGCTCATGAGACATTTAGTGTTGTAGATTAAGATCATTTGCACATGCTGCAAATGCTGCACATACTCTACTGATGATCACGTGGTCCAGTAGCTTCTGAGACCCCTCTCCCCACAGCTCTCTGACATAGGAAACGTGATGGCTGTGTCCAACAATTTTTATAACTCTCTAGGTCTTTAGTCCAAACAGTACAGTATGAAAGCAGGCATTGCAGCTGATTTAGCAATAAAAACAATTTACTCTGACCCACAGATGTCCCACTAAACACTTGATGTGCCCCTAAATTCATCTGTCATTGAGTTTGTTGTTAAGTGCGGTCTCGTTTCAGGTGTCGATACTCGATTTAAGACAAAGTCTGCCTACATGAAGTTCAACTGTGAGAGCAGGATACGAAGCTATATGAAGGAGGTAAAACTCATCAGTCTATTCATCAACATTCAGGTGTCTGGTATCAAATATGTTTAGGTTGAAACTCTGTTCTCAGGTGGATGGCGCAACCAAAACCATCGAGACGGCTAAAATCAAGGCAGAGTTTCTGAAAGCATCGAAATGCCTGGCAGAAACACTGAAGGCGGCGAGGTACAACGGCAGCTACTTTGACAGGACTGAAAAGGAGCCGGATCGCCTCTGTACTCAGGAAGGATGGTTTACCTGTCAGGTATTACAGACATAAAACCACATACCGGGCTTTAAGGAGTACTATCTTCTTAAATGACAATTTGTAAATCAAGTACTCACACTGTGTTACGGTGAATTTAGGAAGAATTTATACCTCTGCACAGGACAAACAATCTAAAAGTGCATTAAGTTCTTGATGAATAAAAGTAAAAGGGGCTCTGCATTTAACAACAGCAAAACTATTTCCAAACATCTGTTCAGAAACTCTCACACGACTTGTGCAGTACATTCCATGTCTCATTTATCCAGTCCTGTGCTCAGTATTTCAGTGACAGTGATCTGTGCTCTCTTCAAAGCCAGACTCCATTGACAAAAACACAAACTGCACCTCGCTGAACATGGGAGCTGCTGGTCTATCACTGCCTTGTTCAATCAGTTTAAGTAATTGTGTGACTTTAGTGTTTTAAAGGGTTAGTTTAAATTCACCAAAGTAACACAATAACACAAACACATTACGGATGATATACCACACTTTCCACACAACTTATACAACATTTTAAAAGACCTGGACCTGCTTTTGAGACCTCCTCTTCTCTGTTGCTTCCACAGGGATCATTTGAGCAGGAAGTTTGCCTGTCTCTCCACTCCATCAACCCCTACGGCAGCCGAGAGAGCAGGATTCTCTTCAGCACATGGAATCTGGACCACAGGTTGGACTCTTTAGCCTTTAGTCAAAAAGCATTTCACTATCACAAAGGGCAAACCAAGCCTAGCTTTGTGCTTTCTAATGATTATATATTCAAAATCATTTATTCATACATTTCATTTGACATATCAGGGAAAGTATTTGAGTTATATGACATCACATTATGTGACCTCTGTCCCTCGTGTGATAGAGGGGTCAAGGGTGTCACTACTGCATTGAGTAGGGTTATGCAATGACTGAGTGAATTGAAATGTTTAAAGACGTGCCAGAAAAGCCTTACTGAAAGGATCAAAGGCCTTATTTGGGTTAATATTAAATGAGTTAATAATTAGGCTCAAGGATCAAATCATCCATCAGGCTTCGTCAGGCTTTGGTAGACAGTGATCTGATGTAACAGCTGACAGCAGATGATGACTTATTAATTAGAACAAGATACCTGCTGGTTAAAGACACAACTTAAAACATTTCTTCTTCGTCTTTTGTCCAGGATTGAAAAGAAAAGGACCATCATTCCCGCTCTGCTGGAAGCTCTCCAGAATCACAAGAGCGAAGATGTCAACCTGAACTACTTCTACCGCCTGCTGTTCACCAGGGAGAACCTGAAGCTGGTTCACATCGTGTGCCATGACAAAGGTGCTCACAACCTGCTGTGTGACACCAACAAGATTTTTAAACAGACCAGTAACACTGACAACACAAAACAGAAGATTAAAGGGAAGAAGAGGCGCTTGGTGTGATATTTTTACCCTTACTTTTATGAAAAAATGATCATTTGAACTGTGACGACATAATGTGTTACACTGGAAAGATTTATCTCAGGGTCCACTGTCGATTCTTTTTTAAATCATATTTTGCCTGTGGTGCTTTAATACAGACTGACAGTATTTTGTAAAACGAAGGAAATTACACAAACAAATGTTGAAATCATGAAAAAGCTTTATTTTTTATTTCTTCTTAATGTTGGCACGGTGATGTAAAATGCATGAATTAATACAATGTGGCATTCACTCGGTCAGAAAGTTGCATAGGAGTGAAAAGCACTAGTGCAATTACTGTTAACGAAGAAATCCGATGACCAGATTTCATTTTTAATGTCAGATTTAAGTTATCCTCACTTTACTGACAAGCTAAAAAACTTTTATAAGAAACATTTTAAGTCCACATTTTTTAATAAAACATCTTTCATATAGAATCTAGTCTATTTGTATTTTTTTCTTTCTTTTTGTTTTTTTTACAGTTTTCGTAAGTGGTCCAGAATGAAAATCCGTAGAATTTAACAGGATGTTTTTGGTTATTTGCTTGTAATATAATCAACGATATTTCAGGTCATTTTATTTTTAAATCTCCAAAGGTATTGTTGGAATTCTGTGTGCCTGCTCATCAAGGCTAATTATTAGCTGCACTGATATAAATGTGTGTTATGTTATGTTACAGATGTGTTGTATGTTAAACAGCTGCCAAAACCAAAACCAAAACCTTGGCACATTAAGATGTGTTGATGAGAAATATTAGACACTTAGTGAGCAATGACATTCATCTTAAAACGCTGAATATGTAATATTAAAAGCTCTTATTATGGATCTGCTCTTTGGCGCGTGCACTCTGCTGCCCTACCACATTTACACAGTCTGAAACCAGGCCATGAAATCTATCTTTGTGCTGCTTTTATCAACATGTTATTTCTGCATTTTACATTTTAGAACTTGTAATTTGTAGATTTGTGAGAAGAAAAAGCCTTCTGAGTTTGTTGTTTTAATGCAACACTGTTTGGCATCTCTCAAGGCTAATCTCAAACTGCACTAAAATTATGAAGCTGTATGTTACATGGACTCATTTGTCTAAATAAAGTGCCATGCCACACACATCAGCCAGGCGAGCCAAAGCTGACTTAACCATGGGTGGTGTGGGCATATATTCAGCAATAAATAATAAACAGGCACTATATGTTCCCCACACGTGGCTATATTAATCCCATGACTGTAACTATGTTAAAAAAATATCAATTAAAATACTCAGATTTCAGACTAACCATTAAGGGTTGAAAACACTTAAGCATCTTTGTGCATCTGGACGGTCCTTGTCAAGTCAACAATTGTATATTTCCACAAAGAACTTGCTTTAAACAGTTAACACAGTCATAAACACCAGTGGATGAGTTCTGTGATTATGAGTTTTTGAGTTGTGATGAATCACACAGTTCATGACGGGGTAATGGAAGCAGGTTCAAAGCAAATACACACATACAATGTTGGCTTGTAAGTGATGGTAGGCCAACATCAGACTCAGCTACAGTAACGTCATGCCGCCCTTGCTCATCACCAGTAACTCACACAGTACATGTGTGACAGCGTTACGATCTAAGGACTGATTGGATGCAGTATCTGAATACATTTGGCCGCTTTATAATAAGTGCTGAGCAACATCATGTCCTTCCACAGGCAGGACTTTGAGTCCACCACAGTCATCAGTGCAGTTCCTCTTCACTAAGTCTCCACTCTGTCGTCTCGCGCCGTATTACTGAGGCCCAACTCCTCTTCATCGCTGTCCTCTGGTGCGTAGTAATGTCGCCTCCTGTTCTCCCTGTGGACATGGGTTGAAGTCCCTGACGATCTCTGAGGGAAGTCCTGCTGAACAAAACAGTCAGGTGTTTTGTAATTCATTCAACATGGACATAATCTTCACCAAGCAAATTTAACTGCTGCGCTGACACAACTGGCAGTCAAGTCAGTTACTTAACAACTGATGGAGATACTGTGGTTATGAAAACACCCTTTCTTTACGGTGTGTCTTTGATCTGGGGAATCTCTTTGATATTAATGCTACATTTCAAACAGTATCCTTTGGTCTGATGTCAATGTACCTGAAGTAATACTAGAAAGGACGCAAGACATTAAATAGTGATTAGATGTGTGTCACAGTTTTCTTTTCGCCGTTAGAAAAAATCTGCAGGTGGCACTGAGTCATATTTTCAACATCAGTTGGAAGGTGGAGAGGCACTTGTACAGTATTAATAATATTGACTTCTGCTACTGCAAGGCATTTTGGTAGGGACACAGTGTTTCCAATTCTGCATCTTTACAACCTATGGTGTGTGGTTTGTGAGATGAGATGTTTGTTCATCTTGACTCTTCTGCTGCACATCACAGTGCTGAGGGTGCTGCCAAAGGGCTGCGTGATATGCAAAAAGAAAACATGATGTGTTTTTTTGCTGGGGTCTGAACCAAACAAGCTTGTTCCCTTATGTCTGAGAAGCTGGAACCATGAATTGTTTTTGCATGAATAACGATAAATGAATATTAAAATTGCCAATGAACTTTTTAATCAATTGACTAATCATTTCAGCTGTATATTTTTGGTTTATATGCAAAAATCTTTATTTGTAAAGTAACTCAAGTTATAAAATTATTGTAGTGGAGTAAAAAAAGGACAAGGTTTTCCTCTGAGGTGTTGTGGCATAGAAGAACTCTTCAGCCAATCAGTAAGTCAATGTGAAAAACAAATTCTGCACGTTATTACTAGGTTAACTAAATCAGCCACAGAGTGCATTGAGTGCACTCAACCTGGTACTGTTGTGTGTCCACCAAAGCATTTTTTTAAATTTCACAGTTGCCCAGGGCAAGTAAACTCTGTGTTGGTGCAAGTGGAATGCCTCAAGTGAAAAATAAAAGTGATATCCACTGTGATATTATCTGAAAATAAACTGCGTACTGTAACACTTTTCCACCTGAGCTGCATACCAAGTCTGCCTCACCACTAAGTGTTGAACAAAACTGCTGAGAAAAATCTGACATACTGGACACTACTTTGGAATTAACAATGTCATATACAACACAATATTAATTACATTACATATCTCTGTAATGCTGCATGCAAGAGAGACTTGCTATTTGTGCTCAGAAGCTGGATGGCCAAAGCATCCAAGAACAGTATGTAAGCCATTTAGAAGGTGAATGCAAGCAATATCATCCATTTAAAAACCCAATTATTATAATTACTCTAAAACGGAGTGCTCTCTCGACCACTTGTTAATTTTTCTCTTACCTAAGAGAAGAGCAAAATAAGGAAACATTGGTGCATCCCAGAGATAAATGGGTACTAACAAAATAAGAACAAATAGTGGATACAAACATAAATCAAACAAAACGTGTTCAGACATCGCCTCTCTGCATGAGACCAATTGTTTACTATTGCCATGGTGTTCAGCACCACAGACAGCGTACAGGCACTCCGCATAGTCAAGCTGCGCCAGCATTGTTTATCAGTGTGACTAGTTCAGCATCTATTTACACTGATAACGTCATTCTTGCCACCCCTCCCTTTTTCAACACCCCTTGTTCAGAGTATGTTCAGTGGCAATGCTGCTGCATACTAAAATATGCACTTAACTGTAAAAAATTAGTTTGACAACAGATGTGGTTGCTGCTTTATTTATGTTTAGTCAGAGTCTTTTTGGCACAGCCACTCCTTGACTGGCCATCAGTTGGGAACAATTTCCTCTACAAAAACCTCTTGATCCAACCTGAGTCACAGACTGTCCCTATTATGGAGATAAACCATCATGCCTCACCTGTACAGTATCCAAGTTTCCAAAGAACTGCTCCACAGGAAGAATCTGATTACTGTCGTCATCCGGGTAGATGTTTTTGCTGGTGTCTTCACAATCCATGACCTCAGAGTCCTGTTTGTCCCAGACGCCGTACATTCTGCAACTGTCCAAATCCAGCCCTGTCCTCAGTTCATTTTCTTTGCCCTCCTGTCCTTCGAGCTCTGGTGATGCCGAGCATCTCCTCCTGCCTGCAGACTGGTGACACTCACAGCTGATGAGAGAGAGTCTCTCCAGAGGACCGTCTGCTTTGCTGTAACCACCGACTACTGAAGTGCTCTCTGTTGCTGATTGTGTCTTTGGATTTTTCGCACATCTCCTCCTGGTAGAAGTCTGTGAAGGAAAGATTAAGACCAGGGTTAAGATGATGTTATAGTTAACCATGATCAATATCCTGAGGACAACAGCGAGCCTACTGAAGTCTGTAGTTGTCAATGTCTAGCCAGTTATATTTGTCTAGTTCATGGAAAAACATCATACATGGTTCTTTTATAAATCGTTTAAAGACAGATATTATTTGACTTCAGATATATTCTAAGTCACAAACAGCAGAACATAACTGCTTGCTCTTTGTGCAGGATGTTCTCTCCTGTATACAGGTAAACACAAACCTTTCTGGAGCTGCTCTTCCTCTTTCTGGGCTTCAGGCTGTGGAGTTGACCAGGCATCTGCAAAGCAGCACAATGTGGTGTGTTTCATCCCTTGTGTCAATACCCAAGTACAGCAACAGTACATTTTTAAAAACCTGGTTTCAAACAGCAGGGAGACTATTAGATAAATGCACCATGCTTCCCTAGCTTCACACAAGCCAAGCAGCTTTCCAAAACACGCCCTGTAAAAGAGTGCATGGAGTGTTTTACTGGAGCATACCAGCACACAGATAAAGCTGACTTATCTCTGCACATGGTATGTCTAAATGGCTGCTGAGGATAATCACTGTCATGGTGTTTGAGTTTAGCATATTTATGATGTTACATAAGTCAGCCCTGTGCTGTAGAGTTATGCTCCCAGGAAACACAAAAGCAGAAGAACGAGAACTGACTGGACATATGGATCTTTTCCGATTACTATACAACCCCAAATCCAGAAAAGTTGGGACGCTGTGTGAAATGTAAGTAAAACCAGGATGCAATGATTTGCAAATCTCATAAACCATATTTAATTCCCAGTAGAACATAAACAACATATCAGATGTTGAAACTGAGACATTTTAATCAGATATCAGCTCATGTTTATTTTGATGTCAGCAACTCATCTCAAAAAAGTTGGGTGAGGGCCATGTTTACCATGATGTTGCATCCCTTCTTGCTGAAGTTTTGAGAAAGGAATGCTGTCCCATTCTTGTCTGATGTAGGATTCTAGCTGCTCAGCAATCCTAGGAATTCTTTGTTGTATTTTCCGTTTGATGATGCATCAAATGTTTTTTTATTGTTGAAAGGTCTGGACTGCAGACAGGCGTGTCCAGGACCCAGACTCTTCTACTGCGAAGCTATGCTGTTGTGATGGATGCGGTATGTGGTTGAGCATTGTCTTGCTAAAATATGCAAGGCCTTCCCTAAAAGAGACGTTGTCTGGATGGGAGCATATGCTGCTCTAAAACCTCTATGTACTTTTCAGCATTGATAGTGCCTTTCCAGATGTATAAGCTACCCTCACCACAGGCACTAATGCAACCCCATACCATCAGAGATGCAGGCTTTTAAACTGTGGGCTGATAACAAGCTGGATGGTCCCTCTCCTCTTTAGTCTGCAGGACAAGGTGTGCGTGGTATCCAAAAAGAACTTCAAATTTTGATTCATCTGACCACTGTGTTGCTGCCATCAAATTCAGCATGAGTTAATATTTTCCATGATATGGTAAAATGTCTCAGTTTTAACATCTGACATGTTGTTTATGTCCTATTGTTAAAAAAAAAAAAAGAAATGGGTTCATGACATTACCAGATCATTGCATTCTGTTTTTATTTTCATTTTACACAGCGTCCCAATGTTTTTTTCTGAAAGTGTGTTTAAAATGATAAGATCTAAGTACGTCTGAAACAAAGATTTATGGCTGGGCGTAGTTTTGTAGGCAGTCTGAATTTATGCCAGCAAACACTGATAATGAAAATATTCATTTTAACCCTTAAAATGTGTGGGGTCTTTTCAGCAGCTCTTCCTCGTGGCCTCCGCTCTTCATGTCTTTCACCAAACTAACGCCACATGTTTTGAGTGGCAAATCAAACATGGTGGCATTTTTGGGATCAGACTACACGGTGTTAACGGGGGAAACAAACACTGCACAATTTGCCGTTTACAGTTGACACATTTCACAACCCCACCACGGCTCTGTAAATCCCCGAGCAGCTTGAAACCACCACACCAACGGCCTTGCACCCTCCGCTGCTCCGGTGACCAAACCCCACGCAACATGCAGTCAATTAAACTGACGTTACGTTAGGCTACGTATCTTAACGTTAATACCCGTGGCACAAGGACGGTTTCAACGTTGTCTGTGGTTACAGTGACATATTTAATAAGTACCACTACAAGAAAAGCTAGCTAATGTATCGAGATACATCCGCTACAAGCTAATAAGGCTAGCAGGATAGCTATGAGATATCAAACTACTGTGCTACCTGCCTGCTAGCTAGCGTTAATTAGCTTAGCTAAACACCTACCTTACGCATCATTTGCCGGCGTACTGCGTCTGTTTTTCAGCGCCCCCGATATTTATTTTGCCACAGTGTTGTTCGTTATTCTTCCTCCAGTCAACAGGCTTTGGTCAGCTATAAACAACTCCGGTATGTGGCGTCTCCGTCAGTTCTCACTCTTCTGAGGCCGCCTCACTGTTATTTCCTGCTCGCGAGGTTCAATCAGAGGTCACAGTCACGCGTCACGTGAGGGGAACAGCAGGAGGGAGCAAGTGCTTTGTGATGGGACAGCGCCACCATGTGGTTATCTGTAGAGCGCTTTATATTTTGGTTGCTCATTCCTGAAACATGAGGTCCAAAATAAAACTTTTCTTTAGTTAATGAATCAGCCACAAATGTTCCTGCCCACACTCTTGCTCTGCCAATTCAATTTAATTTAATATAATTTCAAGGCTTTATGTGGAACGTCACGTGACCAAACCGGAAAGCGAATTTGAAAGGGCATAGAGCTAATCACCCAACAAGAGAGGTACTACAGGACAGCTGGGAGAATGAGAAGAGCACCAGGGAGCATTTTGCAAAAGTTGGCAATAAAATAGCGAAAGAACTGTCTATTGAAGGACTACAGATAAGCCCACCAGTGGTCTATCCAGTAGAGGCTCCATGGAGACTAGTGTGTCCGAGAGTTGACATGTCTCTGCTGGAAATTAAAAGGACAGGGAAGAAAACAGTTGATTTACTGAGTGCATTTAGCCACTTGATAAATCAAGAATATCAAGACTTTGTGCAGGTGTACACGGACGGGGCGAAAAATCCAGACACAGGTGTAACAGGATTCGGGGTGGCGGTACCAGGAAAAGGAGTGGGTATTTATAGAAGAACAGGTGATGAACTAGGGGTGTACACAGCAGAGATGGTGGCAGTGTTGGTGGCATTAAAATGGGTGGAAATAACAGCACAAAAGAAGACGGTAATATGCTCAGATTCTGCATCAGTTCTTGAAAGTATCACATCATTTCACTCCAACAGCAGGCAGGACATTCTATATCAGGTTCTGCACACAGTCACAAGAATACACAGAAAGGGGAGGTAGGTCACATGTTTTTGGGTGCCAGCACATGTAGGGCTGCAAGGGAATGAGAAGGCAGACAAGTTGGCAAAAAGGGCACTGAGAGCAAATAGGGTTGAAATGCAAGTAAGCATTAGTAAGGCAGAAATGAAAAGTGTAATTAAGGGAAAAATTAATCAGAAATGGCAGAGCATGTGGGACAGAGAGAGCAGAGGAAGACACCTGTATCAAATTCAACAAAATGTTAGACCTTCAAGGATTGCTGGCAAAGGCAGGAGAGAGGAGATTGTGATAACAAGACTAAGGATCAGACACAGTGCCTTAAACAAAATGTTAAAAATAATAGGGAAGCATAACTCTGGTTTGTGTGAGGAGTGTCAGGAGGAGGAATCAGTAGAGCATGTAATTCTGAGGTGCAGGAGGTATGAAACACAGAGGGAGATGATGAGGAGGGGGCTGGTGGATGCAGGAGTGAAGGAAATATCACTAAAAGGATTGTTGGACATGAGTGACAGGTCTCAGCAAAGGGTGCTATTAGAATTTTTAAGGAGTACGGGGTTGTTTAATAGGATTTGAGGAGTCAGGATGAGGAGTCAGTGAAGTAGGTTTGTTGTATAGGTGTGTATACTTGTATATGGGTTGAGCAGAGCCAAAAATCCGTAATGATAGGGGGCGGTAATGCACCAAAATGATGGATGCCAACCGCCGTAAAATCCGAAGAAGAAGAAGAAGAAGAAGAAACCGGAAAGCAGTACCCATCACTTCCGCTTGTCGGAGAGGGCGGTAAGAACAACTGATGGTGTAAACTACGGACTTGTAATCAGCTAGCCTAGCTAATAACTTACTTTTTACTGTTGGCGTTTTATTAGATTTATTTATTATTTGATATCTGAATGTTAGTGAGAGGGCGCAAATGTCTTCGTCAAGACCAATAAAGTACCAGAAGCGAAGTAATCCTAACAATAATTTCTGCTGTGTACCTCAATGCACGATGTCAGGGAAGTACAACTCCACCGTAAGTTTCCACCGCTTCCCAAAGGATGAAACCTTAAGAAAGATATGGATACGTAACGTGAGACGTGAGAATTTGGTGATTAAGAGGAGCAGGGCAGTCTGTAGTAGACATTTCGTCTCCACGGATGTAATTCAACGTGGGCGACGACGCCTGAAAGAGGGGGCTGTACCTGTGTTGTTTGCCTGGAACGACTACTCTCTGGAGAGAACAAAACAACCAGAGGGTGAATTAATTGAAGAGGATGAGATGGACGTTGGACTGTTGCTTCAGTGTCACGATTACGATGCAAAACCAGAACCATCAGCTTTGGATACAGCATGTGAGAAAATAGAGGCCCAGCAGCTGTTGATAGAGGAGCTGCAGAAGACACTGGCTGAGGTCACACTGAAGCAGTCGTTTGGTTTGGAGAGGTTTTCAGCATCGGATGATGACATCAGATTCTATACCAGGTATGTATTAGTTATTAAAAACGAGATTATGGGTGATTAAAATCTCTTGGTCAATCTGTTCAATCTATGTTGAAATTCATTCTAACAGGAGCAAAACATTTAGGCCAGTGTGCTGCCACTGCCTCTTGGCAAGATCTACCAGGGCAAACCTCAATAATGGGTTATGCTTTGGTTTAAAGGTAATCATACTGTGGTTTCACTCTTTTAGATTTGCCAGCTACCGCCATCTACAGGCATTCTGGAGACAGATTGAGCCTGCAACGTGGAGAATCGTGCCTGTTGGTACGTCATCTACTTCCAGCACAACAGCAGCTCCTGACAAGGCCGCTGATCCACCTCGTCCACCGGTAGGCACAGTTCATACAACATCATTCAGAGAACACCACTATATATTTCAATCTAATTTAAAACACAAAGTGGCAGTCTCAGACTTTTGGACCCCACTGTACATACATTTATGATGATCAGGCAGTGATTATTGTTATTACCACTAAGACCTGTCCCCCCTGCCTCCATCACCAGAGCCGATGCCTTCCACTGATTGATGAACTGTTCCTGTTCTTGGTGTACCTATCGCTGGGTCTGAAGGAGAAAGATCTGAGTGATCGTTTCAACATTCATCAGTCCACCGTCAGCAGGATAATCAAAACTTGGGTACATTTTTTGTACACATTCATGGGCGCCATTGGGATATGGATGTCTCCTGAAGCAATTAGAGCCACGATGCCGAGTGTGTTCAGCAAGTACCCTGACACCCAGGTGCTCATTGACTGCACAGAGATGAGATGTCAGATGCCTTCATCTTTGCTCTCACAGAGTGAGATGTTTTCACAGTATAAATCCCACACTACCCTGAAAGGAATGATAGGTGTGTCACCACATGGTGCTGTTACTTTTGTTTCCTCATTGTATTCTGGCTCTATCAGTGACAAAGAATTGTTCAGGCAATCTGGCATTATCCCTCTTTTGGATAAAGATATGGCTGTAATGGTGGACAAGGGATTTGGAATTGATGACCTAGAGCCCTGCAAAGTTTACAGACTGTCTCATGAAGTGCTGTTCACTCAGGACATTGCACGGTTAAGGATACATGTGGAGAGGACAATCAGGCGCATCAAAGAGAACAAACTGTTTGACACTATTATTCCTCTGACCATTGCTGGCAGTATCAACCAGCTTTTTGCGGTAGCCTGCCTCCTAACAAACTATCAAAACAAGCCACTGGTCAAGGCTTGGGCCAAAGAACTGACTATGTGTTAACCTCATTGAGCTAGCCTCTCTGGATATTTGTGGCACTGAATGGCCTGTGATATTATTCAGAGTTGACTCTGACTCTTATCAGCTGTTCTGAAACCGAAAACTCTGAGTGTCCCATCTCAGGGTTCATCAACTCAGAGTTCAGGGTTATACTCAGGGTTTTTCTGAACCTGCTTTCTGAAACAGGCCCCTGCTCGTCAAACTGATAATGAGCCTCCCTCAATTGTCAGTTTGTCCCTCTGTGTGATAAACAATAACACTACACAAAAATGTTAGCAAGCACTAGATTCTTTGATGTTGCAGATTTGATACAGATTCTACATCTTGACTTTGTGGTTAATTTTTATGAGTGGTTTAATTTATCAAATTGCCAACTGTTTTCATTAAAGGACAACTTCTGTATTTGTCAACCTGGGCTCTATTTCTCCATGTGTATGTGTGTGTATGATTCATGGGCACAACTCGTTCTAAAATTGGTTCAGTATTGAGGCGCGAAATGAGCCAAAACGGTAACAGGGGCAAATGCATCCCGTATAAGTTTGAGCATTAAAAGTGCTTTTTATCGCCACTGACCGGTTCAGATCGCCAGTGCTATGAGTGCTATGAGTGGAGTCAGCTGTCAGTCAGTGTTGGAGCAGAGAGGGGGAGGGCTGCCCCGCTGGGTACTGTAAGTGAGTATGTGTGTATGAAGTGTGTGTGTTACGCTAGAAGAGTCAGAGGACGGAGTCTTTTACGTGCTACCCCCTGGAGTGTTACCAGAGTTTTTGGAGTGCTCAAATAAATGGGCCTTTTTCCCGAACGCAAGAACAGGATGTCGCGCAACACCCCGTACAGCTTTCACAGGCTGCCTTTGTCGGACGGTGAGATGCTGACGTTGTGGCTAGTTGTGCTACAAATGGATGCAAACACTCCTGTCCAGACACTGCGCCTTGCAGACCATCGGGTCTACAGTGCTCACTTCTCCCAAGATGACTACTGCCAGCCGAAGAAGAGAAGACATCCAATCCTGAAACACCTCTTCCTCAAGAAAATGGCTGTCCCACGAGTAGAGAGAGCTACAGACACAGTGGAGCAAAGCTCGTGACATCACACAGCCCAGAGGTAAGGGAAAGGCTAAGTTAGTATGCTATTTACAGAGATAGCACTGGCGATCTGAACCGGTCAGTGGCGAAAAACACACTTCATACACACATACTCACTTACAGTACCCAGCGGGGCAGCCCTCCCCCCTCTCTGCTCCAACACTAACTGACAGCTGACTCCACTCATAGCACTCATAGCACTCATAGCACTGGCGATCTGAACCGGTCAGTGGCGAAAAAAAGCACTTTTAATGCGCAAACTTATACTGGACGCATTTGTCCCCGTTACGGTTTTAGCTCGTTTCGCGGCTCCGGTTGCATCCACCTCCCTCAATACTGAACCAATTTTAGAACGAGTTGTACCTATGAATCATATGCACACATACACATGGGGAAATAGAGCCCAGGTTGAAAAATACCGTAGATGTCCTTTAACTGTCTCCCTTCTCTATCTCTTGTATGTCTAGTAAATGTATGAAATCAAACCATACACAGTAAGATATATGAAATCACAAAGCACCATGACACATAAATTGTTTATGAAATGTTATTTTTGTCATTGAAAAACAGATCTTTTTAAAAAAAAAAAAAAAACATTTTTCTCTTTATGGTCATTGCAAAATATACAGTACCTATTTATATAACAATTACTATGAAACCTTTTGATGAACATATGTACAATATAACAATACAACTGAAAGAAGCCAATACATTTTAAAGTTCAGCTGAAATGTATGAAATGTCAAAGTCCCCCACTTGAATTCCCCTGCATCAGTCAGTAAAATCTTTTGGGAACAGACGGGTACTTCTGCATGTACACGTTAAAGTAAAACTGGTCCACCCTCTCTCTGATGACTGCTGTTACCTTCGGGTCAACATAGATACGCTGCACCAGCATGTCTTCCTGGGCACGAGTCACAAAGTCGCACCATTGCAGGCCAGTGATCAACAGTTGACCCTGCACCTGCCAGTAGTACGAGTGGCTTTCACGGAGAGCCAAAGTGCCATACTGCATCTGAAGGTATTTACAGTCCACACAGTTCTTCACATTAGGGCACTTTATCTCAACCAGTCCGAATGGTGGCTGTGTGAATGGATCAAAACTCAAGCCATCTGGTGAGGCACCAGAGCATCAGGGTGGATGATGAGGCCGCAGGGCGTGTAGTTGACATTTTTCATCCTGCAGTACTCCATCGCGGCCTCAAACTCCATGTCTGCACCTCTTCTCATTTCTGCAGTCTGCCTTGTTCCTTTGAGGATTCTTTCTGCAAGAGCCTCTGCAGAGCTCACTCCCCTCACAAAACACACCTCTCTAAAACGTGAGGAGGTGATCCTAAGCCTGCGGAGGTCTGCTGCCTGCTCCCTTGTGGCCGCCATGTCCAGTGTGACCAACGAGCTTTTAAGGTGGAAGTGCTCCTCCTCAGTGCACACATGTACACACTCTGTTGGGCAAGCCTGTACTCTCCCAAGAGGCAGTGGTGGGTAAGGCGGAGGATCTTGGTGCATCTAGACTGGGGTGCTGGTACGAGAGCACACTCCCCTGTTGTGCTAAGCCAAAAACTGTCTCAACAAGTGTTTTCCCGTCACTGATGGCCATAGTTGCTGCTAGAGGTTTCTCTGTAATGTCAAAGTCTTTGTACATGTCTCCAATCTGTAGCAAGGAGATGTGTCAAGTGGCTCCCAAACCAAGCCCTTGTAGAGTGTACCTCTGTAAAAGATGGTAATAGTGTTAGGCATCCCATCATGCAGTGACACAGGTAAATATGTAGGGAAAATTGCACTGTATGTGGATGGATGTATGTATGTATGTATGTATATTATACACACATACATTTTATATACAGTACAGGCCAAAAGTTTGGACACACCTTCTCATTCAATGCGTTTTCTTTATTTTCATGACTATTTACATTGTAGATTCTCACTGAAGGCATCAAAACTATGAATGAACACATGTGGAGTTATGTACTTAACAAAAAAAGGTGAAATAACTGAAAACATGTTTTATATTCTAGTTTCTTCAAAATAGCCACCCTTTGCTCTGATTACTGCTTTGCACACTCTTGGCATTCTCTCCATGAGCTTCAAGAGGTAGTCACCTGAAATGGTTTCCACTTCACAGGTGTGCCTTATCAGGGTTAATTAGTGGAATTTCTTGCTTTATCAATGGGGTTGGGACCATCAGTTGTGTTGTGCAGAAGTCAGGTTAATACACAGCCGACAGCCCTATTGGACAACTGTTAAAATTCATATTATGGCAAGAACCAATCAGCTAACTAAAGAAAAACCAGTGGCCATCATTACTTTAAGAAATGAAGGTCAGTCAGTCCGGAAAATTGCAAAAACTTTAAATGTGTCCCCAAGTGGAGTCACAAAAACCATCAAGCACTACAACGAAACTGGCACACATGAGGACCGACCCAGGAAAGGAAGACCAAGAGTCACCTCTGCTTCTGAGGATAAGTTCATCCGAGTCACCAGCCTCAGAAATCGCAAGTTAACAGCAGCTCAGATCAGAGACCAGATGAATGCCACACAGAGTTCTAGCAGCAGACCCATCTCTAGAACAACTGTTAAGAGGAGACTGCGCGAATCAGGCCTTCATGGTCAAATAGCTGCTAGGAAACCACTGCTAAGGAGAGGCAACAAGCAGAAGAGATTTGTTTGGGCCAAGAAACACAAGGAATGGACATTAGACCAGTGGAAATCTGTGCTTTGGTCTGATGAGTCCAAATTTGAGATCTTTGGTTCCAACCGCCGTGTCTTTGTGAGACGCAGAAAAGGTGAACGGATGGATTCCACATGCCTGGTTCCCACTGTGAAGCATGGAGGAGGAGGTGTGATGGTGTGGGGGTGTTTTGCTGGTGACACTGTTGGGGATTTATTCAAAATTGAAGGCACACTGAACCAGCATGGCTACCACAGCATCCTGCAGCGACATGCCATCCCATCCGGTTTGCCTTTAGTTGGACGATCATTTATTTTTCAACAGGACAATGACCCCAAACACACCTCCAGGCTGTGTAAGGGCTATTTGACCAAGAAGGAGAGAGATGGAGCGCTGCGGCAGATGACCTGGCCTCCACAGTCACCGGACCTGAACCCAATCGAGATGGTTTGGGGTGAGCTGGACCGCAGAGTGAAGGCAAAGGGGCCAACAAGTGCTAAACACCTCTGGGAACTCCTTCAAGACTGTTGGAAAACCATTTCAGGTGACTACCTCTTGAAGCTCATGGAGAGAATGCCAAGAGTGTGCAAAGCAGTAATCAGAGCAAAGGGTGGCTATTTTGAAGAAACTAGAATATAAAACATGTTTTCAGTTATTTCACCTTTTTTTGTTAAGTACATAACTCCACATGTGTTCATTCATAGTTTTGATGCCTTCAGTGAGAATCTACAATGTAAATAGTCATGAAAATAAAGAAAACGCATTGAATGAGAAGGTGTGTCCAAACTTTTGGCCTGTACTGTATCTACATATATACAGTCAGGTCCATAATTATTTGGACAATGATACAGTTGTCGTCATTTTGGCTCTGTACACCACCACAATGGGTTTTAAATGAAACAATGAATACCTGCTTAAAGTGCAGACTCTCAGCTTTCATTTAAGGCTTTTTTCAAAAATGTAGTATGAACCGTGTAGGAATTACAACCATTTCTTCACACAGTCCCCCAACTTTAAGGGCTCATAAGTATTTGGACAAACTAACATAATCATCAATTAAACAGTCAGTTTTAATACTTGGTTGCAAATCCTTTCTAGTCAATGACTGCCTGAAGTGTTGGACACATAGGCATCATCAGATGCTGGGTTTCTTCCCTGGTGATGCTCTGCCAGCCCTTTACTGCAGCCGTCTGCACTTCCTGCTTGTGTTTTGGGTGTTTTGCCCTCAGTTTTGGCTTCAGCAAGAGAAACGCATGCTCAGTTGGATTCAGGTCAGATGATATGACTTGGCCATTGCAGAACATTCCACTTCTTTGCCTTAAAAATGTCTTTGGTTGCTTTTGCAGTATGCTTCAGGTCATTGTCCATCTGCACTGTGAAGCATCGTCCAATGAGTTTTGAAGCATTTGGTTGAATCTGAGCAGGTAATGGTGCCCCAAACACTTCAGCTTTCATCCTGCTGCTCTTGTAAGCAAGACAAGACTTCACTAGAATAAATACAGAGGGTTTATCACAAGATGCAAACCATTGGTTAGCCTTAAAAATGGAAGGCCAGATTAGAGTTTGTCAAAAACCATCTAAAAAGCCTGTACAGTTGTGGAACAGCATACTATGGACAGATAAAACAAAGATCAACTACCAGAATGATGGGAAGACAAGAGAAGGAAGAAGGGAAGGAACTGCTCATGATCCAAAGCACACCACCTCATCAGTGAAGCATGGTGGAGGTACTGTTATGTCATGGCCATGTATGGCTGCCAGTGGAACTGGTTCTCTTGTATTTATTGATGATGTGACTGCTGACAAGAGCAGCAGGATGAAAGCTGAAGTGTTTGGGGCACCATTATCTGCTCAGATTCAACCAAATGCTTCAAAACTCATTGGACGATGCTTCACAGTGCAGTTGGATATTGACCTGAAGCATACTGCAAAAGCAGCCAAAGACATTTTTAAGGCAAAGAAGTGGAATGTTCTGCAATGGCCAAGTCATATCATCTGACCTGAATCCAACTGAGCATGCGTTTCTCTTGCTGAAGCCAAAACTGAGGGCAAAACACCCAAAACACAAGCAGGAAGTGCAGACGGCTACAGTAAAGGACTGGCAGAGCATCACCAGGGAAGAAACCCAGCATCTGGTGATGCCTATGTGTCCAACACTTCAGGCAGTCATTGACTGTAAAGGATTTGCAACCAAGTATTAAAACTGACTGTTTAATTGATGATTATGTTAGTTTGTCCAAATACTTATGAGCCCTTAAAGTTGGGGGACTGTGTGAAGAAATGGTTGTAATTCCTACACGGTTCATACTACATTTTTGAAAAAAGCCTTAAATGAAAGCTGAGAGTCTGCACTTTAAGCAGGTATTCATTGTTTCATTTAAAACCCATTGTGGTGGTGTACAGAGCCAGAATGATGACAACTGTATCATTGTCCAAATAATTATGGACCTGACTGTATATACAGTACAGGCCAAAAGTTTGGACACACCTTCTCATTCAATGCGTTTTCTTTATTTTCATGACTATTTACATTGTAGATTCTCACTGAAGGCATCAAAACTATGAATGAACACATGTGGAGTTATGTACTTAATAAAAAAAAGGTGAAATAACTGAAAACATGTTTTATATTCTAGTTTCTTCAAAATAGCCACCCTTTGCTCTGATTACTGCTTTGCACACTCTTGGCATTCTCTCCATGAGCTTCAAGAGGTAGTCACCTGAAATGGTTTTCCAACAGTCTTGAAGGAGTTCCCAGAGGTGTTTAGCACTTGTTGGCCCCTTTGCCTTCACTCTGCGGTCCAGCTCACCCCAAACCATCTCGATTGGGTTCAGGTCCGGTGACTGTGGAGGCCAGGTCATCTGCCGCAGCACTCCATCACTCTCCTTCTTGGTCAAATAGCCCTCACACAGCCTGGAGGTGTGTTTGGGGTCATTGTCCTGTTGAAAAATAAATGATCGTCCAACTAAAGGCAAACCGGATGGGATGGCATGTCGCTGCAGGATGCTGTGGTAGCCATGCTGGTTCAGTGTGCCTTCAATTTTGAATAAATCCCCAACAGTGTCACCAGCAAAACACCCCCACACCATCACACCTCCTCCTCCATGCTTCACAGTGGGAGCCAGGCATGTGGAATCCATCCGTTCACCTTTTCTGCGTCTCACAAAGACACGGCGGTTGGAACCAAAGATCTCAAATTTGGACTCATCAGACCAAAGCACAGATTTCCACTGGTCTAATGTCCATTCCTTGTGTTTCTTGGCCCAAACAAATCTCTTCTGCTTGTTACCTCTCCTTAGCAGTGGTTTCCTAGCAGCTATTTGACCATGAAGGCCTGATTCGCGCAGTCTCCTCTTAACAGTTGTTCTAGAGATGGGTCTGCTGCTAGAACTCTGTGTGGCATTCATCTGGTCTCTGATCTGAGCTGCTGTTAACTTGCGATTTCTGAGGCTGGTGACTCGGATGAACTTATCCTCAGAAGCAGAGGTGACTCTTGGTCTTCCTTTCCTGGGTCGGTCCTCATGTGTGCCAGTTTCGTTGTAGCGCTTGATGGTTTTTGCGACTCCACTTGGGGACACATTTAAAGTTTTTGCAATTTTCCGGACTGACTGATCTTCATTTCTTAAAGTAATGATGGCCACTGGTTTTTCTTTAGTTAGCTGATTGGTTCTTGCCATAATATGAATTTTAACAGTTGTCCAATAGGGCTGTCGGCTGTGTATTAACCTGACTTCTGCACAACACAACTGATGGTCCCAACCCCTTTGATAAAGCAAGAAATTCCACTAATTAACCCTGATAAGGCACACCTGTGAAGTGGAAACCATTTCAGGTGACTACCTCTTGAAGCTCATGGAGAGAATGCCAAGAGTGTGCAAAGCAGTAATCAGAGCAAAGGGTGGCTATTTTGAAGAAACTAGAATATAAAACATGTTTTCAGTTATTTCACCTTTTTTTGTTAAGTACATAACTCCACATGTGTTCATTCATAGTTTTGATGCCTTCAGTGAGAATCTACAATGTAAATAGTCATGAAAATAAAGAAAACGCATTGAATGAGAAGGTGTGTCCAAACTTTTGGCCTGTACTGTATGTATATATATATATATACATACACACATATATGTATATATATATACATACACACATATATGTATATGTATGTATGTATGTGTATATATGTATGTATATACATGAAAAGGCAGAGTGTGATCTGTGATGAGATGAACTATATGTTGTGTTGCTTGTCTCTTAAGCTGTAACATGCACTGACATATCCTGCTGCATCTAAGGCACTGCCACTATTTCTCCAAGCAGATGTTGCAGTTTAGTCTGGTCAGAGAGTGAATCAAAATCTTTTGCAGATTACATTTAATTTTTGTAAAGAACTTTGTTCTGATGTCTTCATATGTGCTGCACTATAGCAGGAAATGTTGCCCTGTCTCTGAGGACAGAGCTGACACAGCCTGTCTCCTCCAGGCAGTCAGGTCTGCCTGTGTCTGCCAGTTTTTATGTCCAGGCTGTGATCACTGAGTCTGTACATAGTTGGTGTGTTTCTCAGTTTCTGATCCATCACTGCCATTTTAAATGGTTAAAATTGTGTGGGGTACCACTTTGTGGTGAGTCAGCCTTTGTGAATGTTATTTATTAATGCTTCGTAAGTCATTACTTTTCCTTTTTTAGATCATTTATAAGCCATTAATAACTATCTTCATCAGGAGATGAATGTTTGACCACATACCATCTGGAAATGGGCTGCAGGGTGTCAGAGAAACTCAAGGCCATTAATAAATGACTAGCATTTTTAACTGCAGACACAAATTCACTCAAATCTCAGATATTATTGTATCTGTTTTATGCTCATTCTTGTGGACTCCAATGATCTGATGACTGCAGAGACTGATGGAAGTCTCACAGGTACACAGCAGCAGCAAGCTAACTGGCCATCTTTATATGGTGGAGGCCGCAGCTGTCTAGTAGAATCTGTAGGTGAAGGGACGCTGTAGGTTGCTGGAAAAGGCTGTAGGTGGAGGTTCAGGCTACAGCTATCTGCAAGAATCTGCAGGTGGAGGAAGCGGCAAAAGTTGCAAGTAGACACTGATGGAGGTTCTGGTTGCTACAGAATCTGCAGGTAGAGGCAGCGGTGCAGTTTGCTGGATTAAGATGTAGTTGGAGGCTTGGGTTGATGTTAGCACTGCAGGCTGATGTAGAAGGTTGTAGGTGGGTGTCTACCAGAATCTGCAGGCGGAGGTGGCCTTTGCAATTTGACAGAGGTTCCAGATGGAACATGGTTTTTCAGCACTTTTAGATGGTGGAGCCAGTGCAATGTTTTTGGGGGAGGTTGTGGTTTGAGCTTTTGTCTGCAGCTATCTGCTATCTGCAGGTGGAGGCCCGTGCAGCAGACGGTGCAGTATGAAGGGAGAGTTTAAATCTTAAGGTGGCTGTGTGAAGCCAGTGGTGGAGCATGGAGCAGGACAACTCACACAAACCTCCCCAGTTAATTACCTACAGTGAGAGAAGTATTTTTTATATTACAAGTTTCCTGTATTGTGTAGTTTAAATTTGTAAATGATCCATTATCCAATTAAATATGCACTGATTTGTAAACATTTTGTTTCACTTTGCTGTCATATTTCTGCTGTCATCAAAGGTTTTTACAGAGGGAATTTTGGATATCTCTTTTCATCTTAGGTTGGGAGATAGGCGATTTGTTTGTGGGTTGGGAGAGTGAAACAATTCACACCAGATATTTCAAAGTCATGGTCACATATTGCAGGTGGAGGTAAGGGAAGCTCAACAACTCCACAGCAGCTCCTCTCATTGATGCAGCCTGATTTTTTGCTGCCCCCAAATGGGAATTTTGGATATCTCTTCACATCACTTAGCAAATAAGAAAACACTGTTAAGAGCTATATACTATCCATTTTCACCATGTTCTTAGGAATACAATGTTCTATATAGCAGGGTATGTGTTGGAGCCATTTGTTTGATTTATGTTAAATGTATTACCGCACCACGCCACTAGGTGGCTTATGTTGCTGGCTGAGGCAGGCCATGGTTCATACCTCTACGGTTCATGCCTATGGGCGCAGCACAGGTGTTGCTGATGTAGGGAAGCAAACAAGATTGGGAGTAGTTTCTGACTACACATCCAAACAATTCAGCCAATTAACAATCAGTAACAGCTAAATTATAGGGTGAGTTACCACAGTATGAGTGATATATGAACAATCCCCTCTGTAAAACCTCAAGAATATAGATAGGAATAAAACTGGAAAGTTTGGTTTGTTCAGACTATGAGAAAAAAACCTAATTTTGAGAAGAAGTGCCAAAAATGTGCACTGTAAAATTCCATACATCTTTAAACAAAGATAAATACATGAAATAAAATAAGAAACTGGGGTGAAAAAAATAACTATTAGATATAATCTTGAAAGGAAAAGAAATATCGAACCCATAGTAAACCATATAAAATAAGCAGTAAATACTGTATGTCTACAGTGTTGGGATCTCTTGAGAGGAAAATTAACTGTAAAAACAAAATTAAAAAATGATGTGCCAAACTAACACTTTCAGCAGTGTGATTCATGTATCATCACAGATCAAAACACTATATGTCAAAACTCACAGTTATATTCATCCTACATAAATGTCAGATATCCAAAACTGCATTGTGGATGGGAACAATTATAATTAAGGATATCCTCAATATTTATACAGATGTCAACAAATATATTTTTACTTGTAAAATTTACATATCCAAAATGACATTTTGAATGATAAAAATGTATTTTTTGGAGATTCAAAATTACATTATGGATATCTGAAATGTTTTGTTTTTAGGATATCTGATATTAATATTATGACTTGTACAAATTGTGTTTCAGAAATGTTATTTCTCCTAGTTAAAATTCTATTGAAGATATCTTTAAGTGGCTTTTTTAACATTTATTGCTAGGCCAGATAAGTATTGCAGGTATCTGCAATTAAATTCTTCTTCGTCAAAATGAACTTTTTAGGTATCCACACTACATTCTTCCTATCTACCATTGTCATTTCATTTCAGCATCTTCATTCTTAGGACAAATGATTTCACTTTTACCATTCATGTGTGTTGGGCTTTCAGTTTTAGATATCCACAGCATCATTGTAGATATCTGCAACAGAAAAACTCCCATTCATTTATCTACAGTCTAAATCTTCCTTGCCATATTTTACACCAAAACAAAAGCAATAACTAAATTTCAGGAATTTGAATATGCTGTTGCAGTGTGTAGGTGAGCTGAAAACTATGTCAGCATGAGAGTCAAGGAATTGCATGCTGATACACCTGTTGCACAGCACAACTATATATTATTCATCAGGCTGATTTTATATTCCTCTTCCGTAACATGCTGGCATGCTACTCATCTCACATTGCCAACAGATTGGCAAAAAAATACATGTGGAATGATGGTGACTGGTGTGCTATGACCTTTGTCAGAGATTTGTGAAACCATTTTTACAAAAATTGCAAAAAACTGTTGAGTTTCCCATTGAAAGTAATGGGAGATCATTGTGAATTTGATGTTAACAGAGCGAAAATAACCCCAAAATCGCCATACTTTGACATGAAAAAATCAATAAAAATTTAAACGGTTCATGAGACCTGGGACTTTAATAGACTGATGGACATTTTGAATAACTAGTACAGTCTTTGTGAAATCAGCAGTGGTAACAGGCACCCCGTCAAAATTTCTTGCAAAATGTTCTAGTTTTACATTTAAAGTTACTGATTGCCTGATGTGCATTGACTAATACCTGTAGGCTACATGTAACATTTTGAATTCTGTATTAATGTGTTTTTTATCTACATTTATTAGGTGAGTTATTGTTTTTAAAATAGGCTGGTTGACCTTTTTTAGCATGCACAATGTTGGATTTTTTTGCCGATATCTGATGTGCTGATATGTAAAAAGGCAGTTGACCAATAACCAATACCGAAATAGATATATCCACTTTTTTCCCCACCTAATTTTAGTGATCATCAAGTCTCTTCTGCAGTGAAATTAACATGATGTTATGCATGCACACTCTTATTGTTATGTCCACCAGTAGACAGAGACATGAAATACAATACTTTTCAATGTATGTGATATTCATTCATTGTGCAAATATAGAAAAAGCATGTTGGCCAATTCTGATAGTTCATTTTAAAGCCAATATCAGCAGATATCGAAGTCCCGATATTATCATGTGTCCCTATTAAAAAGGCAGATATAGGCTACAGCTTTAATTTGAAGGAGTACATTGTAGAGAACATTAACTGAGAACAAGTCTTCTCAAGTTTAGCGGAGACTTGTGGGTGCCCATACAACCCACTGTCATTCAGATATCTTGAGGTGAGACTTCAAGTGACAAAAATACAAAAGCTGCTTTTGTATTTGTTTTTCTGTCCATCACCCAACATTTACCGTTTTTAGATGTGCGTGCTGTTTTGTTTTGTTTTGTTTTGTTTGTTTTTTTTTTGAGTCTTCAGAGAGTTCAAGGACCCTATTTAGCCCCCTTCCTAACAACCTTTGCTGACATGGTTGGTATTAATGGTTGCCTTAATTGTCAGCTTTCCTGTTGAAGTGCGTTAATATATATGTAAATGTATTGTGTTTTTGTGCTCTGTACTGTATTTTTTTATTGTTTTTTTCTGGTACCTTGTACCTTCATTTGTACTACACAATTGCATTTTTATGTTAATGAAATTATTGCATTTTTTTAATTAAGTTTCAATTATTTCTCAATAATTCCTGTTGTATTTTGCTTCTTATAATTTCTACTTATGGAGCCCAATACTGTTTAAAAGCAATAGAGAGATCGATGAAAACAAACAAACAAAACCCTCCAGCTTGATGTGTGATGTGTGATGCGTGTGCACTGTAACGTGGTGGACACCTGGTGTGTGTGAGAAACGGGAAACCCGCTGGTCCCAGATCAGTGCGGATCATCAGGGGGAGGAGATATTTGTGGGGGAGAGAGAGGTATCCTGCAGCAGGTCTCCAGTCAGTCTGAGACAGAGGCCAGAGAAGAAGCTCGAGGACATGTTGTGTATTCTGCATCATTTTCTCGCACTGACAAGAGATGTGTGACTCCACTGAGCGCCGTCATGGGCAAAAGGGCCCCCGGGGCCACTTCAGTGTCACGTAGCCGAGGACACAACCTCTGGTGTCCAGATGAGCAGGGAAGGCGGTGATGGACTCCACTCGGACGCACAGTTGTGAAACACTATGAAGGCAAACGGTGCAGCATCTGAGGGTCTCTGGGCGCCGCAGTAAGAGCCATGGATCACTTATTCCGGAGGAAGCGGGTCGGTCTGCTGAAACCCCTCCTGAGCCTGTCTCTGGTCTTTGCCTCTTTTCTAATGATCCACAAGCTGAAACTGGCAGAGAAGGACGGAGTGGGAGCTAAACACATAAGGGATGCTGGTTGGTGCGGCTCTGAGTGTTTTTCATTCAAGAAGGGAGCCGTGAAACCTAGTTTGGGGAGCTCGGGCTCTCCAGTGCTTAGCAACGAATTGGATGCGCAGCGGGTCTCTAACGGGACTCCGGCTTCCTGGGACGCGCAGGTTCTCAACTGCAGCGAGGACGCGTCGGTGAGGACGCAGGACTGGTTCCGGCGCTTGGACCCGAGATTTCACCAGTTTGTTCTGCACAGACACTGCAGGTACTTCCCCATGCTCATCAACCATCCGGAGAAGTGCGCGGATGGAGAGGTGCACCTCCTCATGGTGGTCAAATCCGTTATCGAGCAGCACGACAGGCGGGAAGCGGTGCGTAAAACCTGGGGCAAGGAGCACACGGTGGATGGGAAGAAAATAAGAACTTTATTTCTTTTGGGGAGCCCGACGACTGGCAAAGACACTAAAAACCTCCAGAAACTGATAGAGTACGAGGACAGGATCTATGGGGACATCCTCCAGTGGGACTTCATGGACACCTTCTTCAACCTGACCCTGAAAGAGGTCAACTTCCTCAAGTGGTTCGACATCTACTGCCCTGGTGTCCAGTTCATATTCAAAGGAGATGATGATGTGTTTGTGAACACGCACAACCTGTTGCAGCTCATCGACTTCAGACTGGAGGAGCGCAAATACGCAGAGCTGTTCGTAGGGGACACCATCTCCAAAGCGATCCCCATCCGAAACAGGCAGAGCAAATATTACATCCCCAAAGAGCTGTACGATAAGCCATATCCCCCGTATGTCGGAGGAGGTGGGTTTCTGATGTCCTCCCAGCTGGCCAGGAGGCTCTTCGTGGTCTCGGAGGACCTGGAGTTGTACCCGATCGACGATGTGTTTTTGGGGATGTGCCTGCAGAAGCTTCACTCGGCTCCGGAGATGCACCCGGGCTTCAGGACCTTCGGCATCACCAGACGCAGGGTGAGCCCCATGAACAGCGAGCCATGCTTTTACAAAAACCTCATCGTGGTGCACAAACTGAGCGCGCAGGAGCTGCTCAGGATGTGGAGCGTGGTGCACAACGAGGACCTGATCTGCGCTCAGAGGGTCTCCATGTGATTGTATATAAACTAAGTTAATTCACCCAAGCTGAACTGAATACAAAGAACACTTGTGTTTCAATTGATCATATATGATGATCCTTACTGAATCTGCTCAAGATTTTCTGTATGTCAAATTCAAAAGGTTACAAAGTTTCCCTCTTCACTGCTCCTGCTACTTTAAGTTTCCATTTTGTAAAACCACTACCATACAAGCATCCCAGGAAGATTTCTAATTTTTGGTGCCATTTCAGGTTGTGTTTTCGTCACTCTGTCACCCTAATCTGAGATCTAATGTTGATGTAGACACATGGTTGTAATGGTTTTAGTGCGTGTTTGTGCAGGCACAAATAAGACTGGACTTTTTACACCTTGGTGTCTCTCTGAAACAGCTGATTTGATCGTCTATTTCTGATTTCAGGGTTCCAGTGTGACTGTCACAGTGAGCTATGGACTCAGCACATAACATGAAACAAACAACTGCATTCATTCAGTGATTATTTTGTAGGGTGTTGAAATTGTAACAAAATTAAATGATTGGTTGTCAGTTAATATGTTGTTTTCAAGTGTCATTTCATGTGTATGGTTTGCAGAATCGGGCCAAACAAACCAAAGACACTAGAGGGATGTAATACTGTAGATTCATGTCTGATAATGTCAGTAAAACTGGAGCTTGTTGTCAACTTTGTAAATACAGAAAATTATTGGGAGAGATATGGAAAACACTGACCATCTCAAGTTCTGCTGTCAACTGTGTATGTTACAGTATGTGAGTTCGTGTGATTGCTACACAGAGGGCTGTACAAAGCTGCTAAGCAGCAGGGAATCTTAACTCTTAAACAGTATCAGAAACCACATCTGCGAACCTCAGCTTATGTAGCTTTATTTATTAAACAAATACAGATACTTCGGCAGAAAAAATAGCCATTTAATGACAGAATTTATATTCAGAAAATACTGACTACTATGCACATAGAAAACACCAAAAATATCCACTGTTGCAACAGTCCTCCATACAGAAGCATGTTAAAGCCAATGTGATGAATTGGGAAGTTAAAACCAAATATACTCTCATATACATCATCTATATTTAAGCTGTTTTGTCCACTAATATAACAGTTAATGTTGTAATGCACTTTAATATTAATTTACCCTGCTAAACTGTTTTCATGGATGTTTTTGTTTTACTTGTTCTTGGCTGTGAATGAAGCAAAATATATATTACAATCAACATTGTCATAACACTGTGCAGTACAACAGAAGTAGTGAAATTATAGCATTAACTATAAATCCTGCAAATTATTGAGGGAGTTCTTAACATTTTTGTGGTTGTGACTGTGGTAAAAAACAGTCTGAAGTGCTTCAAACTGTCTGTTGGGTTCGGCTTCAGTCATATCTGGCAAAAGTTGGAGAAAAATAGGTGCTACACAAATTCTGTTCATTCATCCCCACTGTGTTTTTTCATTTAAATAATTGTGTTAAGTTAAAAGGTCTACTTTATCCCTCTCACTGGACTAGTACAGCGTATACAACTATGCTATCTACTCAAGATTGTCAGTAGAAATTAAGCAGGGAAATAAGTTCATACTATACTGAGAAATCATCCCTTTGGCAAAGTACTCCATTCCTTCTATATAATTTATCTACGTTATGAAATGAAAAGAAAAATGTAAACAGATGGCAAAGCGTGAAGCTGACAGTAAAGCTGTACTCAGGTCGTCAGAGGCTTTGGGACGCTGGAGTGTTGCCAAGGGAGGAAAGTCTTCTGCCTGTAACTAAACCTCATTCCTCCTCTGCTCTCATTACTACTTCTACGAAAAGAGGAGTGTTTCTAAGTGTCAGCTGCTGTCACTGTCCTCTGGTAAGATGGAGCGATTGATTACATATTTAATGAGACTAGACTGGTTATCCATGAGAAGAGGTCACTTGTTTTAGAGTTTGTGGTGTAAATATAATTTAAAATATGCTGAAAATCCTTTTTTTTTTAAATTAAAATATGCACATTTTTAGCAGCATTGGATAGCTTGTGTAGGACGGTTAGTTTAGTAGCTTTGTCAACTCAGATAAAATAACCCTGATGATGTCTTAGTGATGTTACCAGTGTTATCTCAGCTTGGCCTCAGTGAAAACACCTGTGTAAGAGAAAGCCTAGATTGTAAATTGTATCGGGAGAATCTACCAGACAGACAGGGTCGAATGGGAAGATGCTTCCCAAAATTCCCAGCCATGGTGGCTCCAAATGGCAGTGAGCAATATGAAAAATAAGCGCTTCCAAACGGAGACATCCTTTAAGGACATATCAACAAACAGCACAGGTGCGTGTGTTCATTAACCTGGCAGGTGTGTGACGCCAGAGGTCTGACATACAAACATAAGAAGCAAGAGACTTAACACTGGTGAGTCCAGCTGCCTCCTCTCTGTGTAGATTTTCTGTCACTGACCACAACAGAACTAAATACCAATCAGAGTTAATGTGCCTATCTACAGAGTCTCAATATCTGGATACAACACCATGTTGCAATGTTTATACATTAGCTGATAAGACAGTAGTATTATCTTTTTGGTAATCTTTAAAATAAGTGAAACCTATCAGATGTCTTTTATAAAAGTGCAGATATGCAGAAACGTGGGACCAGGAAATATGGGAATAGGGTGGGGTTACTACAGGGGTGTTTGCTGCTGTCGGGTTCCTCCCCTGTGTGCTTTGCACCAGTTTCAGTGTTTCCCTGGTGTATGTCCTCTGGCCAGAGGTGCCAGGGCTGGGATCCGGCTGCCTCTGCCCATGGGTCTGGCTCTGGCCCCGACCGACCAGGCCTGCTTCAGCTTGGCTCCACCGACAGCCCTGCCTGGACACACAAACACACACACACACACACACACACAAAATGACGTCGGTATAGTAAATACAGTAAACCTCTGTGAAAACGTTGCCATAGATGACCCCCCTCTGTTCTTGATTTCCATTTACCACCAAACAACCTGCATTATCTGTGATGTCAGTGTAAACAAGCGGGCTTCATGACATCAGCAGTTTATGGGGACACAGCTGTGTACTGGGAGAGGTCATCTCTTTGATATGACTGTCGCTACTGCGGTCACATCACAAGGCTTTCTTTAAACATACTGTAAGCTACTAATTTTGTTCTGATAGCCTACTAGCACTATTAAAACAATGTCAAAATAACAGATGGAAAAAATTCAGAGGTTTACTTATTTAAAAATACCAATGCCACTAAAATACTTAATTAAAAGTCCTGTATTCAAAATGTACCAAAGTGTGTACAAAATTGACAGAGGCAGGCCTCACTAACATCATACAAAATTAAACATGGAATAAAACATGATTCATTAGCACAAAAAAGGGGGCAGAGGCACTATTTCACACAGCAAATGCTACATATTTAATGAGTGTGGCTCCTGTTTGGGCCATCATCTATTAACTAGATTAAAATGTACATGTGTCAGGTCTGATACCACCTTCCACAAACTATTTGCTGGAGGAAATCCTTAAAAGTAAACATATTAACTGGTGAGCTATCACTCCTTGTCCCGCAGTGTTAACTATGCTGTAGAAAGCGCGTAGGCAAAGAACTCACTAGATGATGGGATTGGCTTATCTGAAAAGCTTTCGGGATCTGTATGTCAGAGGGGGCATTGTGACGCCCTGTGGCACTCCTGATGTAAAAGGTCGGCATGTTCCTCTATCAGAAATGCAACATAGAGGAGATTATGTAGCCTAGTGTAAGTGCAGTCTAATTCTCTTTGTATATCATTACTCATTATGTTATTTTGAATTTGTGAATAAGACTTTGCTTTTCTTGTAGTGAACGGAGAATCCAAAAACAGCTCACATTCTTCTTGAGTTGACGTAAAAGAGGTCTGCGTTTAACAACAGCAAAACTATATCAAAACACTTCACATGCTGTCACACAACTTGTACAGTATATTCCAAGTTTCATTTATCCAGTCGTACGCTCAATACTTCCCAAAAACATACATTTTTTGCTAAAACATGATTTAAAATATCATAGTACAAACAGTCTCATGTACGGCCAAGTAGCATGCCTGGACATGTGTGTGTGTGTGTGTGTCTGTGTGTGTACTCTGCTCATATACATGGGTGTGCTCAGGCACACACAGGGCGCGCTCACTGTAGGTGAAAGTGTTTTAAATGGTAATATTTTAGCAAAAATGCATGTTTGGGAGGTACAGAGCATACAATTAGATACACAAGACTTGGATTATACTGTATAAGTTGTGTGAACACAAAGTAATGTTTTGATTTGTTTTTTTTTTTTTGTTTGTTTGTTTTTTTCTCCTACTTGTCTGCATTGGTCTTAGCTTAGCGCCACTAAAGGGTGTAAGCTTCTTGTAAAGATTGATGCACTGTTAATCTTGCAGTCAAGTATTTTATACCCATAATGCGTGGTTGTGACTGTCACCCACCCTCCCTGGAGACTAGCCTATCAGCCTTTATTGGAAAAACTTCCTAATATGAGTCAGAGAGGGCCGTGATACACCATAGTGTGTCAAGGGGAAAGTAAGGAAACAAGCATGGGGGAGGGGACAGGTGCTTAAGTCCTGAGTTATATAGTGACAGTGCATGCGGAGAAGAAGGAGGAAAAACAAACAAACAAATAAACAAACAAACAAAAAAAAAAACAGGGGAGAAACAGGCAGTGTAGCTGATGTATTGTGGCCTTGAGGTGGTTGTGCTCCATGCAGATTATCAAAAATAAACATATACATGTCTACTATACTGTACTGAAAAACAAAAACAAAAGAGAAGTCTATACTGAACACCAAAAATGTGAGAGTCTTGGTGGAGGGGGAAAGCCCGATTGCAGAGAAGAGTTGCCAGCGCGGTGTGGTAGGTTTGAGAAGCAAGTGGGCCCCTTTGGAGTGATCCCATCGGTTCTTTGCGATGCGTCACGGAGCTGAAGTATCGAACATGCATGCATGTATTTGAACCCTCCCAATGTGTTTATGAAAACCATCACCAGGGTCCAGGGCCAGTCCTGCGGGGGAAGGGGGGAGGTATGGCACCCCAAGACCGCAGGAGCGCCCAGACCCCAAGACCAGGGAGCCGCAGAGGCCGCAGGACACCACGCAGGCCCAAGGACCCAGGGCGGCAATGGCCGGCACCCCCAGAGAGCCAGAGACACACCCCAGACAGGCGGGGCAGGAGGGCCCGCCCACCCACCGCCCGACGCGGACCGCCCGGCACCACCCCCGGGGAGAGAACCAGCACCGCACCGGACGGGCCCGTACCAGGCGCCGGCCACCAGCAGACGTCGGACCGGACGGTAGTGAGAGCCCACCCAGGCCCGGGCGGACGAGGGAGGCAAGGAGGCGGTGATGCTGCAAGGCATATGTCCCCGGCGCATCGGGAACCAGGGGACCGTGAAGGGCCACCCGCCCGAACCCCCCAGGACGGGCCCCCACCAACACACAGGAGAGAGCGGCCCGCCACAAGCAGTCAATCCCCCATCGGGACCCCCTAGCAGAGGGCCCATAAACCACAGCCGGTCAGGAGGCAGAACCCCGGCAGGAACCCAAAGAGCCCCCAGGGCGCCACCCAGCCCACCTGCCACAGGGCCACGGGACCCCCCAGACACCGGGAACCCAGCAACACCACCATGATGTAAATGGGCTCCCTGGCTCCAACCCTCAGCCCAGGAGGGCCGGGCCCCACGAGCCACGCCATGCGTATCTACAGTGTGTGTAAACCCACCACCCCCCCTCTTACTATGATTCTCTGATCCCTGACGGAGAAACATTAACCCTACACCGTGAATGTGAATGTGAGTGCCCATAAGTGTGATGTGGTGCATTAAAATTGTAATGTTTTGATAAAGGTTTGCTGTTAAATTTGGTCCTCGTTTACTTCTGTTAATGATGAGTGTTGGCCATTTTAGGATACAATAGTTTTCTTCATGACTTCAATTGAACACATGCTGAGTAACTGATATACAAATGGTCATTTTTTGGGTAAAGTATTCTTTAAATCCTTATGAATTCTCCTTCACATCTTTTCTTTACCTCAATGGAAAATGTGATGAGGTCAAGCAACATCTATTCTGGCTCACTGTCACTCATATTAGAACACTTCAATAGAACAAAGCCATCATTAGTGTTATTAGTAACACCTGTGCTTTTCCTACTATGTCAAATCAAAATGTCTGCTGTGAGAAAGGCCTATGTGGTTACAGTACAGATAAACTAATCACAAGCTGAGAAGATTCATGGCGCCATGCAGCACTGTTGTGCAACCATGATACTCAACTCAACGGCTTCTGTCTTCTGCATCATGTCCAGGACATGAACGCATCATTCCCTGTGAACCCCAGGTACATGGGTGCACAATTTCACCAGTAACACTAAAAACCACTACAGAAACTCAATCAACTTTAATATATTCAGCAGTGGTCCTGTAATGTGAGTGGTTTGCCAAACCCAACGGTCATTCTGGCATCAGGATGGTTATAAAAGTAATGTGAGACATCCCTTAACAAAATAATGGGCATCCAGGTTAATACAACCTGCCTTACCTGTACAAAAAGTGACTGCATGTTTCAGTCATTAAACAATTTACTTACAGCTGCTGCCATGATTGTGAAATATCACTCAAAATGGATACACTAACAGCCACTACACTGGGCTCCAAATTAAATCTGTCGCTATTTTTAAGCACCTTATTCTGTGCTCTGAGGCAGGAAACCATAGTGGAAAAGCTGCAACATGAAGTTTTACCAACAAGCATGGGCACTTTGTATAGCTTCCACACTGAGCGTTAGGGAGGTGGGTGTAAGCAGTGGGTGTATGAATGCTTTACCTTGTGCTGGCTGAGTTCTCTGGGACACCGCAGTCCTGCGTGAGTTTTGTTTACAGCCCTCCCTGCCCATGAGGTGAGCCTTCCAGGCCTGGAACAGGGACAAAGTAGCTCAGTTAGACCGTTCCTCTCCCAGGTACTTTCTCGATTGGGACAGCCACGGGTGACTGTAGGCCCAGTCAGGGCCCGAGTGGCTGCCCTCCCTCCCACTAACACAGCAGTCTTTCATTGGGTCGATGCGCACAGCTCTGGCAGTGAGTGTGTGACTTTCTGTGCGATTTTTTCTTGATTCATTTTTGAGGGTGTGAGAGTTGGGCATGTTGTGAATCAGTTTTCGAATGAGAGCACAAATAAGTTAAAGCGTCACTTTACATTTGGGCATAATCTTAAAATCTCTCCTATCTTGCCGCACTTGGACACTAAGTGGTTTTCAGGGAATTAAAATGATTAAAACAGTAAACAGTAATTTTCATGTTTAAATTATTGATGATGTTTTCTTTGCCAAGACCAGAGAAAATGTTGACAAAGAGACTCACAGTAATGCTCAGCACAGCAACAAAGGATAACAGGCATTTCTCCACAGCAAATGTTATCACAGCAGCAACAACACAGGTGTAATTAATACCATTAGTTTGATGCTTCAAGTCAAAATGTCTGCTGTGAAATATTTAACACTAAATCAAATACTGTGTGAAAATGCTGCTACACCGCTCTGTTTGGGTTTTAGCATGATATACACCTGGCCACACCCCAGAGTGATGTTACAGTTGATGGTTTCCATCAGCTGGCAACAGGAGAGCACCTGCTGTGACATCACTGATTAGTTCTTCAAAGTTTTACAAATGTAGACGATATGTCTTATAGTTCTTTTTAAATGTATTCCAAAGCAACTGCTGCAACTGTTTAAAGTCACTGTAGGCAACATTCAGAGCATTAATACAGCAGAAAAGACTTATTTGCTACGGTGGAGTAATGGCATCCTGAGGTGAGATGTAGTCCCACTCCCTGTGTGTGTGTGTGTGTTGTAATCTGAACATCCCTGTTATATGTTGTGGTAGACGGTTCGGTGGCTATGCGTGCATGTTAATGCATGTAAGTACCTGTGAGTTCATGTGTGCGTATTCTGCTGGCTAGCCAATCGCTGCTGCTCTGCACTGTGCTCATAGGGCAGATACAGCTGATACTGGGACGGCGTCGTCGAAGAAACATTGCGTATTTGTACTGTGTCCAGCTCTGAGGCACTCCGGTGTTGAAAAACTCAAAAAAGTCTGATCAGCTGAGGTGTCCAATCAATCCAGTAAGGGGGTGTGTCGGTCAGTAAAAGACTTCTGTGAGGGCTGCTCTCGTATATCCTCGCTCATCACTCATCACTCCTCCTCCAGAGCACAAATAAAAGCTTTGGGATGGTCAGAACGACTTCCAATTCAAGTGAGGACTGAGAAGCGGGGACCCTGTGTTATATGCTCTGAATGTCACATACAGCTCCTATGGAGATCCACTGAGCAGGATTTAAGAGCATCTAATATAGAAATGGAGTTGATATTCTCAAATATGTTTTCTTTAGTTTATAATCACCTGAAAATAAGAACAGTTCTGTTTTGGTTTTCTCAGACCTGTTTATATTTACATACTGAGCGGGTCCTCTCTCGTGGCGTCCACCATGTTGTTCTAAAGTAGCCCCAAATGACAAAATCAAACACTGGCTCTAAATAGGCTCATTTGCATTTTTGCATCAGCCAGCATAGTTCTCCTACACGCTTGACACACGAGAGAAGCATCAGTTCTGCAACCTCACTGCTCAGTGCCACTTATCCCTCACACTAGACCTTTAACTAGCACACTACTTCTGCTTGCTATAAGTGGGCAAAACAGACCTTTGTTTATGTCAGAATTACTTTATGTTCACTACTTTTTGTTTATCAGGTAGTTTATACTTTCCTTCTGAATTGGCCAATCAGTAATTAGAAGTGACACCATGACAGCACACATTTAAAAGGAAAAAACAACAACAATATGTTCAAGGGGCATTCTGTAATGAAAGATCTCTATCAACCTATCAAGCAACAGTCCAAATGGGTGAACTCATTCCAATCACAGGATCTCCAACGAGTCTTAAATTGTAGTTTTTCGCAGAGTTGGAAGAGCATAATTTGAGAACCTTCTGCCTTCCTTGGATGCAGTAACTGTTTGTCTGACTACCTCTCCAGAATCAAACCCTGATTCCCCCCTGATGACCTGTGGTCACCATGGTAAGCACAGACATACCATAATTTTAATAAAGCATCTATCTTCCATTTGTGATTGGTCGGGATTGTAATAACACTGATGGAAACAATATTCTCCTACAACACCCCCAATATGTCAAACTGAAGTCTGAGGTTTTGGAGTTTGGTCTAGAAGTTCATTTCAAAGTGCCTGTCCCAGTGTGACCCCACCTGTAGGTGCTGGTAAGACTGATTCTTGTAGCTCTTGTGGCTCCTTGACAGACGAGTTACATGATTCATTAGACGCCGTGATGACAGGAATGTAACGGTAGACATATGAAAGGCTATACTGTTGTAACATCTTTTAGAGGGGCAGAGAATCTTGTACACTTTAGCTCCATTTTAAACTTCTCTTTCACACAATAAGTGAACAGACAAGGATTAGTGATGAATGAGCAGCTCAGAGTGCGCTGAAATATGAGCACAGTTTACTTATGAAAGATAATAACGACCTATTTGCCCTGAGGTTATATTATGTAATATTAAACAATGAGGTTACATTGTGTGCTTCCATTGTTGAGTTACCTATTTCAACTGCATTTTCTAATCGATTCATGGCCCTCGTAACACACAGCAGTGAGCTGCTGGAATGTCCAGTTTTACAACAACACAATGATTACATTTTGTCCAGTTCTTGTAATTAGAATCAAAAGAACTGCATCATCCTCACCAACCCTGACTACAAAAAGATTTCGGGAAAGCATGACTGTCAAAAATATATATGAATATACATATGAACAGCTAGTGAGAACATTTTTGTCTGTAGTTCCTCTCAAACTGATAGGAATGTGAAGAATGTGATGGCATCTACTTCACCTTGAGACAAATGAAACGGCCCATTAAGAACAAAGGCTTCCCCTCCTTTGAAGACTTTAAAGGCCAACAATAGCCGTGTTTTACCTCAACACCTGTTTGCTCCTCAAGCCTAATATTAGACGCAGGTCAAGTTTCTGTGTCGATATAAAAGAGGGAAAATAGAAAAGGTCACGGAGTGAAGCTCAGGCCCAAGTTCTGAGAAAACCTTCATCAGACCCAGGGTTACCACATTATTGTCGGGGAAGCAGCTCTATAGAACTTTTTTTAATCTTGCCAAGACACAATTAGCATAAAATAGCAAAACTCAATTGTTTTGCTATTTTTGCTTGTACGTAATCTCACCTTTTCTCCAGGCATGAAGTTGTTGTGACACAAAGGACAGTGGTTGGAGCCTTTACCCGAGATGGGGGCTGAAACAGAAACATGACACCTTTAAGCCACCTCTTATACAATTACAGAAAAGGTGCCCTGAACACGCCAGAGAAAATGCTAAAATTACACCACTGAGGGAGAACACTTTTAAAAACAATACACCTTTGAGGAATGGGAACATTTGGGTGAATATAATCTATCCTGCTTTACAATTCAAACTTCTGTTAACTCACTTATAACCAACAGGAGTAAGACAGACTTGAAGGTTAAGGTAAAACAGTTCGAAGGCTCACTGGTGTCACTTATCTATGAAGAGAGACATATGGCGGGTAACAGAGATGTAGTGTGGGTCCTGACACAGTGAGCCTCTTCCTTTAGGCTAGTTAGTACAGTTATAGTAAACTACATAAGCTGACCTCAGCTCTAGGATAGTAAATACTGGCATCAGGGCTTGGCAGTTTACAGAAAATTTACCACAGCACTATGGAAAAGTACTGACTTGTGACTGTCAACACAGCATATTTTTCATGTTTTATAAGAGCTTTAATTGTGACCACAGATGTGTTGTATCTGTAAGGGGACGACTGGTCAATAAATTGAGCCATATACAGTATATTGAAAGAGGACATCTCAGCTGCACTGGGTGCTAACCCAAGGCCAACCAGGAAGGAAGAAAAATAAATGAGCAGAATGTGTTTATCCACATGAGGCTGGTAGATCAATGGTGAATTTTATCTTTTTGGAACAAATTTAATGGTTAATCTGACTGAGGAAGAGTTTTGTGTGCTCTGTGAGAGAAGGACGTAGAGCTGCAAATATCTAGAAACTACTTTAAATATGATGCCCTCATTTAAGATGATATAGACTTGTCTATTTAAATGTAGTCCCTTAAACTTGGGGAGCTGTGGGAAAGGATGATGAGGATGTAACAACTATCAAATTACAGCTGAGTCGGCACATTAACCTTTCAGCCCTTGTTTCATTTCAGAGCCAAAATTGGCTTGTGTTAGTGTTAATACATTCTGACTTGGTAAATTATTAAAGCAATTATAATCATCTCTTCAGTGGTACTCATTTGGTTGGTTAACATTTGACTATGACTGGATTGACTGAAGGTACAATGTGTATGACATGAGCAGAATTTTAGATTAAAAACAGAAAATGAACTGACATGAACAGAATGTGACGAAGTTGCAGTTTTGATATTAAATTAAGACGTCTAAGTATTGTGATGTAGAGATATCTATACTGCTAGCCCCAGTCCATCCTGTCTTGTAATTCCACTACTGGAGAGGTGACAGTGAGTCACTGTAGCGTCTAGTCTGCCCTCATGAGAGGACAAAGCATCACAGAACAGCTCTGGGTGAGTAGCATAGTTAACACAACAAGCGCTACATCCGCACTAGTGTGTTTTTGTTTTATTATTTATAATACAATAGATGGCTGAGGCTCTTGCCAAGCGACTTTTATTACATCCCAACCACCCACTCCCGGTGCTACGTGTATCAACAGGAGAAAAACACTATTTGATGTGGAAACAGACTTTGACATAACACCTTCAAGAAACCATGTTTGCCGGCAAACAGAAGAAGTGATATATCAATAAAAAGAAGCAAATCAACAGTAAACATAGGCATGGTTTCCGCTGGAGACAGCTCTTGGTGAGTAAAGAGATGAGGTAAGTGGATGATGGTAAGTTGATGGTAAGTGACATCTACTTCAACTAACATAATGACAAAACAAACTAAACTGAAAAACATGTTCCAAATGATGTTGATATATGGCTCTGTTGTGGTATTTTTCTTGCTGCGATGGTCTTAAACTGAGCTTAACTAAAATTTGACTATAAAAGTAGTACGATGCCACACATAGAGATTATGAAATAGCAGTGCTATTTTGACTGTGCTCAGAGTTTCAGCAGTTTGTTCAAATTTTGTGCATTCTTGCCATGCTCTTAGTTAGTAGTTGGCTTTTTTTTTTTATAATTGTTGATTGTAGATTTAGACTGTATGGACCCAGTAGTAGACCGGTGAAATGTTGCCCCCTATTTCTTTGGAGCATGTGGCCAGGTACTGCACAGTGCATCTTTAATGCTACCTTCAGATATTGTTGTTAATACAAAAAAAAAAAACAAAGTTATGACTACCTCTGCCAAACACTGTTGCCCTTTGTCCCAGGAGGTGCAACAGTAAAGCAATATTTGTAGGCCTAGGAAAGGCAAAGAGGCCCCAGAACAGAGCCATACCACCAAATATAATACTGCAAATGTCAGTTAAGTTTTCTTTGACTAAAGTGGTCCTGACTGACATAGTTTTGTTTTTATTAATTAGTTCTGGTGAAGTCATTTTTCATTGACAAATAAAGTGATGCAGTTTTCCTGATGGTCGAGCACTTAAATCAAATCAAATCAAATCAACTTTATTTATATGGCACTTTTCATACAACAGTAACACAAAGTGCCTCACAGAGGTTAAAAACAACAAAGATCCAAACAGAAAACAAAAAGAAAAGAGAAAACCCAACCCTCCCACCCAACAAAAAGCTATTTAGCTCATAAAATTGAGTTAGTAGCTAGGTAAGAATGATCTAAAACAGAGACATAAAAAGCATCAAAACTAAAACCTATAGGCTAACTAAAATAACAAAAGATAAAGGTTAAATGAGACAAGAATGTAAAAAGAGGAAGGGTAAGAATATAAAAAATAAATAAAAAATAGATAATAGATGGGTAAATCGGTTATAAGAGGAATTTAAAATAGATAAATACAGAGATCAGTTAAAAGCCTGATTAAAAAGATGAGTCTTGAGCCTCTTTTTAAAAACATCAACCGTCTCTGCAGCTCTGAGGTTCACCGGCAGGCTGTTCCACAATCGGGGGCCATAATAATAATTAAATGCCGCCTCCCTGTGTGTTTTAGTCCTAACTTGTGGTATGGTTAAAAGGCCGGTGCCGGAGGACCTCAGGGTCCGCGAGGGTTGATATGGTAAAAGCAGGTCAGATAAATAAGAAGGCCCAAGACCGTTAAGACATTTAAAAACTAATAAAAGAACCTTAAAATCGATCCTGAAGCGCACAGGGAGCCAATGCAGCAATTTTAAAACTGGTGTAATGTGCTCCCGCCCTCTGGTCCTCGTCAGCACTCGTGCAGCTGAATTCTGTAATAATTGTAGATTTGAGATACTCTTTTTGGGAAGACCAGAGAGCAGGGCATTACAATAATCTAACCTATAGGAGATAAAAGCATGCATCAGCACCTCCATGCTGGCCTGAGAGAGAAACGGGCAGACTCTGGCTATATTTTTAAGGTGGTAGAAACCTGCCTTTGTTATGTTTTTAATATGTGGAATAAAACAGAGCTCAGAGTCAAAAATCACACCCAGATTTTTTACAGATTGTGTTGGTTTAAAATCCTGTAGTTTTGGTAAAAGTTTCTCTCTCTGGCCTTCAGGACCAATGACTAAAACCTCTGTTTTGTCCTGGTTGAGCTGCAGGAAATTCGCTGCCATCCATGACTTTATATCTAAAATGCAGTTAAAAAAGGGCATCAGTTGGCCCTGTGTCATCAGGAGACACGGCGATGTACAGTTGCGTATCATCAGCATAACTATGAAAGCTGATGCCGTGCCTCCTGATGACGTCCCCCAGAGGAAGCATGTAGAGATTAAAAAGAGTTGGACCTAAAATTGACCCCTGGGGGACCACAAACTTTATCTCATGGGTTCCTGAGGAACATGTATCCATACTTACAAAGAAGTGTCGATCAGTAAGGTAAGAGACGAACCAGTTAAAAACAGTACCAGAGAGGCCGACCAGATGCGTACCATGTGCAATGTCCACAGTTCTGGCTTGGACCTTTGCTGCATGTCATATTCCTATCTCTCTCTCAAAATTTTCCTGTTGGTGTCTACACTGTCACCATCCAAAAAAGACAATAAAATAACTAAAGAAAAAAGAAAATACTCCTGGTTAAAACAAACTTCATGATTTCCATCACATAAGGCATTTTCAGAAAATTGCAGTGGCATGAAAGAGTGAGACTGAGAACTCACGGTTGCAGGCGGGCCCCTGGACATGGCGAGTCAAGTCTTCAGTGGCCACGGCCTCTGAGCAGCGTGGGCACTGGCTGAACTTGGAGCTGCTTTCACATTCCCCCAGCAGGTGCTCTGTGAGGCTGGCTATCTCCACTACCTGTGAACACAATGCAGAGCTGTACACAAAGTCTTTGAGCTTAATCACTGAGGTGGTGATTAAACAGCTTGACAGATGTCCTTCTTTCAAGAGGACTAAAAACATGCCAACACCTTTGAAAATGTAACGGTCTACCTGTCTACATTCATCGCAGCGTCTCAGCATGGGACAGTGTTTCCAATAGTGAAGGTCCAATCCATCCTCTGTGAACGACTCATCCTTTTTATTGCAGAATATACACAAGCTGAAAGATCAGAACAGGCTGCAGATCAGATCACATCCCTACAAAGCATTGGCCTAAGTACTGCTACACTAATGACTATAATAAATGATACACTAAATAGGGATGCATGATAATACTGGTACATCAATGGTAGGGGTGTAACAATACACATATTCATATTGAACTGTTCGGTACAAGGCTTTCGGTTCAGTACACATTACAAACTAAATGATACGCTGAACTGTACTGTTACATTTGGAAAATAAAATATACAGTTTGAACTGTACTTGCTATAATGTTCAGTAGCACAGTAACACAGTAGCCAGTAGCACACACAGTCATGGCACACAGAATTATGTGATTTCATCTAGTTGAAATAGGTCAAATTTGCCCTGGTTGAGGCTATTGTTGGGATTGTCTTAGGGAGCACATCATCCAAGCCTGTTAAAGTAGGATGAATCTTATGGTTCTGTTACAGGAGAGATTTGATGGTACGGTGTAAAAAAAACATGTGCATATATCTGTATTGGCATCTGAATCTGACCAAAATCGGATATTGGCAAAACTCAGTGATCATTCAATCCTAACATTAGATGAAAGTTAAACAAACACCACTAAACCTGTAAAATTGGGACTAGGCTAATAAGCTAAGCTTTTCTGTTGATATTTGAGTCACTTACTTATCCAGATAGCTGACAGTCTGTCGAAGGTCAATACTGTCTGTGACATCATTCTGCTGCACTTCTGTGTCAGCTGGAAAACAAGAAGACAGTATCTGTTACTTGTCATGACTGCACTTACAGTCCCTCACGTCAAGCTTTAAAGATATACAGGTAAAGGTAATACTACATCACAAACACTAAACTACAAATCAGAATATTTCAGTAAGATAAATCAAAATTATAGTTGAAATCAGCAACATGTTCTTATATTTTGTTGCTATGTTTATTGATTTTATTGTGCCTGCACTCTGTTTCTATAGGTTCATGGTAGAAATGACCAGCAGTATCTGTGTCATGCCTTACATGTTGTTATATTGCCTTCAAATGAAGCTTTTGTTTGTTACTGACATGCTCTCATTGGGCTCATTTTTCTGTATTGAATTAAATATTGAAAATAAACGATTCCCCATTTTTCTGGGGACACTCTGGAACTCCCTCAAGGACCCCTGAAATCCCTTCAGCAGGTGTAAATCAGACCTGCTGGTGTACAGTATATGAGGATGTTTAACTCTAGGGAGGTGAGATGCTTTTGTCTCCTTCTTTCTAATTATTTAACATGTGTACGTACTTGTTTTGCCAGCTTTTGGGGACTCAACTGTGGGAACTTCTCTCTTGGGCTTTTGTCCTTCAGTGCTTTCATTCCCTCTTTCCTTCACAAGCAGACAGAGTAATAGGAATAGATGCCAGAAAGCAAGGTTCCAAAAAAAGTTGCTATCATACAAGGAAAGCTTAGCACAACTTTAACAGTAACTTCAAATATAGACAGCTGTGGATAAATGGTGGAACTCCTCTTCATAAGACACTTAAGGAGATAAATACCAGTGTTGAGTTTCTCACCAGCTCAAGAGTAAAAATTCTACCAAGTCTTAGTGGAGTCATACAGACAAATTAGCAGCCATTACAAGAGGAGAGGAAATTGCAATCTGATGACAGCTCCACCTACTGTGATCTCTTTCAAGGCTGCCAGCTGCTCCTGAAGGGAGTGGATCTCCTCCTTCTCTTTTTGCCCATCCTGCTGACCACCTCCCTTCTTCAAAGTCTGGGTGAAAAGTGACATGCCATCAGCCTCATAGTCAGTGTCAGTTTGTCAATTTCATTTTCCTCTGTTTGCTTACTTTCCACTCTCTCTTTCTCCTGTCAATATCATTTTATGATCACGGCTCTCTCTTGCTCACCATGCCAGCTTTCATTTAATTATTTTCATCTTTAAAAGCTGAAGAGCCAAGAGCTCTGCGGACTCTGAGGGCCATTGCGTAATGGGAAGGCTAAATTTCTAATAATGCCAGAGAGAAATTAAACTTGGTCACTGTGTGAGTCACAAACTTTACAGTAAAACAACACCACACCATGTCAGCTTTGGAACGCAAACTGTCTTGTTTACTGGCAGCGTTTGTGGTTTCAGCTTACAGCTATCCTTTCCCATGTTTTGTGCTACACTGCTAACTATAAAATATCAATCAGATTTGTTAGGATTGCATCTTACACAGTTTAGTTGGTGATGACTTGAAGGATTTGAAAGAAATGCAGCACCATATCTGCATTATACCATCGATAGATACATGCATGGAGCCGTCATGGATTATTTGTTAAACCAGTTGAGGAGAAAACAGACTGCCTGTGCTGACTTTGGCAAAGGAAGCAGCGAAGGCAGTTAGCTGTCTGTGCAACATGAAACTCTTTCACTGTCAGCTTAAAAAAAAATAAAAAGACATGACGTCATGCAGTCCCCTCTAAAAGCTCAATTCATTTCAGCTTGAGAGTGCTTCCATCTGCCATGTCTGACAGTTTCACTGTCCATCTGCCAGCTGCTCCTCGCTGACTACAATCTGTTTGAAAAAAAAGTGTGAACACACCCTCAGTCTGGCAGTCTGATGCAAATAATTTTAACAGAGTGAAGAAAGACACCCTTATATTCATCAGAAACGGTTCATTCTGTTGTAATAGAAAGAGGAGATTTCAGTTCTTTCTCTCTTTTTTTATATGATATTATACTTGACATCAAATTTATATTATATTTTATATTATATTTCAGTGAAGATGTTATGTGTGAATGAGAGATTCATTTGCAGTGAAAAAAAAAACCTTCTTGCCTGAGTGTCCACCAGCTTTCCGTCAATCTTGGCAAAGCCATCAAAGAGGGTTTTGAAGAGGAAGTTCTTCCGTACAGCAGCATCGTTTGGTGAAAGGTAGCTGAGAACAGATGCTCTGTGCTGCTGGTACATGGATAATATGACGCGCACTGCCAGCTCTCGAACTGCTGACGCATTGTGCTCCAAAGCTGCCGTACAGAACTGTCAAAGGAAACCAGGGTTTCTATTAACATGTGAACCTTAAGCAAGGTTTGACTGGCTGTATATTACTGTTGCAACATATGCCATTAGACTTTTTTGTTGTTGTTGATGTAACACTGATTTGGAACTGCAAGTAGGGCTGCCCACTAATAGTCAACCGAACGTTAGTTGACCAGAAAGGTCATTAGTTGGCAAGATTTAATTGGTCGCTTAGTCGCAGAAAAAAAATCAAAAACAAACAAATGTGAAACTCTATTAGGAGCTGCACCTTGTCAAATTAAATCAAACCCTACATGACTGGACCGTGTAGGAATTTAATTTGAAAGGACAGACACAGGAAGAGGCCACACTCAGCTGTCAGACAGTCACGTTACAAACCAATCATAGTCGACAGATATCTTTCGCTTCTTCCGTAGCTGATCATTTTAGTGCAGGGCTACTCAGAGCTTTACATCTGTCTGATGATAGGCCTACACGCTTAAAAACAGCACCTGAAAGAAGATCAGCCCTGCACTTGGGATTTGAGTTAAATAGGCTATATGATGCTTGTTATGGTTGCTTAGCAACCTCGGACACAACCTGCAGCTGCACTCTTGAAAGATGGCACAAAAAAAGCACAAGAGTAGCGCCCAGTGCCCGACCTTGTATTATCCAGGCGGTCAAAGACGCGGCATGTGTACGGCCCCTAATTTCCAGGGCTGGTACCTGCGGTTATAACACAGACTACTTAATAACATGTGGGATCATTTTGAGAAGGTGAAGGATGAACCCAAGGTGATATGTAAACTCTGCAGGTAACATTTAATGAGGGTTCATTAGTACGGTTTTGTATTTCTCTGTAATGTAGCAGAGTGTTAACAATGTTACTGATACTATTCTTTCTCAGACCTTGAACTCAAACCATTGTGTTGCCCCTCTCAAAATATATAACTTAATAATTAAATTAATATCACAAACATGTGGGCAACTAGTCGACTAATGGCCCTAAATGACGACTATTGGTCAACTAGGAAAATTCTTAGTCAGGGGAGCCAAAACTGCAAATTACATTTAATTTTGAATGATAAACAATAGAAAAGAAAAAAACTCCCTGACACAACTAGGAATTGACCAGTGCGCAACGTTGTTGGTGATCATAAACCTGAGTGGATCACCAGTCACTACATGCATTTAAGTAACTGTTGTCTGCTCTCTGCAGTGACTTTTCATAAACCAGGTTTCTGTGATCGGGGTAGGGGATTAGTGAAACCTGATTTCCCCAGCTAGAAATGTGAAGAGAAAGCCAATATCTTGGCCAAGAGAACCATGATATCACCAGGTTTCTAATATACTTTTTACCTATGCACATGTGAATGACTGTATCACTGCAAAGCAGCAGGTTACACAGAGAGATCATTGCACGTGGTGATGCATCAATAAATTAAACATTTTATTCAAAGTCCCACTAAAACTGAAACCAAGACAAAAATCCTCTGTAAGTCTGAATGAACTGGTTCCCAGCACTGAATAGCTAAGTGTTTGTAAAATTCACATGCAGCCTTTAAGAAAATTATCTGATATCTGGTTACACACTGGGGCTTACAGTATTCAAATTGCATGTAAACCTGTTGTCTGATTTCCTGTATAACCTGATTTCTTGAAGTAAACTTGTTCTACATAACATGGCAGGAGGTGCCCCAACTCTAGTCACTTTCAAAACTAAATTTAAAACACTACCGCACTTTTAAACTGTGCCTTTAACTCACTTTTCCTACATTCTTTATTAAGCAATTGAGTAACTTGATGCACCACTATAACTGCACTGTGTTTTTGCCTGTTACTTTATCTGATTTTTTTCCGGTTAATTGTGTTCTTAGATGTTGTTCTAATGCACTTCTTATCCTTATGTAAGGCAGTTTATATTACCTCTGTGTTTAAGAGCTGCCATACAATTTAAGTTGCCTTGCCTTGTCGTATCTCCAGTGTGCTGGAGGAAATATTCAGTGCTTTTGAACAGATATAAGTCAACATTTTGTGAAGAAATATTTGCAGTCTAGTTTCATGCACAAAACCATAACATTGCTGATGAAGTCCTTTGAGGGAAGTGCACATCATGACGTAAAAAGAGCCCATTATCCGACATAATCTGTGTGAAGGGAGTGGCAACACAATGGCAATCCCACCAGTGGAGAAAATTAACATCCAGAAGTAAACTGCGCACAAAGGCCACCCATCCCTCGTTCAACAGGCTCAGGGACAGCTCGCCATTATTCTCTGTTGTCTCTGCTGACCACTTCTCATTTTAATTACAGGAAATTCAATCACCCCCTTTTTTTTTCTCTGGCTCCCGCCTCGGGGCAGATCACCCAGGTAACAGCAGGAGGAAAAGGAAAAATGCTCAAAATATAGCTGGGCTAACACTGTAGGGCTGTCAAGAGGGCTAGTCACAGGATCTAAAAGAGGCAGATACCAGAGGAGGTTTGAGCTGTGAAATTTAAGGATTCTGTCATTTGCCAGTTTTCTTGAGTGTATTAAATTAACTCTGTGTCTGTTGTGCAACTTCTTTGTGTTTGAGGAGGGCTCCTACCACCAAACCATAGGTACAATTCTGTTATTAGCAGCTTAATAAACAGGTTGCTGGGGTAAATCTGTAGATATGCATAAGTTTTCGCTCATATGTTAAAGGGAAGATTTGATTCTAAGCTCTCCTTCTCCATCGCCACCATCAGTGTCACATGCTAATGCTGATATATGCAGTGTATCCATTTCTATTTACTGCCCGAAGGGAGTGTTTTTCTTTCTGCTCTCAAACACACACAGATAAAACTGTTTGTCTGCCTGAGGTGCTTTGTGTGTCCTGAGGAGGAGGACAGCTATCTCTAATGGGTCAGCCCCACAAAGGTTACTGCAGGAACCAAGTCGCTGCCCTGAGCCTTCTGTACTTTTAATTAAATGATATGTTGCTACCAGGCGTCACAACAGATTGTCAAGCCATTCATTACTGAAACTGAGTTTCAGTGTAAACCTGGTGTCTCTTACATGTTACTCATCAGGCAAACTGTGAAATAAAGCTCAGCCCTCCTGTCACGTCTCAATCCAGACGGGAAATGTTTCCCAGGCAAACATGGGAGGCAGCCAACACAAAGGGGACAGGCACTGAGCAAGCATGCTCAAACACGCAAACACAGGCCACCCAATGCCACCTGTGTGGCTTTGGCTTTAGAAGGCGGAGAAACTCAGAGGATAAACCTAACAATTTGCTCTCGCCGATAAAGGATGTGCGGAGTCAAGAGGAGGGCCGAGTGAAGGGGGATGGGCGGAGGACTGGTCGTAAAACTGGAGAGGGGTGGACAGGACGGCTTGGTCAACAGTTGGACAGTTTGCACGTAGATATTAGGTCACTGCTGGGAACCAGAGCAGTGCAGGGGACGTTAAGGGGATGCCAATGGTGACAACATTGACTCAGCTGACTAGAGCTTACTGACAGCCTGTTTGGGCGAACTGAATGGCCACAGACAGCCAGGGAACGATTGCTCCCCTGTCAGTTAGTCACACTGTAATTACTCAGTCAAATGTAACAGAAAATCAGCTTGATGGATGTCTGCTTTTGATGTGGAATAATGCAGGCATTATATTGTATCTATCTCTATACAGTACATGTGCTGTCATGTGTTAGAGGAAATGTCATAATTGCTGTTTCCAGATTGGAAAGAGACAAACCTGACACTGCCAAAAAACAGCAGTTGTTAACAACTCAAGTAAATAAATCTGTGACTGCCAACCTACAGTGGTATTTTTTTTGTCCACTGCTAATTTTCAGCACATTTTAAATTTATTTGTGAGATTTTAAAGCAATTAAATTCCCTTAAAATGTTCCAGTGTCACAAAAGTGTCAGTGTACAGAAATCTAGGGCCACCACTGGAATAATCATCTCATTATCTTGAAAAAATAATAGCAACTTGAGCTTTCAACTTCCATACTCTGAGACTTTTGGGGTTAGATTATAAGAGACTTCAAATAATTCAAATTAATTAAGAAAAGAAGAACGTACAGATGCATTTCAAATGATCTAGGTCCTTTACCGTCATGACATTGTCCAGGGTAAAGCCAGAGTTCTCTGTACCCAGTTCAGCGAGCAGCTTCTCAAGCAGCTCGGCCCGACTCTGAGCCAAACGAGAGGGGAAGTTGGATTTGAAGGGCTTCACCAGCTCGCCAGGGATTACCTGCAGGGCGCGTACGTCCTTCAAAACAGCAATTTCCTAAAAGAAGGACATGAGAAAGAGACAAAGTCTTTGAACTTTACGGTGTAAAAGTCATGCAATGTCAATGCAGACTTACAGTATGCACCTTTAAATTAAGTCATGTGTAGGCTGTAAGCCAACGACAAAACATATGTGATGCTACGCTTGGTGATTTGTCATTCAACACAAGCATCTGTTAGAGAGACAAGTCATGATAGAGAATACAAGCGTACAATTAAAGTAGGACGGAAGATAGTTCTTGGAAAAACTTCTCTCAGTTGTTTGCTTTTTCAGCCTCATCAGGTGAGTGGAATGTATGTTGGAGATAAGGGATAGATACACACACACACACACACACACACACACACACACAATGTGTAATTTGTCCTCAACATACAAAGAGGGATTCAGTCATTGCCCAACTAACAGAGCTCTAAACAGATCCAGAAGGGCTGGGCAATGATTTCAGAGGGCTGAGACTCATCGTAATGGCCTTACAGTTGTGTCCTAATTTGAACTCATTGAAACAGAAGCTACACACACACACACACACACACACACTCACACACAGATGAGTAACACTGCAACAACTTTCAGTTAGCAAATGCTCATTACATGTTCACACCAACCTCCATTACAGGCCACAAATACCAAACACCACCTCTTCTGTATGGAACACGCACTGGCGGCTCTGTTCCAGTGACAGGCTACAAGGAGCCAGTCTCGGCAGTTAAGGTGACTACAACATGGGGCTTGTCTGAAGGCTGGGGCTGAGCATGACAACACCTCTGACACCCTCTAACTCACCTTGTGTATGAAGCTGAGGTACAGCACACTGAGTCAGTCTCTGAGGTCAATGTCATGTTGGGAAAGCTAACGTAAGACGTTACCAGCTCCTATAAATACATACACTAGGATCTGCACTATATTTGATTAGGATAAATGAAATACAGTGTGCAGATGCTAATGTGCAGAAGTTTGTTTTTGTGTTTGCATGCAACAGTCCTCCCAGCACCCAAAAAGCCTTTCAGTCTGGTGGGTGGCAGACACTTAAGCTCTTAAAGAAAATATTAAGAACAAAAACAACAACAACAACACATAAAACTGGCTAAACCTAAGAACTTAGAGCCAGGACATTCACCATCAAAACAGCAATGCTTCCATTACAGCTACAAAATGAATCAGCAGGTTGCATAAACACACACACAACCTCATTCATTGTACATACAGACAGTTAAATAAACCGGTTGAAAGCTGTTAAAATAATGGCATGCACTGTTCTTTCTACCCACAGTGTATTGTGGGAATATACCTACATGACAGGATAATTACAGGATCTTATAGTGACACTACAAAGTTCCAATTCAGTGAGGACTGTAACTGTATGAAAACAACACGAAATGCTGCTTTTAACCAAATTGCATCCTTGGCTATGATGACTTTACATTTTGCTGTTGGAAGGAAATTGTCTTTCTTTGTAACAGTGCTAGTTTCATAATCTTATTACAGAATGACATTAGGTCAGGGAAACATATTTATTTATTTTCATAAATATCTGTCCTGTTTTTACACTTGTCCACTCAAATAAGCTCAGTACTCCTGGAGAGACGCACAAGTCTCTCTTTGACTGTTTACAATTTACAAGCACTCTGAACCGTTGGTTGGGCGGTGCATCTTTCCTGGCAAATTAATCTATAGTTTCGGAAAGATTAAGTTTCCAAAGTTTACCTTTGGAGTGAGGTTGGATTCAATTTTACAAGTGTTCAAGCTGTTTCTCCGGTTTGCTTACTGCGTGGCGTGTAAATAAAGCGCCTTTGTAATCATTGTTCCCTTTCAGTCGATTCACTCGGTACAACACACAGTTGTATATGGGATATCTTGCTTTCATCCCCCTTGGCTGAATACACCTTTAATCACGCCTTTAGGCAGATGGTGCGTGACGACGCATGCTCTTTGTGTGGCCCCGCCTGCGCATAAGAGGCCGGTCGTCAGCTCCATCCCCAGTTCTTTTGCATTTCACCTCACAGAGAACACCTTGCAACGCCTACTAGCTTTCAGCTAATTTAGCTTATCGGCTATTGGAAAACTAGCTAAACTGTTCTGTTGGTGTTAGCCTAGCTTCCCACAGGGCGCTAGTTTTTCCACCAAATTACGCTATCGGGAAATATCGCATGATGAGTACCGTTCCTAAGAAGGCTAAGAAGAAGTCGGCTCATCGGCCTTGCCCCCAAGGATGCGGCTTCGTCTTACACCGTAAGGACTTACACTATGCTTGCCCTGTCTGTCTCGGTGTTGTCCACGTGCGCACCGCGTTGGCCGAGCTGGAGAAGTGCGATAGCTGTCGCCTTCTCCCGCGAACAACACTTGAGAAGCGGGAGGCTTTCGTGCTTAAGGTCCTCGGCTCCGCGGCTGCTAGCAAGCAGGACCCTCTGCTCTCTGAGACGCTGATGCGGCTTCGTCCGCCTCTGAGCCCGAGGAGCTCCCAGGTGAACCCCCCTCAAGTGAGTGGGACAGCCTGGCTTTCTCCGGCGAGCCCATGGAGGGTGAACCGGCGTATTCATCCTGCGCTGCTGGCGAGCTTCAGCTTGACATGTCCGCTTCTTATTCGGAGAACGATGTACTGGACCTCGGTCTCGATGCCCAGGCATTTTCCGATGACGAACAAGACACCTTCTCCTCAGCCCAAAGCGTTGCTTCGGCTGCGTCAACTGGCCCTGAGGATACATCTTTTTTCGCGCTGTGCCGCCGTGATGCAGCTAAGCTGGAGGTGGAGTAGCCTTCCCCACCTCCAAGCCAGAAACCGCCCTCTTTTGCCGGATTTTATCTCCCGCGGGAATCCACGACGGTTAAAAATTGTCTGCCCCAGCACGTGGATCTTATGGCCGAGCTAACCTCCTCCTGGTCCCGTCCATTGTCCACCCGCGTCACCGTACCCGGTTCTGGTCAATTCACGGAGTTGGACGGAGCGGAGGCGGCCAGCTTGGTAAACTCCCCGCTTATGGAGCCCTCGCTAACGGCTTATTTAGCCCCGTCACACAACCTCGGCTCAACCGGCCCAACCCTGCCGTCTAAACACTGCAGATTCTCCACCGGTCAGCTGGACAAAATTTACCAGGCACAAGCGGGCGCCGCGCGTGTCCTCAATCCCCTGTCCATGCTCCTGACTTACCAGGCTATCCAGCTCATGGAGCTTGACAGCCGGCTGCCTCCCGACAGCCCGCTGACACCCACCATAAGGGAGCTAAGAATTACGATGGACTACATCCTTCGCTCGGCTCTCTACCTCGGCAGGGGCATGGCGCACCGTCATTTGTGGCACACTCTGTCCGATATTCCGGACAGGGATAGGCATTGCATTGCATATCTGGACGAGCCAGTATCACCGGCGGGATTGTTTGGCTCCTCACTCGACGCCATCCAGGCCAAGTTCAAGCTCAGGCAGAAGCAGACGGAGGCTCTACAGAATCTTATCCCCAGACGTGATGCCAGACCCAGGCAACCAGCTGTGGCTCGCAAGCCCATGGGCCCCCCTCCTCCCCCCAAGAGGAGAGACTCCTCGGCCTCTTCCGGCCCCCACCCGGCTAAACAGACATCGGACCAGACCCCTCGTCCCTCAGCCTGGAGTAAGGGTTCACCATCAGGCCTGAAGGGCTCAGCGCCCTGGAGGAAGATTAATCCCCCATCCTAGCCTCAGGGAGGTGGATGGAGGGCTACATGCCGCAGGGAGAGGCTGTTTCCCTCCTCGTTTCGCCGCTAAAAAGGCCGCGGTTGTCTTGTGCTCAGTCTCCCAGCCTCAAAAGACGCTGTACTGTTGCCACTCAGTCTCCCAAGCACTTAACCCCCTCATGTTCAGACGCACTGCCTCTGCCCCCACTTATGACCACTATGTGTGCTCAAAATGTTCAGTTAAACACTGTGTGTTCCCCAACTGTTAATCTTCTCAATGCCCCAATAAAGGTGCACATTGTTCATGGTACAAGTGTTGTAAATGTTCATTGTACAGAATCAACAATAAAATACACACCACAAACAATAAATCAAAATATAATAAACCAGAGGAGTCTGGTAGTGTCACCCCACCCCGGCCTGCTAGAGGGCGTAACGGGCTTCCAGGGCCGACTGGCAGGGCATCTCCCTCAGTGGCGCGCATGCGCAGCCTCCCTGTGGGTACAACAAACCGTTGCCAATGGTTACCAGCTACAGTTCCGGGTCAGACCACCGCGGTTCCACACAATCGTATACACGGTGGTGAATGGCGACGCAGCTGCAGTCCTGGGAGAGGAAGTGAAATCCCTTTTAGACAAGAAAGCGATATGAGAGGTTCCCCCTTCAGAGGCGAACAGAGGCTGGTACAGCCGCTACTTTGTTGTTCCGAAGAAAGGGGGAGCTCTTCGTCCAATTTTGGATTTGAGGGTGTTAAACACGTACCTGCGGAAATACAGGTTCAAGATGTTAACACTAAAGCAGTTGCTAGCTGCTATCAATCCGGGGGACTTTTGTGCGTCAATAGACTTGACCGACGCTTATTATCATGTAGCTATACATCCAGACCACAGACAATTTCTGAGGTTTGCTTTCGAGGGGACGGCCTACGAATACCTCGTACTGCCGTTCGGTCTTTCCCTGGCCCCTCGGACATTCACGAAATGTGTCGAGGCAGATCTAGCCCCGCTGCGAGTGAAGGGCGTCCGCATATTGACATATCTGGACGACTGGGCTCTGATCGCAAACTCCAGAGAGTGTTTAGGGAGGCAGTTAACAATGACTCTTTGCCACATCCGTGCACTGGGTTTCTCAGTAAACCTTCAGAAGAGCTCGCTGACTCCCAGCCAGCAGTTTTCTTTCCTCGGGCTGGAAATATGCACCGCCTCCGGCAGAGCGCGCCTCTCGGAACACAGTCCTACAACCAGTGGGCATGATGGCTTCTATGATAGCAGTGGTACCACTGGGACTGCTGAAAATGAGGGGTTTTCAGCGCTGCTCTCGTGCACCCTCAGTGTCCCCTTCAAAGGAAAGTGTCGGTAACTCCCGCCTGCATGACCGTGCTCCTCCCATGGAGGGAACCTGGTCTGCTGCGTGTGGGCTCGCCTATCGGGAGGGTGACTTCCCGCAAGGTCGTCTCCACAGATGCCTCCCTAAGAGGGTGGGGGGCTCTGTGCGACGGTGCAGCAGTGAGAGGGGTCTGGACACAGGAGCAAAGCAGGCTCCTCATCAATTATCTGGAGCTGCTGGCCATCTTTTTGGCGGTGAAGCACTTTCGTTCAGCCCTGACAAGCCAACACGTTCTGATCAGGACGGACAACACAACAGTGGTCTCCTACATAAACAGGCAGGGGGGGACTCGGTCCCTTCTCCTGCTGAAGTTGGCTCACTCTCTGTTAACATGGTGCAGTATTCACTTGTTGTCCCTCAGGGCCACACACATACCGGGCCACCTGAACTTGGGACTGGACCTCCTCTCCAGAGGGGGTCCGCTGGCGAACGAGTGGAGATTGCATCCATGAGTGGTGGGTCAGATTTGGGAGTATTATGTGAGAGCAGAGGTGGACCTGTTTGCCTCCAAAGAGAATGCTCACTGCCCTGTTTTTCTCTCTGAGAGATCGAGACGCGCCTCTGGGAGTGGATGCGCTAGCTCACCCATGGCCCAACACCCTCCTGTATGCATTCCCCCCGCGGAAATGATACTGCCGGTGTTGGAGAGAGTACGGCGCCAGAGCCTAACTCTGATTTTGGTGGCTCCACAGTGGCCAACGAAGTCGTGGTACGTGGAGGTTATCAGTCTGCTGGCGGAGAGACCCTGGCAGCTCCCCTTGTGCAGGGACCTCCTTTCCCAGGGGGGAGGAGAGGTGTTACACCCGCGCCCAGAGCTGTGGCGGCTGCATGTATACCTGTTGAGAGGTCCAACCTGATGGCTCTGGGTCTGCCCCCCGGTGTGGTGGAGACGATCCAGAGTGCCCGGGCACCATCAACCAGAGGTTTGTATGCCTGTAAGTGGCGTGCATTTGAGGTATGGTGCCAAGAACGTAACATGGTCGCCTTCCAGTGCTCTATGGTGGATGTATTGACGTTTCTACAGGAACTGTCAGATAAAGGGCTGTCCTTCTCCACTATTAGAGTTTATATGGCCGCTATTTCAGCTTGTCATATTGGTTTTGATGCAGGGGCTCATCGCCTTGCCATGCGTTTTCTGAAGGGTTTGCGCTGGCTTAAGCCTGTGGTTAAGCCTGGTGTTCCTTCATGGGATCTGATTTTGGTTTTGGAAGCTCTCTGTGAGCCTCCATTTGAGCCTATTGAGTCGATAGATATGAAGATCCTTTCATATAAGACTGCTCTTCGCCTCAGCTAAGCAGGTGGGTGACCTCCATGCTCTGTCTGTGCACCCTTCGTGCACCCAGTTCACCCCAGATGGTTCCAAGGTAACATTACGACCTAACGCTGCGTATTTACCTAAGGTTATCCCTGCAGACTATTGCTCCATGGCTTTTGACTTGATGGCTTTCTGTCTTCCTCTGTTTGTCACTGAGGAGCAGAGGAAGTTGCATTGTTTGTGCCCTGTGCCTGCGTTGCGCTCGTACATGGAACGTACCAGGGGTGTGCGCTTGTGTGTCCAGCTATGTTTCGCCAATCCGGTTAGGGGTAAGGCTCTGTCTAGACAGCGTCTCTCCCATTGGATTGTGGAGGCGATTTCTCTTGCATACAGCAGCAGAGGCCATCAGCTGCCCCAGGGTGTGAGAGCTCACTCCACTAGGGGTATGGCTACGTCTTGGGCCCTATTCAGGGGGGTGCCTGTAAGTGATATTTGTGCTGTGGCCAGTTGGGCATCGCCACACACTTTTGCTCGGTTCTATCGTCTGGATGTGACAGCCCCTTCGGTGGCTCATTCTGTCCTCTCAGCCGGCTGTGCGCCCTAGTGCGCTGGGGGAGGTTTTATAGTTCTGATAGCTGCTTGCAGGGCGCGATTATAGGTCCCATATACAACTGTGTGTTGTACCGAGTGAATCGACTGAAAGGGAACGTAATGTTATGACTATAACTACTGTTCCCTGAAGGAGAGGAACGAGGTACAACACCACGTTTGCCCCGCGGCGCAGCCGGGCTCGGTGAAATGCAGCTGTCGAACTGGGGATGGAGCTGACGACCGGCCTCTTATGCACTGTGTAAATACTTTACCGTATGTACTCATGTGTTTGTGGTAATTATTTGGTTTTAATCAGTGTACAGTTGTATTTGATTCTGAATGTTTTTTGGGTTTGTTGTCATGCTGGTAACTGTTCCACCCTTGAATGTCATGTGTTGGCCCGCCTCATGGGAAAGGGAGGTTACTTAAGTTCTTTTGTATTTGTTTCAAGATTACAGGAGTCCCACCCTGTTAGTGTGTGTTGAAACTGAACTTCAAGAAATTGAGTGCTGAGTTTCCAAGAATTTCAGGCAAAGCTTTTCACAGAGCTTTTACACAAGGGAAGATGGTTGTGGCAGATTGCAAAGTGATCTCATGAGTCAAAGCAAAGCTGCTGTGGAGGCAGAGGGCAGTGTGACAAGAAGCAGTGAGAGTTAATGGGATTCTACTGGTGCAGCAGGTGCCAAATAAAAATGTCAGTCCAGTGTGTGACAATACCTGTATGAAGGCAGTGGCCGTGCCCCGGAGGCGGCTGGCTGAGTCTCCGGTCCTGGCCAGTAGGTTAGGCCAAGTCTGATCTATGCAGTGGGTCACCTCGGTCCGGCCCAGCCCCAGACCTGGGATCAGCTGATTCAGCAGTAGCCGCAGCAACTTCAAGGAGGCGTGGAAAACCTAAAGAGAGAGCCAGTGGATGTTTAGCTCCAAACTTAGTGGACTTTCCAAGAAAAATTAGCAGCAGGGCGATATCAATTAGCAGAGAGGCTCGACTTGGCAATGTTTGGTTTTGGTTGATTAGTGTATGCAGATGAAAAGTGACAATCAGTTGAAAGATGCCGACTAACCTCTTCTTCATAGGTCAACTGGATTACAAGCACATTGTCAATATTTGTGGAATTGTAATGTTTACAGGGTAGATTTAGACTGGAAAGACATATAACAAACACCCTGGGCTACATTCAGACTCTTACAGCACTGAGCTGCCAGAGAAAGGTGTATTTAACATAAACTGAACTGAGGAACATTTGCAGAGTGGCAACTTAACCAGCTGACTTCTTACTGGAGCATTCTGTGTATCATTGCCTCTAGGAAAATAAATCACTACAAGTATTGCAGCACTACTCTTTTCATTACCATACAAGCTATAGACGACTTACAGAAAGGGGTTACAAGGCCATCCTTGTCAAAACTGTTTATTTAAGGAAGCTGGCTCTGGGAGAGAGAACTGGGGTTGCACATGGGACAAGGGGAACATTGTTAAGAGTGTGCATGTACAAGTGTGTGCTTATGATTTCACTACATGGACGTTAGTAACAGGAATCCAGAGAACATGATTTATAAAAGGCTTAGACAGTGACAAAGTAAATATATCCATAACACCTTAACAGGGCTGCTTTACTGGCAGCAGTTTCTGTTAAATTAATAAGGGCATTCACAGCATCCACACTGGGACAATTTCCTGTTGAGGACATGACTCACAGATGACACTTTGTCCAGGAGGGCCCTCTTGACCAGGAAGACTGCAGCTCTTATCATGTTTCTCAGCTCCTCCTTCGGGGTGGTGGGGGACAGCCCCATAAGCTTCTTGTGCACAGCCAGGAGAGCATCCTCTCTGTAGGACCAGGTTTTGGAATACGCCCCAGCCACCTGGAGGAGAGCAGAAAAGATTAGCAAAGGGGCAGGAAATATATTTACATTAGTAAACATTCTTATTTATATATTCCAGCAGATGCAGATAGAGATTCACACATACTGTATGCTGTGTTCTATATAAAGATCATACATTACAAACACATACATTTCCCAATAAATGTATACGATGTCTTAAAGCTACGCTAATCAATATTTTCTATATGATCAACAAATCAAATGACTATATGGTATGTAATATATGTTGGCACCCGACCAGTTCCCATCAGCTTGAAGGAGTATTTAGCTAATTATTAGCTGATTGCTTTGGTTTGCCAGCCCACAAATTCCACTCTCAGCAACCCAGTTTCCCGCAGCTGGAGGGAAATCTTTTCAGCAAGACACCTCTGATAAAACCAACTGTACAGTATCTGTCCAGCACCACAGGGGAGAACAGACGAAGTTAGAAACTAGCTGAAATCAAAGCTGAGCATCTTGCAGCTATAGAGCTGAATCATTTCCTCACGAGCTTATGGAAACCAGAAAAGAACTAAAAGGAGAGTGAATATTAGATTCTTTGGTACAGGTTATAGTGTATTGCAAACTTTCTTCTCTCTGGTAGATAAACTACGTGATATTGACACTTTTTTTTAAAGTTACCACCAACATTGGTATTTCTGAACTGCTGAATCATGTTACTTATCATTTAAACTAATACAAATATATCTGGGACTAGCTAAAACAGGGCAATACTATCCGACTATAGTGCAAAGTACAAAAAATCCTGAAGTGATACCCAAAGGTAATTTTCAGAGGACATATGTAAGAATAAAAACCTGAGAGAAAGTGAAACCCCTAGTTAGATTATGCCAGATTTTACCTCTGTTGGTGCACACTCCTATGAACTTGATCATTTGGTGTAAGGTGGTAATAATAGTAATAATAATAGTTCGAGCTGTCACATGTTTAATATTTCTGTACGTTTTAGTCGTGGCCCATGCATATACTGGAGTTAAATGGCATGGACACTGTCAACAACCAATAGCTGCACTCTCACTAGCACCAAAAGCAGCAAACCGGGTAGACAGTAAACATGAAGGGGACCCCAGCAAGGCGTAAGAACATGAACAAGCTTTGGTTTTATCATAATGTGGAAAACAAGGACAGACTGGTGGAGTTGAGGAGTGAACAAGGGTTGGTCTTTAACTTAGTTAGTTAGTTTCTGTTAAACATGATATGAGAGGACGTCAGACTACAGTATTTTAACAGTATTTTCAAAGTCATTTTAAAGTCTTCTAATGTATGGTCTAAGTTTTTCCACCTTTTTTTCTTACCAGACTTTCTCCATACACCTCTATTGGAAGGCCAGCCTCTCTCTGGGCCTTCTCTGTCAGAAGCTCTGGCTCTCCGCTTATCTCAGGGCTGCGTGGGGTCCTTTGGGCGTCAGATTGGGGGGAGTGCTGCTCTGCAGGGCTTGGGGTGGCCTCCAAAGGCCGCTCTTTCCTCTGAAGGGCTGGTAGAGGCCTCTCATCATAAGGCACACTGGTAACCTGTCCGCACAAGATAACAACATTGCTATTCAAAGCTAGGAGTACAATATTTAAGAACAGTGGCTAGTTGAATTTACAGTAACTGTATATATATTTCTCAGCAGACAAAATAACACTCCTCAGTTCAAAGCTTTAAAGAAAACTGATCTACACTTTCATGTCTGACAAGGATGTCCATCCTTTTGAAATATTGATCATCTCTACCCATGTTCTTTTCACTAACTCTCACTAGCATTTGATCACTGAATAGGTCCATCATTCAACATTATGCTGACAATGAATGTTTAACCCCATCTATACAAACCCAGTCTCCATCCAGTCCGCGCTGTCTCCTGTGCAACAGGGCCAACTGGCACCCTGCTGCCTCGCACAAGGCTCAAAGCCCTGACCTGAGGCCAGGTTGGCAGCCGCTGGAGTCAGTCAGCTGTTGCACGCTTTTAATTAAATAGTGAAACCCAAACCTGCAGTAGGGGCTGTCTCAGTGGGTGGTGAGTAAAGCATAAAAGCCCCAACTGGTCATAATCTCCCTATGTGCTCCATGTTCCAATACTATAGAGGCTTAAGGCAGGAGACGTGTTCCCAAGGTGCTAGATTATTTTTACAGCAATAAAGAAATTCATGCAAGCAGAACAAGCTCCAGCTGTCTTCAGCTACATCATTAGTATATTAGAGTATCGGACAAGTTGTTTCTGTTTTTAAGTGTGTGCCGCTGTTGGACATAAAGATGTGATGTGTTGCATCATCAGCGCATTTGATGAAGTGTCACTTACATCTATCTTTGGTACTGCAGCAGGGGTGCACGGTGTGTCAGGTAAGCTGCTTAGTTTGGGCACCACAGTTTCTGCATCTGGCTGTTGGTTCTGAGGAGCGTTAGTTTTTTTCCCCTTCCTGGATGTGTCTGTGGACACAAGGGGCTTGGTGGGGGCTGAACGGTGACCTGGAGAAGGCAGAACGGAGGGAGGATCCTGGGCTGGGGATGAATCTGCAGCCCGTGTGATCTGGTGACATGGTGGGAGGACAGAGCAGAAATCATTTTAGGTAGAATAAATAATGTTTTTTCCCCATATCCCATAATTTCTCATTTTGTTTAACACCAACACATCTTCAAACAGTCTGCCTGCTGTTACTACACAGGTGAAGCACTGCCATCAGTGGTTGGTGACTGGCTGACCGTTGCCATGTCCAGCAGGTTGTGGACCTCCAGCTGCTGGTAGACGCTCTTCCTGTACTCCTCCATCAGCTCCTTCTTCTTCTTGGCCAGGTCATAATCTTCCTTTTCGATCGCACATCGCTTCTCCACGTCATATCGAGCCAAACGCTCCCCCACCTGAAAGAGCCCGGGACAAGCAGAGGTAAAGTAAGCCCTACAGTAAACATGGAAGCTGTTGAATAAGTCCGCTCATGGTCTCATGACGTCTTGGATTTATATCAGTGTGTGCCTCAACTGACTAAACGTTGATTTAATATTTACTACCTTTACCTAGCACTACTGACAGTTTCAAGGATTATTTTTCATCTTGTGTACTTATTTTGTAGGTGAAGGTAGAGGTCCTGATGAAATAGCTACTGCACTTAGAAACATAAATCATCATTTTTCAAATTTGAAAAGGTTTTGGTTCTGGTCTTAAACATGTACTCCATCTTCTCTGGTGTTCTTGGCGTGGTATTTTCCTAAAGGAGTACTCCAGTTTATTACAACTTTGATCTTATTTTCATACTTAATGATAATATTCTGACCAGGTTAATTGCTGAGCTCTGAGAAAGTCGTGACATGACTAAAAACAAGTTCAACGGGGCAAGAAACATGAGCAGTCATGTGACTAGACAGGTTGTGAAGAAAACCCCAAATTAGTCAAACTTATCAGGAAGAGAAAACAAAGCTGAACAGTAAAGCTATTACCCAAATTGGTAGCTGTAAACATCCATCTCTGTTTACTGGTCAACATTCTGGTACAACTTCAACCTACTGTTGTAAACAGCTTGTTTACAACCTGTCAGACTGTAAAAATGCTTGTATGCTTGGAACAACTAAACATGGATACATGAACAAAACAATGGAGAAGAGCAGTTACAAAACAGCAGTTAAAGCAGTTCTTTTAAGCATCTTTCATAACTTTTTTATGGAGAAATAGTTTTTTGCCAGGTGGGAAAAATCATTCCATAATTTGCCTCTCCCAAATCTTATTGAAAAAGGAAGAAGATCATAACATTGACTAGTTGGGTAAGACGGCAACTGCGAATTGGCTTTAAAGTAAATCTTGAATGCTCAGGAATATTCTCTTCACTTGAATGTATCTCATAATAGAGAACACACATTTGAGAAATACTTATGTCATAAACAGTAAGAATCTAGAGTGTCTAAAATAGAGGGGCAGATGACATGTAAGACTCTAGCAAAACATTTCTGGAGAACTAAAATTTTGTGGGGAGTTGTACTGATGTCACTGAGTTCCCAGAGCAATTTCAGCAATTACTTTGAGCACAGTGTTATCATAACCAACAGCATAAAATGGCCAAAGCTACTCAAACAGGATCCAAATTCTAATTACCCATAATTATTCTTTAAACCCAACTGGAACTGGTTTGGGAATGGGCTTAGACTAGACATGGGCAGTTCTGCCCTGCACAATAACACAGCCCTGGTGCGGCATAACACTAAATGTGCCACATAGTGAATCATTAAGATTTATAGGCTGAAAATTTGACAACAGCTTCCAGTAAGTCAGGAAATTCCATAAAGCTGTATTAAGTTGCCAAACAGGATGCCAAGCCACGTGGTCATCGACACTCAGTGAGTCTTGCTCTTTTTTGGACAAGTGGTGCAATTAACATGGCAATTGTTCCTCCAATTTATGCCTAAGATCTCCAGCAAGTAGTTCTTTCTACTTGATGAGCATCTCTGCTTCCTCCAATCTAAGTAGAGTTGCTCAAACAAAGCTAAAGAAATAAACCAGGCCAATCCTCTGCCTTTTGTGCTGTCTTCTTTCTGTCTAGTGTTTTCAGATATCATGTATTGCTAAAACAACCATCCTCTGACATCCTGAGGGTGAGATGACAAGGGATTTTCAGCATGACTACCTTGGCAACTGCTTTGTCTGCAATGTTAATACGCCATGCTAACAAGGTGCAAGTGTAGGTGTGTTTGTGTGTTATCTGGTTACTGAAAGGCTTGTGGCTGGGAGTGGGAGACACACTACCCAAGGACCATCACTGCAGCTGTTGAGCTTATTAAGAATTCATGGTCAGCATGGTAACGCTGTATACAAAGGAGGTCAGTGACAGGAATCTGAACAATGTTTAACAACTACTGTTACGAACAGTGGTGAAATAACACTGGATATCTATAAAAGGAATACAAGCCTCACTGAGTTGAGATTTGCAAAGGAGAAATTATTATCAGTAGTAGTGGCAGTGGGTGGATGGTGATAGCCAGCCCTGAATTATGTCCCTACCAATTGTTTGCAAAGTAAGAAGAGCCATCAAAAGCCAGTAGAGATAACATGGCTCAAAAGAAGCCCATAACAGTGGTGGAGGAGGGTTTGTTATGCATCATATTTAATGAGAACATTACATGTTTTGCATGTAAAATCTTTATCTGCAGAGTAACTAGTAACTGTAACTGTGAGATAAATATAGTGAGGGTACACTATTTTCCACTGAAATGTGGTGGAGCAAAAATCTAGTAGGGTAAATGGACTTCTTCACATTCAACCACTGGTTCAGGGAGTATAGATCCTGGTATTTTCCTGTAAATTCTTACCGGAATCTGCTGCCTTTTGCTGAAAAAATCTTCCAGTAACCAGGGAAATTTAGTATATGTGTGCCTGTGTGTTCACATACTAATTATTTGCACTGAAACTAAGGCACATTGCCTGAACCCCATTAACACAATGCAACTGTCATGGCTACATATTTAAGACCAACCTTAAAATGCCATTATGGTAACATAGATCAGCTGTTCTGCAGCAGATTGTCCCTTTACTTTCATGCTAAAATGGCAGTTTACAATCCAGCTGTGGGGAAAGTATTCTTTAGAATAGATGTGAATGAAGCACAGTGCAAAATATGTCATACAAGAGGCTTATAGGAGTAGTACAACATTTTGTGAGTTATGCTTGATCGCTTTCTTGCTGAGAGTTATGTGATAAAAGTGACACCATTCTCATGTTTGCTCAGTAAAGAGCACGACCTGGAAGACAATTAGTTAAGCTTAATGATAATAGGGTCTTAAATATAAATCATTTAAGACTTTTTCAGCCTGTGAGTAACCCATTAAAAGAGAACACATCCTGGTATGTGGTGGTGCATACTGCTCAATCATGTGAGCAAATATTTGGTGTACTGTAGCCACACAGTCTGCCTCCCAGCAGCTAGAGTACCTTTTGCAGATCTGCGATGGCCTGCTTCAGATTCTTGGCCTGCTCGAATTTCTCTTGCCGCACCATGTCCTGCTTCTTTTGGTCCAGGAGTCGGATGATGTGGGCAACTTCGGGGTCCTGGTACATGTCGAAGGCGAGGTCGTCCAACGGGGAGATGGACTCACATTTGCTGGGAGAAAGACAGGACACAAAAACAGCATATGAAACATTTAATTTTACACAAAAACACTGTTCTGTCAGGTCTGAGGTTGTAACAGTTGTGAAACATGTTGGACACAGAAAACAGAGCAGACGATTTGGTGCCTAAATTCATTTGAGGTAATGCAAGTGAAGAACACAAGTGTCATTATCAGTTAAATGGGCCCAGTATTGTGCAAATCTTGATCAAAGGAGAAAAACACTGACTGACCCCCAAAGGAGTGAGACCCTGAGGTGAAACGTCCCTTGGGGGTTGATATATCAAAAAAAAGAGATATTTCGAAATGTGTTTTCCTCTTTGCACGAACCACCACCTGCATTGTCTTCAAATGCGAGTGACCTTGAATGCCTTATTGGTTTTCTTCCAGACTAAATGGCTTTGTTGAGCAGTGTTATTGTCACAAAACAAAGAAACCAGGGTTCAATGGCCTAGCCTCACCCCATGAAGGTCGTGTCCAAGGCGGCCTCCAGCTGGGTACTGTTGAGGTAATGTTCGATCAGCTGCTCTCTGCTTGGCTGGGGGTAAACAGATGGACAAATTACACACACGTGCATATATACACTTGTATCACTGTGCTTGGGAAGACCTGATAATTGTTTTCTAATCCCATTAGCTTTGAGGTGACCTTGAACTTAAACCCTGACCTTAACCTAAAACTAATCAAGACATTGCCCTTTCAAAAGTGACGACCAGCCAGAATGACCATAACCAAAAACTCATTGGACCTTAAAATGGCAGCAATACAAGCACACTCATTCACTCACACACACACACACACACACACACACACACACATCCAAACCCAATCATTAATCAGCTCCAGGCTACTGCCATATATGGAGAATTGTAATCCACTGCGCACACTGCTGTCACCTGAAGTGTTAGGTGGCCAGTCATTATCAGAACAGGAAACACTGCCTACTAATGGCATCATTCTTGCAGTACTTCATGAACACAAAACCAGCATTTAATATGTTGAGGATTAAACTTGCTGTTGGCCAATAATAAGTGGGAACAAGAACAATATAGTACACTTCACTGATCATACAGTATGTAGTTATTCTGCCTGATATGAAAAGATACAACATATTTCAAGAGGACAAAAGGCAGTGGAACATTTCCAAGAGGAAATAAAAAGCAGTGATGGAAAGTCCCTTGATTAAACTAGCCTACTTCATTGGTTAACTGTTAATGTCACATAATCTAGCATTTACACAGACTAGATTTGATGTTTTTGGACTGGCTCTAAGCACATTTAATGTCATGCCAAGGATCTAATTCTTAAAGGGCCAATGCACCCAAATTACAAAAAACCCCACTCCAATAAAATAGAGGTGAATGGACTACAGTATAAACTATGCACAGCATTGGAAAGTCATGTTTAAAAATTCAACAGCAACTTGGTACAGCTCATCTGAAAACAATATGGCAGCCAGCTCATAACTAATGATCTCATATTACAATGAAACTGTAAGCTTAAATATGTTTCTGGAAAAAATTGAGGCCAGATATAGGCAATAAAATCAGTTCCAGTATCTCATATTGGATCACCACTGCCTAGTTTTACCATTTGATTGGTGTTTGGTCCTGTTTTACTTACTGTGTCTGTGATGGCAGCAGGAGTACAAAAATCACACCAAAAAATAAATGAACCAAGTTTGCGTAAGCCCAAAATGTAAAAGTAATGTCAAAATGAAGAATCTGATTGCACTTTATCAGCCTCGTTTAAAGCCTGAAGACTGGCATAACTGGAGAGCAACAGCATGGAAAGATTAAAAGGAAAACTTTTACCTCCACAGAGCAGATTTATAGCATGATGGAGAGTTAATGGAGGCCATGACGGTAGCTTTAACATGTGACAGCAAAAAAAACCCTTCTGTTTACCATCAATCATCACACCTTCTCAATGCTGTGAGCACTAGGAACAAAATTCCATCCATCTACATTGCACCAGAATGAAGGCAGAGATCTCAAAGACAGATCTGTGTGGACAGATACCCCCTAGAGGTAAGTGAGAAGATATTTTTTTTCTTCATAATTTGGATGAACCGTCACTTTTAAAGCAGTACATTTTTCCTGTATCCACACACAAACACACACATAGTGTCCCTCCACAGGACAAACACAACTTCCACTCACAGAACAGATATAAGAGAACAAGATCTAGCCGACCCTCCAGGCAAGATCACTGCCGCGGTGGAGGTCCTCAGAGTCGGATTAGTGGAGCAACAATGCACAGCCTGTTCACTGGAATCTGTGTGAGAGTGTGTCCATGTCTTTCCATGTCTCTGTGTCAGTGTGTGTGTGTGTCTTAAGGTGCTCTCTCTCCTCCAGGACCTGTCTGTCTGCAGGACTATCTGATTACACTGGCTAACTAAAGGCCTCCTGTGTGATTATATACTGTCCTCCCTTTGTGTCTCATTACTACATTCCTGACACATATACACGCACCTACACACACACACCATTCAGGGAAACACGTGTGAATATAGACATGCTAATGTGGTGTCTTTGGATCAGTAAATACCAACAAATACCACATAAAATACCCACGCAATAAATCTATTTTATGTTATGTCTATCATATCTATACAGGTCAGTCTAGTACACCAATAAGTACTGCTTCAAAACTTACAGGTAAGCTGAATCAACTCTCCTGCATGGTCTCAACAAATTTTAAGCTTCACATTATTCAGGGCAGTTGTACTAGATTTGCATCATATTGTGTTGGTATTATTTCTCTATCCCCATTAGTATTTCTACTTTGTATTCTAACAAAAAAAGAAAAATATTCAACTTTGCACAGAGAAAAGAGCATGATAACAGGAAAAAACAGAACAAATTAATTATTAAATTATTTAAATACAATATGTGACAAATACTTATTTCCCCTATTTTGTTTGTTAAAACTGTATCCTATTTAAACATGCCAAAAGTTCAAACTGTCAGTGCGTGACATGTCAGTGGATGAGGAAATGTCAATCAATCCTATTCTAAGTGACTGATGACGGAGCAATGTCACTCAAAACCACAGCACAATAGCCCCACCTAATGATGTGGTGATGCAAGTTCAGTGATGGGTGACTGACAAGAGTGCCAACTTACAATTGTGTTAAAAGCATTGCCATCCAAAGAATCTCCCAGAACATTAATGGCGACCAAAGCAACCTGAAATCATAAACAAATGTTGGTGAAGTGGTTGAACAGAACTACAAGAGAAAATCAAAAATCAGTGCATGTGATAAATGGGTGTGTTGGGAGGCTAACAGTAGGACTGTTTTACTAGAGTTTAAAGGATAAGGCTGGTGAAAAACTAAAAAGGAACAATTAATTTATCCTACTAACAAGTACTTGCCATATTTTCAAGTCTACTCTAACTTATATCTCTGTGCCATAGAATTCAATTGCTGTCCAAAAATCAGTGAGCCACACTGGGCGAGGTGTTTCTTCTTTATGATGAACATACACAATACAGTTTGTTTTAAATCAATCCCAGATACATAGTCCTGCTGCTTTAAATACTGATTAAAGCACCAAATGTGTACTATTCCACTGTTGAAAGAAGTACCAACGGTGTGTCAAAAACAACAGTGTCCTGCTGTTTTGGGAAATCTTTATTCTCATAGAAATTTGCCTATAAATTTAAGACATGTTTTCAAAGACTCAGACTTTCAGTGGGAACTAATGGAGCTTGGGAAGTACTGAGAGAGATTCACTGACACATTGTTGGTTTAAGTTTTTTCATGGGATTCGCTGCTTATTCGCTGTAAGAAAAACACCAGCCCTATCCTTTGAGTAAAAAAAAAGAAAAAAAGAAGAAAGAAAATCATGACCTTGCTACCACTTCATTTCAAAAACTATCACTTTAATGGAACCTAATTAGTTGGAGGTAATAGGCAACATCAAACAATACTGCTGCATGACTCACAAGCAACGTAGAGCAACACATAAACCATGCCGTTCAGTTATGATGAGTCTTCTGCATCAGACAGAGGCAGTGAAACAGTAGTATAGGTACATGTTAACAGACTACCTGATTGTGGTGATTGTAATGGTTGACATGGTTCCTATGGAAGGTTATTCTCAGGTACGTCCCGACGGCGTCTACATGGACTGACTTCAGCTCCCGAGCTTTGAAGCCTGTCTTCTCATTGTCCGACAAAGACACATACCTGTGGTGACAGTGCAGTATTGCTTTTCAGTTCAACTCATCTGCTGAGATATACAAGAGTAAAATGCAATTCTACATTTGAATTCTGTGATGATACACTGCACAGATACTTTGTTTATCCCTGTGGAGTAATTCATACTTGATATTTAGTGGGGGAACAAGTCCAATTGTGTGCCAGTGGCTTGAGCCTGTGGTGTGGGCAATGATGTATGTGTTTTCCTTCAGAGACGTTAAAAGCTATGGCCTGAAGACCAGAAACCATCAACATCCACCTTTTCATATTTACCAGTAAGATATTACTGAACCCAGCTGATGGCTGCGTCATTGTAACCAATGGCTCTTGATTTGTATGGCAAAATATTTTTGGAGATCCAACATGACTATGCCATAGAGCTTTCCTGCCTCCTTCCAATTGTGGTTAGTTAACATCAAAACCAGATCACAAGAACAAAGCCAAGTGTCTAAAGAGCACCATCACCAGGTGCCCAAACAAGACAGTCCCCACCAGAAAAAGCCAGCAGACAGCACTAATCATTTAATCACTTGAGCACTAAAAAATGACATATGTTTGTGTATGCTTTATCATTCCAATATCCTTAACCATCTTGTATGTATCTAATGTGCAGCACTGGTAAAAAAAGTCAAAAAAAGTCAAAATTGGGCCTGGCCGAGTTTGCAGTCTCACCCGAGTCTGCGAAGCTGGCCAGGGATCCCTGAGGTGCTGGTTTCAGGGAGGGTGTCTCCAATGTGGAACTCCACCTTGGCTGGGATCAGGTACTGGTGGGCCAGCAGTTGCAGTTTCCTCACCCTGCTTCTCTCCACCAGCTGGAGGGTGATGTGCTGAGGGTAGGCGCACCGCCTGCGAAATATTTGGTTCACATAATGTTGAGTTTCTTTAAGAGTTTAGAACAAATTAACAAAAAGCTGCCTGGGTTTTGTTACTTTATCAGCTGAGGAAGACATGAAGTTGCGTAGATGAATGTGACATGTTTTAAGTGCCGTATTAATATACCTGCTGGATCTCCAGCCATTGACTGTGGGTGCATGGACCATGAGCTCCTTGGCACTGAAGTTGTCCTCATGACTTGAAGAGTTAATCACAATGAATCCTATCTTCCTGGGCATCCCTCTGATGGACACTGAGACAACACAAGTAAGAATTCTGAACGAGTGGTGGTGCAGTTGTTAGCATTGTAGCCTCACAGCAAGAGGGTTCCTTGTTTGAACCCCAGTGTTGGGGAGCCCTTCTATGCAGAGTTTGCATGTTCTCCCTGTATCAGCATGGGTTTTCTCCGGGTACTCCATCTTCCTCCCACCATCCAAAGACATGCAGGTTAGGGTTAACTGGTGACTGCCGTAGGTGTGAATGTGAGTGTGAATGATTGTCTGTCTCTATGTGTCAGCCCTGTGATAGTCTGGTGGCCTGTCCAGGGTGTACCCTGCCTCTCGCCCAATGTCAGCTGGGACAGGCTTAAGCCCTCCTGTAACCCCCAACAGGATAAGCGGTTATGGAATATTAAAGAATGAATGAATATTCTATAGGCCTGGAATTTGTGTTTACGGGCATCTGCATCTTCCATTGCACTGACATAACGCCTGGAGCTGCTCTAATGACATTAAGTGACAAATTAATTGTGGGCCTCTATATTGTAAGTTCGACATCTACATCAGGAATCTACATCTTCATTATTTCTGGGTATCAGACCTCTTTTTCTAGTACCAACTGAATATCAATAGCACCGAGTACTCGAACACTGAAACGTGGTCTGGTCAAATGTTCAGTCCAGTTTACTAACTGTAATTCTTCTGACTCTGATCAGACAGCCACAGGTTGGACATCATTTTATTTATGTGATGTTCTTGTGTTGAGCTTGTGTTCAACATTTGAGAACTTGCCTCCTTTTCTGAATTAGGAAAATGGTTATGTAGAAACAAATGTGTACACTAATCAAGGTATGGTAATGGAAAAAGTACAGTTTATGTATCAGTAACCACTCTCAGGTATTGTATCAGCACTAGTACTGACACATTTACCCAGCCATGTTTTAAGAACATTCTTAAGGACTCTTACATCTAAACCACTAACAACAAGAGGCAAATCAAATATTTAATGTGTCAGTGGGTACACAGCAATGACTTATTTTAAGACAGAATGGAACAGAAACAATATATTTATTAAAGTTCATGACTTTGACAATGAAACAAGATAGTAACAAACTTTGGAAGCAATGCTAAATTGTACTTTTTCCATCATGTATGTGTACTGAAAGCATCATGTCAGTACCGTTAGCTGTAAGCATGCCGAATGCAAGAGGCTTAAAGATTTGTTAAAGAGTTTATATATGTGTCACAAAATAAAGGAACTATTAAACAGCCAGGTTACTGCATTAAGTTGTGCGTATGGTTCTCGTTAAGTAAAATAAATATCCTGAACACGGCTTATACAATCCCTTCAGGTAGGACAGAGAAGCCCTTCTTACAGCCTTGGACATGTTGGGCGGGGGGCATTAACGGTAGCTAACTGTTAACTACTCAATCAGCCAGCATAGCTAGTCTCACAGTACCTGTACTCTAAAGGTATTTTAGCCAGCTAATATCCGATAAATGTCCTGACAACTGTCATTTATTATGTCCAACACTTTGTTGGTATATATTTTAGAGTACATATAAGTTTTCCTGCGTGTATTTCAAAGGTATCTTACCACGAACATCACCGTAATGTTGACAGCTCGTAGTCCCATTTCATCTCCATAACCACCACCGACAACAACCAGCGCGTGCATGCGCAATGGGTAGTGTGTCATCATTCGCTATGGATTGTTGTTACTGTAGTTTTATACGCGTGCAAGCATTTTTGATATAAATCGTTATTTGTTGCAGGCAGCTTTGCCGAGGCCCACCTGTGATTGTTTCATATTTCTGCCTACACCTTACAACTGTTGTATCGATAAGCATTCAAAATATATATTTAAAGCGGTTTTAAAACTTCTTCCTTGTCCTGGGCGAGGAAACTCGGGTGGAGCGTGCCCGTTACTACAGGAAGTTAAAGATTAAGTCTTCAAAATAAAGGCGTCGCGTCTAGCGGTTACTTCGTAAATTTGTAAGTAGTTCGCAAATCTAACACTTGTTATTTAAATATTCCACAAAAAAATAAAAAATTTTAATTGCACAGGTAGACACGTACATTTATCATTCACAAACCTATATATTACGAGCATAGTCATTTATTTTGAAATATTCAAACGGATGTCGTGTACTTTAGCGCTCCGACTGTCTTGACAACTGGTGCCTAACAGTATGGGTGACATGGAGAAATGGCCAGAAATAGAGAAAGCAGCTACAGAAAAGAGACGTGAGCTGGTTTTCCAGGGTCCAGGTGTCGACAAGAGAATTTCCTCTAACGGGGGACTCGCCTCTGCTCTGTACTCCCTCACCCTGCTGAATTATCTGGAAGTCAGCCAGTGCCCGAGCTTGACAGAGATCCACGAGGATATCCAACATCTGACAAACCTTCAGAGCCTCATCCTCTGCAGGAACAAACTCGCCTCCATCCCGAATGTCGTCGGTAACCTGAAGTCCCTGAAGGTCCTGGACCTTTCAGTGAACAACCTCAGTGTTTTACCAGAGGGAATCGCACAGCTAAGGGAGCTAAACACTCTCAATGTGAGCTGTAACAACCTGGAGGTCCTGCCAGAGGGACTGAGTCAGTGCACCAAGCTCTCCACCATCAACATCTCCAAAAATCACATCACCGGTTTCCCCGCTGACTTCTACTCCGAGAGGCTGGAACTTCTCAGCACACTGGTGGCCTCTGACAACTCCATTGAACAGCTGAGTGGGGATATTCACAAGCTAGCTGCTCTAAAGGTGGGTCGATCTTCTTTCTCAGATTGTCCTATCACTTCTAATAAACATATCATGTCATCTCTATATAGAGATTTTCTTTCGGAAAACTGCTCCTGGGTGGATCAAATGTACCCCGAATTGTAAAGAAGCTGTCACTATGTTTGGTGCATATATGAAATTATAGTTAACTACGTGTCACATTTCCTTAAATGCAGTGCAGCACAAAAATGTCACATTTTTAAACAGAGTTTCGCAGGTAATCTCCACAGAGAGACTGGCAAGTACGTGTCTGCACCAGCTTACTATAAATGCAGTATATTCTTCTTCTTCTTCTTCTCTTCTTGTTTTTTTATTTACATAATACTTGATTTACGTTTCCAGAGCACCAAACTCAATTTATGCATTTTGTTTTGTCTTCCCAGGTGCTTGATCTCTCCAACAACAAGCTGATTGAGATCCCCTCCGATCTGAGCGACTGCCCCAAGCTAAAAGACATCAACTTCAAAGGCAACAAGCTGAGCGACAAACGCCTGGAGAAGATGGTCAACGGCTGCCAAACTAAATCCATCCTCGACTACCTCAGAGGAAAGGGAAAAGGAAAGGGAGAGGACGTAGGGGAGGCAGACGGGGGTCGCAAGGCAGATAAAGGGAAAAGACAGCAGAGGAAGAAGAAGGAGAAGGTGGCAGAGGATGAAGTGGAGGAACTGAACAAGATGGTGGTGAGGGTTCTCCATGTTTCGGACACTCCTGAAACACTCAATGTCACAGTGAGTGCAGAGGTGAAAGACGTGCGACCATACTTGGTGTGCTGTGTGGTCAGAGGCATGAACCTAAAGCCTGGGAATGCTCTCAAACGTTTCCTGGTGGCTCAGGTAAGGTCAAATCCCTCACAATGTGGTATACTGATTAAATAAGTGTGCAGCATTGTCTCCAAAAATGATTCACCTTTTGATTTTCTAGACAAAGCTTCATGATGACTTGTGCGGTAAAAGGACCACCGCAACTATTGCAACTCATGATGTGCAGCTTCTCAAAGCTCCCCTGATATATGGTGTCAAACCACCTACCCAGCTGAAGGTATGTTCACACACATTGGTTGGCTTATTATTTTCAGATTTCAGTAATCAAATCAGACAGATTACATAATCAGAGCATTCAGAAAATTCTTGTGGTGTGGTCTGTTGTAGTTGTGACTCTCAGGAGCTGTCTGAATTTCACATGAGAACGCAATCTTTGTTAGGTTGTGGCGCTGGGTCGGAAGGAGATGACGGCCGTCGAGCTGATAAGACACCTTCAGCTGGAGGCTGACGAGCTGAGGAAGCAGAAGAAGAGGCAGAATGTCACTGGCCTCCACAAGTAAGTACAGCTTATGACTCCTCTGTAAAATATTTACAACATTAACTAGTTTACGTGTTATTCGCTGTAATCATTTGACATAAGCCACAGAATTTATTTAGAGAGGGATTCTGAGTTGTACTGTGTGTGTATAATAGCTTGCAGGTCAACTTGACATACTAAACTCAGCACTCTGTGGATCAGAAGATGATGTTCAGAGAGTCATATTCTTAATAACAACTTATATAACACAGCCATATGAGGATATGCTTCTAATGGTGTAAAATAAAAGCAAGAAGTGATCAACTGTTTGAAATGCCTTGGAGAGATCCACAAAGATGGCAGCTCAGTGTTTTCTCTCATCCAAGGCATTGACGATGTCATTCATAAACAAGGTGACTGAGATTGTTGCTTTGTGGAGGAAGGAATTCTTAGACCCTCTGTTTATCTTAGAGGCTATGAATTTAAAACATTTAGGTATGGTAACAGCACTTCACACTTCACATGAAAGTGGTGCACAAGACATTTGTGCGACTTGCTGGTTGTTCATTTGAACACATGGGGGCAGTATAAGTGTGTTGGACCAGAAGTGACTTTCTGTAAGTTTCACACACACCAAATGAAAGCTGCAACACAAAAAATCATCACTGTGCGTGACAGCTGACAGCCCCGACAGATATGAATCGAAAGAATGAAGAAAGAACACACTGTCCATCAATTATAGATGTTTATTTTTTTTACAGATACCTGCAGCTTCTACAGGGAAAAACAATGTACCCCTGCCTGGTGGATGCAGAGGGACATGTGATCTCATTCCCACCTATTACCAACAGTGAGAAAACCAAGGTGTGAATTTCTGTTTTCTTCCTGATTATCATAATCATGTCCTCCCAGAAGAGAGGATTTCATATGAAATGCTGTCACACAGTGGAAATGTCCTGTTGTAGCCCACCGCTTGTCTGTGTGTCTTCTCATGATACAATAGAAGTAATTACATGATCAGCTGATTGTACTTTACAGATCAAGAAGACAACCAAAGAGTTGTTCTTGGAGGTGACGAGTGCAGCCAGCCTGCAGACCTGTAAAGATGTTATGGACGCTCTGATTGTTGTAAGCTTTACTTTTTCTCTCTCTTTTCTCCGTCATTAATGAGTCAAGTTTACCACAGCTTGGATTTCATTTTCATAGTTTTGACCATTGTTTCTATTGGTTACAACATCTTTAAATGAGTCTGGTCCAAGACTGGACTTTCATCATAGCTTTTCATGTGAAAACTAAGTTAGATGCTCTGTCACTTTTAGATATTTTGGATTATTAATAGTTTTAAATTAACAATATGCAAAAGATTTGTGGCGCTAGAGGAAGAGCTTATGTAAAGCTCAGTGCTGGTTACATTTTAAAATTTCAGTATTTCCTATGGACAGGTGGCAGTTTTGGTCTGTTAGAGGCTCGAGAGCAAACTTATTTTTAAGTCACCAAAAATATTTGGATTTATCCTTGATCGTGGAGTTTCATAGGTACTTTCATGACATTGTGTTATCTGGTTAAAAGCTTTGAACAGATGGTCATATTTTATTCTATACGTACTGCTGAAACAAAATACAACAATGATTAGCATGTAGTTCATACTATAGAGAATCAGTACGTAGTATGGATTTTGGACACATCTTGTGTCAACCTGTTTTCAATACCAACTTGTCAAATATTGATGCACTGAGACACCCTGTATGAGACGCCGCATTATTATTAGATGCTCTGAGCAATGTTCAATGAGGAGTTTCAGTGAGGAGAAAGCTGTTCATGTCAAGCATGAAACCAATACTCAACGTAGTTATTTTAAGTATGTAACGCAGTATGTCTCGTGACAAACGCACTTCTTTTAACCCAAACCTTGATCTTTTTTCTTGAACTAAACAAGTACTTTTGTTGCCCAAACCTCACTAAGTAAACCTAAAAACTAAGTATACCTACATTGACCAGAAACTGACATGCCATCCCTGACATGCCCAAAACTGACACTTCTTGGGTACCTAGAGTGTCATGGGTTGATGCGTGGGGTCACTGACCAAGCATCAGCATTTGATGAGTTGGGTGTGAAAATGTGTTGCTTGTTTCTTTACTTCCACTCCCTCATTCCCCACTCTCTGTTTCTGGTATATTTAATATTCAGTGTTTATTTTAAACCTACACCTCTAAAACTTCAGGAGTTTTAATCTAATTTTTGCATGGAAAGCATCAAAGAAAACAGAGACGATCTAAGAAATTAAGTGGTCGATTTTTTTCCAGTGTCTTTGCTACACAGTCTGTTTTGAAACACTAATTAAAACACAACATTGAAATCACACACAGGCGTTTAAAGTGCATTTCCTGTTTCATTACAGAAAATGGCAGAGTTGAACAAGTTCACAGCAGAGCATCGGGAGGAGGCGGGGTCAGACGGGGAAGGGGACGGCCCACAAGAGCCTGCTGCCAGCGGCAAGACCTCCAGCGAACTGATCGTCCAGCAAGTCCGCACAGTGGACCAGGACGGGAACCTGAAGGTCGTCTACCCATCAAAGACCGACCTCTCCAACAACATCAGCAACTTGACTGTCGTTTGGTAGTTATGATGTGGATAACCTCTGATGTTTACACTCATCCACACGCTATATGAACTAATTATAACACATTAACATTGTGGGACATGAAGGCTAAGGTTTGACACAGTGCAACAACATTACATCCTTCTACTTCAGGGAGTGCAGGAAAGCTGATCCTCCTGGATTTCTTGTCAGTGAAGTGTTGCCTTTGACGAATGTTAACATTTCTGATTAATGTAGAGCTTTTTTGAACCACATGTAGTAATATGTTAATAAATCCTTTTGTAGCTTCCTGACAACACGATCAGCATGACAAACTGTGTCCAAATATCCTTATTTTTGTATTATTTACAAACTGAAGACAAGTTGTCTGCAGGTAAAATGAATTTTGTTCAACTTACATTTTAACTTGGACTGGTTACTTGTGGTATTGGAAGATTTGTGTGACTATCAACTTAAAACATTGGCATTTTCCCTTTAAGCAACAACAACTAATGTCTGACTTGGACTTAATAAAACTATTCTCCTGTTTTCATTCATTTTATTTCATATGCCACACACAGAGTTTGCAGTTTAGCTTGAGTGTCTGTAGGCTTGCATTTTTTTGTTGTTCAGCCAGTGTAACTAGAGCTGCTAATGCTAACTACCAATCAATGTGGGGACATAAATGTGTCACTTCCTGGGTGCAGGGACTTTAAAGTTCTGTGTGTGTGATTTTGGAGTGAGCAGATGATTTTTGCATGACAGAAGATGCAACATGCTCTCACACATACAGTAGTTACTCAGAACAATCGAGCTGGTTCAGATTCAGACAGGAGCAGAAGGTCAAGACCACAAGTACTCGACTTGCTTTGCCCAGGGCCAGTTTTGCAAAATGATAAGAAGTCAGGGGCCGGTCACAGCAGCCCCACTCTAGGCCCACAGGAAGTGCACCTGGATTTTAAGCCCATTTTTGTACTGGAATTACAACTTATGGGTCAATCAAATGGTGCCCTTGGGCCCCAAAAGACTTTTTCCCCATAGATTTACATTGTGAAAGAGACATCTGAAATTCAGTGGATATATTTTAACTTGTATGTAACTTGTAACCTGTATGGGCCAAACTATTCCATATTAGTACTCTGGTATATTTCTGTATCAGGAGCGGGATTCTGTAGTTATGTTTGACATTTCTTTAGCCAATGAACAAACCGACAAATGTATTAAATCAAATGCATGTTTATTGTGATATGAGTGAATTTCCAGTATGTTAATGATTAATGCACTGGAGGCTGATATGGAATGACCCCAGGATCTGTGAAAGAACAAAATATTAAATTCAGACACATAATTCAAGCAACTGAATTCTTTTTGTTGTAGCTGTGGCTGTTTGAGCAGCAACACTGTGTGGACAGATGTCTGTATCATGCCATTTTCCCCACCACATATTGTGCACCACATATAAGGTCCTTTAAGATACTTACATTCGCATATGTACGCCACCTCCAGGTACTTGTAAGTGCCACTGCAGGGGTCTCCAAACACTGAGTTGCTCACATTGATACTGCACCTGTTTTTCCCATTGCAGCTGTGGAGACAGAGCGACATGAGTGAACCTTTAACCTGAGGTATGAGTTGACAAAGACTGTTTGGTTTGGAGGTCTTGTGGAAAGCATCTTGCAGTTTAATATAGCTGCTTGGTATGGGAATCTGAATGTGAAGCAGAAAAACAAGCTTTCCTCAATTGTGAAAATTGCAGGGAAGGTGGTTGGTAAGCCACAACTTCAATTTGGTGAGTTGATCAATGGGGCAGTTGTCAGGAAGGTCAGACAGTTATCTGGGGATACTTCACACCCCTTACACTCACAGTTTGAACTGCTTCCATCTGGCTGCAGATTCAGAGTCCCGAGGGCGAGCCGGAACATAAATAAGAAATCTTTCATTCCACATGCCATACATGCTCTGAACATAACATGATTGTACCTGCTGTTGCTGTTTTTTTTGTTTGTTTTTTGTTTTTTTCTATTTGCACAACAACTTCACTCAACTTTACTTTTCTTTTCCTTTCTGTTGTGTATCTTGATGAGTGTTCTGGTTTTGTCTTGTGTAGTCTGGAGTCTGGAGAGGCTGAAGACAAATTTCCACTACGGTGGATAATAAAGTTTTATCTCAACTAATCTAATCATAACTGTCGTAAATTCTGCAGATTGCATTTTCTTATTTTTTAAAAGTTTTTCTTGCGTGGCATTTGCATTTATTGGACAGGATAGCTTAAGCATGAAAGGGGAGAGAGAGGAGGTGACATGCAGCATAGAGCTGTGGGCTGGAATCGAACCTGCAGCTGCTGTGGCAAGGATCTTCTCTTTATACATTGGTCGCCTGTTCTGCCCACTGAGATACTGGGCGCCCCAAAGATTGCATTTCCTTGATGCAGAACAACACACACTGTATTCCTTATATTTAGCAAAGGGTGTGCCGCTGTACCTGTCAGCAACTATGGTAGTAGGGCGTGAGCAGTTAGCTGTTAGGATCTGAGAGGTAGGCCGTCCGAAAGAGCAGGTTGTGCGGTCACGGCGTCCATAGTCAGCCCCATACACAAAGATAACCTGTCCTACATCTGTCAGAAAGAGGAGGAACAATTAGAGAGGACAGAGATGAAGTTATGAATTGACCTATGGCTAAGTCCCGCCTTCAGATGCAATGAGCCAATCACAGTGCGTATAGTAATTCCCATACACTCGGACATTCTCCGCCTGGACGTTCATTGAAATGCATTACAGAAACTCAGTTTTGTTCGGTTTTATGAGCTTTTTCGGAGATTTGAAGTTTAAAAATGGTCAAACAGTGTGCATGGGGTACATGCAACTCTGACACAAGGTATCCTGAGAGGCTGGGCGACAAGGTGTATTTTTTACACTTTAAACCACATCTCAACCGAGAAAAGTGTCTCCTTTGGATAAAGTTGTGTGGTAACGTTAGACCACAACATCAACTCAACGTGATTAAGATTAACAATGATGTTTACATCTGTTTTAAGGTAAGTTAACATCGTGTTTGAGGCAACATATTGTCACTTTGCTGGAAAGAAATATAAAGTTATCTTTAACATCTCTAGCTAACGTTAGCTAAAGTTAGCCTAACGTTAGCTCCTAGCTGCGTTGTTCATCATGTCACCTTGTTTGCTGGGAGTTCATTAGCCTATTTTGTTCTAGTTTTGTACTTTGGTGATCGTACATCATTGTTAGCTGTTGTCCAAAGGGCTCTAGTTAAGCTAACGTTAACTTCTGGAGCTTAGCTTCATTAACTTCTGTAATGGCAGAGATAACAAAGGTTGGCAAACGTTACACTGAATGATTCAGTGTAAATACTGTAGCAGCAAACCAACGGAAACACACTCTTGGTAAAGATGGTAAAAAGGCCGTTATCCTTTTCTCATATTCTGAGCCAAAAACCTGAACTTCAGTGGCACTTTAACTTGTTGTCTTTGATGGCGACGGCAACGAGATGCGGTTCACAAGCGTACACTGTAACCTGTAAATTTTGACTTGTAATTTAAGCTTTTCATCGACCTTCTCAACAATAAAATGATGAATATATCCCTCCAGTGTGTAGTTTAGGCCCTTTTGGTTACTTGTCAATGACATCTGATCGTTATGTCCCCAAAAATCATCAACTGCCTCCTGCGAAATGCCGTGTACTGTGACACCTGCCATAGCACTGGTCACTGAATGTTGATAGTTTTTTGTCGGAGTGAGTGGAGGGGAGCGTGGCTTAGCCATAGGTCAATTAGAACAATAGAGAGAGTTGAAAATGTAATTATGCTCTTGTTTGTCATATTAAACCACCATAAATACAAACAAGGAAAATAAATATATTACCACACTTGAGGTGTGCCACAGAGCCCTCGCAGGCAGCAAAGTGAACTGTCCAAGTAACATGAAAGAATCACATGAGACTTCACACTATAAAACTGTCAGCTTTTTCTTCACTGTTAGTTTCATGCAGACGTGACTGACTTGCTGGGAAGCAGGTGAAGGTGGTTTCCAGGTATTTGTAGATGCCACGGCAGGGATTAAAGTTACGAACAAGGTTTACGTTCAGTTCACACTCCCTCTTGCCATCACACCTGTGGGAAACACATTCGTAGCTTGTTTTTAGCACAAAGCAAAAGCATGAAAATTAGTGTAGATACTGTGGTAACTTTGATGAATGTCTGAGACTATTTATTCCCTAAACTTTAAATGCAGCTTTTAGTGTATGTGAGATACCACTTGTTTTAATGTACAGTATAACATCAGTTTGATGACTGTTAGAAAATATTTGAGGCTGGGGATTGTATGTATCAAGAGATTCAAACCAGCTCAATTTGATCTTTTGATCTGTCAGATTTACAAAAATAGTCTGCTGTAAAAAAAAAAAAAAAAAAAAAATCCACAATGAAACCAACAACAAAACCCCAAGAATATGTGTCTCAAGGTGCTGAAGAGTTAACAAAGAGATGACATCATCTACTTCATTTGGTTACTGAAAAACCTTTATGATTTGACGTAGCTTTACATTTACTCAAGCATATTATTTAAGTACAATTTTGAGGTACTTATACTTAACTTGAGAATTTCCATTTTATGGTATTATTTAATTCTTACATTGGAAGCAAATATTGCACTTTTTATTTTGACAGTTTGCACATTCAGACTGGTAATGCAAAATATGAAATCAACCACTAAATTATGATGTATGATTATAGATCAGGCTATAAGCTGATGTGCATATAAATGCATCAACGAGTATCCAATAATATAAAATAATATTTATTATTCAGAAATGTGCCATTCTGCATAATGAGCACTTTTACTTTTAGTAACATATATCTTGATACTTTTATACTTTTACTTGAGTGATGCTATGAATGCAGGACTTTAACATTTAGAATACATGTGATTAAAAAATACCTTCTTCTGAGGACGTCCACTGTGCCCCTTTGAGCGCATGTTGTGTTGGCAAGCTGATTCTGAGGTCTTCCCTCACTGCAGGTCTCATTGTCTGCACGCCCATACAGTGCTGCCTGCACAACGATCACTCCAGATTCTGTTACACACCAAGGAGGAAATTAATAAACAATAAAGTTCAGAGGGAGAGTTCTCGTCTAAAGAAATCACTATGGGAATCATTAACAATTTTTGTCATTTTGACCGAGCCTAACATTTCCACAGGCATATCTCATGTAAAAAAAAGAAAGAAAGAAAGAAAATAAAAAATCACTCTTCTCATCGTAAAAAAACAACACCATTGTCAATGAAAATCTGTCTGACCAAGCTGCAACCTCTGAGGCTGAGAAATGAAACCAATGCGGGAGTGCAAAAAACTGCAGTTCATTAGATGGCCACTTGAGGCTGGCTCCGAATCACAGTCAATCCCCATAGACAAGCAAGTTGAAATGCCCTATTTTACAGCAGAAACAAACACCGCTATAGTCTGGTACAAAAAACGGTTTTGGTCTCTATGGTCTCTTTGGTGCAGGGGTGAATTGTTTTATAATTCACCCGTTTGCATTTTTTTTTTGAGGCCCAAAGTTATGCATATTCAAGGGCGAGGCTGCTCTGCTGGAAGGCTGCTCTGCTGGAAGGCTGTCTGCAAGGCGTCGCTACTGGTTGCTGCAGTCTATGGGTTACATCCATCCCTCGCTCCTCCACAGCTCCACCCTCTTGGTATGGCCACTTCTGGCTCCAAAAAACCAAGATGGCGGTGTCCAAAATGCCGTACTCAAGGTTTCAAAACAGCAGTTCACAAACCAACGGGTGACATCACGGTAGCTACATCCATTATTTATATGGACTACGGACGTGACTCGGGCATAAATCACATTAATGAATGAGTTGATGTATTTAAGTTTTACTCACATTATGTAATTTCATTCAAATAAAATAGCCGCAGGTAACGCTGGTTAACTTGCTCAATGTTACAACTTAGCATACACTTAAGCTCATTCCACACATTTGCTTGGTGGCTGGCATGAGCCACTTGTCGTAGTAGCACATTGTAGTAAGCTGCTGGATTGATGTTGCAATATCATATCAATTACTGTGCTGCAAAATGGCAAGAATTAATGAAAACGTGTGTTGTGTGGCAGGAAAAACACTTTTATTTAGTTAATTCAGTCACACTGTATGATTTACAGTGACATATCATCTGGTTTCCCATAGCAACTGGGTTTGAACATTGTTAGAATCATTTGGGATAATGTGAATGCACAACTCAACAAAATATATAAAATAGTTGTCCTTTGAGGTTTGAATGCGTAAATGTTGCATATTATATTTTCAGATGAGATTAGTCATACCACAGCTCAGGCGCTGGACATTCCCGGAGCTTCCACAGGTGACAACTTTCTCCGTGGAAACAACTACAATAACAGATACCAAACCATAAGTTGAAGTGGGTTGAAGCCACACACTGTATGTAGAAAATAAATGCAGGCATCATCATGATCACATTCACTCAGACATTTACCTGCTGTCATGAGCAAACATGTTGCTGCCAGCACTGAAAAGAAACATCACTGTCAAACTGTGTCAGCCAAACACGAGTAAAAGTTACAAAGTCTTGCTAAAGTCTTTGCCCTGAGTTAAAATGCCACATTAGTAAATTGTAATTGTAAACTCAGATAATCAAACTTAATTCCTAGTTTTACATGAACCCACATAATTATTCTTTCAGTTGTCAGCTGTGTACTCACACAGTGTGGTGCTGAGTCTGTAGCAGAGCATGATGTTAGAAGATCCTGTCTGGCTGAACAGAGGGACTGACGGATGCAGAAACAGAAACACCTGTATCTCTTCTGCCCAGTGAGGAACTGTCTTTGCCTTATATACAAAACAATGGCTTGATCTTGCCCAACTGGCTCCTAACACCACTGTGGAAAAATGTGAACATACAATCAAAACCAGAATGTCTTCATTTAGATTTAACGCTGATGACAGAGGACAATGACTTATACTTTGCTGACTCATGTTGTGGAAATATAAAAAGGTGAGGCATGCAAAAGTCTGTGCAAAAACAAGACAGTTAATTGAAATGACGGAAGTTGGAAGTTATTTAGAAAGTGCATTAGTTCTTGTGTGCTGATGTTGAGATATGATGCACTGACCCTGTTCAGAGGTTTTACCCTGTTTTCCTGCCTGACAACAAATTCTCTCATTCTTGTCTCTGACCCTCAGATTTCTCACACTTTCTTCCTTGAATGAGAGTTCCCTTCCATTTAGAGATATATACACTGTATATATACAATGTGTGTGTCTCTTCCCTCCTCAGGGTGCAGATTACATTTCGATATTGGCTGGGGGACACAGAAACTGGGGGATTGGGGTCGTCCCCCAAGAATTTTTTATGCAACAGTTTTTGCCTTTTCTGCAGCTATTTATGGTTGGAATGTCTTTAAATTCATCAAAATAATGTCCTCTGTTAGTTTCATGTTTTTAATGGGGGGGACAAAGGCACTAAATAAGGGGTTACGCCTATGCTCCTCACAGCACTGCGTGATATGCAGTTGTGCTTGGTTTACAATGTCTTCATCTCTTCATCATCCATGATGTTGGTTCCTGCAAACTGACAAATAAATGAATTGTTGCATTGTTCTTTTTTTTTTTTTCCTGTGGACTTACTGGAACACTCTGTGGCACCTATTGTTATTTTGTTTTGTCTCTTGACTTCCTGGAAGACCCAGAAAACACCAAACACTGAGAGTCACTGCAGTGGAGCTTTGCTTGTGCAAATGTCTTTTGATTACTGTGAAGTCATCTTTAGCACAAAAGCAAAATAACAATCATAAACTGACAAGACACACGCTGCTGGTTTAATGCATTTTATTTACTACATGTTTGTTGTGATCTTATTGTGACCTCAGTATGTTTGAAGGATCTGCAAAAAACAGATAAACGATTCACTTCAGATAAATACTGTTTAAGTGTGTCTGGTTGCACAAACTGTTGCTGCATGATCATAAACTGCAATTTACAGTCTATTAGCACAGCACATTGTTTCTGAAAACAAAAACCACTCAAACCGCACAAAACTGGAATAGTTATGGATTAATAGAGCCTATTTTTATCATTGCAAAGATAAGCAGTTGGGTTGACAAATCTCTGCATCACAGCTGTTTACCACCACATGCTGTATTCCACATCATGTTTCCCTCTGCACATTTAACCCACAGACAAGCCTCAGTAGCGTAACACAGTGCTAACTGGCCTTCAAGCTACTGATCCTAAATTTCATCAGGCATCCAGCATCCCCGGGCATTCCTGAGCAGTTTTTGCAGTGTGACATGGTGCATTGTGTGCCATCGACAAGTGCTGTTGTGAGGGGATGTACTTGGTCTGCAACAATATTTAGGTGGGTGGTGCGTGTCAAGTCACATCCACATAAATGCCAGGACCCAAAGTTTCCCAGCAGAACATGACACTAACATAATGATGACATTTGGGTAACAGCACTTCACACTACACATGAAAGTGGTGCACAAGACATCTGTGCGACTTGCTGGCTGTTACATTTGAACACATGAGGGCAGTATAAGTGTGTTGGATCACAGCTTCAGTCTGATTTATTCCACACTCAGTGCAGAATAAGCAGTGGGTGTTGTTATCACATTATAAGGCATCAAAAGCTCATCAAGCCCACATTATGGGCGCAGGTAGTTTTAATCTGTGCATAATGAAAAGGAAGTGACTTTCTGTAAATTTCACACCAAATGAAAGCTGCAAAACAAAAAAATCATCACTATGCAGCTGACAGCCCCGACAGATCTGAATCGACAGAAAGAAGAAAAACACATTATCCATCTATTACATGTCTTTAAGCCACTTTATACTGTTGTCTCTTTCCTGTTTTGTCTTTACAGATACCTGCAGCTTCTGCAGGGAAAAACAATGTACCCCTGCCTGGTGGATGCAGAGGGACATGTGATCGCATTCGCCCCTATTACCAACAGTAAGAAAACCAAGGTGTGAATTTCTATTTTCTCCCTGGTTATCATACTGTAATCATATCCTCCCAGAAGAGAGGATTTCATATGAAATGCTGTCACACGGTGGAAATGTCCTGTTGTCTTCTCATGATACAATAGTATTGTAATAAGTAATTACATGATCAGCTGATTGTACTTTACAGATCAAGAAGACAACCAAAGAGTTGTTCTTGGAGGTGACGAGTGCAGCCAGCCTGCAGACCTGTAAAGATGTTATGGACGCTCTTATTGTTGTAAGCTTTACTTCTCTCTCTTTTCTCCGTCATTAACGAATGTGTCAAGTTTACTGAGGATTGGAGTTCATTTTCATAGTTTTGGCCGTTGTTTCTATTGGTTACAACATCTTTAAATGAGTCTGGTCCAAGACTAGCTTTTCATGTAAAAACTAAAGGACACCACCCATATTAAATGCTGTGTAACTTGTAGATGTTTTTGGATCATTAATAGTAACTTTATGTAAAACATTTGTGGCGCTCGAGGAAAAGCTTATATAAAGCTCAGTGCTGAGTACATTTTAAAATTTCAGTATGTGAGACGCCGCATCATTATTAGACGCTCTGAGCAACTGATGTTGTATAAGAGCAAAAAATTCTGCATAGTGAGGTGGTCAGGACTTTCACTGAGGAGAACACTGTTCATGTCAAGTGTGAAACCAATATTCAATCTTATTTTAACTATGTAACACAATATGTCAGTGACATATGTCTCTTGACAAATGCACTTCTTTTAACCCGAACCATGATCTTTTTTTAGACCTAAACAAGTAATGTTGTTGCCCAAACCTAATGAAGTCAACCTTCAACCTAAAAACTAAGTAAACCTACACTGACCAGAAACTGACATGCCATCCCTAACATGTCTAAAACTGACGCTTGTGGGGTACCTAGAGCGTCAGTGCACAGGGTCGGTATTTGACGAGTTGGGTGTGAAAATGTGTTGCTTGTTTCTTTATTTCCCCTGCCCCCTTGGCTTTCCTGTTTGGGGTATATTTAATCTTAAGTGTTTATTTTAAACCTACACCTCTAAAACTTGAGGAGTTTTAATCTAATTTTTGCATGGAAAGCATCAAAGAAAACAGACGATCTAAGAAATTAAGTGGTCGATTTTTTTCCAGTGTCTTTGCTACACAGTCTGTTTTGAAACACTGTGAAACACACATTGAAATCACACACGGGCGTTTAAAGTGCATTTCCTGTTTCATTACAGAAAATGGCAGAGTTGAACAAGTTCACAGCAGAGCATCGGGAGGAGGCGGGGTCAGACGGGAAGGGGATGGCCCACAAGAGCCTGCTGCCAGCGGCGAGACCTCCAGCGAACTGATCGTCCAGCAATTTTTGTACTGGAATTACAACTTCTGGGTCCATCAAGTGATGCCCTCCGGCCCCAAAAGATTTTTTCCCCATAAATTTACATTGTGAAAGAGACATCTGAAAATTAGCGGATTTATTTCAACTTGTATGTAACTTGTAAGCTGTATGGGCCAAACTATTCCATATTAATACTCTGGTATATTTCTGTATCCGGAATAGGATTCTGCAGCTATGTTTGACATTTCTTTAGCCAATGAACAAACCGACAAATGTATTAAATCAAATGCATGTTTATTGTGATATGAGTGAATTTCCAGTATGTTAATGATTAATGCACTGGAGGCTGATATGGAATGACCCCAGGATCTGTGAAAGAACAAAATATTAAATTCAGACACATAATTCAAGCAACTGAATTCTTTTTGTTGTAGCAGTGGCTGTTTGAGCAGCAACACTGTGTGGACAGATGTCTGTATCATGCCATTTTCCCCACCACATATTGTGCACCACATATAAGGTCCTTTAAGATACTTACATTCGCATATGTACGCCACCTCCAGGTACTTGTAAGTGCCACTGCAGGGGTCTCCAAACACTGAGTTGCTCACATTGATACTGCACCTGTTTTTCCCATTGCAGCTGTGGAGACAGAGCGACATGAGTGAACCTTTAACCTGAGGTATGAGTTGACAAAGACTGTTTGGTTTGGAGGTCTTGTGGAAAGCATCTTGCAGTTTAATATAGCTGCTTGGTATGGGAATCTGAATGTGAAGCAGAAAAACAAGCTTTCCTCAATTGTGAAAATTGCAGGGAAGGTGGTTGGTAAGCCACAACTTCAATTTGGTGAGTTGATCAATGGGGCAGTTGTCAGGAAGGTCAGACAGTTATCTGGGGATACTTCACACCCCTTACACTCACAGTTTGAACTGCTTCCATCTGGCTGCAGATTCAGAGTCCCGAGGGCGAGCCGGAACATAAATAAGAAATCTTTCATTCCACATGCCATACATGCTCTGAACATAACATGATTGTACCTGCTGTTGCTGTTTTTTTTTTGTTTTGTTTTTTTCTATTTGCACAACAACTTCACTCAACTTTACTTTTCCTTTCTGTTGTGTATCTTGATGAGTGTTCTGGTTTTGTCTTGTGTAGTCTGGAGTCTGGAGAGGCTGAAGACAAATTTCCACTACGGTGGATAATAAAGTTTTATCTCAACTAATCTAATCATAACTGTCGTAAATTCTGCAGATTGCATTTTCTTATTTTTTAAAAGTTTTTCTTGCGTGGCATTTGCATTTATTGGACAGGATAGCTTAAGCATGAAAGGGGAGAGAGAGGAGGTGACATGCAGCATAGAGCTGTGGGCTGGAATCGAACCTGCAGCTGCTGTGGCAAGGATCTTCTCTTTATACATTGGTCGCCTGTTCTGCCCACTGAGATACTGGGCGCCCCAAAGATTGCATTTCCTTGATGCAGAACAACACACACTGTATTCCTTATATTTAGCAAAGGGTGTGCAGCTGTACCTGTCAGCAACTATGGTAGTAGGGCGTGAGCAGTTAGCTGTTAGGATCTGAGAGGTAGGCCGTCCGAAAGAGCAGGTTGTGCGGTCACGGCGTCCATAGTCAGCCCCATACACAAAGATAACCTGTCCTACATCTGTCAGAAAGAGGAGGAACAATTAGAGAGGACAGAGATGAAGTTATGAATTGACCTATGGCTAAGTCCCGCCTTCAGATGCAATGAGCCAATCACAGTGCGTATAGTAATTCCCATACACTCGGACATTCTCTGCCTGGACGTTCATTGAAATGCATTACAGAAACTCAGTTTTGTTCGGTTTTATGAGCTTTTTCGGAGATTTGAAGTTTAAAAATGGTCAAACAGTGTGCATGGGGTACATGCAACTCTGACACAAGGTATCCTGAGAGGCTGGGCGACAAGGTGTATTTTTTACACTTTAAACCACATCTCAACCGAGAAAAGTGTCTCCTTTGGATAAAGTTGTGTGGTAACGTTAGACCACAACATCAACTCAACGTGAATAAGATTAACAATGATGTTTACATCTGTTTTAAGGTAAGTTAACATCGTGTTTGAGGCAACATATTGTCACTTTGCTGGAAAGAAATATAAAGTTATCTTTAACATCTCTAGCTAACGTTAGCTAAAGTTAGCCTAATGTTAGCTCCTAGCTGCGTTGTTCATCATGTCACCTTGTTTGCTGGGAGTTCATTAGCCTATTTTGTTCTAGTTTTGTACTTTGGTGATCGTACATCATTGTTAGCTGTTGTCCAAAGGGCTCTAGTTAAGCTAACGTTAACTTCTGGAGCTTAGCTTCATTAACTTATCTGTAATCGCAGAGATAACAAAGGTTGGCAAACGTTATGCTGAATGATTCAGTGTAAATACTGTAGCAGCAAACCAACGGAAACACACTCTTGGTAAAGATGGTAAAAAGGCCGTTATCCTTTTCTCATATTCTGAGCCAAAAACCTGAACTTCAGTGGCACTTTAACTTGTTGTCTTTGATGGCGACGGCAACGAGATGCGGTTCACAAGCGTACACTGTAACCTGTAAATTTTGACTTGTAATTTAAGCTTTTCATCGACCTTCTCAACAATAAAATGATGAATATATTCCTCCAATGTGTAGTTTAGGCCCTTTTGGTTACTTGTCAATGACATCTGATCGTTATGTCCCCAAAAATCATCAACTGCCTCCTGCGAAATGCCGTGTACTGTGACACCTGCCATAGCACTGGTCACTGAATGTTGATAGTTTTTTGTCGGAGTGAGTGGAGGGGGACGTGGCTTAGCCATAGGTCAATTAGAACAATAGAGAGAGTTGAAAATGTAATTATGCTCTTGTTTGTCATATTAAACCACCATAAATACAAACAAGGAAAATAAATATATTACCACACTTGAGGTGTGCCACAGAGCCCTCGCAGGCAGCAAAGTGAACTGTCCAAGTAACATGAAAGAATCACATGAGACTTCACACTATAAAACTGTCAGCTTTTTCTTCACTGTTAGTTTCATGCAGACGTGACTGACTTGCTGGGAAGCAGGTGAAGGTGGTTTCCAGGTATTTGTAGATGCCACGGCAGGGATTAAAGTTACGAACAAGGTTTACGTTCAGTTCACACTCCCTCTTGCCATCACACCTGTGGGAAACACATTCGTAGCTTGTTTTTAGCACAAAGCAAAAGCATGAAAATTAGTGTAGATACTGTGGTAACTTTGATGAATGTCTGAGACTATTTATTCCCTAAACTTTAAATGCAGTATTTAGTGTGAAATGTAGACTTGAGTACGTGAGATACCGCTTGTTTTAATGTACAGTATAATAATAATTTGACTGTTATATTTTGGGTTGGGGATTGTATGTATCAAGAGATTCAAACCAGGTCATTTTGGTCTGTCAGATTTACAAAAATAGTCTGCTGTAAAAAAAAAAAAAAATACACAATGCCATCAGAGTATACAACGAAACCTCAAGAATATGTGTCTCAAGGTGCTGAAGAGAGGTTAAGATCATTTACTTCATTTGGTTACTTAAGAAAAACTTCATGATTTGACGTAGCTTTTATTTCTACCTGTATCCAGGTGTACATTTACTCAAGTATTATATTTAAGTACAATTTTGAGGTACTTGTACTCAGAGATGGGCAAAAATACATCAAAATGTATTTTGTGCAAAATAAAAAATATCCCTCAAATAAATGTATCAAAATAAAATACATGTATTTTGTATTTTCAAATACAGAAAATACTTTTTCTTTTTAGCAGCGACCCACAGCTCTATAGGTCACTCTGTCGGTTGGTTGGTCAGTTGGTCCACAAAGCTTTTCGTGAATAACTCAAAAATCCCTGACCCAAAATGCTCAAAATTTGCATACAGCAACTAGAGACCATGAGTAACTATACCAGAAAGAATGCCCATGATTCATCCATAGGTGGCGCTATACTAACCGATTCAAAGCTTTTCCTGAATAACTCTCAAAGTCCTTGACCAAAAATGCTCAAAATTGACATGCTGCAATTAGAGACCACGAGTAACTATGCCAGAAAGAACAACCATGACTCATCCATTAATGATAGTAGCAAATTTGGTTGCAGCTATTGCAAATTTGGTATGACAATCTGTTGAACTTGGAAGACGTGAGCAGCAAGGTAGTCTACTGGTAGTGTGGGTCCATCCACGTGAGCAGCATGCCTGGCAAGTCTAGTCTAGCTGTGCTGTGAACTGTCCACCAACGGCCTAGCTAAACAGTAGCAAGATACTGTAGCTACTGTAGCTAGTTAACTTGTTTGCTGTCTAACTTGAAGCCTTTGGAACCCTGTGTTCAACTTTTTCAAATGAAAAAGAGAAAAAAAAGCTAGGGACATGTAGGCTACCCTAATATATTATTTATTGATTCAGATTTAGATTCAGACAACTTTATCGATCCCACGTGAGGCAATTCATTTGTAGCATACTCATCCCAAGCATTATATATATATATATATATATATATATACGTATATATATATAAGTAAAAAATATTGTTACATCCAATATTATAAGAATGTGTAGTAGCCTATTATTTTTGTTTTTTGATTCATGGAGAAAGTATTTTGAGTATTTTAAATACAAAATTACTCTACTCAAAAGTATTTTGTTACAAATTACATTTGTTTTTTATCGGCCTTATCAAATACAAATTACAAAATACTCAAATGTAATTGAAATACGTATTTTAAATACCATTAATAGAAATACTGCCCATCCCTGCTTGTACTTAACTTGAGTATTTCCATTTTATGGTATTATTTAATTCTTACATTACATTGGAAGCAAATATTGCACTTCTTACTCAGTTTATTTTGACAGTTTAGTTACTTTGCACATTCAGACTGGTAATGCAAAATATGAAATCAACCACTAAATTATGATGTATGATTATAGATCAGGCTATAAGCTGATGTGCATATAAATGCATCAATAATATAAAATAATATTTATTATTCAGAAATGTGCCATTCTGCATAATGAGTACTTTTACTTTTAGTAACATATATCTTGATACTTTTTATACTTTTACTTGAGTGATGCTATGAATGCAGGACTTTAACATTTAGAATACATGTGATTAAAAAATACCTTCTTCTGAGGACGTCCACTGTACCCTTTTGAGCGCACTGTGTGTTGGCAAGCTGATTCTGAGGTCTTCCCTCACTGCAGGTCTCATTGTCTGCACGCCCATACAGTGCTGCCTGCACAACGATCACTCCAGATTCTGTTACACACCAAGGAGGAAATTAATAAACAATAAAGTTCAGAGGGAGAGTTCTCATCTAAAGAAATCACTATGGGAATCATTAACAATTTTTGTCATTTTGACCGAGCCTAACATTTCCACAGGCATATCTGATGTAAAAAAAAAAAGAAAGAAAGAAAGAAAGAAAATAAAAAATCACTCTTCTCATCGTAAAAAAACAACACCATTGTCAATGAAAATCTGTCTGACCAAGCTGCAACCTCTGAGGCTGAGAAATGAAACCAATGCGGGAGTGCAAAAAACTGCAGTTCATTAGATGGCCACTTGAGGCTGGCTCCGAATCACAGTCAATCCCCATAGACAAGCAAGTTGAAATGCCCTATTTTACAGCAGAAACAAACACCGTTATAGTCTGGTACAAAAAACGGTTTTGGTCTCTATGGTCTCTTTGGTGCATTTGAGGCCCAAAGTTATGCGTATTTAAGGGCGAGGCTGCTCTGCTGGAAGGCTGCTGCTGCTTATTCACATTATGTCATTTCGTAAAATAGCTGCAGGTAACGCTGGCTAACTTGCTCAATGTTACAACTTAGCATACACTTAAGCTCATTCCACACATTTGCTTGGTGGCTGGCATGAGCCACTTGTCGTAGTAGCACATTGTAGTAAGCTGCTGGATTGATATTGCAATATCATATCAATAAATTATGTCTCTACTGGATTACTATGCTGTAAAATGGCAAGAATTAATGAAAACGTGTTGTGTGGCAGGAAAAACACTATTATTTAGTTAATTCAGTCACACTGTAAGATTTACAGTGACATATCATCTGGTTTCTCATAGCAACTAGAACTTTACCTTGATTAAAATTACAGATTTCTCTGGGTTTGAACATTGTTAGAATCTTTTGGGATAATGTGAATGCACAACTCAACAAAATATATAAAATAGTAGATTTGAATGTGTAAATGTTACATATTATATTTTCAAATGAGATTAGTCATACCACAGCTCAGGCGCTGGACATTCCCGGAGCTTCCACAGGTGACAACTTTCTCCGTGGAAACAACTACAATAACAGATACCAAAGCATAAGCTGAAGTGGGTTGAAGCCACACACTGTATGTAGAAAATAAATGCAGGCATCATCATGATCACATTCACTCAGACATTTACCTGCTGTCATGAGCAAACATGTTGCTGCCAGCACTGAAAAGAAACATCACTGTCAAACTGTGTCAGCCAAACACGAGTAAAAGTTACAAAGTCTTGCTAAAAAAAACAACTTTGCTGTGTTCTAGTAGGATGGAGCTTTATCACAGCAGACATTTTGAAACTGTCTTGCCCTGAGTTAAAATGCCACATTAGTAAATTGTAATTGTAAACTCAGATAATCAAACTTAATTCCTAGTTTTACATGAACCCACATAATTATTCTTTCAGTTGTCAGCTGTGTACTCACACAGTGTGGTGCTGAGTCTGTAGCAGAGCATGATGTTAGAAGATCCTGTCTGAGCTGAACAGAGGGACTGACGGATGCAGAAACAGAAACACCTGAATCTCTTCTGCCCAGTGAGGAACTGTCTTTGCCTTATATACAAAACAATGGCTTGATCTTGCCCAACTGGCTCCTAACACCACTGTGGAAAAATGTGAACATACAATCAAAGCCAGAATGACAGACGACAGAGGACAATGACAATGTCTCGCTGTATGTGATGATGAGCAAAAGAATTTCTCAGTATGCTGACTCGTGTTACAGAATTATTACAAGTAAGGCGTGCAGAGCTCTCCAGAAAAACAACACGGTAATTGGAGTGACGAAAGTTGGAGGGTGTTCACAAAGTGCATTTGTCGGGATGTGATGTACTGCCTGTGCTCTGAGGTGGTTTTTCCAGCCTGACAACAAATGAGCTCATTTTTGTCTCTGACCCTTAAATTTCTTGCATCTTCTTCCTTGAAGGAGAGCCCCTTGTCTCACCAGTCTCATTTCTGTAGATCATGTGCTTTTGTGACCATTAGTTTTTCTTAATGTATATGACTCTACCCTCCTCAGGGTGCAGATTTCATTTCAACATTGGCTGGGAGATGATGACGAAACTGGGGATTTGGGGTCCTTCCACATGATATTTTTATGCAACACTTTTTGCCTTTTCTGCAGCTATTCATGGTTGAAATGTCTTTAATTTCATCAAAATAATTTCCTGTGCTACTTTCATGTTTTCATTGGGGGGGACAAAGCCACATGTTCTAAACACTAAGGGAGACATGACCCCTGTGTCCCCCCCGAAACCTACACCTATGCTCCTCACAGCACTGTGTGACATGCAGTCTTTCTCGGTTTGCAGTGTCTTCATCTTTAACACTTATGTTTTTAAATTTACAATAACGTGACGTTGTTTCCTGCTAACTGATGAACAATTGAGCTGTTGCAATGTTTTTTTCCCCCTGTGAACTTACTGGAACACTCTGTAGCACCTATTGTTATTTTGTTTTTTCTCTGAACTTCCTGGAAGACCCAGAAAACACCAGACACTGAGAGTCACTGCAGTGGACATTTTCTTGTGCAAATATCTTTAGGTTATTGTGAAGTAAGACAAGACGCACGCTGCTGGTTTAATGCATTTTATTTAATGCATATTTATTGTGATCTTATTGTGACCTCAGTATGTTTACAGGGTGTCATCCGGAGGGCTGGAAGGATCTGCAAAAACCAGATGAAAGATTCACCTCAGATAAATACTGTATTTAAGTGACTGGTTGCACAAAATGTGTTACGGCATTATAATTTTAAAAAATGCATTTTACACTTTATTAACACAGGACAGTGTTTCTGAAAACAAAAAACACTCAAACTGCACAAAACTGGAATACTTATGGATAAATAGAGTCTATAACACAGTGCTAACTGGCCTTCCAGCTACTTACATGCACAAACGTAAGCCACTTCCAGGTACTTGAAAGTGCCGACACAGGGGTCTCCAAACACTGAGTTGCTTGCTTTGATACTGCAACTGTTTTTCCCATCACAGCTGTGGAGACAGAGTGAATACATGCATGATGCCTTTAACAGCCTTTAACCTGAAGTATGAGTTGACAAAAAGTGAGTAACTGTACTTGTCAGAAACGATGCTGGTCGGCTGTGAGCAGTCGCTATTTTGGATCTGAGTGGCAGGCCGTTTGTAAGTGCATGTGGTCTGGTCGTGGCGTCCATAATCAGCGCCGTAGACAGATATAACCTGCCCAGCATCTGGCAAGAGGAGGAGGGAGAGTTGAAAGCAAAGATGAAAGAAAATGTAGCTTTGAGAGGCATGTGACCAAAGAAAAAAGTGAGATATTCAGATGAGTACTGAAGTGACATAAAAATAAAACAAAGCTAGTGGTTACGTGATCTTACCACAGTGCAGGTTTGCGAAAGAGTGCTCACATGTCACAAGGTGAACTGTCAAAATAACGTGACACACATCGATGCATTATTTACAACCAGTCGATGCATTTTGCGTCAGAATGCACACTTCTTCAAATCAGATCACACAAATAAAAACAGTTTAGTTTAAGTGTATCCTGCTGACCGTTTGAATCAACCAAGGCACTAAAAGCAGGGCCAAAAGCTTAAAACGTGGAAATATGTGAAGGGAAAATCACTGGAATCTGAATTTTCTACAATACATTATTTGACAGTATTAAGACACAGAACGTCCCATACCTTTAGACTGATCAGCCACATTAAAAACCACTGACCAGTGAAATTAATAACATTGATCATCTTGTCGGAATGCAATGTTCTGCTGGCAAACATTGGACCTTGCATTCAAGCCATTTGAGACGCTCCACCCACCCAAAGACGGCACTCCCTGATGGCAGTGACCCCCACCACAGGTCAATGCACCACGCCACACTACAAAAACTGCTCAGGAATGACCCGAGGATCACGACAAAGAGCTCAAGGTGTCGACCCGGCCTCCAAATTCCACTGATCCCAATCTCATCAGGCATCCAGCATCCTCAGGCCATTCCTTAGCCCAAGGTTGCTGGATGCTTTTTGCAGTGTGGCATGGCGCATTGTCCTGCTGGGGGTGAAACTGCCAGCGACAAGTGCTGTTGCCATGAGGGGATGTAATTGGTCTACAACAATATTTCGGTGGGTGGTGTCAGTCAAGTGTCATCCACATAAACGCCAGGACCCGAAGTTTCCCAGCAGAACATGACATTGTAACAAGGTGATGACAATGTTATTCACTTTACCTGTCAGCACTTTTAATGATGTGGCTGATAGGTGTATTTCTTGCCTGCTTGAAAACCTTGACATGCTGGCAAGAAGAAGCCATATATTTGTAAATAAAGCAAGTGAAAACCAGGGGAAAAAATATTTTTTGGCAGCTTTAGTTTCATGCAGACATGTGACTGACTTGCTGGGAGGCAGATGTACTTGGTCTGTAGATATTTGGAGGTGCCTTCGCAGGGATCGGGTGATCCAAAGACATTCACGCTCACTTCACACACCCTTTTTCCATCACACCTGCAGGAAGAACATATAGGGCATGTTTCAAGCAGAATCACAGCCACACACAGTGTTGTCACAATGCAAGAGACTGATTCCTTCCTCATTCCGCAATGATACAAAGGCTGAAGAATACACATGATACTTGAGAACAGGGAGTTTTGGTGTTATGCATCCAGCGAGTGTGTTTTACGACCTGTGTACTTCTCAAGCATTGAATATGGAAGCAGTCGATGGCACCACAGCTGCTTGTAAAATGAATTGTGAAACAGATGTTTTTACTTATGTTGGGTCTGGTTGATTTATTTTTAAAAAAAAATTTAATTGAAGTCTCCTTTTAGCTACATTTAGAATGCATATAAATAAAATGCGGTATATCTTTATGATTGTACCTTCTCTTGAGGACGTCCACTGTGCCCTCTTGCGCGCAATCTGTATTGGTAAGCTGTGCCTGAGGTTTTCCCTCACTGCAGGTCTCACTGTCTGTGCGTCCATACAGTGCTTCCTGCACACTGATCACTCCACTATCTGTTCCACAGCAAAGAATTGGAAGAATTAGTAGTCATCACTTAATCTTGAAATGTACTTAAACTATACCATAGTAACTGATCAGCTGCTTCTGCTCACCCTAACCTATACATCAAAATGGTTTCATCATAATCCAGAATAAATTCAACATGTTAAAGCTTTTTTTTAAATACCGTAACGCTGGTTGAATCAAAGATGATAAAGTAAAAACAAAAAACACCTTAATGATCAAACAAGCGCTACCAGAATTTATGTAAGCACTGTTGAGGACAGAATATTTTAGGAAATAGAGGCATACCACAGCTCAGGCGCTGGACAGTCTCGACCTGACAGGTAAGAACTGTCTCTGTGGAAACAGCTAAAAACAGAGATGGAAGTATTAGTTTAACACAACGGCACATATGTAGAAATGTATTCAAGAATCCTCACACACAGATATTTACCTGGACTTACGAGCACACAGGCTGCTGCCAGCACTGAAAAGCAAACAGCACACAAGAGATACAAAGGGACGCTTTGGCTTCATTGGCAAGAGAACTTAATTTTACCAAATCGTAATCTAAGACTTCCTATATTTATAGAAAGATATCTTTTTATCATTATGCTAATCAGTATACTCACAGAACGTGGTGCCGAGGCGAAGCATGGTTTAACCGGACTCAGTGGTTGGTGAGCAGTGAGAGTGATGGTGGGTGGGACACACTCTGTATTTATTCATTTGGATCTGAGGCAGTCTACGATTTTGCAAAACAAACCTGAACCTGACTCCAGTGGCTCCTTTTCAACTGGACGCAATATCCAAAATGAGAATAACAGAAGCCCCATGAGGGCCGCCAGACATCCAGTCTCAGAGCACAGACTGAAGAGGCCTGAGCACTCATACATTATTGTAAGCCTAATGAGTCCCATATGCGGGTTACACTGTGTGTTACATGAAACTGTGTCAAGTTTTAAGTTAAGGCTACAAAAACACACATGTCAGGGAAAAGCCTGAGTGTGGGTTTGGTTTAATACAGGACCTATTCATGATGACAATGTGATCATCCATTCAATGCAAACAATCTATACCATAAATAAATATGATTGTATAAGTGTGCACTACAGAGTTGAGTCATTTTGTTTGTTCTTACTTTAAAAAAAAAATTAATTGAAAAAGTAATTAATTTAAAAAAATCTGTTTTTTGTTGTGTGCAATGCTATTTTTGTGTTATGATTTTGTCAAAATATTGTACGCTCTCATTAATCTTACTTATATTCTCCTATGACTGTTTTTATTTGATCATCCCTGTGTTTTATTTTGTTTGTTTTTTTATTTCTTTGTGAAGCACTTTGGTCAAAATTTGTTGTTTTTCAATGTGCTCTATAAATAAATCTGACTTGATTTAACTGAGTTTGGTATAATCATGGCTAAAATAACATAAGCGCTGTAAATTGGATGTCTGTATCCGTCCATTCACACAGGAAAAGCACAGATATAAATTACAGCATTTAATGATGGCTGGGGTCCATTCAGCTGTGTCAATTTCAGGGTCCTAGATTTGTCATGTCATGGCTTATTCAACACTTTAATAAAACAGAGCCATTATTAATACCTGACATTTTAGTAACCACTGTATGTAAAACATGGCTGGCCATGCTGGTGTATTACAATTGTTGAAATGTGAGGAAACAAAACAATGGATGATTTGTTCCAGCTGTTGGAAAGATGAGAAGGGGTTTAACTTGGTAATGTTATTGTTTTAATTGAGGAAAAACAAGAGGATGTTTCTAAAAGTTTAACTGGAAATCACAGTGTTGATGTAAAATTTTAGAAGTCTGACTTGGGGCCAAGAGAAGAACTTAGCTTTGTTTTGATTTACAATAACTACAGAACACAATCAGATGCAGGCAATAATCTCCTTTTAGAAAATGATTCAAAATAGCCAAAATGTATAAAGCTTGACACTGATACAGAGGTGATAATAGACGCAACCAAACTGACAATGTACTCTAAAGGGAGGATATAATGGGAGAATAAGACAGGCCCCAGGTTTGACCCTAGAGGAACTCCATAGAGAGTCAGAAAAGCTCGAGCAGATAGCAATGAATAAACTGGTTATTAGGTTAATAGGACCGTTCAATATCCAAAGCCATTTCCTTATAATTCCCAATAAAATATTACAATCTATTGTACTGTGTTGTATTGAAAGAGGTGCTTAAATCTCGAAGACTGCAGAAGTGGGGGATTCGACTCATGACTTGACTCAAGTCAGACTCACACTGATAAAAGGCTCAACTTTGATTTGGTATTCATGGCTAGAGACTTGCCTGAGACAGATGACTTGAAAGGACTTGACTTTTTCTAGACATTGAGAAGTTACGTTTCTTTTTTTTAAAATGAGTGGGTGATTTCTAGTGTTAAGGCCTGCAAACCTGGCAGATAAGCAGAGGCCAAGGCACAAGGCAGCTATCATGGAGTGGGCAGGTCCAAAAATAATACAATTTAGATTCAATGATAATGTTGTTGATGAAGGTAGTAAGAACAGAACAGCAGTACGCAAAGTCTATAGCTCAAAAATCACATGACCACCACAACATCTAATTTAATCTGTCACTACACACAAAGAAAAAGGTGTGTGTATGTGTCTTCTTAGCTAACGAAGAAAGCTAATGTGTGAATCGACTAGAAAGCTAACATTTGACCAGATCATTAGAACTTTATATGACTTGACTTGGTACTTGCTTGACTTCTCACTTGAGACTTGCTTGTGTCTTGAACATGTGACTTTCTCACACCTCTGCAAAACTGATACACCTTTTAATAGAGTGAACATCAGGACATTATGATACAGGAAAGGACTTGGTTTCAGAGACAGATCTGTGCTTCAGAGGGACTGAAATATCCATAGCAGACTGGTAAGCTCATCATTCATTCATCTTCTAACCGCTTCATCCTCTTGAGGGTCGCGTGGGGGGGCTGGAGCCTATCCCAGCTGACATTGGGCGAGAGGCAGGGTACACCCTGGACAGGTCGCCAGACTATCACAGGGCTGACACATAGAGACAAACAACCATTCACGCTCACATTCACACCTATGGACAATTTAGAGTTATCAATTAACCTAGTCCCCAATCTGCATGTCTTTGGACTGTGGGAGGAAGCCGGAGTGCCCGGAGAGAACCCACGCACAAGGCTTGAGTACAAGAAATCAACCAATTTTAATGAGCTTGCAGATAGACGGTGCAGAATCATGTGCAGGACTTGTTTTTGGAAAATGTGAGAGGCTGAGTGGGAGTAGGAAAAACAACCTCAGGAGTACAGATTTCACAATGTTCTTGTCATGACTGGAGACAACTGGCACAAATATTATCCAAACAGAGAATAAACATGACCATCAATAATGTTCTACTGCCGCCTACATGTCTGGGGGCGAGGCATGTGAAGAGTTGTTTTGCAATAATGTGTCCAAAAAAAGGATCTAGGTGTAGGTTTTCTAGGTGTAACTTTATTGGGCCAGACATGGGAAATCCTGGTTAGCCAAAAAGAGTATAAAAAATATTGATTTTTTTTGAGTTGGTTAAAAAAGTACTGAAGCTGCAGGATAAAAAAAAAACGTCCCTGTTCCAAACAGAGAATGAAAGACATCATTCAGAACAATAATTTTTATTGCCTTTGGTAATCAGAAGGACTTTTCCTCAGTAGACTCACATTATAGAAACACACCTTTGAGTAAAAGTCACCAAACGGTTTTTCACCAGTTTGTTATTCACTAAACTTGCCATGAGTGATCCTGGATAATCCTGTGTTTTCCAGGCAGCTATCAGCGTTCACAAGTCAGTCACATGTAGCTATCATCAACAGATCAAATGTTCAGTATTAATTATGATATTTAGTTTTATTTATGTAAATGTTTTATAAGAACTCTATACACTGTTGGATTTTTGTTACACGGCTAAAGTGAAATAAATGTTGTTCACTATTGGCTGTAAGATGAAAATTTGTGAACAAGAAGCAGGTGCCATACTACTTCCTGTATTGCAAAAACAGAGGCTGAAATGAGATCAAATGGTAAAAATAAGAATTGCTGACAAAATATGAACCAAGTTTCTGTTACTGTGTTGCATATTTCCCAAATCAGATGTTTTCAGAAACATATTTTAGCTTAGCGTTTACCTGTAATTGACCTTTTGTTAAGCCCCGCCCCTTTGTGATGGTCTGGTATCTAACTGCACTCCCTGAAGAAATATTATCATATATTTGGAAAAATGCAACAGTGACTCCAGAGAGCAGCAGACAGAAGGGTCTACAGTCTGTGTTTGAAGGATATATCCAGGATATCAAACTGACTTGGCAGCAAAAACAGGTTAAAAAGACAGCCAGTTAGAAGCTAAAGCCGAACTATAGGCTACAGATCACAGTGTAAAAGTGAACCACCACATCACTGCTGATCGCCACAGAAGACAATAAATATAAAGGGAAACTTTGCTGATATTGAACCAGCTGTGTGGCATCGCAGTGTGTGCAGATGAATGGTGTGTGGCTTTGCCCCCGTGCCGCTGCCAGCACCCGGACCTCCGCCGCAGGACAGGCAGGGACCTCTGGGGGAAGTCAAACCATGTTCATCTGCGCACAATGTGATGACACACAGCTGGTTGAATATCAGTAAAGTTTCCCTGCTTCCCTTCACTGGTTCCTGTACAGCAGGGTCGGTCTTTTTTCACTGTTATAATCATTAAAAAGCAAAAGCAGCATGTATATACATTCAGTAGGCTATATCTTCAGTAGCTAGCTAGCTAATCCTACACTTTTCAGGGTTTGATTTTGGTTTTGGAACAGGGAAGAATCTTTCAACCTCTCCAGGTACTAATGAGTATCATTAATACACGATGTGCCCCATGCACAACACTTAGCTCCAAATCCACAAAACCAGCCTGAAAATGAAGGAAATCTGCAACAATTGTATTAGAGTCAATGGAGCACAGTTGTGTTGTTGTCAGACACTGGTCTGAGCTGGCCCGATCCAGTGTTATGATTAGCCAGTCAGACCTCCAAATCGTTTCCTGTGTCAAAACGGCCAAGCTCACATTACATCACCAATCAGCGGGAGCGTTTATTTGTCCTGTGCAGCGCAGAGCATTTTGGCAATTGTGGGTTTTCTGCCTCTTGAGCAAATGCCATAGCTCCTTTGACTGTTTTCTCTAATCATGTAGCACCAATTTTCAAAAGTGTCTTTCTTCAGCAGAGACAGTCTAGTTTTATGAAAAGACCATCTCCTCAGCAGTGAAATACTTCTTTAAGCATGTGTGTACCAGTTAAAGTCAGTCAAGTTTGTGGTTTGAAAGATTTGTGACAGTTCAGCTGATGGTTGTTTTAGAGATGAAAAGTAAGGCTGATGATTTTCTATATTTTCGTATTGTTGACAAATGCCATGAAAAGACAAAAAGTAACAGTGAATTTCAAGTATTGACACAGTCTCCAAAGCTAGATATGTTATTTCTATGTGGCACAGAACTTCATTGTTGTTGATTTGGTCTATTGAAAGGATTTGTTACCAATATGGAGAATAAAGAAAATCCTCAGTCTTACACTGAGGTCAAAGGTCACCAACTGAGGTGCTGGAGTGACTTGGCCACATTGTCTATATTAACTCTTTTGTGTATATTGAGGAACATTGTGAAGAACAATGTAAGAAGATGGAAAATGTTTGAAAAGGTGATAAAAATCTGTCTTTATCACCTGTTTGAAACCTTGCTTTAAATTAATGATTATCTGACACTATATTGTGTTTTATTTATAATAAATGAACTTTTTCACAGAGCCAAATGTATGTGATTTTAATATACTTAACCATCATGTGTGGAAATTGTTGACATTAGACATTGTTGACATCAGACATTGTTGACATCAGGTTTAGTGAGTTCTCTTGAAATTACTACCATTTCAACAATGAGTAGAATAGAATACTTTATTGTCTACCTTACGCATGCAGAAGGCAGAAATTTGTCTTTGACTTGCAAGACAACATAAAACCATAAAACATGTTCCAACACATCAACAACAACAACCCATTAAAAGAGTTTAAGTAAAGTAAATCACAACAGAAGCAATATTACAAGACTTCCCAGTCCACACACCTGATTCCCACCACCTGGAACTTGCCTATATGCACTTCACGAATGAGTGCTCCACCCTGTGTTCAGATTCAGAACTGCATGCATATATTTATATTTACCTTGTATTTAGATAAGGATAAAATGAACAAACAAAAACTACATTATAGCTCCAACAGCAGTGTTTGACATTGACTGTACCCACAGCAGTTGAACGACAGCTTCTTTTGCGCTACGGCAACACCACTTGCACAAACTACATGCAGAACTGCAGTACCCTGTAATACCAGAACCAGTAGTAATAATAATGGTAATTAGTCTAGTCTTGTTTTGATTATGATTACATTTGATTACCATCATTGTGGATGGCAGTGGAGGGTTGCCTTTCATAGCATGACAACATATTTTAATTCTACTTTCCAGGTAAAGTCTAATTCTTAGGTTGTTAGTCCTGGATCTTAATTTAAGAAAAGTTTATGGCTGGTATTTGTTGGAGGAAGAGCCAGTCAGGACACTGATGACTGTCCTCACTCCATTATAGTTAGATGGAGGTGTGCTGCAGAGGAGGAGTGAGTGACATACACATCACTTGTTTGAGTTTGACATCAGATCCATCATCTTCTAAAAACTGCCTCTCTCCTTCCTGTACTCCATAACAACAGTGAACATCACTCTGTGTAAATCCACATAAACCTGTACACTTGTGTACCCTGTACTGTAAGCAGGGCTACTTTACAATATATGCACTGTTGTACATACATATACAGTGATGTGGATCACTGTTAGACACCATTCAGATGCAGCTACCCGTGTTCTAGAGGAGAGACCATGCGGCCGTCTAGTTGAGGTCAGGATGTGTGGACATTTAAATCATTCCACAACCAGAAACCATGGATTACCAAAACCATCCGATCAGAAAGTGCAAAAGAGGGCATGTACTAAAACCAAAGGACTAACATCTCACATATATGGCATCATGAACGACAACTTACCTGGCTATGATAAAATATCCACATAAGGAAAATGGGGAAAAGATCTAGGTTCTGTTTTTAACGAGGAGCATTGGCATCAACTATTGGAACAGGCACAGGCTGTATTAATCTCCCCAAAACATAGGCAAATCCAATTTAATATATTTCACAGAACATATCATACCCACTCCAGGTTAGGTTTAGTTTTAGAACATCCTCTCTGTTTATATATTTAAGGAATAGTATCCTTATATTTGATTAAATTAATTAATAATTTCTTTTTGTTTGTTTGTTCCAAAGCAAAAACACAAATGTAACCCACAGTTATTTACAAACTATGTAATTTGCAGATCCTCATGTTGTTATCATTTGTACCCTTCCAGTGTTGTAAAGTGTTAGATGATCATTTTGAGATGAATAAGGTCAAGTTTTTAAAAATGCTACAGAACTCATCTTCCCCCAAACCTGCAGCTTTGTTGCTCAGTAATGCTCATAATGTACCCTGTAATAACAGAATAGTTATCCAGTACTTAGAAAAAATGTATATTAATTCATTTTAAGTTCCCACATTGTTACTTATTCCTGACCTTTACATTTTACTTTACTTTACTAACTTTACATTTTGTTCCCTTGTACCTGTATCAACGTGTGATGTATTGGTGCACAATCAGAATCAGATTGGGTGTGAATTAAATTGGGAAGAATTATGTGGTAAATGCATGGAGGTCATCCAAAGCATTCCAGATTTAATTTCTATCAACATGTAATATTATTAGATATAAAACTTAGTGTAAATTTACCAAATTATTTAAAACCACATAGTTAAGTTACCCTTGTGACAGTAACTGCCTTTAAGTCCGGTGTAGTCAAACACACTGAATCATAACCTGCACAATATTTATTTTATCTAAAAGATGTTATAAACTGTCACATGTCTGAATAACAGATGAAATATTCTGATATTGTTTATAAAATAAATAAATACCTTTTAAAGTTTGTCTGGCATTTATTGCATTTTATACAACAGTTAGTTCCGGCCCTGCAATCTGATTGGTTGAGAGACAGTAAAACCGTGACGATACTGGAGTACAACATCATGGTTATTTCACTGTGTATGTATCACTCCGCCTCACAGCTGATTGCAATCAACAATCAAATCAAACTGACGGTTAGTGTCAGTTAGGTCAGTAGTTGCATTATAGGCTAATTAATTCATCCACTGTCAAACAGCCAAAAATATGGATTTATTTCCTAAAATAAGTTTTGAATTGAACTATGAATGGTCATCAGAGGAAGATGAGGGAGAGGAAACGCTGAATCCATCTGAGCACACATCCAGGTTTGTCAGTGTTTCATCAGCGGAGCTCAATGACTTGGAGAAAAGCAACATACTGTCAGATCAGAAGGCAGAGTAGGCTGTGCCTGTGAAGGGACAGTCCACCATGCAGACACCAGAGACTTATTTCACCGGCTGCACAATTAATGGAAATGTGCAGATAAATGTGTATAAAGAGTAAGTGCCTGGCGCACCATATCTGCGTTACATAACAACGGTGACAGCGGAGTCCTGAGGGAACTATTTTTGTTGGCGGAAGACAAATAAAATGCTTAAATTATCTATTTTGTCCTCATTTTCCAACATTTCTTAATCAGCCTTGCCTATTTAACTGTTGAACTGTTGTATAAAAGCAATATCATACGAGAGGGAGTGATGTTATACTTGTATATCATCACGGCTGTGATTCGGTCATAGGCACGAGGCCGCAGGCCAAGTGCCGAAGACAATCATTTACTTAATCAATTAAGTAGCGTACAAGTCAGGAAATAAACATACAGCATCCACGCTGACAGTGGTTTAGTGATCTGCTGTGGTGTTGGGTCTTCCTGGGATGATTGACGTTCACTCTCAATTGCCCTAGGAGTGCCACTGCCAATACTTTTGAACTCAGCTATACATGGAATGATATCATAAACAATTAAATAGTTTTCAAGAAGGTTCCAGTAATAAGAATAATTTACAAATGCAAAGTTAACGTTATCTAAGCACCACTCTATGTCATTACTGGTACTTTATAGTCTTAGTGAAGGGATTACTTACATAGCTCACTGTATCAAAGGCGCCCATTGCTCTCTATCTGGTCCTGTAGTCATAAGTCTTTCTCATCTGGTCAAATAGTCATCCATCCTTCTCATCTGGCCCTGTAGTCATTTGTCCTTCTCATCTGGTCCTGTCTTCCATGTTGCTGCTTCTTCTGTGGGGGGGGTCTGTTAGACCTGTCATTACCTATGTAAAAGAGACTTAGAGACTTCTAGAGAATTTCTGTTAGTAATAATTACCTTCCCTCTGTTTAATTACATTGTGGCATACAATTTAGGAAATAAACATACAGCATACACAAACATACTGCGTACAGATGCAAAAAGGCGCTGGCAGCTTCCTGTGTGTGTTTGTTGGCGCGTGTGAGGAGCGTCATGAATCCACCAGCACAGAAGAAGCAGACACAAACAGCGTCCTCTGAGCTGGCAGGGACGGGGTGCTCCTCATTATTTTGTCTGGTGGGTGAAGAGGCTGGTGTCCTGGGTCCAGGTGGAGGAGCAGGGATGTCCTGGACTCACTCGAGTGCTCGAGTGGTTCAGTGGTCTGCTGTGGTGTTGGGTCTCCCTGGGGTGATTGAGATATAAGCATGTTTTGTTTACTGCACTTTAACAAAGTGGGAAAGCTAAGTAAGTTCCGAGTAAAACTGAATCTGAGCAGGCTTTAAAGCTGACCAGCTGCACTATACTTTTTATTTTAATTGAGTAAAACTGTTGAAGCAGAAATGTGTATTTATATTTTTCATTCAAAAAATGTGTTAAAAAAACAGCAGGATTTTATTTTTCACTTTTATATTTCTATTTTCATTCAAACAATGTGAAAAAGCAGGATTTTAGATATATTTGTTTCATTCAAAAATTGTGTAAAAAGAGTAAACTGCTGTGGTGGTATGTTTTAATAAGGTTACCAATAAGTAAAAGATATTTAATAGTTGTCTATTTTTTTCATTACTGTACCGAAAAAAACCAAACCGTGACTTGTGTACCGAGGTACGTACCGAACCGAGATTTTTGTGTACCGTTACACCCCTAATTATAAACAATGGAATAATATTCAAGAAGGCTCCTGTAATTAGAAAAAAATCACAGATGTTAAGATAACGTTACCTTAGCACCACTTTATGTCACTACTGGTACTTTGTAGTCTTAGTGAGGGGATTACTTACATAGCTCAATGAATCAAAGGCGCCCATTGCTCTCCATCTGGTCCTGTCATCATCTGTCCTTCTCATCTGGTCCTGTAGTCATCCGTACTGTCTTCGTCTTCCACATTGCTGCTTCTTCTGTGTGGGGGGGTCTGTTACACCTATCTATACCTAAGTAAAAGAGACTTGGAGACTTTTCTTTATGTTAGTAATTATGCTAACATGCTAACCTCTATTTATTACAGCCACCTACACCTAACTGAAAACATGTAACAGTGTAACAGAGTGAGCAAAATAAACATTCTGATATTGTTATAAGACTTTATTTTTTTTTTTTTAATAAGATTATTTTTTGGGGCTCTTGCCTTTAATTGACAGGAGAGAGTGAAATGGGGGTGTGAGAGAGAGAGAGAGAGAGTGGAGGATGACATGCAGCAAATGGTTGCGAACCGGAGTCGAACCCGTGACCGCTGCAGCGAGGCATCACCTCTGTACTATGCTACCGACGCCCTGTTATGAGACTTAATGTTGTCAATTAGTACTGACTTACCTTTGTCAGGTATGAAGAAAAGTAGCTGGTACCTGTGGTTTTTACAGGGACCAATACAGGTTCACTCAGAGCATCTTTGACCAAAGAAGAATGGGATCCTTTAGGCCAAAACACACCGGCGGCGTCATATGACGGCGGCGTCACTGACGCGAGTCAAGTGCCACCTCCAACACACACATAAAGCGTCGCGCTGCGGGGCATCAACCGGATTTCTATTGCACACTGCAGTCTGCAGGAGCTGAGAAGTACAAAATAGCGCTTCTTCAAGGGCGGCGACGCTGGAAAAATAGGACAATAGCGTAAAGTGCCGCAGTGCAGCATGTCGACGCGCGTTGAGCCGCCACCGGTGTGGGTTTGTAAATAGAAAATAATGGGGGCGGCTGTTTTGACACGCGCCGTACGGCACCAGTGTGTTTTGGCCTTTTGGGTACCAATAAGAGAGCTGGTAGAGCACCTGAGGAACACCCACTCAGACAAACAGAGGCATAAACCAATCTCAGTGCCTCATGACATGCCACCAATCCATCTGCCCAAGCAACAGCTGGAGACAAGATCCCCTACATGGAGCAAGGTGGTTAATACAGTTAAAAGGGCAAGAGTAGCATCAGTCCCGGGGCCCAATGGTGTCCCATACAAACTGTGCAAGAACACCCCTGGCATCCTGAAACACCTCTAGAAACAGGTGAGAGTGGTGTGGGTAAAGGGCGTTGTGCCTAAGACATGGCAAAAAGCAGGGGGAATACTTATCCCCATGGAAGAAAACTCCTCAACCATAAGTCAGTTTCGCCAGATCAGCCTTCTGAATGTGGAGGGGAAGATCTTCTTTGGCATTGTTGTCCAAAGGCTCTCTGCGTTCTTGCTGAGTAGCAGTCTCATTGTATCAACTGTACAGAAGGCAGTAATCCATGGCTTCACAGGCTGTCTGGAGCATGCTAATGTCATCTGGCACCACATCCATGCTGCCAAGAGGTAAAAGAAAAAAGTCCATGTGGTATTCCTTGACCTTGCAAATGCCTTTGGGTCCATGCCTCATGAGGTGCTGTGGGCAGCATTTAACTTCTTTCAGGTGCCAGACAGTATCTCAAGGCTGGTCAAGGCATACTCCCAAGACCTTCAGTTCTGTATAACAACACAGGATAACATCACTGGATGGCAGCATCTTGAGAAAGGCATTTTGGCGTGTTGCACCATCTCATCCCTGGCCTTCACCACGTCAATGAAACTCAGAATCCGAGCATGAAATTGGGTAGTTGGAGGTCAACGCTTGGACAGTGGACTGCAGCTTCCTCCGATAATACATAACCGTAAAACATGGATTAACTCTTAGGTCACCATAAGTGCATACATATTTAAATGTAAAATGTAAACAAAAAAGCCCTGGTGCAAGATGCTACCAAAGGGCTGTGTTAGCCTCACCAGACGCGAAGGTTGCCTGTGGTTTTATCAGTCCTGCTGGACACCAAGATTTCCCAATCACTGGTAAATGCATTTAGCATCATCAACTATTATACAGAGTAAAACACTCATAAAAAAGCCCTGGTGCAAGACACTACCAAGGGCTGTGTTAGCCTTGCCAGGGCCGTCAGTCTTCATCTGAGTCACTGTCACTGGGCCAATATCTTCTGGCAGTGGGGGAGCTGGGACCTGAAGTGGAGGTTGCCGAGTGCCTGTGGTCCCCTTCTCCGCTTCTGTGTGTGGAGGAGCTGAGGCCTGAAATGGAGGGTCTTGGCTCTTCCTGGTGGTCATCACAGGACTTCCTCTGCCTCTTCAAACTTACCTGACCTGTGTTGCTCTCTTCTCTGCGTCTCATGGTGGAGGAGCTGGGGCCTGAAGTGGAGGGTGCCGAGTGCCTGTGGTCCCCTTCTCTGCCTCTGTGTGTGGAGGAGCTGAGGCCTGAAATGGAGGGTCTTGGCTCTTCCTGGCGGTCACCACAGGACTTCCTCTGCCTCTTCAAACTTACCTGACCTATGTTGCTCTCTTCCCTGTGTCTCATGGTGGAGGAGCTGGGGCCTGAAGCGGAGGGTGCCGAGTGCCCGTGGTCCCCTTCTCTGCTTCTGTGTGTGGAGGAGCTGAGGCCTGAAGTGGAGGGTCTTGGCTCTTCCTGGCAGTCATCACAGGACTTCCTCTGCCTCTTCAAACTTACCTGACCTGTGTTGCTCTCTTCCCTGCGTCTCATGGTGGAGGAGCTGGGGCCTGAAGTGGAGGGTGCCGATTGCCCGTGGTCCCCTTCTCTGCTTCTGTGTGTGGAGGAGCTGAGGCCTGAAGTGGAGGGTCTTGGCTCTTCCTGGCGGTCATCACAGGACTTCCTCTGCCTCTTCCTACTTACCTGACCTGTGTCACCTTCTTCCCTGTGTCTCACAGTGAAAGAGCTGAGGCCTGAAGTGGAGGGTCTTAGGTCCTCCTCACTGTCCTCAAAAGTCACCCTCTGCCTCTTCCTACTTACCTGACCTGTATCGCCCTCTTCCCTGCATCTCTTGGTGGAGGAGCTGAGGCCTGAAGTGGAGGGTCTTGGGTCCTCCTCGCTGTCCTCAAAAGTCACCCTCTGCCTCTTCATACTTACCTGACCCAACTCATCCTCACTTACCTCTTCCTCACCAGAGGAGCTGTAGATGGGGAGATCGTCGAGGATCCTGATGAAATCAGGGAGGCCATCCTCTGCGGGACGCTCGATGACATTGTTAGCACCACCTGAGGAGAAAAGATATTCAAATTATAAGGATTTCTCATTGAATCTCTCATTATATATGTGGGATTAATCTAGCAATAATCAAAATTTTAATTGAAAAATACTACAGCGCCCCTATACTAACTACAACTGCACTACACTTGTAACAAAGCCACCAACACACAAGGTGCTACGCCAACAGTAATATCAAATCTTGTGCAGTTCAGCCTCTTAGTTTGTAGAGCAAAGGAATGAGGCGATCAATCAATTAATGCAGCATAATATGGCATAATGCTAGCTCCAGAAACAATGTCATCAATCTGTCAGTGGGTTAATAGACTCACAAGTCAGTCTTTAGATGCTTTGCTTAACTAAAGACTGATGACTTTCTCCCTGATTTTGTGTTTAGATGGGCGGATACAATTTCAGAGTTTAAAAAAACTCCCTACATTGCAGAACCAATAGTAAATCTGCAGGGCGGTCCTTCGGTGGCTCGCTGAACTCTTGTGCTTGTAAACATAGTCCCACTAGAAACACGTGTAGCAGTACAAAATGGCTCAGCCGTACTCGCAGAAAACGCTGTCAAAGTTAGTGGATGTTTGTCGCGTTTGCGGCGACACATTCTCGCCAACTAAAAGAAACAAACATAATCTTTTACAAGGCCATGATTCATCCATCCGGCCAGACTATAGAGGGAATCGCCTTGTTGTTTACAAGGCGATTCCCTCTATAGTCTGGGTAGAAAACCAGCAGAGCTATATATATAACTTATATATATATATATATGTATATGTATATATATACGTATATATAACACATTTTTCACATCACTGTATCACCGTTTAGACTAATCCGATGTTTGTAAAGTCTATAAACACAATGATTGAACAAACATTACTATTTCTGTGTGCACATTTAGCTGGGCTAACCGTTAACTGTGTCTGTAATAGGTAATGACTCATTAAACGGTCCGTGAAAAAAATATCTTTTCCAGTGGATATCTAAGTTACAACATGATTGAGCTAGCAAAGCAGTTTTGTGTTGCTATGTGTGGTATTTATTCAGTTTTGGGAAATCACGATGTCTAGAAAGCATCAGTGGCTGCAGCTGACAGGGACAGCTAACACTAGCAGCAAAGCTAAGAACAGGACGTCATCTGTTAAAAGCCTCCCGTTGTCGGATACGACATGAAACTACTCCAGTTAGCTCAATCATGTTGTAACTAAGACATCCACTGGAAAAAATATTTTCTTCACGGATGAGCACACGTTTGATAAAACTGAGTTTAATCTCTCGGCATCCATTTTCAAGCTCTCTGTGTGTTTGTTTCCTTGCGGACAAGAAAAGGGGGAGCGCACATTTCCGAGTAGGCGTATGGGGTGCCGTTTGGAAAGTGTCTCACGCTGAAAATAACATTAACATTTTGCCACATTTAGCTTCAAACAATGTTTAAAAAAGTATTGTGAATTTTTTAACATCACCTTTTACCACATTTACAGCAATATTTGTTAACTTAGAAATATATTAAATAGTTAAATCTAAATATTAAATGTGGCACCTAAATGTTAAATGTTAAATCTAAATGTTAAATCTAAATATTAAATCTTAATCTAAATGTTAAATCTAAATGCTAAATATAAATCTAAATGTTAAATCTAAATGCTAAATATAAATATAAATGTTAAATCTAAATATTAAATCTAAATCTAAATATTAAATCTAAATGCTAAATCTTAATGCTAAATGTTAAATCTAAATGTTCTGGGTGAAACTAAATATTTAGCTAATATGCAAATTCACACTGCCGGTCACCGGAAGTACCAAAATAAAAGCTCGAGATGGTCAGACTGTGTTTATAGAATCAAATAACGAATTAAAACCAACTTATCGGGGGAAGTGAACACTTGAACATACATTAGCATGATAATAACTACCTAAAATAACAAGAAACATGTTTAGAGAAATTTTATTTGACGTGTACTTTGAGTTGTTAGTGTCCCTTCGGAGGGACTAACAACCTAAGCTAAGCTAACAACCGTTCGCTCTTAGCACCGTTAGCAGTGTCTGTAATGACTCATTAACTCTTAAACGGTCCGTGAAAAAAATATTTTTTTCCAGCGGATGTCTTAGTTACAATATGACTGAGCTAGCAAAGCAGTTTTGTGTTGCGATGTGTGGTATTTATTCAGTTTTGGGAAATCACAATGTCTAGAAAGCATCAGTGGCTGCAGCAGCAGCAAAGCTAACATCAGGATGTCATCTGTTAAAAGCCTCCCGTTGTCGGGTACGACATGAAACTACTCCAGTTAGCTCAATCATGTTGTAACTAAGACATCCGCTGGAATTTTTTTTTTTTTTCACGGACCGTTTAGAGTTAATGAGTCATTACAGACACCGCTAACGGGGCTAACAGCTAACGGTTAGCCCCGCTAATCTACGATAACCATGTTATTAATTTCAGAACGTGATAGTAATGTTTGTTCAATCATTGTGTTTATAGACTTTACAAACACCAGATTAGTCTAAACGGTGATATAGTGACGTGAAAAACGTGAGATATGCATATATATATGTAGCTAAACTCCGCTGGTTTTCTACCCGGAAGTATTTGTAAACAACAAGGTGATTCCCTCCGAAGGGACACTAACAACTCAAAGTACACATCAAATAAAATTTCTCCAAACACGTTTCTTGTTATTTTAGGTAGTTATTATCACGCTAATGTATGTTCAAGTGTCCATTTCCCCCGATAAGTTGGTTTTAATTCGTTATTTGGTTCTATAAACACAGTCTGACCATCTCGAGCTTTTATTTTGGTACTTCCGGTGACCGGCAGCGTGAATTTGCATATTAGCTAAATATTTAGTTTCACCCAGAACATTTAGATTTATATTTAATATTTATATTTATATTTAGCATTTAGATTTAACATTTAGATTTATATTTAGCATTTAGATTTAGCATTTAGATTTAACATTTATATTTATATTTAATATTTAGATTTAACATTTAGATTTATATTTAGCATTTAGATTTAACATTTAGATTTAGATTTAATATTTAGATTTAACATTTAGGTGCCACATTTAATATTTAGATTTAACTATTTAATATATTTCTATGTTAACAAATATTGCTGTAAATGTGGTAAAAGGTGACGTTAAAAAATTCACAACACTTTTTTAAACATTGTTTGAAGCTAAATGTGGCAAAATGTTGATGTTATTTTCAGCGTGAGCCACTTTACAAACGGCACCCCATGTAGGCGTGTCCTTTTCAAAAATGCAAGAGGCGTTGCTTTGTTGCCGGCCGTTTTCGCCGGTGTGTTAAACACACTTTTGAAAGGAGTGTCCCCAGACTATCAGAAGGCGGAGATCTCTGATTGTCTGGTGGCGAGACTAGTGGGTTAATTGACTCGTGAGATGCAGCACTGAGTAAAGGCAGTTGTTTTGCACCAAACTGTAAAGACTCGTGTGTGTACGTGTGCATCAGAGCCTACGCTGTAGCCTACACACACGGCCTACACCATTGTGAGCATGTATACTTGTGCTGGTGTCTGTGTCACTCTGCTGTTACACCTCCAAAACACTATTCAGCAGTGAGTTTATGTAAAGTGCTGTAAAGTTTAGTTGATTTAAAATACACCTAAAATACACATTAGACTTAATAGCGACCATTTCAAACACAATTTCACAAATCAGCTTCACTATAATTCGCAGCATTCACAGACAAAGCATTTGTCTTTTGCTGGACACATTTTCCCGACAAATACAACATGCTAATGTTTTTAGCATGAGCCTATGGCAATTTACATTGTATAGATTAGCCTAGCGATTAGCGGAGATTTCCTTTACTTTGCCTATAGGAAGCCAGGGACAACAGCAACATTTAACAAAGGTAACGTTACAAAATTCAGCTCCATTACAACTCATACGTTGACCGACAAAACAACTGTCTCATACTAAACGTTTTCTAAACCAATTTAACATGCTAACGTTATTAGCACAGGCTATGGCATTTTACACTTTATAAATTAGCCTAGCAACAAGCGGAGATTTCCTCTACTCATATGAAGCCAGGGACAGCAGCAACATTTAACAAAGGTAACGTTACAAAATTCAGTTCCATTACAACTCAGGTTCACCGACAAAACAACTGTCTCACACTAAACATGTTTTCCAACATATAACATGCTAACATTATTAGCACAAGCCTATGGCATTTTACATTGTATAAATTAGCTTAGCAACAAGCGGAGATTTCCTCTAGGTCATGTGTCAAGGACAACAGCAACATTTAACAAAGGTAACATTACAAAATTCAGTTCCATTACAACTCAGGTTCACCGACAAAACAACTGTCTCACACTAAACATGTTTTCCAACATATATAACATGCTAACGTTATTAGCACACGCCTATGGAATTTTACATAGTATAAATTAGCCCAGCGACAAGCGGAGAGTTCCTCTACTCATATGAAGCCAGGATAAATCACACACAAGACTTAAAATGTTGTTTCTTATCTGTGAAAGCAAAGTAAATAAAAGCTTACTTTCCACCAAGGGAAATTGTTTCAGCTTACAGAAAATAGACAGCAGGTCTGCAAAGCCACAACATGTTGGTTGGTTACATTTCTCTGGAGGTGCGTTTAATATGCGTTGCACTGCATGTGTCTTTATGACCATTGAACCATGTTAACGTTACATTGTTCCAAAAATACCACATTAAATTCTTTGCAGACCGAACTGGTATAGGCCTGTTATTCAGTTTGCACATTACAGCCTGTAGCAGACACATAACACGCACATGCAGTTACATACAGTTCATTAACAAATCGCTCTCTTGTCCCTCGAAAACAAAATACCATATTAACGAGCAATTTCAATATTAAATGTTAAAAATGTGTATTCAATATGATAGTATTTGACACTAAAATGACCTTCGGCATCAGCTCCGGATATAATAAATCCAGCTTCAGCAACCAAAACAAACCAACTCAGACGCACATGCCCTGGTGTGATTCCGCCTGTGCGTCCCTGCGTCATGACGTCTGCTCCTAATAGTGCCATCGTTTCCATGGCGCATAGCCCAACTAAAAGCATTTTTGGCATTATTTGAAACTCGACCCCCTCGCCATTTTTCTTTCAGTAAATTGGATCACAAAATGTCACATTTGGACGTTTTGATACTCTCAAACAAAAATAGCAGTGTTTTCAAATTACTACATGAATTGTGAACACATTCCGCACATATCCCGGTACATTTAACACATTCTGTCCATCAAAATATCAATTAACACCGGAAACCGTGAATTAGTGTCAAATCGGAGTTTTCTACCAGACCTAATAACACGGTGTGAACTATCCGCCTATAATCTCAAAAAGTTGCACAATTTCTACACTGATAACACTTTTAACGATTTAAGAGGTCGGATCAACAAATAAGATGCTAAAATAAATGTAAACGTTGTCTTACCTGCGCGGTCGGTGTCCGGCTCACGCAGGTCCTCCTCCTCCTCCTCCGGGGTCGGTGGTCTGCTGGGGTCCATTTTCGGGCTCGTCGCTTTCCCACGAAGTTGAATAATCCAAAGGGTTTGAAAAGTGTTTTCCAAAAGTTTGCTTTCTTTCTCAAAACTCACAGTTATCTTTCCACAGTTTGGCTCGTGTCCAAAGTCAAGTGCAAAGTGAGAGATCAGGATGGTCTAGAAGCCTTATATACGTGACCTCGGCCGGGTCATCGTTCTGTTTCCATGACATTTGATGACGTACGCGCTTTGGTGTCACTTACACAGAAAGATGGATATTTTTATTCATTCATTTCATATTTGTTCATTTATCTTTTTTTATTTAAAGGCTACTTTCACCGAGTAGCATTTCTCTCTCTTTTATTCTAGTTTAACTGCCATTTCTGTGTAATTACTGCTACATAAATAACATAAGATAAAAAAAATAAATTATAACTCAAACCACAATCACCCTTAACATCATCACCAACCATTCTTTATGCAGAGAAAATTGACTGAGCATTAAGCTCTTTTATAGCAATGTCCTGAGTTCACATTCAATGGGCTCGAAGGATACAAATATATAATTGCAATAATATGATGACAGAAAAGTCCATAAAAACAAATAAGTAGCAGCAATGTCTATCAAGAATTATAAACAGCGATAAAAAAAAAAAAACAGGAGGATGATGTACATGCGCGTTTGTCTCATTTACACAGAGAGATGGATATTTTTATTCATTTATTTCATATTTTTTCATTTACTTATTTTATTTACAGGCTACTTTCACTGTTTTTTTTTTAAATTGGCATCTCTCTTTTATTGTAGTTTACCTGCCGTTTCTGTGTTATTACTGCTACATAAATAAATCTAAATAAAATAAAAACATTATAAATCAAACCACAAACACCATTTACATTATATTGCGCAAGGCCGTAGCCATGGAGTCAACAGTGGGTGGGACCAAATCCTCATCACAAAGCCTATGGGATTTTTCCATTGAATTTTCCATTACTGCTGAAAATAAGCTCTATGAATCATTGGGGTTTGCACGAATTTGTAGAGTCCATACCAGCTCAAGTAAGTGCTGTCATTAAAGCAAAAGGGGGACATACTAAATACTACCAAATCTTTTTCAAAGATTCAACTTCACTTAAATTGTTAAGCTGATATTACAATTTTTCATAAAACTGTTATATCTGAAACAAATGCAAAATAGAAGTGTCTTGGATACTGGTCTCAGAATCCTGGACCCCACTGTATGTTTGAAATACTGTGTGTTGATCTGAGGGGACTGGAAAATAAATTACATGGATTCATTTCTAATTTTATGGAGCCCCCTGGTGGCAGTAGAGGGAAATGATAGATTCACAGAGTGAGTCATAAGTATCATCCACTGAGTTTGGTAATCAGAGTCTAGTCAGCTGACTCACTCAGTCACTGGCCATCTCTGTGCATTACAGTGATTATGGCACAGTGTGCGTTGCCAGCTGGAGCTGGACTAAGCAGCTGTAGAAAACAGCTGTATAAATGAGCAGCAGATGAGCCAGATAATATGAAATGCTTCCTTTCTCAGAGGGGGTCCACACCCTCGGAGTCTGATACATATTTAGTTATGCTGGGGGAAATGGGGCGGTACTGTGGGCACTGTTGCCTCACAGCAAGAGGGATCCAGGTTTGAACCCACAGAGTTTGCATGTTTCCCCTGTGTTAGTGTGGGTTTTCTTCAAGTTCTCTGGCTTCAAAGTTCAGACACACGTGTTAATTGGCAACTCTTAAGAGGATAAGCAGTTACAGAAAATGGATGGAAGAAAGAGGAAACAATTAACTCTCATATGTAGCTCATATCTAGTCCCCTTGCCCCCAAAGCCATTTTCATAAAATAACTCCACAAGATTTCCATTTTGTTGAAAAAAATAAACAGAGTATAAAAGAGACTTGAAATAAGAGTGAGCAAAATCTTTTATATCAACTTACAGAGTACAAATTCAACGCTATGCTGATTGTCTGCTCTTGAAATTTGACAGCTGCTGCTTCAAAAAGACACCATGAATATTAAAAAAATAACTAACCTGAACCACATTTTCACAGTACTTAAATATTTTTTCCCAGATGACACTTACACCCAAAAAGCTTATGTAGAAAAAAAAAATAAAAACACAGCAAGTCATTACAAACGGTAAAAATGTACAGTAAGACATGATTGTGTGTCTGTAAAAGTATAACCGCAGTTTAGAAAATTCATACACTTTGCAGTTTGCACCCCTGCTGAGGCATAATCCCAACATATTACAGTCATGCCTTATGGCACTGAAATAGACTAACATTCCCTGAAAGTTAAATTAAGTAGTGTATAGCTGAACTCCGCAGACGGCTACGCTTAGGTTTGAAAGTGGAGAAGTTTGCGGAGGAAGTTAAAGGAACCAGGCATTTGCTTGTAGAGCCCTTTTGCAGAGTTTTGGGAGACTTCATGGTTAACCTGAAAATAAACACAATCAGTGTCTTAGTTTCAATTAAAAAGCTCTAAATAATGAAGGGGAGTCAAAAGAGCCCCAGATAATTCGGCTGGTAAAATAAGAGACACTCACCATCATTAACATTGTAACCAAGTCATCAGTGGCAGCATTTTCCTCAAGGATGCGATCGAGTGTCTCGATGTACCAGGAGCCCGACTGGGTGTCTCTCCACGAAACATAACCTGTGTTTGTCACATCAGGCATTAGAAAGACATGCGTAGCAAGTCAAGTGTATCTCTTCTGTGTTATTAAATTACAAATGCATGAATGTAACACACACACACATACCAGGAAAAGTAGAGTAGGACACCAGAATGTCACTCGGGGTGGGCAGCGTGGCTCTGGCGTCCACTTCGTCAGACATGCTCAGAGAGTCGCTGCTGGATGACATCGGAATGGCGTCTGTCTGATCATCCGCTCCACCAATGGATGGTTCAACCTCATCAGGGGACACCTCGAAGCCTGTGTCTCTTTCACCTCAAGGACAAAAACAAATGCTTCCCTATGAGACTACTTTAAGTTATAGATCATGCTTTGTTACTTTGAGTCTGTCAATAGTATGTTCAGTGTCAGCTACCTCCTCCACAGGCCTGGATGAAGAAAAGTTTGGGTTTGCCCTGTAGAGATGGACAATGCTGGCCATTTAGGTAGTTTGTGATGTGCTGAACTGGAACAAACTGTCCGTCCACACCATACACGGCACCGGGGAAGCGGCTGTGACTCACCTATGAACATAAATATGAGCGTACATTTCAGGTCATCCTGATCTGAACTTGAGCAGGTCAGAGAGAAAACTGTTTTCTGAGGAAAAAACAAATACAGGCTTACCTCAGTCCCGTGGGACAGCATGATAACCACACAGCAGTCATACTGTGAATGGTCTTTCTTCGATAGAGCTGACAGTTGATGTTTGATTTGCTGAAATGCAGAGGTAACTGTTAGCTTTACAACCATGAGCTCTTAAGTTCTACATGCTGTTTAAGACACAGAAGCAGAAGAAATGACTCTTACTTTTTGTTTCAGGTTTGTCTTAACTTCCACAATAAAGTTGAGAGCCTTGAATCTCCTCTCCAGCTTCTCACAGTCTATGTTGGACCCTTTGCGACTGCTCAGCTCGCTCTCGGGATCAAACTCTACATTGTTTATGATGAGGCAATGTCCACATGGGCTGGCGTCCATTTTATAGCTCTGATACAAACAAGTACAGAGAAAAAGGGAAGCAGAGAAAGAGGCATCATGTAAATATATAATCTGGATTTAGCAACTCATTCTGTTGGTCGTAAAGTGCATGATTACTAAACGGTGCTTACCTGGATGCTATCCCGTCGAGTTCTTACTGGTGGCCTTGGTCTTATGTCCTGACTTTCAGGTGCTGTGACATGAGCATCAAAATATGTTAAGCATCAAGAAACTTGCCAGACTTTTACCAGCATGCAAATAAATCAAATAGCTTACATGGACTGGAAGTAGGGCTGGGTCTTGGCATTGGATAGACAGTGACACTGGACATAGGAGAGGCTATTAAAGAAACAAAGAGCACATATACGAGCCACCAAAGTGTTAATATTTTAAGACCAGAGAGTTACAAATTATTGTAATGATTTTTAAAGACTCTTTCACACACTTACTAATTGGGAGAGGCTGAACAACAGGGCGGTCGACCTGAGTTGGTGTTGCAGGCTGTATTTTAACTGCTGGAGCTCCATTCTGAAGAAGCTCTGCCAAACTGTGCTGACCCGTCTCCTGAAGGCACTCCAGAAATAACGGAAAGGCCCGACTCCCACGGGTCTCCAAGTCCCGCACCAACTCTCTAGCCTGGTCACGTCTGGTCCCAGCGCTCTGAGAAGAGACACAGTAACAAGTGTGCACTAGCATTACATTAAATGATACAGTGTTGCTCTGAGTGTTCAGACATTAGAGGTGGCCATCATGTAAAGTAAATATTCCTATAAAATTCAATGAATATTAGTGAACATGGGCTTCTCTCTCTCAAAGCCATAAACCAGAGAAACGTAGGATGTCATTACGTATAAAGTCTGGAGCTGCTCCACAGAGATGAATGGGAGACTGTTTTTGTGGCCCACAGAACGTTTGTTTTCTTTTTTAGACCGAATCATAAACTTCTGGGTAGAAAACCCCTGCTTCCTGTACATAAATTCTGACAGTGCTGAGCAAATGATGCCTAAATTCTATTAGTTTTTAGCCAGTCAGTTTAAACACGTGCTACATTTAGAGTACTTTTTACCACTTTACCTTGCTGTCAGACAGCCTTTTCAGGAGGATGAAGAATTGAAGCCATTATATTAAAGCCACCAGACTCTACTGACAAAAACAGTAATTTTACTTAGCAGAACACAGGAGCTGCTGGTCTACCGCTGCCTCAATTGGTTAGTGTGTAAGGTAAAGCAGAGATCATTTTCCAAAAGTTGCATACACTCTAACAGATATTGATTTTTTTTTTTTTTTTTTTTTTTTTTTTTTGTGGTGGGTTTTTAGGTGGCTAAAATACATTTTGCTTTGGCCCTCATCCACCGCAGTACATTACCTAGCTTCTGTGGCAGTAAATTTGCTTTATAAAAGACACTAGCAGAGCAACACAGTACATAAAAAAAAGCACAGCAGAAATGTGAGATAGGTTGGACCACCACGTTAAACCACATATCTGTAATTGCTACATTTACAGATGAAAATGGCAACAGAAATAAACTGATTTCTTATTTCTCATACCTCATATCAATGGCAGGTTGTCCACCAGTGATTGTAGTTGTTAGCACAGCTTCATGGTAATTTGGTCTACACCCACATTAACTTTATCACAGTGTTGTGTTCTCAACTGTAAAACATAAAATGTACCCATATACTCAGGACATTCCTCTGGGTGCTCTCTGTCTCACCTATAACATTTCCCTGATTCATTGTCTAAGGAGCAGCTCCAGATGTTACACCCTATGACATCAGAAATTAAACTTTTAACACTCTAGTTTTTGAATTTGTGACAGAGTTTCTCACGTTTACTAATATTTCTGTGCTGTCTTAAACCATAGGAATAACATATATGAATTTTGAAAATGGGAATAGTTCGCCTTTAAAAACTGACACTTGACGCCGTGACCTACACAGCTGTCTTACCTTTATCTCATCGATCATGTCATGGGTAAACACTCCTTTTTCCAGAAGGCCATCATAGAGGTTTGATGGGTCCAAGTCTTTCACGAGGTTGGTCCTGTTCCGCCGAAGAATATTCTTGTGGCTCTCCTCCATTCTCTATTTAATAAAAACGACTTCGGTTGGGGAGGCAAAAAACTATCATAAGAGCTGTAATTAACACCTTTTGGTACAACTACAGAGACAGTCGGTATCCTTAAATGTGAACAATGACCCAACTCGTTTGTGAAATGAAAATGACACCGTGTTACTGTAAAAATATAACAAGTTTCCTTGTCACGTCTCGTATCTGCGCTCGGTTTCATTAGCCATTTCCTTGTTTACATCACCGCTGTCTCTGATTGGTCCACTGAGAGAAAAAAACAAGGTGCGTTTGATTTTCTTCAACGCGCACCGCTGCTACACAGCCAGCTAGCTACAAAACAGTTACACTAAAAAATCGCGGCGTGACGAGCTGTAAACCGAACACACACAAACGAAGCCTCAAGTGTCATATAATACTCAATCTCCCAAAATGAATTTCGACACTGGGCGCCTCCCCCTCTACTCCTGCTTCGCAGCAGCAGGTTGTGAGCTCGCCCTGGAGGAGCTGTGGGATGCTGCCGAACACACCCTGTGCATTTCGCTGTCTTTTCACATCAGCGCCAACCAACAAGCTGTAGACCATCAAAACCTTCATCAAATATGTGGCGCTGCACCGGCTGATTGCATCTGCTTCAGGTGAATGTGGAGCTGTTGCGTTGAGACAGCTAACGTCCGTAGCAACGCAACTAACCCTAATGCGAAAACAACTGCGTGAACGTTTTTATCCTCGAGGAATAACGTTAATGTCACAGCTAACTGACATGTCCGTTACATGTTGTAATGTCTGTTGCTATATTAAGCAGCTGACACATATTATCTAGCTTGCCTAGCTTCTGTAGTTAGCATACCATCTCCATTGAGCTATTCGGCTGTCTTCATTTTTCATCATTACTGTGCTAACGTCAGTATGGAGGAAAGGCTGCTTCAGATCTGCAAATTAGCTAAGGGCTGTGTCATGACTTCCGGTGTGAACATCCTCATAATTAATCCACTTGACACTTGTTCTGATGTGTTAAAGGTTACTGTGATGGCAGGGTCAAAGATGTCTGTGCCACTGGCTGTGTTGGTGGTCCTCTCAGTGCTGCTGACAGGTGCAACACCTGCTGGCCCTGAGATGGACCCTTACAAAATCTTGGGAGTAACCAGGGGTGCAAGCCAGGCTGAGATCAAGAAGGTCTACAAGCGTCTCGCAAAAGAATGGTAAATATTTTTCACATGACACTGACCTGTTTCTATGAACCTCATTCTAAACTAATGAGTATTTTCTTCTCAAGGCATCCTGACAAAAACAAAAACCCAGGTGCTGAGGACATGTTTATCAAGATAACCAAATCTTATGAGGTTAGTCATCTTTCAAAATGGATTTCAACAGATTGTGCAGCTGGTGATTGTGACAAAAGCCAGTAACATGCTAAAATGGAAGATGCTATATTGATATTTGTTCTATCCCAAATGTAGATCCTGTCCAATGAAGACAAACGTGCCAATTTTGACCGTTACGGGCAGACTGATGACACCCAGCCACACGGTGGGGCTCGCTACGGTCACCGCCAGGACAGCTTTTACTTTGACGAGTCTTTCTTCAACTTTCCCTTTAACAGCAAGAACCACAGGGACTTTGCTGACAGCAAGTACACGTTGCACTTTAACCAGTATGTCAATGACGTGGTGCCTGACAGCTATAAGAGACCGTACCTGATAAAGATCACTTCTGACTGGTGCTTCAGCTGCATCCACATTGAGCCTGTGTGGAAGGAGGTGGTGCAGGAGATGGAGACTCTAGGTGTGGAACAAACCTATTAATCACCCAGAATTATCCAGCTGCTCTGCCTTCTTTGAAATTGCACACACCGAGCTGAAAAGGTTGATGTGTGTATGTTTGTGGGTATCCTCTCTATGCAGGTGTGGGGATAGGCGTGGTGGATGTTGGCTATGAGAGACGGTTGGCTAATCACCTTGGTGCTCATCGCACTCCATCAATACTTGGAGTCATAAATGGCAAAGTGACGTTTTTCCATTACGCTGTAGCAAAGGAGCACCTGAGACAGTTTGTGGAAGACCTTCTCCCCCAGAGACTTGTGGAGTGGGTAAGTTTCTGCCCATGATAAACTTTGTGTATGCACTGCATTACAGGGAGGATGACATATTGAAATATTGCTTTGTATGTAAAATGCAGGTGTGCAATGGATATACAGCACATATAAAATAAACATTGTGCATTTTCTATACTTCAAGGTCACCGACAAGAATGACCTGCAGTTCTTAAACAGCTGGCATGAGCTCAACAAACCCCACGTCCTTCTGTTCGACCAAGTGCCTGTAGTTCCTCTGCTTTACAAAGTAGGCTCTTGCTTTTCAGTTTATGTGAAAAGTACCTCAGGTGCCACTGACAGTGATTACATCACTAACACTAACATGTCTATAATTTATCCCTTCATCTCCACAGCTGACAGCTTTTGCATATAAGGACTACTTGCAGTTTGGCTACGTGGACCAGGGTCTTTCAGAGACTGCTAATCTGCAGAAACAGTTCAACATTAACACGTATGCTCCAACGATGTTGGTCTTCAAAGAGAACATCGACAAGCCTGCCGACATTATACAGGTAAATCACACCAGCAGACAGCCATTAGTCACCGTTATTTATACACTGAACGACTTGTACTCGCTGAAATGTTACCTCACTGTTTTTTTTCCATGTGGTTGCGTGGGTTCTCTGCAGGCTAAAGGAATGAAAAAGCAAATTATCGATGAGTTCATGTCAAACAACAAGTTCCTCCTTGTGCCACGGCTGGTCAATCAGAAGCTCTTTGATGAGCTCTGTCCTGTCAAACAGTTCCATAGACGCAGAAAGTAAGAGAACCTGACCTTTTCTCTTTTTTAACATCTGTTCACAACTGATGATTCAGTCACAAAATATAAATCAAAACTGATTTTATTTTTCTGTAATTCATACATAATTTCAGGTATTTATAAGATATGTTTTTTGCATTTGCTAAGTTACTGCTCTGTCTTTCCTCCCCTCAGATACTGTGTCCTGCTGATCACAGGTGAAGAAGAACACTTTTCTTTTGGGAACCAGGCATTTCTTTCATTTGCTTCTACCAATACCAAGGAAGTTGTAAGATTTGCATATGTATACCAGCGGCTACAGCAACCACTTTGTGACATCCTCATGCAGAACAAGGACAGTGCACAGCCACCAGCACAGGTACACTCATACACATCCAACACTACAGCTGTCAGTTCCACTGTGAATCTACAGGTATTTGGAAATTGGTGTCACATTACGATATGAAATGTATGAAGCTACTTAAGCATATTTGTTTAAAAAATCAGTGGAATAATGTATTGGTGCAAAGATTTGACTCCTCATTGCCAAAACAGTGGGGGAAATATGTTGTGTAAAAACATTCTGTAATAGTTTGTAACTCCATTCCTGTACACATTAAATGATCCAATTTTATTTTATTTTCTAAAGAAGTCTTTGGACTTAGACATATGACCTACAGGGTAACTTCAGTATTTTTCAATCTGGACTCTATGTTCTTTAATCGAGACAACATTTTTTGAGAAAGGTCCAGTATTGGCTACATCTGGCAGCGGTGAAACAGGCTGCAATGTAACATTAATAGGCAGTTGTTTATTGTTAATTTACGTCCACTAGAAGTGTTTGTTTTTGACTCTGACAGGCTCAGATTGTTATTCAAAGAGTCTGGCAGCATTATGGAAAGGACTCTACAGACATAGGTCCTTCTTGTTTAACCAGAAACAGCCCTGAAATTGTTATCGCTCAACTCACTAGATTCCATTTAGAGACATCCCTCAATTGGGACCCACAGTACAATACCAGTGAAAATATCATGGTTCTGAGTAGTATCAGGATACCACAGCGAAAATGAGGCAGATGTGCCTTTTGTCATTTATGAAAAGATAAATCACTTTTTTATAATACATCACTGATATTTCAATGGAATAAATTACTTACTGACTTATTCATACTTCAAAAACAGCATCAATAAGTGATTAACATAGGGGGGGTCAAAATAAAATAAATAAATAAAATAAAAATCAACCAGCCACCCTCCTCCCTGACAGTCCCTTCATAAGTAACGAACGGTCCCTACAGTTTCTCCTCTGATACGCCACATACTGTGTGCCCCCATGGCTCAGCTGTTCAGGTACTTTTGGGCAGTCATGACAACAAGTTATTCACCTGGAGCTGGACTTCTTCGCCGGTAAGCCGTTATAATGCGCCGCCGTATTTGACAGGAATACGTATTCCTGTCCGTGTCTGTGACCCCCATTCAACCCACAACCGGCGGGATTCGCCGTTACTGTTTATCGCCACACTGCCGACATTTTACTCTGTCCGTCACCGCACGCTGTTTGATTGCGTTATCAAAACACGCCGCTATTATTCGGCCTTGCTTTTCACTTATTCCACCGAATACCGAATGTGTGTTTTTTTGCAATATTCGGCCGAATATATTCGGTGCATCCCTAAATAGGAGCCTTCCCCCACTCCCCACTCCCCTCACCACTGCTCTCCTCACTATACTGGCTGCTGTGCAAGTGCACAGATGTCTCAGAGTGGTGGTGCATTTGCAAAAATGTTTTGAAGGAGCAGTGGTGGCGGCGGCAATAATTTGAATTCATTGAATAATGAATGTAGGAAACACTGGATTTACATTCATTGTGCCGACAGTGGCTTGGAAAACCGCCCATAACTGTGTCACACAGGGAAGAGGGAAGGCAGCTGGAGTTCCTTCAACATTTGCGGTTAGATTATCATATTTTTTTTATTGACAAAAATATAGGCTGCTTCGGATGATTTTTTTATGCGCACATGTGCCCCTAATTATTTTTTACAGTTCGCACACACCTATTTTTAGTCGCAAATGCGAGTGAAACGCTCGCACTGTCGAGCCCTGTTCTAGTAGATATAAATTGACAATGCACAAATGCCCTGAGTAGTTTGCATTACAGCCTGTTTCATTGCTGCCGGCTGCAGCCATTTCGCTCAATAGCGCACCAATTTCAATTGTAGTCTCCTGTTGTCACTAAGATACAAAAACATGGTAAAAAAGGGTTCAGGTTGTAAAATACTGAAGTTACCCTTTAATAGTTCATGCCCCCATAAAAAGTGAATTATTTTAGATAAGATTCGTATTAACGAACCAAGTGCTTTGTTACTCAGGTGGTGATCCTGGAGAGGCGTAATGCTGCAGGGAAGGCCTTGTTCAAGCCGGTGACCGCCTGGAATGGCAGTGAGGAAGACAAGCAGTGTCTTCTGGAGGAGTTGCAGCGTCTACAGAAGGACCCGTCCATCCTCATCCATGACGCCATGCTGCCTGAGCTCAACAACGAGTTTGCCTCTGTATGTTCTCTTTGAGTGAAAACAGTGGGTGTGAACAATGCTTGTCTGTGTGAAATGTCAACCACCAGTTCTCTTACTAAACATAATAATCTCACTCTGTAGATGTTTGTAATCCGATGGATCTATGCATCTTACGATTACCTTTCTGAAGTCATCGATGATATTCTGCATAACAACTGGTAGGTAGAAGTTTCTCAAGCAATTTCACATATATTTAAGAATTTGATGTTAAAGATTAAAAGATTAAAATTGCACAACAGCAGTATTTGATTTAAAAGCAAGCTTCCCTCCCACCTCTTCTGGAATAACCAGCTCTTGAGATGTAAATACAGTGTTTCCAGTTGCACTGAGACATCTGTGTTGATTTGCAGGCGTGAGATGATGCCTCTTCTGTCCCTCATCTTCTCTGCCTTGTTCATCTTGTTTGGAACTGTTGTCATCCAGGCTTTCAGGTCGGTTGCTTTACTCATACATCTAGACCATCAAAACTGTAACCATAGCAACATCACCCTTTCTCGCGTTTAGTGTAAGACACATAAAAAAGCTAAAGACAAGCCAAAAAACAAACAAAGTAATAATGCTATTTATTTTTACTCTTCTAAGCCTGCACATCCCCTTTGGGAAAAACTTTTTATCCTGTGTTTTCAGTGACTCCAGTGAAGATAAGCAGACTAAACCAAAGGCAAAAGATGGAACAAAAGCAGAAAATGGGTCACCAGGGACCGGCGGTACTTCAAGGCAAGGACACATTTATAATTTTCATATTAACATTTTATCGAGTGCGGGATTCATCATCATGATTTAAGCTTTTTATTATATTTGCTGTTGATTCTAGTAGGCCTCCCAAGAAGAATTTTGTGGAGGTGACAGAGCTGACAGATATCACTTACATGAGCAACCTGGTGAAGCTGAGGCCGGGACACATGAACATAGTGCTGGTGCTCACTGACGCCTCCAAAAACATCCTGCTCAGCAAGTTTGCCAAAGAGGTCTACTCCTTCACTGGGTAAACATTCACTTTTGCTGTTGTAGGACAAATACAGTCCTTTTTATTAAACATTTTTGTTGTGTATAAGACATGGCAGACTGGGGCAGTGGTTAGCATTGCACGCTCTTCCCGTGTCAACATGGGCTTTCTCCGGGTACTCCGGCTTCCTCCCACAGTCCAAAGACATGCAGGTGAGGCTAATTGGTGACTCTAAATTGTCCATAGGTGAATGGTTGTCTGACTCTATGTGGTAGCCCTGCGACAGTCTGGTGACCTGTCCAGGGTGTACCCCGCCTCTCGCCCAATATCAGCTGGGATAGGCTCCAGCTCCCCCGCAACCCTCAGTTGGATGAGTGATTACGGAAAATGACTGGGTGAATAAAACAACCCTGTTTATAGATATTTCATCACATTCATTCTTTCAACACTCTCCTAGGAGCCTGACGCTGCATTTCTCCTTCCTGAATATCGACAAGCACGGCGAGTGGATGAACACACTGCTGGAATACGCCCAGGACGCCATGCAGATCGATGCGGACGAGGACGACGCGGGAAACCACAAGATGGACTACACCGGCTACGTGCTGGCACTTAACGGCCACAAAAAGTACCTCTGCCTGTTTAAGCCCGTCTACACTGGGGAAGACCTTGACAGTAAGTCATCTGAGGACGAGGGGAGCACATCAGGGGGGAGGTCGAGGTCCAGTTCCCGCGACGACCACCCGCCGCGCAGATCTAACAGATCCCGAAGCTTATCCACCCTGCAGATCCACCACAAACTGGACCGCCTGGGGCTGTGGATGGAAAGGCTCATGGAGGGCACTCTGCCTCGCTACTACATCCCCACGTGGCCAGGACTAGACAAGATCACTCCCAGTAAATAGACGGAGGCCAGTTAGAATGAACTGAGTATTTATTTACTGATACACTGAAATGTCTCCCCCTCGTGTTCTGCTGAGGTTAGGCTAGAGCTGCCTTTTTTTGCACTCGAGATATTTAATAGTTACAGATGTCGTTAAAGTTGGGTCAATATT